>NC_142028.1:27193855-27828230 GCF_982192425.1 Myodes glareolus
TATAAGTAGTTTTTCCTATATCCCAGTAAGACTTAGTTGTGACTTAAACATGTGACTTCACTAAATTGTCCTTTAATATTTTTTTTTTCAAGACGGGTCTCTGAGTAGCCCTGGCTGTCCTGAAACTTGCCCTGTAGGCCAGGCTGACCTGGAACTCACAAAGATCCACCTGCCTCTGCACTCCAAGTGCTGGGACAGTGTTCCAATACCTCCTGACTTAATATTATACTCTTTAAAAAACAAAACATTGAGCCAGGTTTGGTAGTGTATGCCTTTAAACCCAGAGGCAGGTGGATCTTTGTGAGATTGAGGCTAACCTGGTCTACATAGCTAGAAACCCTGTCAAAAAAAATTTTTTTTCCACAACTCAGCGGCTGGGCTCGATCCCCTGCGTCCACAACTCAGCGGCTGGGCTCGATCCCCCGCGTAGCCTTCAAGGCTGTTAGTCAGAGTCAAGGGCTTTCTTCATCAGCACACACACTAAAACTGAAAAGATACAAAGATTAACACGGCCCTGTGCACCACAGATTCATGAAACATTCCATATTCTTATACACAAACAAGAACAAAATCAAAAGAAAAGCAACATGGTTTTGTTTTTGTTGTTTGACTGGGTTTTTGTGAGGGTTTTTGGGACAGGATTTCTCTACGTAGCCCAGGTTGGGCTGGAGTAGACCAAACTGGCCTCTTCCAGGATCCGTCTGTCTCTAAATTCTGGGATTAAAGGCATGTGCCACCATGCCTAGCAAAGCAACAGAAATAGTCCTGAGGCAACTTGGAAATAAGATTCTCTCTCTCCCTGGCAGCAGCCTCCACAGGGTTGGGAATTCCTTAATCAAACAAAGCTCGTGGCTCACACTGTAGCCTTGTCAAAAGGCCTTCTGCTGTCTGCCCTGAACCCCTCACTGTGCCCCAGGTTGGCTCCATCACCTTTGTCTGCGGGTCTCAACCTAATCCAAGGGATCAGGCAGCCGGGGAAGGTAACAGAGAGCAGGTCCCCTGGGTCTGGCCTTCCCTAAACCCCAGTCTTTGAGATGGGGAAGGAAGTCTGTGGTCTGTTCAGGTACAGTCCGGGCCCCTAGGGCCCCGCTACTCCCAACTGAAAACAAGAGTACTTCCGTCCAGTGTCAGTCAGCAGCCCAGCCCTGCAGTGTCCAGAACCATACCCCTCCACATTTGTCCCCCATCACTTCCCAGGCTTCTCCCACTCTCCCTAAGCAGATCCTGGTCCAGGTTGACTCACAATTCCTAACAGGCCACGAGGAACTAAGGTTTCACAGCAACTTGATCAGAATTCAGAAAAAAGGACATAGGACCATAAAGGAATTGTCCTTCTTTCTGTCCTGAGAAGTCATAAGCAGAAGAAAATTGTCAGAGTTGATGTAGGCCTTTGCCATCCACTGCTTCTACATCCCTCTTCTACCTGCAGGAATTCCCAGAGTGCTGTCCCACATCCAGATGTTGCTGCCTTCCAGGGAGTCACTCCCCTCCCCCCGCAACCCCAAGTCTAACTGGCACTGGTCCTACATTAGACTTAATTTTCTATTTTAAGAGCAATTGATGCCTACAATCAAGCTAGTCTCTGATAAAGTAAAAAAAAAAAAAAGAAAGAAAAACTATTGGGAATCATAGGGACACTGTCCCTAATGGCTAAGAACTAGCAACTCCTCAAATGTCCACCGGCAGCAGAATGGATGGCGGTATATCCACACAACGGAATACTACGCAGCCTCGAGAAAGAGTGATCTGTAGTTAGAGCCAAGAGCACAGGTGAAGTTCACAAAGCGTTAAGTAAAAGAAGCCAGACAGAAATGAGGTCACATGGCCTGATTCCATTCCACAGCACAGATGCAAGCACAGATGGCCTGTGGTGGCAGAAGTCATAGCAATGGCTGCTTTGTGAGGGCTTAGCTACCAGAAGACACCAGAGGACTGCGCTGCTGTCTTTAGCGTGCTGCTGATCATACCCGTGCGTCAAATTTGTACTTTTCATTTATCTTTTTGAGAGAGATCACTATGTAGCCCTGGCTGCCCTAAACCTCACACCCAGCTGGCCCCGAACTCACAGAGATCCTCTTACTCCCACCTCCCGAGAGCTGGGATTAAAGGTGTGCACCCCCACACCTGGTAGGTTTTTTAACTTTTAAATTACATTTGTTTGTTTGTTTACTTGTGTGGACGGCGGGCATGCCAGCCACAGTTCTCTGCTGGAAGTCAGAGGACAACCTGCAGGAGTCTGTGCTCTTCTTCCAACACATGGGTCCCAAGGATTGAACCTCGGTCGTCAGGCTTGGCACTGGGGACCTGCTGAGCCATCGCTCCGCCCCTTGTCCTGAACCTTAATTAAGCTTTGCATTTATAATGTGTATACTGTTGGGTTCTCACATCATACAAAGACGGGAGACAGACCACCAAAGTCTATTAAACGAGAAGCAAACTTTATTCTAGAAAAAGGGAAAAGATCTCCATGGGACACTAAAAGCTTCTCAGCTATAGCTGTGAGCACAGCCAGAGATTGGGCTTCTGTTGCTGTGGCCATGGGCGGTTTCCAAATTCCCCTTTTTATAATAAGAAGCAAGTATTAGGCATGAACAAAAGAATCTTTACAATCTCAAGGTAAAACTCAGATACAAATTGCTTTTTTTTTTTTTCAATTTCCATTAACAGGGTTTTTTAGTTAAACTAGTGTTTGTATTTGTTTCTTTCTGGCACTTTCTGATAGTGTTTACCAAAGCTCCACACTCCCCTGATATTGCCAGTTTCACATAGCTGGGAAGGGTACGGGACAATGCACGACCAAAAAGTCACGTACATCCTGTCATTTAAAAGTTAACTCAGCTCTCGTCAGTTGCTGGTCATGAGTAGCCCTGGAGAGGGGAGGGGGTATCTAAAAGCTGACCCTCAGTCTTGCAGACAGAGCTGCCAGTTGCAAAGTAAGGTAACCCACTGTTAATAGTTGATCCTTAAGCTGCTGAGAAAGCTGCTGACAGCCTGCTCTCATTCTCCTCAGCTTACAACTTTATATTTCGTTATTTCTCCATTCTTATTTCTGGGACCTCCATTTCTGTATTCTTATTCTTGGACGCTTCATATACCTCTACAGAAGTATATGGCATGCCAATCAAAAGCTGTAAAGTAGCAGAGAATAGGAAAGGAAATCATACAATCTCTGACTTTCAGTTCCTGTTTCTGAGCCCATGAATTGTCTGTCAACCATTCTTCTTCAAAAACAATAGCAAGTAGCAGGTGGCAGTGAGGGAGGGGCAGGGTGGGCAAGGATGAGGTGATGGAAATGGGGAAACATTCGCGTCCTTTGAACAGGTTCGGGTCCCTGAAGGCCTGTTATATCCCTGTTTCTCCGGGCCCTCCCCTCTCCCAAGGTCCTCTCATTCGCAACTGCACAGTCACTGCCAACGCCAAGTGCACCTGCTCCAAGGGCCTGGAGTGCAGGGACAAGGAATGTATGGAGTGTGACCCTCCTCTAAAGCCTGCGCTGGCCACACAGCCATCGGAGGCCTCAGGCTCACACCCTCCACCCACCCACCTACCTCATGCCCAAGGTATGTAGCAGGCTGCCCATTGTCCAGTTCGCTGGGGGCAGTGGGGCAGCCCACCTAGTACTGCCGATCTGCACTTACCCCGAGCTAGGTTCTGGGCCAACTTGTCTCCCTCCTGCAGAATCACAGGCTTTCAGTTCACTGCATCCTCGGAGGGGGTTGGGGGTGGAGGGGAAGGAGGGCGGGTTTTCTGCTGTGACAGATTCTGTCTGTTTCTTCCAGTGATGCCAGAGGCCAGGACGATCTGGCCTGCTGCACACACCAGGCAGCCTCGTGACTCAGCTCTCTATACCCATTGGCCATGTAAGTTTTCTCCCTGCTAATCCCCATTCCTCAGAGAAAGGGCAGACAAAAGAAGCCAAGAGGGCAGCGACAGGGAAACCCCTAAGCATGGGGTGAAGAAGGGGTACAGAGCTGCAGAAAAGTTCTGTGGATACGGGGGCTTACTGGGCATGAGTTAAGGATCAGAGTGATTTGTGTGTAAGCCCAGCATTCAGAGGCAGAGACAGAGCCACCTTTGCTGAAACAGCCACGTTTCCAGTGCAGAGAGGAACCCTGCCTCAAGGGAGCACGCTGGACTCTGAATGCATGCTCAAGTACTCACTACGCACAAAGGAGAAGAGAGAGAGGGCAGACAGACAGAAAGACAGAGCGGGAGGCGAAGGAGGGGAAAGCATGATCTAGCCAGGGATTAGGAGACAGGGGACTGGTCGAGCAGAAGGCTGATGATTGGAGGGAACAACAGATTGGGCTGAGGGAGTTCAAGGTTAGACCCTCCCGCAAAACCTCTGGGCACCCTTGCCTATCACAGCCCGAAGACCCTTGTGCAGTTCCGACTGTATCCGAATCTTCGTGACCTTCTCCAGCATGTTTCTTGTCTTCATCCTGGGAGGAATCTTGTTCTTCCATCAAAGAAGGAAACAGGGATCAAGTAAGAGATCAGCCACCCCTCCTTCCCCAGCCCACCATCTCAGCCCTGCTAGCCTCCTGAAGCCCCATCCTGACATCACCCTACTCTCACCTTCATGGCCCCCACCCCCACCCCGCTTTTCTCCCTACCCTCCCTACTGCTGACCATGCCTTGGCCCGTTGTCCTTCCACAGATGGAGATGACCAGGCAGAACCTGAAGAGACCTGTCCTTACAGCTGCCCGAGGGAGGAGGAGGGCAGTGCCATCCCCATTCAAGAAGACTACCGGAAACCTGAGCCTGTTTCCTACCCTTGAGCCAGCATGGGGTGGGGTCCTTTCCACTGAGGCACCATGCAGGGGGATCTCCCCTACCACCTACCATCGTTATCAGAACCCTTTCCTGTGTCTATGTGACACACCGCCCTTCTGAGACTGGTAGTGACGAGAACAGGATCCCCAGTGTGTGGTCAGCAATCTTGGGGAGGCCCAGGCTCTCGCTGTAAAACACAATTATAAATGAAGCCCTCTGGCTGGTAAAATTACATGCTAAGGGTGAAAACGGCCCGCGAAGGACTGGAGAGATGGCTCAGCGGTGAAGAGCACATACTGTCCTTCCAGAGGACCAGAGCTTGATTCCCAGAACCAGCAGGTGGCTCAACACCACCTGTAACTCCAGCTTCAGGGAATCCGACACCTTCGACCTCCTCTGACACCTACAAGCGCAGAACATTCACTCGCACAGACACGTGATTAAAAATAAATTTAAAAAACTTTTGACTAGGCCACCAGCAGAAAGCCCGCAGAAGTCCTGGGGCCGGAAGGTCTCACCTGCCACGAAGGACACTATTTGCGGACGCATATACTTCCTGCTCTGGTTCCATCTTCTCTGGAAGTTGCGACACTGTCTAGGGCAAAGCAGAGACTGAGGCGTTCTCTTGGTTGACGCCCAAGCTGTAAATAAATTCAGTTTTCTATTTCTATATCCACCATCCTTTTCTCTCAGTGTAGACAAGCATTGGAACCCAGAGCCAGGCCTTATGGCCCAGGGGCTCCAGTAACAGCTGGGAACGTTCTACAAGCTATTTCCCTTCCTACAATTAAAAAAAAAAAAAAAAAAAAAAAAAAAAAAAAAAAAAAGGTGGGGAGGGGAGAGAGAGGAGGAAGAGAAGGGGTGACAGGGTGCTGGGAAGAAGGTATGAAAGGTGAGTTCTAGCACCCTTCACCAGAAAAAAAAAAAATAGCCAGCACTTCCACAAGAAAATAAGGGAAAACAAACAAAAACTCGATGTGGCCCTGCGTGCTTATAATTCAAAGGGTGCCAGGAGGGCAGGGCAGGGGTTGGAGTGGAGACAGGACATCATTGGCACTTGTTGGCCACCAAACAATTCTAGGTTCAGAGAGAGACCCTATCTCAAGAGATTAAGGAGAAGTCGTGGAGAAGACGCACAGGGTCCACACTGACCCTCCACAGGCAGGCTTAGCCGTGCTCACCCACCCCGACGCGTGAATACACCACACACACTAATACAATTGAAAGTGAAACTCCACACTGTAGCTTTCCAGCTTCCTGAGACCGCAATCCCACAGTCAGGCCACACCCCATCTCACCCGTGGGGTCATGGATCCGAACAGCGAGTTGTCACCTGGGCAGACCAACAGGATTTCACATGGACCTAAAAGAATGAAGGGTCCAGAGTCCTACAGATCTATCTTCTTACTCCATCCCCTTTCCTGCCTTATCATAGAGCAGATGGGGAAACAAAACCGGTTTTGAAATCACCTGGGGATTTCTTAGGTGCAGGGTGGACAGAAGGACGGGGAGGAGGGTTCTGGCTGCTGCCGCTAATGGTTTCAGGCGACAAAGGCAGTCGAAGTGAAAGCGAAAGAGAAGCGGACTGAGATATAGCAGGGGAAGAGAGCACAAGCGGCTAGCCAAGTGAGGGGCGCTCCAAAGAATCCTCTCTTCAGCGGGGGATCTGTAGCAGCGGAACCGTGGAGCAGGCAGCCAGCGAGGAGGAGCCTGAGAGCAGCCTCCATGGGCTCGGAGCCCGGCTGGTGTCTGCTGCTCTGTCTGGCTCTCTCTGGGGCAGCAGGGACTGGTGAGTGCTGTCTGGCTCCGTGGTAGGGGAAGGAAGCCTTGAGCTAAGGGAGTCCCGGGAAGCCACCTACCCAAAACAACAACAACTTCCTAATGCCTTCTAAGCCTAGCAGATGAGTGTGGCTTAACATGTCGACATGAGGAGCCAATTTGGAAAGGGGTACGGCTGAGAACTCACAGAAAGAGTAAAGGGGCTTCCTCTGTGCAAAGGGCAGGGTGCCACCATTTCATGGGAGAGGGCACTGCACCCTAGGAGAAGGAGGGGCTTCCCAGGCTAAGGAATCACTGGGAAGGTGACTCTGGAGCTGGAGGTTAGAGGTCACAGCAATGGCAGAAAGCTGAGGACTCTGGGCAGGTTGGGAAATGAGAAAATGGCTGTCAGCGTCCCTAGGAACAAGAGCCCAGCTCCTCTCCCCCGTGGCAGGATTTGTTCCTTTTTGTTTTGTTTTTGTTTTACTGGGGGCGCCTTTCAAAAAAGTTTTCCTTGTATTCCACAGTTGGACTGTAAAAATTTAAAAGCATAAATCCCCCTGACTCTGAGCAGGACAGATCCAGAACTTAAATAATTCCTTCAGTAGCTGAGTGGCAGGTGCCTCCCCAGAAGTTGGGATTTTGGATGATATGGCACCAAGACAGAAGGACCCAGAGGCATCCTTACCTGGTGATCGGCCAGTGGTTTGGGAAAGGGGTGGGCGGCAAATATGGAGGAAGAAGGTGTTCATCTCACTGTTCCTGCAGAGCCCCCCACAGCAGAGAGACCGTGGCAGCCCACAGACATAGTCTTGGACTGTTTCTTGGTGACAGAAGACAGGCATCGAGGGGCTTTTGCCAGCAAGGGGGACAGGGAGAGGGCCCTGCTTGTGCTGAAGCAGGTGCCAGTGCCAGACGACGGCTCCCTAGACGACATCACTGATTTCCAAGCGAGCACAGTGACCGAAGGCGACCCACCTGTTATCTTCGAGGCCTCAGGTGAAAACCTTCTTCCTTCTAGGCTTCCTCTGTGGGGACAGCTCAGGTCCCAGCCATATCTACCCACCCCTGCTTCCCACCTGCCTGGGGGTGTCTGTCTAATATCACTTCTGTGACCACCCTTCTCTCCAGTGGACTTGGTACAGATCCCCCAGGCAGAGGCCTTGCTCCACGCGGACTGCAGCGGAAAGGTGGTGACCTGTGAGATCTCCCAGTACTTCCTCCAGGCTAGACCAGAGGCCACTTCGGAGGGAGCAGCTTGGTTCATGAGCAATGTGCAGGTATCTAGAGGGGGACCCAGTGTCTCCATGGTGATGAAGACTCTAGGAGATGCTGAAACTGGAGCTGTCTGGCACCCTACGCGGAACCTACCCCTGAGTCCCCAGGGTACGGTCAGGGTTGCAGGTGAGAAAATCAAAAGCAGCGGCACGAGGTTTCTTTTTAAGTTTTTATTACACTTAGTGTGTGTGTGTGTGTGTGTGTGTGTGTGTGTGTGTGTGCACGCACATGCCACAGTCCATTGGTGGAGGTCAGAGGCCAACTTGTGGGAGTTGGTTCTCTCCTTCCACCGTGCGGGTTCAGGGACTGAACTCCATTCACTAGCCTTGGCAACAAGCCCCTTTACCCACTGTGCCATCTCAGTGGCCCCAAGTTTCTTTCTTTTAGTTGTGAGAGCTGGGATAGAAGGAAGAAACAAATTCTATAATCTATCACGTAGGTCTTCACATAGACCTTCATCTTTTCCTTCTAAAATATCCTGAGTCCCAGAGCAGGGGACGCTGGGAGATTCTTACTTGATTAAGGGTCAAAATATAAAAATCATCGGGTATTTTCTCCAAAAGTGGAGTTGACTTTTCTCTCACTGGGCTGTCGTGGGGAAATGAGGTTGTTCTGTCTACACTGTGGCCACCGCTCTCTTCTTTAGCCAAACACCTGTTTTCTCTCACTGAAAAGCCACACTGCTCTGGTTCCTCACAGCAATTTCAACAGAGCACAGGGAGACAGAATGTGTTCCCTACCTCTTATTAACAAACCCCAGTCCTAAGGGAGGAGCTTGGTCCTGCTTCAACTTGCTGTACCATGCTTTGTTGACACCCAAGGGAGGCCTGCCCCTTTCTAAACAGAGACTAGAGAGATGGGGAGTGGGTGGGGCGGGTAAAGGGATGGGGGAGGGAGCTGGAGGAGAGGAGGGAGGAGAAACTGGACGAGATGTAAAATAGATGAAAAAATTTAATTGATAATAATAATAACCAGTCCTTGTCCTCTCCCATTTAGCACCACCTACGAGGTGATAGAAATTAGGAACACAGTGGCAGGTATCTGAAGAGTCCAGTTCAATATTTTGCCTCTAAAAGGAGACACCCAAATCCACAAAAGATGGAGATGTGGGGGAGCTCCTCTCCTATCCCTGGAAAGCCATAAGACATTAACCTTTATAATTATTTTGTCTGTGCTGAAGATTGAGCCTAGAGCCTTGTGCATACTAAACAGCTACTCTACGCTGGCCTACAGCTGTGACTCCTTTTTCAGTTTTATTGTGAAATGGGGACTCTCACCAAGGCGCCCAGGCAGGCCTTGAACTTATGATCCTGTTAAGCCTCCTGGGTCACTGACAGTCCAAGTAGGTACTACCATTCCCTCTGCCTCTACGGCCCTATCTAAATGAATCTTGACACATCAGAAAAGATGTCCAGCATCAACCACAGGTCTTGTGTGGCTCAGTGCTTCTCCCTTTTTGAGATGATTTAAACCTAAAAATAAAGCCACACTGTGGTGGTGTGCAACTTTAATCCCAGCATTCAGGAGGCAGAGGCAGGTAGTTCTCTGAGAGTTCAAGGCCAGCCTGGTCTACAGAGTGAGTTTCAGGACAGCTAGAGTTACACAGAGAAACTGTCTCCAAAAAAACAAAAACAAAAAAACCAACAACAATAACAAAACCAAAAGAACAAATAAGTGAAATAACATAGTCCCACGCGGCCTCGACAAATCTCATCAGTTCTTCCTCTTGTCCTACGTCCTCTCTGCCTCTGCTAGAGACATATTCTCCCCTGAACTGACTAGACCATAGGGACCACAACACTTCACCCCCAAATGCTCCTTCCCATGTACAGCTATAGCTTAGAGCTGAGAGTCAAGGCCATTCTGCTTCATAACCACCAAACAATGATCCCAGAAGCATATCAAGGCTGGGGAGTGCGCTACTCATAGTAACAAGGGATCCGGTGGAAGAAGAATGAAGTAGTAAAGCTGGTGGGGTTGTGTACACCCGCAGTCCTAGCACTGGAGACCTAAGCAGGAGGACCATGAGTTCAGGCTCCCACATGTGCCATGCTGCCCTGTCAGAGCCCCCATTTATTTGCAACTCCAAGGGACAGGAAATGAACTCAAGGGGTGCCACTGTTCGTGGCAGGGAGCTGGGGAAGCTGTCTGTCCACCGCTCAGAGGCCATGTGACCCAGGGAGGAAACAGTCCACAAGCCACCCTTTATTCTCTCCACAGTGGAGTTCCAGGTGACGTCAGAGACCCAAGCCCTGAATCGCCTGCTGGGGTCCCCTGTGTCCCTGCACTGCAGTTTCTCCATGGCACCCGGCCTGGACCTCATTGCGGTGGAGTGGCGGCGGCAGCACAAAGGCAGCGGGCAGCTGGTGTACAGCTGGAAGGCAGGGCAGGTGCAGGCTTCACGCAAGGGCGCAACGCTGGAGCCTGAGCAGCTGCATGCAGCTGGGGATGCCTCGCTCACCTTAGCCAACCTCACTCTGAAGGATGAGGGGACCTACATCTGCCAGATCACTACCTCTCTGTACCAAGCTCAACAAATCATCCCCCTTGACATCCTAGGTAAGGCTTGCTGGCCTGGGTTATTCTGGGGAGAGGGGAAAAAGAGGGTGCCTATGGGGAGTCTTTCCCAGACTAGAATCCAAACCCAGAGGGAATCTCGTGAGAAAAAGGATGCCATTCCCACAGCTCAAACGCAGTCTTCATCCTGGAGGCACAGATGGCATCCGATAAGGAGTCCCACTGAATACCAAGATAATTCCCCCAAGAAATAGACAGTCCAGAATCTTGCAGCCCTGGCTGGCCATCTGTAATTTCAGTCCCTAGACCACTTCTTGAGGGGACCCTGCGGGTGTCTAGGCAGGGAAGCGAACCATGCAGAGGTAAGAATGAAAACTCGGTTCACATTGACTTTGTCAACTTGGATCAGACTTGCAGAGGGTGACATCAACAAATTTAAACACGGTGTCATCTGGAAAGAGTTCCCTAGTGTAATACAATCCCCGTAATTACATCAGAACTGCCATTTCTCCCAAGAAGATGGGTTCTAGAGATAGGCTACCTATACTAGCTTAAGGGCCTAGAGAAGGCTCTGGTCTGGCCTGTCATACAGGAAATGGAAAAGTCTTTTGGGCTATTAGCACCTCGACCTGGTTGTGGGAGCTTGGAATTGTATAGCCTCTGACTATACAGAGAATGTAAGGGCCATTTAGACTATTAGGTATCTCTGGAGCTGGTTGTGGGAGCTTGGTGGAGCCTCTGGCCATAAGGATCATTTAGACTACTAGTCTTGGATGTAAGAACTTGATGTGGCCTGGGCCAACAGTTGACACAGATCACCAGGCTGCTTGTCACTCCTAATTCTTAGCTTTCTGGATGGAAGAACAGAATTTTCATCTTTCCCATTGAAAAGACAATCCTGTATGCTTAACACTCCTGGCTTCTCTGGAGATCTGTGGGCTCAAGGAACTCCATGCTTCGCTCCCAATACTTCCTGAGGGGGCGGTAGTCAGTCAGGGCAGGCAGAGGGAACAGTTCTCATCACAATGAGCAATCACTGCTTGCAGGGGTGATAAGGAGCAAACCAAGGGGGCCACAGGTGTGGCTCAATAGTACAGCACTTGCTTGTACAAGTAAGACCCTAGGTGGAATTCCCAGCTCTATTAAAAAAATAAATAAATAAGGGCCGGGCAGTGGTGGTGCATGCCTTTAATTCCAGTGCTCGGGATGCAGAGACAGGTGATCTCTCTGTGAGTTCGAGGCCAGCCTGGTCTACAGATGAGTTCCAGGACAGGCTCTAAAGCTACAGAGAAACCCTGTCTGGGAGGCGTGGGGGGGGCGCGGGGGGAGCATGCTAGCCTGTCATTGACTTTAAAGTTCCAGAAATGCATCCACTCATGACCCGCATCCAGGCCGAGCCCCTGGAACAGAGATGTTCCTGTCTCCACAACCTACCTTCACTCTCAGAGGCCTCAGGCTCCTCTGTGGGCCCTGATCAGACGCCTCTACAATCTTTCTCCAGCCCCCCCCAAAGTACAACTGAACTTGGCAAACAAGGACCTGCCGCCCTCCCTGATCTGCAGTGCGGCTGGCTACTATCCTCTGGATGTGGTGGTGACATGGATTCGGGAGGAGCTGGGTGGAATTCCAGCCCAAGTCTCTGGTGCCTCCTTCTCCAGCATCAGGCAAAGCATGATGGGAACCTACAGCATCTCTTCCACCGTGACAGCTGAGCCCGGCCCGGCAGGCGCCACTTACATCTGCCAAGTTACCCACATCTCCCTGGAGGAGCCGCTGAGAGTCAGCATGAGGGTTTTACCTAACACAGGTACTGGGAGTGTCCTATCTCTTCCTCCACTTGAGACTCCCCTACTTCCGGGTCATCTTCAGCCTTGTGCTGATGCCCACTTGCTCCGTTCCACCCTCACACTCTTGACTTACCTCTCCCAGAGTGGCAGCCACTATCACCATGAATTCCCAGTCTCCAAATAACAAGCTTGGGCTGGAGGGGCGGGTGCTGCTCCTTCCCACTAGGAGCTAGTTCAGCAGGAAGGGAGCCCTTATGACTAGAGCATAGTCCATGTGAAAACCAGATTGTACAATAGCCGACAGAGAACTTAGGGAACATGGCTATAGCCAAGGGTATATGAGAAAAGGGGCAAGAGACAATGATACTTCAAGGTAGTTACATCTGCACATTTACGTGACCAAACGCTGGAAACTCAACTCTCTAGACTGATTTTAATATTTCATGAGTTTAAGTGTTTTTCCTGAATAGAAGTGCACCATGTGCGTGTGACGCTCATGGAGGCCAGAAGCGGGCATCAGATCCCCTCGGACTGGAGTTACAGATGGTTGTCAGCTACCATGTGGGGCTGGGAATGGAACCCTCGGTCCTCTGCAAGAGCAACAAGTGCTCTTAACTGCTTAGCCAACTCTCCACCCCCAATATTCTCAACTTTTAAGTATGATGCCACACGTTACACCTATTTATTTTTGGAAATGGATCTTACTGTTGTTCAGGCTGGCCTCAGACTCCTTTGCCCAAGCAATTCTCCTATTCAGCCTCCTAAATAACTGGGACTACAGATACCATTGCCAGGTCCAACACTTACAGACGATAAGTTGGTATTTGCAACACTGAGCAGTTTGCCCAAGGTTCTCCACCAGTAAATAGTGAGAGAGAAAATGTAACCAGCAGGCAAGCCGAATGCCCCTAGAAGCTTACGCCCTATGATCTCAATGGACCACATGCTAGAACTTCATCCCAAAGGCCAGAGGATGTTGCAGTTTTAAGCAGAAAAGGATATGAACCTCAAAATGAAAGTATCTGAGAGCCCAAGACATTATTCGGTTGCTCACCAGACTACGAACTTCCCCAGAGCTCAAGTTTTGTTCTAGCTCACATTATTCCCAGCTATTTGCTGTCAGTCGCTAGCATAACCTCAATCTCTTTTGCGAAACACTTTCAACTGTCTGGGGTGGAATGGGGGATAGTGGTGTGTGTGCCCATAATCAGACTAGAAGCCTGCAGCAGGAGCCTAAGTTGAAAGCCAGTTAGGACGTCAGGGAGACGCTGTCTTAGAACAAGGTCCTGATGTGAAAAGAGGCAGAAAACAAACACAAATCTGAGAGTCTTGAAAAAGCGCAGGCCCGCGGTGTGCGTGGGCCCAGGGCTCCAGTGAAGATGCACAAGCACCCACAGCAGCGCTTGCTTCCTAAAGGGTGTTCCTTCTCACCCACAGAGCAGACAACAGCCTTTGGAATCTTCTTTGCCAGCGGTCTCTTCATTCTCGGGCTGTTGTTTCTGGTATTCCGGAGACAGCAAGGTGAGTCTGTAGATGAACCCACTCCTAAGTACCTGCCCCACACACACCAGGGATGAAGCCCCAAGTGCCGAGTTCCAGGTGTTTCCACTGTGTCCCCAATTCCTGCTTTTGGAAGTACCCCATTTGAAACCAATCTTCTGTTTTCTCTGTTTCTGTGTCAAGGCCTGCCATGACTATGAGGTACTCCGGGTAGCTGCTCTCTTGCTTCCAGGGAAAAAGCAGCAGGAGCCTAAGTTGAAAACCGTTTTCTAGCTACTGAGAACTCTGTGCTGAGCTGTGGGACTGAAAAGGGCCTGGAGAGGGCACCATGTGTGGGAGTGAGGTGCTGGTCCTGGCCCGCACAGGTCTCTGCCTTCCTTCCCAGTTGAGAAGACCCTGGGCTGATAAAAAGGGAGGCAACAACAGGAGGGCAGACTTATCTGAGTGGAGGCTAACACCACAGTCAAAGGCGGAGTGAAGGGAAAGGGGAAGAGGGCAGGGCCAGCCACTGCTCACAAACTCATGACACTGTCCAAATAAACGCACTTTGTGTCTACACAGCCAGGTTTTTCTACTTTCTTGTCCTTCTCCCTGTTGTCCCAACAGATTCCTGCCAGGGCTATACCCCACTGTGGTATAATCAGAAATTAAGGTCTAGACCCTTCAGACAGTTGGCAGGAGTTTGTGATTCTTAGGTGACACTCCCTCAGCTGTAGGAGAAGCTTCCTGTGTTCATTTCTATGAGGTATGTTATGGATACACACATTCAGCATATAAAAACTGTGGATTATGAAGTCTACTATCAAAAACACAAAACAGGGATGCTAGAGAGCTGGCTCAGTAGCTAAGACTGCTCTTCCCAAGGACCTGGACGTGGCTCTTGGCATCCACTGGGCAGCTCGTAACCATCTACAGCTTATCCCAACACCCTCTTCTGACCTCCTTGGGCATCAGGCGCATGCATGCGATACACAGACACACATGCAGGAAAAGCAAGAATGCACACAAAATAAAAACAAATATATCTTTTAAAAAACATCTGTGTTTGTGTGTGCCTGCTGTGTATCTCTGCACCACATGCATGAAGAAGCCTGCAGAGGTCAGAAGAGTAGCTGGATTATCCACGGTTGCGAGCTGCCATGTGGATGCTGGATAGAGAAGCCGGGTCCTCTGGAAGTCCTCTTCAGATGCAACTACTTTATTGTTTTACGCATATAAGCATTTTGTCTGCATGTATGTATGTGCACCACCTGCATGCCTGGTACCAGAAGAGCATCAGCTCATGGGGGGCTGGAGTTACAGGTGGTTGTAAACCATCATGCGGGTGCTGAGAATCAAGCATGGGTCCCCTACAAGAGGAACAAGTGCTCTTAACCCCAAGCCAACTCTCCATCCCTAAATAGAATTTAAAAAACAAAACAGGAGTGGTGGTGTATGCATTTAATCCCAGCACATCAGGCAGATCTCTAAGTTCAAAGCTGGCCTGGTCTACAGAGTGATTTCCAAGACAGTCACAGCTACACAGAGAAATCTTATCTTGAAAAAACAATAAACATTCCCTGGGCTGACAGGCAATGTGTCTTTAAATCCCAGCACTTGAGGGGCAGAGGTAGGCAGATCTCTGTAAGTTTGAGGTCAGCTTGCTCTACAGAGTGAGTTCCAGAACAGCCAGGATTGTGACACAGAGAAACCCCGCCTCAAGAAGAAAGAAAGAAAGAGAAGAGAAGAGAAGAGAAGAGAAGAGAAGAGAAGAGAAGAGAAGAGAAGAGAAAAGAAAAGAAAAGAAAAGAGAAGAAAAAAATTCCTGGGCTTAGAGTCACAGAGCAATGTCTTAAGGTGCTGGAGAGGCTGGAGAGACTACTTCACAGAGCACTCGCTGCTCTTGAAGAGGTTTGCTTCCCAGCACCTACATGGTGGCTCACAACCATCTGTAAATTTAGTTTCATGGGATCTGATGCCCTCTTCTGGGTGCCAGGCACACGTGGTGTAAATAGATGCATGCAGGCAAACACTCACATGCTTAAAATAAATAGGAATAGGTCCTAAAGCGAACTTGCTATTTCAGAAGACCTGAGTCTGGAGAATGCATTTAAGAGACAAGCACAGTGGTGCACACTGGAAACCCCTGTCCTGAAACACTAAAAATAAATAAATAAAAATTAATTAAAATGGAGGAGCAAACTATACATGAGAACGAGAGAAAGGAGGTACAGGCTGGAAGCCTCGTCTAGGCACAACCCGTAAAAGACGGTAAGCAGGTGGAGGCAGCCGGGGGAGGCCTGAGAAAGCCTGCAGTGTTTGCCAGTGTGAGTGCCCACTCAGCTTCCTGTCATCGCTTCCTCTCACCAGCACCTGCACGGGCTGGGCTGCTTCACGTACGAAGGCTAACAACACAGACCACTTCCTCTGCCAACACACACAGAGACTTTAATTTCCAGGAAGACCGAATAACACACACCAGGCAGTCCTTCTGGCCTACAGCCAACCTAGGATGACACCCTCTTCTCCCCTCCCCAGCACAACAACCCAGACAACAACCAAAATGATGTTGTGGAAGGAATTTGTATTTTCCGCCGTCGTTGAGAATACATGAAATTGGTAAATATGTCACATGCCTTTGGTGGAAATACAACTCTTACTACTCTATACATAAACTATGAGACTGGGTTAGGAAAAAGACAGAGGCAAGGACAGACACAATGGAAACCCCACATCGTCTCATGGCAAACCAAAGAAGGGGATGTGGGAAGCTTGGCTTCACTGGCTGCAAAGTCCCAGGGTTTAGAGGCATACTTGCTCATGCACATGGGTGGTGGGAGGGAAAACAGACTGCAAAGACACAGAAGAGGGCTCGGGGTGGGGTGAGAAAGAAAATAAAAGGGCTAACACCCCAAAAGAACAAAACCAACTACACCTGGTAAGCCTTAGCGGGACAGAAACCCGTGCTAGGACTGGGTGGACCAACAGGGTAAATTTGCTCCAGGCTCGGAGTACATCAAGGACAGTGTTGGTTCTTCTCCAGCGGTGACCCCCCTGCACTAGGCAAAGAGAAGCCCAGAGGATAGAGGAGAGCTTCGGGGGGACGTTGGGAGAGTACACTGACTGCTTTCTTCAGCTCTTCAGTCCCGCCCTGAGGCAGGACGAAGGAAATGTGGCAAATGGGCAAAGGGAAAGAAGGATGGTTTTGCAGAGTGAAATGCTGCTGCGTGGAAAGGGGGCACACGGGCTGGCATGGCCCCAGCCTCCTCCTGCTTGTGGACCAGAGGACAGAAGTAATAAAGGCCTGAGAGCACCCCCTCCTGCACTCCCCCTAGCACCTGGGTTTATGGCATGCGGCATCCTCTTGTGAGGCTCAGCAGCAGCTCCCATCCTCAGGTTTCAGCCTCTATTCACACAGGGCATGCAAAGGGAGTAGAGGAGAGAAGGCAATGCAGAATTCAGATGGGGGAAGATGGTTCCAGAGAAGTTACTGAAGGAGGAGAAGCAGACAGCTCCAGATGCGAGGCCCCATGCCGGCACAGCAGTGCACAGCACACCTGTCACAGGCTGGCACCCCTCCCATCCAAGACTGAGCTGCAGGCTTTGCTGGGAAGGCCTTCCTGCCACATCCCTATCTCAGGCAAGAATGAGAGAAAGATGTGGAGGAAGGGATTCTGTGGAAGCCTGGGAGTCTAGTCTCACCATTTCATACCCAGTTCCCATCATCAACAGCAAGGGAGGCTGAACTTCAATAATGAGATGGCAAGAAGCATGTCCCCAAATGCTTGCTAGTTCAAAGCTGAGTAGAATTATTTGGTGCCCTCATGAGCAACATAGAACACTTTAGAAAAGATGAGGAGACAGCGGCTCCTAGACAGAAGCATGTGGGATGGCGTCTCCTGCTGCTTTTATAATCAGTAAGTACTTGTTTTCTAGGCCCACAGAGAACAATGTCTAAGGCTGTAAAGTTCCCCAAAGACAGAACATCTTACACTGACAGACAAGCAGTAACTACAAAATTCCAGTTGGACTTCTGTCTTTAAACAGACCTCTGGGACCCGAGACAGTCCTGGCATGGGGGGAAGTTTCAGGGTAGTGGTTACCAACTATTATATAAAACAGGCAGCAAGTCATTACTTCCCAAGTAGTCTGGGTCCCCTCGTGCTGAAGGCCAGCCTAGCTAGGAGACAAACACCCTTCTCCTTCCCTCAGCCATGCCAGCTTCTCAGACACTTCACCTCTGCCATCCCCATTGTCCTCCTTCCCCTGGCCACAGCACTTTTAAGCTCTGGGGTAAGGAAGGGGTGCCAGCTGTTGCTCTTTGGGTAGTGACTTCAAGACCGGCCACACGCAGCATTTCTAGTGTGAAGGAAGAGAGTGCAACAGAAAAGGAGGCATGGGTGATGGAGAAGCCTGGGCTAGAATGGAGACAGGCAGATGAAGGAGTTGGCTGAGAGAGCAGACGGGGAGAAAAAGACATGAACTTGGATGGCAATGGAGAACAGGGACGGGTTGGCACATTCTCAAGTAAAAAAGTAGACTGGACACAGGAATCAGGAAGTCCCAGACGAAGAAGGAAAAAGAGACAGGAGAAAACAAGAGGGCAAGTTACATCACGTTACTAGACACCCAGGTCTCTCAGTTACAGGCACCCCAGTCCCAAGGTCTCCCTGGGACACAGGCAGAGACAAACAGCACAGCCACACTTCTCAGCAGAAGGGGCCATCTTCCCACAATTCTTTGCAGGGGGAGGCTTGTCCATCAAGGAATCTCCTTGTCTTTGCCCTCCCTCCCCCCACCAACCAGGCGATGATCCCACAGCAGCGGTCTCCATACCTCAGTCAGGGCAGCCCCACTCCCCAGCAGGCAGGCAGGCAGGCAGGCAGGGCTGGGAGAAGACTCCAGGACCTTCCCACCTCTTCACCCCATGGCAACCTCAGCGATACTTACTTACAATAACGACCACGATGATGGCACAGATAGCTCCCAGCATGATCATCATCTGAGGAGACACGACAAAGCATGAGCCCTTGGACTCAGGAAGGAAGAAGGGAACAGGACTACAGACGAGAAGCCATCCACAGGCTTCTGCTTCTCCCAGGACCGTAAAGACTCAGCCTTGTTTCTGCTTAGCTCCCGATGCCTGTTCATTCTTTCTTGGAATTCCAATTGAAAGGCAAATTTTGTGAAGTGTTGGCTGCATTTACAGACGTTGTAATACATGTACTGAGCCAGTGTGTTGCTGTTGGGGGTCTGAAGAAGAGCCAGGCGAGAATTTCTGGGAAAAAAAGCTACTTCACTAGCCTAAATTCTCAATTCCTCTACACAGGGCTTTCTCTGTGGTTCTGAATACTCTAGTCTACCCTGGTGGCCAAAACAGGTAATGCATATCAAGGAGGTGTCCAGACCTCGGAGGGAGGGAAAAGCAGGTGAGGGCAGGGAGGCGCACCTTGCAGTTTTTCCACCAGTACTTCCTTTTCAGCTTGGCAGCACTGCTCTCAAACTGGGATGCTCCGGCCTGCAAGGCGTCAGCTCGGTCATCCAACTCTGACAGCTTCTGGTCCCTCTCTAGGACCTTGTCCACATTCACACGCATGATGTCCACCACCTGAGGGGGGTGCAGGAACAGAGCTTCTGAGAGCTCCCGACTAGAGACAGAGGACATGAGCAATGCCTGGGAGCTCACCAGCCAAGGCCTGTGAGTCCGAGGCTGTTTGGCCCTGTATAGAGGAGAACAGGTGAGATGAAGCTTTCTGCTCGGGGATTGGCCAGGTACCTACCTCCTCCACTTGTGCCTGGGTTTGCTGTAGTCGTCGATTACTGGTCATATTAGGAGGGGGACCAGGAGGACCTCCACCTGGGGCAGCCCCTTCCGTTCCTTCAGCGGGTGGCTGAGCTGGAGCAGACCTGTGGAGAGAAGCAAACAGTACAGTGACTGAGACAAGGAGAGACTCACAGGCATCAGCACGTACCACCAAGCAGAGCATGAACGCAAACAGAGCACTTTTTAGCTCCTCTGCAATCCCAAGAGCTGAGATACAGCCTAGAGACACGGGGCGGAGGACGGAAGATCTCCTGCCATTCGGATGAGGGTCACAGTGCCATTAAGAGATCTTGACTGGGGCTACCCTGTGATGTAAACTCAGGCACATCCTCTGGCAAATGGCCACAGGGACAAATACGCCAGCCTTGACCTAAATGGAATTTGCCTGGCCATTAGAAGCTCTTCCCACGAAATAAAACAGGAAAACCCAAGCCAGAAGAGATGAGATTTGTAGAAAAGACTAAACGGTGAGGACAACTGTACTCTGGTTGGAGTATGACAGGGACAAGCTTGTGGGGGGGTCCGGTCACAGTTAAGTTTTATACTGTAACTGGTACATGACAGCTGCTGCAAAACCAGTCTGGAGACTCACCAAAGGCAAAGTCTGCATAGACGAAGTGAGTCAGGAATATTTGCATAATTCTTGGCAGAGAGAAGATAGGGGTTTCATTTAAATTGAATCTGGAGCCTAAAGCAATTACATTAATTGTTCCAAGAGCACAGACCAGAAGTAAAAACGCTTGAAATAATCTTCCATGTGCACGCAGCACTGTCGTCCTGTCCCGTCCTTCTTCAGACTCGGCAGAGTCTCAGGGTACTGCCCTGGGCCCATGTCCGAAGACAAAGCGTGAATTGCACTACTGCGCAGCATGTGAGGACTAGCCTCTCTTCCGGCACTGATGGCCAAGAGCACTCATGGCCTTGGAGGGAGCGATTCTGAGTGGGCTTGGTTTTGTCTTGATTTGTTTTTTGGTTGGTTAGGTTTTTGGGGGGTTGTTGGATTTTTTCTTTTCTTTTCTTATTTATTTATTATTTGTTTATTTAGAGGCAGGTATTTCCTATTCCCTAGCTGTCCTCTCTATGTAGACCAAGCTAGCCTAGAACCGAGATCCACCTGCCTCTGCCTCCCAAGTGCTGGGGTTAAAGGTGTGCGCCCACACGTGTATTAAATGTGAGGTCTTTAAGATAAACTTGTCTCTGACATTCACCAGCTAACAAGTTCCCAAATCAAGCCTACAAAAATGAGATTTTTTTTCCTGCCATGTGAAGGCTGCACAAGCAAGGTAAAGAGAGATATCTAAAATTTGATGGAGAATAGAAATTTCTTAAACTCCATAAAACATCCTTGCCAGAGAAGTCCAATAAATAAGGCAGAAGTTAAGCCATCAAGAAGTTGCCAAAAAGAAGTAAATTCCTTGATTAATCACAGCAGAATTAATACCTTGAATCTCCTTTTCCATAACTAAGTAACTTTCTTCTAGATAAGACGCTCTCGCCCCTCGAGAGGCCATACTCAGATTACATTGGCTTCTTCCATTTAAAGAGTCACTTTCCCATGTCCTCCCTAGACACAGAGGAAGGAAAGGAAGATGCAGGGCCGCGGGAGCCAAAAGACTTGCACTGTGATTGAGCTAGCTAAGCAATCTAGTTCTAGACTGAAAGCAGGGACTCCAATGAGGTTGTAGCAGCTAGTGTTGGAAGGAGTCCAGGATGGTGGCACCAATGACAAGACTAAGGTCAGAGACCTCGTGACTCCTGGCTAGCCATCATGTTTTCCCCACCTCCTCCAGCCTCACACATGAAACCACCTGGAGCGAGTCGGCTGGGAAGGGCCCCTCCCCAAATAAAGTAGCTTGTCAAAAACGCACAAAATGTTAAAATCACAGAACCCAAAAAGAAAGGATGGGATGACTGTGAGCTTTTAGAGGGCTCACTTCACTTACTACCTGTGGGGAGCTAGAAACACTCCACATTAACCTACCCAGGGAGTTATAATCCTTATGTAATACAAGTCAATCCCTTTTTTTTAATCATCAAAAGAAGCAACACAAACAGAGTGTGGTGGCGCACACCTTTAATCCCAGTGCTTGGGAGGCAGGGGCAGGCAGATCTCTGAGTTCGAGGCTAGCCTGGTCCTATAGAGGGAGTTCTGGGACAGCCAGGGTTACACTGAGAAACCTGGTCTGGAAAAGCAAAACAAGGGGGGGGGGGGGATGGAGAAAGGGAGAAGGGAGAGGGAGAAAGAGGGAAGGAAAGAGAGGGAAAGGGGGAGAGGGAAAATGTAAGCACACACACACACAAATACATCTAGCACCAGGCAAGCGATCCAGGCAATGAATAGAAAGGAAATCCTTCATTATGGGTATGTGATCATGAAGGGAGTTCTTAATTTATCTAGACACAGATCTTCAGAAGACGATGATGCTGAACACAGCTGGAGACGAACTATGTGTTTTGGATGAAACGAAGAATTCACTGGCCTCCCTATTTCTCCTCCAATATTTGACTAGGGCTTGATCACTGGAAAGCACCTTAGCATAAACGGCTGCATCTCTTGCCACTGTCCCCTGAGACTTTCTGAGCTGCTCACAAGGCGCCACAGAACTAGCAAGTAAGTTTCTGCAGCTTTGTTCACAGCCATGGGGCGGGCATATCACACTTTTTTGGGTGAGGGGCATGCAGAAACCCAGAGACTGCTGGCAACCCGAGTTACTATGGACAAGTGCACCAATAAAAGTCTTCCCAGAGGTTTTAAGAGACAGATTCCGTCAAACAAGAAGGGTCTCCCAGTTCCCTGCCCGTTATCTATACCTCCCCCAATTCTTCCCCTTTGGGCTTCCACGATATAAAGACGAGAGGAGAGGATGCAATGAACGTGGGACCCCCGCGCCCCTGCCCTGCAGAGGAGTGCCGACTGCAGTTGGTGCGGGATGGAGCGCTGCCCGCATCCCGGAGTGGCCCGGTCTGGGGGCGGCGCGAGCTGGTGGTTCCCGGCGTCGCTGCAGCTGCTGCAATGCGCCATTTTCCGTCCCGCAGAGTTGGACACTGCGGAGGGAGAGTCCGTAAGGAGGTGTCGAGGACCCTAGACCAGAGTCAACTCACATTTTTCTGATAGAGGAAGTGGAGGTCCGTCCCTCTCTGGAGAATGCAACGAGACAGACAGGGAGCCGCTGCGGATGAAGCAGACGGAACTGCGGGGCTCCGCCTCACACGCGCTACCCGGAACTCTAACTGCTGTGGAACTTACTGCAGGTGCGGCGCCGACTCCCGACTTTATTAGCGATGACCACGCCTCTCGGGTGACGTTAAAATCTCTAGGTCCAATCCACGCGGGGAATGTCCTTCCAGCCCCGCCCCAACAACTACACCAATCACAGTTCTCCTCTCATTCATTGCTCCTCCTTCACTGGCCAATACAGCGGTGGTTGTTTAGCGTCCAGCTCAGACTCAGCGCTTGAGTTAGGCGGTTTGTGGCGTCTGCCAACCAATCGCTGAACCGGAGGTTCCTGCCACTCTTACTACTCCCGCCCACAGCACCTGGCGAAAGGAAACCCAGGTGACCTGGGCCCAGGAATCCTACGGCTGCGACGGTTCAGCAGGGGGTGCAAATTCATGGTGCATTGGCTAGCCGGCCACCCGGCCACCCTCCCCGCCTGAGAACGTAAAGCCAAATGTTTTTCAATATAACCTCTCCTAAATGAACTTCGTACCTAAACTGCTCCGTCTAGATTACCACAGCGACTTAGTTAACCCAGCCCAGAAACTAGACTTCCCAGTTTTGGGGTTTGTTTGGTTGGTTTTGTTTGTTTTGTTTTCTATTTCCTTTTTAAAAAGAACTTTTTTTTCTCATTTATTTTTACTTTATGGTACAAATTTTTGCCTGCATGTATGCTTGCCTAGTGCTCTTGGAGACCAGAAAAGGACTTCTCCCCTTGAACTTGAATTACAGATGGTTTTGTGTGCATGTAAGTGTTGGGATCCAAACCCTCTGCAAAAGCAGTATGTTTTCAACCACTGAGCCATCTCTCTGCAGCTCCACCACTTCCTCTTTACACCACCTCCAAAAACTCATTAAGGAGTAGAATTTTCCTTTTGGGGGAGGGAGTTGTTAGGAGGTTTCTCTATCCTGGCTATCCTGGAACTCACTTTGTAAGCTGGCCTCAAATTCACTGAGATCTGTCTGTTTCTGCCTCCCAAGTACTGGAATTTAAGGTGTCCACCTCCTGGGCTGATTTTTTTTCTTACTATTTAAAGAATTTTCTTCTTTCTTCCAATAGTATCCCTTTCCTAGACATCAATTGTAAAATTCAACATTATTTTATGCCTCACATCTTAAAAAGCAGTTATACATGTAATTTTTTTTTCTTTTTGGTTTTTCTAGACAAAGTTTCTTTGTAGCTTTGGAGCCTGTCCTGGAACTCACTCTGTAGACCAGGCTGACCTCAAACTCACAGAGATACACCTGCCTCTATCTCCAGAGTGACGGGATTAAAGGCATGCACCATCACTGCCCAGTGTGATGCATTTTCTTAGCCCTAGAATTTTTAATTTACATTTATTGGAAGCTTGGGTTTGTCTGCAATGTAAATTTTTATCTCACCCTTGGGCATTCATACAAAGGAAAATAGAAAATAATAACATAATAATGGAACACCTACAACTTCACATTCAGAGGCTTTTTAATTTTATTTTGTTTTATTTAAAGAGGCTTGGGTAGTCCAGGATAGCTTGGAACATGATATGTAACCAAGAATGACATTGAAATTCTGATCCTCCCTACTTTCACTTTCTGAGTGCTGAGATTACGGATGGACCCATACCGCCTTCCTTGCCAGAGTGTTTGCCAGAACTCAGGTTCTCTTACATGCCAGCAAATCACTCTGCCAGCTGAGCCACAATCCCACCCCCAAACCCAGTTCCAAAGATTCATAGTTTTCCCTCGGGTCCACATGCTAAGTCTTTAGTGGTGCAGCGTTTCCCAAGAGGCTAAAGATAGCCCTCCTCTCCCTCTGGAATATTCTTTCAAGCCTCTGGCATCCATTTTCCAAGGTTTAATGCTCTTGAGCAGGTGTGACAAACACAGTGTGGTTACTGCCTGACTAAGAGCTACAGCAAAGCGCCCCAGTTTAATAGATGCCAAAAGAAAGAGAGAGGAAAAAGGGGACAGGCTATGATCAAGCCTATGGCCAATCTTGTTATCAGGGTACCTATGTAAATAATCGCCATGCGTGGCATTTATTTTTCTTTTTTTAAATTCCCTGTCTGTCTTCAAGCTCAGAGATTCAATGCCTCTGCATCCAGAGTGCTGGAATTAAAGGCATTCGCCACCATGCCTGCTCTTAGAACTTTTCGCCTCAGGCAGGCTGTGACTGGGTTGTTTTCTGAGCTGGATCAAGCGATGCTCCGGCTTCAGCCCTCCCAGTGCTGGGGTGACACTGAACGGCATCTTAAAATGATGCTCTTGAGCTGACAAAAAAGTCAACATGGTCTCAAGACCAACACAAGAGAGATCCTTGTGTCCTTGATCCTCCAAGAGGCAGCTGAACATGGAGCACGGTGGCCTCGTGGTGCCTCTGTACCATAGGAAACAACACGAAGGTCTTTCTCAAAGTTAGAATTCTAAGAGAAAGGAGTTGGAGAGATGGCTCAGCGGTTAAGAGCATTGCCTGCTCTTCCCAAGGTCCTGAGTTCAATTCCCAGCAACCACATGGTGGCTCACAACCATCTGTAATGAGGTCTGGTGCCCTCTTATGGCCTGCAGGCATACACACAGACAGAATATTGTATACATAATAAATAAATAAATTTATTTAAAAAAAAGAAATCTAATAGAAAGTCCCTGCATGAGGCTGGAACCCCTATGTTGGCAGTCAAGAAGTTTTAAAGAGATGCCAGTCAAGTGTTCTGCAAATGAAATTATTTGCAAACTAGGTGCCCGTTGAAGCGCTCGCTCGCTCTCGCTCTCTTTCTCTCTTCCTCTTCTTGTCCTTTTGAATATCTGAATTCATAACTTCGAACTGTTTGTAATACTTTTGTCTGAAATCCTTGTTTTAGTCCCTTTTAAAAGCTTTAGTGGCTCCTCTTCCTAAAACCAACATGGCAGGCATTTCCAGGTGCTCTCAGGTGGACAAGCACCCAGCACCAGCAGGAGCAACGCACACCTCCCTGGTGAGCTCCCTTGCAATAGAGGCCTTGGGGAATTTCCACAGAGACGGTTCCAAGAGAAATAAACTGTGGTCAGATGCTGAAAACAAATCAGGAAAGAAATGCCAAGAATCCGAGAGGCAGAGACAGGAATTAAGGAAATTAAAAAATCATGCCAAGCAGTTCAATGTCTGAGTAATAAAGGATCTAAAAAGGAGAAAACAGGATATATGAGAAAAGGAAATGAATGGATATGGAATTAATTATAAAATAAATGCAACAAAAACTTTCAGAATTAAATGAGCCTTTGCAGACTAAATAGTGCCTTCTAGCTACTACAGAGAAAGAAAAAGAATCACACCAAAGACACATCTTTCTGTAATCTCAGAACAAGGGAGGAAAACAGAGGGTCTTAAAATCTTTCAAAAGGAAAATACAAATGGAACAGAAAAGAAAATGGCATCCCAATACAGGAAACCATGGCAGTGGCTCCTTTAAAAGCAGCAACTTCCAGGGGCTGGAGAGATGCTCAACAGCTAAGAGCTGCTCTTCCAGAGGATGCAAATTAGTTCCCAACACCCTCATGGTGCCTCACAACTATCTGCAACTCCAGTTCCAGAGGATCTGACACCCTCTTTTGGCCTTCCAGGCACTACACACACATGCAGATACATACACAGAAGCAAATATACCCACACATATACATAAAATAAATATTTTTACCCGGACAAAATGATTATTAGCCTAGAATTCTATAACATCTCAAGTATTGATGAAAGTGAGAGGAAAGGGGCTGGAGTCATATCCCTGTAATTTCACCATATAGGAGAGAATGGACAAGAGGATCACTTGAGGCCAGAAGGTCAAATCAGCACCACCTGCCCTGACTAGATTAGGAGGAAGTACACCCTATGATGGACAGTTCCCAGGAAAGTATCTGACAGACTTAGGCATTTGAAAGCTGTTTTGGTTGGTTTTCTAATGCCATTACAAAACACTATGACCAAGGCAACTTATAAAAAGAAAACATTTAATGTATGGGCTGTGGTGGAATATTTAACTATGTAAAACATATGTTACATTGTGTTGTAAAATACTGCTTTAACTGCATAAAGGTGTGTTACATTTGTTTAACTATGTAAAGATTGTTTCATTTGTTTAATTCTGTAAAGATGTGTTGCTGTTTTATCTTGCCTGTATAAGGAACCTAATTGGTCTAATAAAAAGCTGAATGGCCAGGGCTGGAGAGATGGCTCAGTGGTTAAGAGCACTTTCTGCTCTTCCAAAGGTCCTGAGTTCAATTCCCAGCAACCACATGGCGGCTCACAACCATCTGTAATGGGGTCTGGTGCCCTCTTCTGGCCTGCAGGCATACAGACAGACAGAACATATAAATAAATAAATAAATAAAATATGTTTAAAAAAAAAAAAGCTGAATGGCCAATAGTTAGGCAGAGGAGACATAGGCAGGGCTGGCAAGCAGAGAGAATAAGAGGAGGAATCCAGGCTCCAGAGAGAGCAAAGAAAGAACGAGTAATAATCCAGGGGCCAGCCAGTCAGGCAACTGCCAGACAGAGAGATATGAAAGAAGTCAGAAAAGTAAGACATACAGAACGAAAGAAAGTTAAAAAGCCCAGTGGCAAAACATAGATGGAAAGGAACAGGATAAAGTAAGTTACACGAGCTAGTGGAACAAGCATAAGACCGAGCATTCATAATTGATAATAAGTCTCTGTGTCGTGATTTGAGTGACGCAAAACGAAGGCTGCTACAGGGGGCTCACAGTTCTAGAGGGTTAAAATAACAATCATAGTAGGAAGCGTGGCAACAAGCTAACAAGATCTTATGCCTGGCCCACAGAGGTGGAAGAGCCGGTGGTGGTGGCATATGCCTTTAATGCCAACCAGCGCTCAGGTAGCAGACAGATCTCTAAGAGCTTGAGGCCAACCTGATCTACATGGAGACTTTCTAGGCTAGCCAGGACCACCTATACAAAGAACCTGCCTCAAAAATAGAAGAAAGGGAGATGAGATGACTCAGCAGTTACAGTACCGGCTGCTCTTGCAGGGAACCCAGGTTCAATTCCCAGTACCCATGCTGCAGCTCAAAACAGACTGGAACTCCAGTTGTGGGAGATCCAGTGCCCTATTCTGGACATAAATAAACAGGGGTTGGAGAGATGACTCAACAGCCAAGAGCACCAGCATCTCTTCCAGAGAACCAAGATATGATTCCCAGACCCCATATAATAGTTTATAACCATCGCCAGGCGGTGGTGGCGCACACCTTTAATCCCAGCACTCAGGAGGCAGAGGCAGGCGTATCTCTGTGAGTTCGAGGCCAGCCTGGTCTACAAGAGCTACATCAGGACAGACTCCAAAGCTACAGAGAAACCCTGTCTCGAAAAAACAAAACAAAACAAAACAAAAACTAGTTTACAACCTTTAAAACACCAGACTCAGGGGATCCTACGCCCTCTTCTGGCTGCCAAAGGCACTTACATGGTGCACGGACAAACAAGGAGGCAAAACACCCATACACATAAATAATAAACAAATCTTTCTAATTTTCTAGGCATTTGCTTTTCTATGTTCGTTTTATTGTAACTGGATTTTTGTTTGGTTGGTTTTATTCACTGCTGAGGATCAAGCCCAGAGTCTTGTGCATGCTAAGCAAGAACTCTACCAACTGAGATAAAACCACAACCCTATTACATAATCTTTAAAAAAATAAAAATAAAGTTGTGTATGTTTATGGTACATAGCATGATGTCTCAAAGATATATACAATGAGGATAGCAAAATAATAATAATGATAATAATAATAAATGGCTAAAATGAACATTGCCTTACATATGTCTTAGTTACGTTTCTGTTGCTGTGAAGAGACCATAACCAAAGCAAATAACACTTCATTCTTTTTTTTTTTTAATATTTATTTACTTATTATGTATACAATATTCTGTCTGCTGACCAGAAGAGGGCACCAGACCTCATTACAGATGGTTGTGAACCACCATGTGGTTGCCGGGAATTGAACTCAGGACCTTTGGAAGAGCAGGCAATGCTCTTAACCGCTGAGCCATCCCTCCAGCCCATAACACTTCATTCTTATGGTTCAGAGGTTGAGCCCATGAACAACCTAGCAGAGAAAACGGCGGCAAGCAGCCGTGGTGCTGGAGCAGTAAATGAGAGCTTACACCTTGTCCACAGCAGCAGGTAGACACACACACACACACACACACACACACACACACATCTTTACAATCAATTTATTTATTTATCTGCATATAAGGTTATGGGAGCCATTGTCATTCAAGCCACCACAATATCATCAAATTTTAAAATTACATTTATTTTGTTACTGTGTGTGTATATCTGTGAGTGTCCACGTGGTCAAACTCTTTTGGGAAGGAGCAGGAGGTGTGGCCTTATTGGAGGAAGTGTGTCATTGGGGGTGACTTTGAGGTTTCAAAATCCATGACAGGCTTAGTATCTTTCTCTCTCTATCTGCTGCCTGTGGATAAGATGTAAGTTCATCACTCATATATATGTATACATGTATGTGTGCATATGTATGTGTATGTATATAGTATCGAGGCACTGTCATATGTATATACGTGAATACTGAGACAGTGTCTCCTGTGTTCCAGGCTGGCCTCTAACCCACTTTGTGTCCAAGGATGCCCTGGAGCCTCCGGAATGCTGGACTCCCAGTGTGTGCCACATGCCCAGTTTACTCGGGGCTGTAGAGTGAACACAGAGTTTCCTGCACGCTAAGCAAGCAGTCTATCGTTTGAGCAACACCCCCAGCCCAACCTGACATGTTTTCTTCATTTTTGTGGTTAGGACGTAAAAATATTCTCTTAGCAATCTGGTATAGTGGCACACCTGTGTAATCCCAGCACTCAGGATAGAGAAGAGTTTAGGCTAGGCTCAGCTACATTGTGACCTCAGGGTCAACCCATTCAGCCACCTTCACATACTATAACCTGCTGCTGTTAACTTCCAGGGCACCTTCCCTCCATCCCCGGAGACCTTGTGAATGCTTAAGCCTCTCCCCAATGTAATCCCAGCCTCCGGCCTCCATCTTTAGAGGCCCCTCCCCTGTGCCCGTTGAACCTTGACCCCTCCCAACACTCCCACAGATTATTTAAACTGCTCCCCAGAAAACAAACACCCACCCGTGGTTTTTTTGGTTTTGTTTTGTTTTGTTTTGTTTTGTTTTGTTTTTGAACAGGATTTCTCTGTAGCTTTGGAGCCTGTCCTGGAGCTAGCTCTTGTAGACCAGGCTGGTCTCGAACTCACAGAGATCCGCCTGCCTCTGCCTCCTGAGTGCTGGGATTAAAGGCATGCGCCACCACCACCTGACCACCTGGCCTAAACAGGTGGTTTTCCCTCATCCTCTCCAGTGCTCAAGTTGGCAGCTTTTCGTTTCCCCTGGGCCACCTGAGAGCGCAGGCGTCTAATTAAACCTGGATATCTTTTTAATTTGGTCTGATTTGGTCCGATTGGGATTATTTTGCCTTGGTGGAGAGGCACGGTTAGGTAGTATTCCTAACACCCACCTCTTCTCACCTACGGCAGCAGCAATGAAACCGCATTCTGCTTCTGTAGATACATCTATTCTGCACGTTTCGATGGGACAGTCTTACAGAATTGGGCACTTTATGACTGGCTTTTTTCACCTGTTTCCAATTTCCGTCCACGCAGCGTGAACGGGTACTTTATACTCTTGGTAAACTGTAGCACAGATAACAAAAACCCAGAGACAGACATTAGGGTTCAACCTGAAGATCAGAAAAGGAAAGCAGCCTGTCACTGGCTCTTACCTCTACCTCAAACTGAAATGGCAATCCTGCCTCCACAAATCCTCAGAATGAGACTGAGTTTGAGACCTGTTTTATCCCATTTTATTATATTCCTCTCTAGTGCTGAATTAAAGGTGTGCACTACCACTACCCGGTCTCTATGGCTGACTAGTGTGGTTGCTTTGCACTGGCCTTCAGGCAAGCTTTTTATTATTATTGTTGTTATTATTATTATTATGACAGTGTTTCTCTGTAGCTTTGGAGCCTGTCCCAGAACTAGCTCTTGTAGACCAGGCTGGCCTCGAACTCACAGAGATCTGCCTGTCTCTGCCTCCCGAGTGCTGGGATTAAAGGTGTGCACCACCACCACCACCACCAGCCCTGGCTACTGTTCAGCTTTTTATTAGACTAACCAGGTACCTTAAGCAGGCAAGGTGAAACAAATTAATCTTTACATAATTAAATATTTCACAACACTCCTTTAACATTCCTTTAAGATAACTTAATGGCTGCCTCCTTCAGGAAGTCTTCCCTCCCTTTCCTGCTCCCCCAGGACGGGATGGGGACTGCTCTCCTGCATCTATCTGCTAATTCCCTTTTGAGCTCCTAGCACTGAATCTTTCCAAGATCTACTCCAAGCATTGTGTCATCAGCGAGTACCTTTTTAGGGCTGAGGCTATACCTCAGTGGAAGGACACATGACTAATACATGTGAAGTCCTAGGTTTAATCCACAGTAACTCTCATTCATGTACACACACACACACACACACACACACTTCTGACCCCCTTTAAAAAAAAAAAGATGTCTCATGCAACTCTTTTCTTCTTTTTTTAAATTTTTTTTATTGATATTTATTGAGCTCTACATTTTCTCTGTCCCCTCCCTGTCTCTCCCCTCCCCACTTCAACCCTCCCCCAAGGTCCCCATGCTCCCAATTTACTCAGGAGATCTTGTCTTTTTCTACATTCTACTTCCCATGTAGAGTACATCTATGTAAGTATCTTTTAGTGTCCACATTGTTGTCTAAGTTCTCTGGGACTGTGTTTTTTAGGCTGGCTTTCTTTATGTTTAAAAACCACCTATGAGTGAGTACATGTGATAATTGTCTTTCTGTGTCTGGGATACCTCACTCAAAATAATGTTTTCTAGCTCCATCCATTTTCCTGCAAAGTTCGAGATGTCATTATTTTTTTTTTCTGCTGTGTAGTGCTCCATTGTGTAAATGTACCACATTTTCCTTATTCATTCTTTGGTCAAGGGGCATTTAGGTTGTTTCCAGGTTCTGGCTATAACAAACAAAGCTGCTATGAACATAGTTAAGCACATGTCCTTGTGGTATGATTGAGCATCATTTGGATATATACCCAAAAGTGGTATTACTGGTTCTTGATGAAGGTTGTTTCCTAATTTTCTGAGAAATGGCCACACTGACATCCAAAGGGGTTGTACCAGCTTGCATTCCCACCAGCAATGCAGAAGTGTTCCCTTTTCCCCACAGCCTCTCCAGCATAAGTTGTCATCAGTGTTTTTGATCTTGGCCATTCTTACAGGTGTAAGATGGAATCTCAAAGTTGTTTTGATTTGCATTTCTCTGATGACTAAGGATGTTGAACATTTCCTTAAGTGTCTTTCAGCCATTTTAGATTCCTCTGTTGAGAGTTCTGTTTAGGTCTGTACTCCATTTTTTTTTATTGGATTATGTAATCTCTTGGTGTCCAATTTCTTGAGTTCTTTGTATATTTTGGAGATCAGACCTCTGTCTGATGTGGGGTTAGTGAAGATCTTTTCCCATTCTGTAGGCTGTCGTTTTGTTTTGTTGACTGGTGTCCTTTGCTTTACAGAAGCTTTTCAGCTTCAGGAGGTCCCATTTATTAATTGTTTCTCTCAGTGTCTGTGCTGCTGGGGTTCTATTTAGGAAGTGGTCTCCTGTGCCAGTGCGTTCAAGTGTACTATCCACTTTCTCTTCTATAAGGTTCAGTGTGTCTGGCTTTATGTTGAGGTCTTTGATCCATTTGGACTTGAGTTTTGTACATGGTGATAGGTATGGGTCTATTTTCATTCTACATGTTGATATCCAGTTATGCCAGCACCACTTGCTAAATATGCTTTCTGTTTTCCATTTGGCATTTTTTGCTTCTTTGTCGAAGATCAGGTGTTCGAAGATATGTGGATCGATATCCGGGTCTTCTAGTCGGTTCCATTGTTCCTCCTATCTGTTCTTATGCCAATACCAGGCTGTTTTCAGTACTGTAACTCTGTAGTAGAGTTTCAAGTCAGGAATTGTGATGCTACCAGAACTTCTTTTTTTTTGAACAGGATTGTCAGGATTGTTTTGGATATCCTGGGTTTTTTTTGCTTTTCTTTTTTTTTAATTATTTATTTGTATTTTATGTACATTGGTGCTTTTGTCTGCATGTATGTCTGTGTGAGATGTTGGATCCCCTGGAACAGGAATTACAGAAAGTTGTAAACTGCCATGTGGGTGCTGGGAATTGAACTCAGGTCCTCTGGAAGAGCAGTCGGTGCTCTTAAGCACTGAACCATCTCTCCAGCCCCGGTTTTTCGCTTTTCTATATGAAGTTGAGTACTGTTCTTTCAAGGTCTTTGAAGAATTTTGCTGGGATTTTGCTGGGCATTGCGTTGAATCTGTAACTCTACTTTTCTTATGCAATTACCATATTCAACTGTGTGTCTGTTTACGAACACTCTACACCAGAAGGATGAAGTCTATGTGGAGGCAGAAGATTGCTCTGCTGTTGTGGTTTATATGCCTCCAAGATTCTTACACACAATGGTTCAGTGTTTGCTGAAGGAAAATGTTGTCTACTGTTCTGTACCAAAAACAATACAGCTATGTGTTTGAAAATGAGACCATTTATATCTTAGAGCAGGAAGAATTTTATACAGGCTTATGGAGTTGAATTGTTAATTTTCTTTCTCTAAGAAGCATAGATTCTATTAAAACATTTTCTTCTTCCTTTTCTACTTTTTTGAGAGATAAGTTTTCATTGTGCATCCTTACCTGTACCGGAACTTGCTATGTAGACCAGGCTGGCCTCAAACTGACAGATCTGCCTGCCTCGTTTGCTACCATGGTTGTTGACACCATGACTTGCTACTCTCATGTTATCAAGCCTTGTCACTTCCATTTTGCCCTTTGGAATCAAGTCGTTAAGTAAACAAGCCCAAGAGAGACTGAATAATAAAACTTTGTGCAAAAAGAACCTCAGCTGGGGCTGGAGAGATGGCTCAGACTTAAGAGCACTTGCTCTTCTTGCAGTGGCCCCAATTTGGTTCTCAAAAAAACTTGGATACCAACTGACTCAGTAACTGTGACTGAAGATGCCTTAGGGAAGCTCCCTGCTGAAGATATGCCCTCATGACAAAACAGAATTAACTAGCTGAACAAGAAAACCCAGAAAAAATGAATTAATGCTTTCAACCATCACTTCAGAATGGACTGCTGTGTAATAAAAGATCATTGACACAAGACTTAACAATTTTAATAAAATAAAATAATCACCCTAAGACTGGTGGTGGTGGTGTACTCCTTTAATCTCAGCACACTGGAGGCAGAGGCAAACAGATCTCTTTGAGTTCCAGACCAGCCTGGTCTACAGAGGTAGTTCCAGGACAGGATAGCCAGAGCTACACAGATAAACCCTATCTCCAAAAACAAACAAAAATTATTTTTATAAATTCACGTTTTGCTTGCATGTATGTCTGAGCACCATGTACACGCCTGTCTCCATGGGAAGCACAAGAACTGGAGCTGACAGCTGTGGGTCCTCTAGAAGATGGCTCCTAACTGCTGAGCCACCTCTGCAGCCCCCAGATTCTGTCCCCAAAAATCAAAAAAAACACAACAACAACAACAACAAGAAACTTGCACAAAAGTAATGAATGCAAGAAAAATTCCCTGGATTACCTTTTTGTAATTTCCAGACTTCTCATTAAATTGGTTTTTTTTTTTAATTTTAAAAAACAAAACAAAACAAAAAAAACTTATAGGGCTGGAGAGATGGCTGAGGTTAAGAGCACTGACTGCTCTTCCAAAGGTCCTGAGTTCAATTCCCAGCAACCACATGGTGGCTCCCAACCATCTGTAATGAGGTCTGGGGCCCTCTTCTAGTGCTGCAAGCAGAATACTGTACACATAACAAATAAAATGTATGAAAAATGTCATAATGAGCCCAAGCATGGTACCACAAGCCTTAAATCTCAGAGCTAAGGAGGCAGAGGCAGGTGGAGCTCTGTGAGTTCAAGGCTAGCCTGGACTACATAGTGAGTTCCAGGACAGTCGGGGTTTTCTTTTCTTTTTTCCTTTCTTTTCTTTTCTTTTTTGGTTTTTTGAGACAAGGTTTCTCTGTGGCTTTGGAGCCTGTCCTGGAATTAGCTCTTGTAGAGCAGGCTGCCTCAAACTCACAGAGATCCACCTGCCTCTGCCTCCCGAGTGCTGGGATTAAAGACGTGCGCCACCACCACCTGGCTAACAGTCGGGATTATATAGAGACCCTGACTCCAAAAAGCAAAGTAAATAAATAAAAGAAAAATGTCATAATAATTTTTTTGCAATTAATATATACTAACAAAAACAAAATCCAGGCAGAAGGTATAGTTCACTGTGGAACAAGTACTTGATATATTCAAGATCCCAGGACTATCACACACACAAGTCTTAAAGAAGCCCATTCACGCTTTTAAGAGTTTTACTTTCATATGAGCAGCTCTCTCATAACTGTGGTGCCTACACCTATATTAAAATATCTATGTCAACATCAACAACAAAATATGCATGGTAGCACACACCTGTAATCCCAGCACTGGGAGGTGGCGACAGGATTAGGAGCTCAAGCACAGCCTCAGCTACATCATAAGTTCTAGGCCAACCCAAGCAACATGAGACCTTATACCCAGAAAACAAAATAAAGCCACATATGGAATTCCAAGATTCATTTCGTCTCTGCCAATCTGTTTCTTGTAGGCTTCTGATGACTTCAGCTTCACATCCCGTGTGCTCTAACAAGGCACTTACTATTATTAAAAAGGTGAGAAAGCCAGGTGTGGAGGCACATACATCTATCTCAGCACTCAGAAGACAGAGGCAGAGGCAGGAGCAACTCCGAGTCAGAGGCCAGCCTGGTCTATATAGTGAGTTCCAGGTCAGAATTAGCGAAACCCTGTCCGTTCCATTCCCCACACTACACACATTTTTTTTTTTTTTAGTAAGGAAGAGGTACTCAGTTGGAGGAGTGTTTGCCTAGCACATAGGAAAGCCTAGTGTGATCTTTAACACTCCATAAAACTGGATGTGGTTCACCAGGCACTGGTGGCACACGCCTTTAATCCCAGCACTCGGGAGACAGAGGCAGGCGGATCTCTGTGAGTTTGAGGCCAGCCTGGTATATAGAGCAAGTTCAGGACAGTCAGGGCAACACAGAGAAGACCTGTCTAGGAAAAAACTAGAAAAAACAAACAAAACTGGATATGGTTCAAGGTCATCCTCTGAAATACTTCTCTGCTCAGAGAAGTTAACCTAATTTATTTTGGTGAGCAGTACAAGTGTAATTTCACTTTCCCACTTCATTTTGATGTGTCACACTTTTTAGAAACAACAGCATCATTACACTTCCAAGGGGCTGGGTAGCTCAGTGGCAGAGCATTTCCCTAGAATGGGAACATTCCTGGGTTTTGTCTCTATGCTTACATTAAAACAAACAAACAAACATGAAGGGCCACTGTCAGAAAGAGCCAACAATAAATGATTCTAATTGTCGTACTTCTAAGACCGAAAGTAAGATTGGGTTGTAAATAAGTAAGGTCTTAACAGCAGAGCCTACGACTCAGGGATGAGAAACTCCAGTCTGCAGGAGTGAGCAAAAGTAGCACTGAGAACATACAGTGTGCATAGCCCATCCCAAAGAAGGCCCATTTTATCACAGAGAGCACACTGAGTTTCCTCTCAGGGACAGGTCCTGTTCCCCTTCTCCAGGGTGACAAGCACGTCTCTTCCCAAGTCCCCAGTTCTCCGTTCTAGCGGTACTTCCCATGCCGGTTAAAGTGTTTGTAGAGATAGCGGATCCGTTTGTTAAGGTTGTGCAGGTCCTCGGCGAACATTCTGCTTCCAACCATTTTCTTCTTTCGGATACAGCGCTGCAATTCATTTCCTCTCCAGCCTCGAAGCCATACAGGGCCCTTGATCAGTTCCTTCGGGTGCTTTTCGAAGTTCCCTGTAATGCGAGAGAACGTTAGTTTGCAGAGAAGGGAAGGCAGCCTAGGCCAGCTAAGCCTCCACCCCACGGCTGCAGCTCCCTGAGCAGAGCTTACAGACCAGACACACCCATAATGCTACTAAGAAGTCTTCGGGGCTGAAGAGATGGCTCTGCGGTAAGAACACTTGTTCCTGCTAAGAGCCGGAGACCCAGCACTCACATCTAGAGGTTCACAACTGTGTGCAAGGCCAGTTCTTAGGGAGCCTGACACCCTGTACCTGCGGGCCTTACTTGAATAACACTTGGCACACGTACAGTAAAACAAGGTAGCAAGCACGCCAGAATGCTTGGGATTCAAATACTGACACTACCATCCAGCTCTGGGCACACAGAACAACGCACAACTGTGTTAGTCCGTCTGATCACCACAGTAACTTAAGACTGGTCTTGTCTACCTTAGTCCCCAGCTTGTGTCACCAATCCTGCCCTGAGCACACTACTATTCTCCAAGCAAATAGAAACAAAGGAGTCAATAGAGCCTAACAGTCCTTCTGAAATTAGAAATCAAATCCTACCCAGGATCCCGATGTTGTCGTAGACACCAAACAGAGCCCTCTTCTCGTTCCAGCGATCAACCACTCTCGGGGGCGGCAGCGTAAGCCTCACACGGGTCAACAGTGGTACACCTAGGAAAGCAAGGGAGAAAGAAAGAATCTCCACAGTCTACCAACAAGCAGTTCGCGGGTGGTCTGTCTTCTCTGTACGTTAGCCACTTACCCAGAGAGAAGCTTCTGCACGCCAAGGGCATCCAGCCCCACAGGCTCCTATTTGCCAGCCAAGGAAGACTCCCTGCCATTACTCTAGCGCCCGTCTACCTCGACAGGGCCTCGCACCAGCCAGAAAAATGGGGACCAGGTGTAGATTTCAAAGACCAGGCAAAGGACAGTCTCAGCCGGAGCTCACATGCGACTGTCAGTAAGAGACGCCATCTTGGGCCTTACCCAGCTAGCTTTGGGAGAGGACGCCCCTTGGTTCGCACCGCCCTAGCCACAAGCTCCGCCCTCCAAATTCCGGCCTAGCCTGCACGCCCAGCTCAGACACTTCCGGTTTAGCCACGGGACGTTTCTAGGGCTGCGGCACGTTTTTTGTCGCAGGGTAGGACACCTCCAACCCGAAACTCCTTGCAAATAAACCCGCTCCTGTTTCCCTGGGCGTCCTCCACTGTGAGGGAGGTGGAGGATGAGGACTCGGCGCTGCGACAAGGTTCCCTTGCGCCTCGCCACGCGGTTTTGCTGAGACAGTATACTCTAGCAGTTTAGACGGCAGGAATTTGAGGTTCGGGGCCTCCCGGAGGGATATACGAGGCGCCATTCCGGGGACAGCGCACCATGGAGGGACCGGAGAAAGCGCAGACCCTGCGGTCACGCCCCCGCCCGCTTGCCCCGCCTCCGACTCTGTGATTGGTCGGCTTCTCCAGCTGCGTCACGCTCCCCCTCCCGGTTCTATGATTGGTCGGCCTCTCCAGCCGCGTCACGCTCCGCCTCCCGGCAGCCGTTGAGGTTTGAACTCCGATTCGCGGGCTCTGCGAGCGCGACACCTGACTCCGAGGCGGATTTCCGTCCCAGCCTGCCGAGGATTGGCTGGTTTCTCCACCAGCTTGAAAACCATATCGCTGTTTGGCGCGGATGGTCCTCTGGTGTTTTCTTCCTTCCTTTTCAGTGGGGTCGATCCCAGTCGAAGAAACGGCGGGTGAGCGTTGTCCAGGAGTCCAGGTGTCCAGGTGAGGTATGGTAGGGGTAGGAAGCGGGAAGTGAAGGGCTGAGAAAATCAGGTCCGGGACAGGACGCAGCCTTTGCCTGTGTTCAGTCGGCAGCGACGTCTGGTAGGGATGCCCTTGAAATCCAAAGTGGCTGTGATCAGAAACGGAACGCGTGGTATAACCTTGCTACCCAATCTGTAAATTTAGTTGTTCTTTATACACCCCGAGAGGCCAAGATTGGAGACTAGAGAATGAGTAAGTAGACACTAATGTTCTCTCATCCTGCATCCAGGAACCCCGATGCTGTAAGGATCGTTTGACTTTAAAATGAAAGTAGTAAGGCTGTTTGTACACACTGAATGTCACTTACTTGGAGACTGGAGTCTTATATAGCCCAGATCATGTAGAAGAGGCTGGCCTTGAACTCCATCCTTCTGCCTCCTAATGCTGGGATACTAGGAATATAAATACCACTGTGTACTACTTTACTTGACTCTGATATTATACCTTACAAGATAGTGTTAGTAGCTTGTTGTAAGACTGAAAAACAATGTTGAAAGTGGGGGACATAATTGAACCAGATAATCTCTGAGGCAGGGGTTATAGCTCAGTAGTAAAGTACCTACCATACCAAAAGATGCTAGGTTTAATTCCCAGTACCACCACTACCCAAAACAAGAAAAAAGAAAAGAAAGAAATGCTCTTACTACATAATAAAAACCACAGCACTCTTAAATTTAAACCTGTGGTTCTCAACCTTCCTCATGCTGTGTTAAATGCCCTTTAAATACAGTTCTTCTTCATGTTGTGGTATTCTCCGACCATAAAATTATTTCGTTGCTACTTCATAGATTTTTTGTTTAATCTTTCTTCACAAGTTTATTAGGCAGATACTGTGCTGCATACCGTAGAGGCATGGTATTAACTCATAAAACTGGGTGTTTGGGCCCCAGAACTCACTCTTATAGAGGTGGTTAAAAACTAAGACACCCTCCAGACTGGGCACAGTGGTTTGTGCTTATAATAACCATTACTCAAGAGTCTAAAGCATGAGGGTTCCAAGTTTAAAGTCAGTATGGGCAACTCAGTGAGATCTTGTCTCAAAATAAATAAAAAGGGGGGGGGCGTGCCAGTGTAGATCAGTGGTAGAGCACTCACGTGTGGACCTACTTCATAGATTTTGCTACGGTTATAAATCATAACGGTGTTTTCATGGTCTTAGGATACCCCTGTGAAGGGGGTCAAGCAAGACCCACGGGTTGAGAACTTCTGGTTTAGACTGACATTTTAGTTGTTTGTCTTCTAGACCTGTGAACCGATAGGAGAAGGATGTCTCCCCAAAACTTTGAATTCCATCTGCCCTTAGCCCCAGAGGAGTTGCTGAAAAGTAGAGGCGTGAATCAGTATGTTGTTCAGGAGGTGTTGCCCATCAAGCAGCTTCCATCTCAACTTAGAGGTAAGACACCATGGCTACCAGTGAGCTTCAATAGACAAACATCCCGTGTGTAATTAGCGTCTCTGTTCTATAGCTCTGTGACATTCCATCGGGGCAGGGAATGTCTTTCCTACTAGTCCCTAGTTTTATTTCACTTATTTATTTGTTTGTTTGTTTAGTAGCTCTGCACCGGATTCATGACACAAATGGCTGTCCTCCCCGGATTATTCAAGAAACAGTGTTGCCTAACCTGGTTACTCTAGGGTTTTTGTTTTTGTTTTTAGGGGTGGGGGGGTGTTTTGTTTTGTTGTTTTTTGATTTTTTTTTTTTTTTTTTTTTTTTTGGTTTTGGCTTCTCTGTGTAACGGTTCTTGCTGCCCTGGAACTCACTTTGTAGACCAGATTGTCCTCGAACTAAGGCATGGACCACCACCGCTTGGCTGTATTTTTACCTTTTACCATGGTAAAATTAAAAATTGTAGGCTAGGGACTGGAGAGATGGCTTAGAGGTTAAAAGCACCAACTGTTCTTCTACAAGACCCAGATTTGATTCCCAGCACCCACATGGCAGTTCACAACTGGCTGTAACTTGTGCCTGTAGCGCACAGATATGTATGTAGGCAAAACGCCAACCTGCATATAATACATGAGTAAAGTGAAAAATAAAACATGCAGCAGTTGTGGGCAGTGACAGTATTTGACTTGCCGTTTCTTAGGGAGTACTCTTAAATCTAGATCATGTTTCCAAGAAGTGTAATAAAGGAGAAACATAGCTGCAACAACACGCAAAATAGTCATCTGTCACTTAATAAGTGGACTGTGGGAGATATGTTCTGAGAAGCCTGTTGATAGATGATTCATTATTATGAAACCTCATCATAGAGTATACATGTGCAAGTTTTTAAAATGGCATAGTCCACTCAGGAGGCAAAGGCAGGTGGATATCTGTGAGTTTGAGGCCAGCCTGGTCTACAGAGAGAGTTCCAGGACAGGCTCCAAAGCTACACAAAGAAACCCTGTCTCGAAAAACCGAAAGAAAATAAAATAAAAATGGTATCATGTACTCCAAATTACTTGTCTAGTATACACAAAGTACTAGGTTTAATCCTCACCACCAGATGAAACCAGATGTAGTAGTGCACACCTGTAATCCCAGCAGCTGGGATGAAAAGAGCAGGAGGATTGCTGAAAGTTCAAGAGCAGACTATACAGCAGAGTAAGACCTTGTCTCCAAAACAGAAATCAAAACCACAAGAAAAGAGATGGGGTATATGAGGCTGCTGTTAGAGTAACCCAGCATTAGCATTTTATAGTAAATTATCAGCTACAGCAATTACATAGCCAGTAATGTAGTCTTTTATTGTCAAGAATTATCTACTGTTCATAACCGTCTGTGCCATACTTTATGGGATTTGAAGTGTAGAGTGAGTGTGTTTGCACCGCAAACCTTACAGATGAAAACATAGCAGTGGCTAAACCGTCACTAGACAGTAGGAAGTTTTCAGCTCCATTGCAGTAGAGGAGGATACTCTGTATGTGGCTGTTCATTGACAGTGTGGCGCCTGTGATTGGATGCACAGTGTTGTTCCTCCTGACGTCTATGAAAAACTAAAAACAACTTGTATATTATCGGTCAGACCCCACAGTGCCACTGTACTTCTTGGAATTGGTTCACACTGGGTTGCTTTAGGGAATTATGTGTAGACTGAAGCTGCTGGAGCCAGGCCTGGGCTTGTCCCCTCTGCCGCCCTGAGCTTGAACAAGTGACCTCCTACTGGAGATGGCAGCTCCTTGATGTAAGGTTCAGAAATGGGGAAGGGCATTTCTGTCTTGTCTGTCTGTCTGTCTTTTTTCAATGTTTTTTCTAATTTTTTTGAGACAAGGTCTCAATTTGAGCAGTCCCAAACTGAATACATAGCTAAGGATGATTGTGAACTTCTGGTCTTCCTTGCCTCCTTCTCATCTGCTGGGTTGGTTTCTCCTTTCTCAGGACTGGGGATTGAACCAAGGACCTTGCACATGCCAGATAAGTGCTTCTCTAGCTACATCGCCACCTCCTTTTTAATTTGTATTTTCACATGGTCTTGCTAAGTTTCCAAGACTAGCCTTGAATTTACTTTGTAGCCGAGTGAGGCTTTTGAGTTTTTAATCCTCCTGCCTCAGCCTCTCTAATGGCTGGTACTATCAGCCAGGACCAACAGTTATTCTATGCAGTGCCGAGAGCTTCGATTTTTATAAACTGTTCTCTCATACCACTAAAAATTATTGATTCCAGAACCAAGGAAAGTAGGAGGTAAACCTGGACCATCCTGTGGTGTGAGGAAGTAAGAAAATAAATGCTCACTCTAGCAGCGTATGTACAAAATTGGGTGACCCGGGAAGAAGCGTGACCCATGAAACACTGTTTCTTTTTATGAAAGAAATGTGGCGCATGTGACTAAAGTACCTGATGTTTGTGTGTGAACATGGGACGAGCCAGGTGTGGTGGTGCATGCCTTTAATTCCAGCACTGCAGGAGTCTGGCCTGGTCCACAGAGCAAGGAGGTCCCAGGGCAGCCAGGGATACACAGAGAAACCCTGTCTTAAAAAAAAAAACAACAAACAACAACAACAAAATTATGAATGACAGGGGCTGGAGAGATGGCTCAGAGGTTAAGAGCCCGGGCTGCTGTTCTAGAGGTCCTGAGTTCAATTCCCAGCAACCACATGATGGCTCACAACCATCTGTAATGAGATCTGATGTCCTCTTCTGGTGGGCAGGTATACATGCAGACAGAACACTGTATACATAACGCATAAATAAATCTTTAAAAAATTATGAAAGGCAAAGCTTGAAGATTCAGGAAACGTGTTAGCTAAATGCCTTCTACATAGAAATGGAATTTACAAAAAAAAAAAAATCTGTCTTTCCTCTAAATTAAACAGCATCCTTCATTTTCTAGCATTTCAGTCTGCTTTCCGAGCTCAGGGACCTCTCGCTATGCTGGAGCATTTTGATACAATCTACAGCATTTTACAGTAAGTAAAATACACAGCAGGTGCTTTTAAACACCTGGTGGCTATTTCTCTGATTTTTGCATGTTAGTTTTGAAATTCCAAATTATAAGTTCACTGATTATCGATTTTGGGTGCTGACATCCATAGTGAGCATTGGTCCAGCTTCCACCATGTTTATTTGACAATTGTGGGATATTTTCACGTGTTCGATCCTTAGATCTGACCTAGGAGAATGGGCTCTGCAGGCTCCTGTCTCACTCCCACACTTTCTTTCCCTCATAGTCACTTTCGAAGTATAGATCCTGGCCTCAAGGAAGATACCCTGGAATTCCTGATAAAAGGTGTCTGTGGGTCTGGGGTAGGGGCTGGAAGGTGCTTGTTATGTGTAGCATTTCCTCCGTTCTCTGAGCCATGTGATGATATCAAGGCTGTTGTGATTCAGTTGGTTTGGCTAAGTCCGGGGGCCTCTGGCTTATCCAGGTCTGTAATCTTGGTGGTCGATACAGAGTAATGTGCGATCGCTGTAAGGGCGGACCAACAGAAGTTTTCCTGCTTTTGAACCACCTCCCCAAGTAGGGGTGATTCTCCATTGCCCATGAGGACTTGTCATTGGAATGAAAGTAGGAACAGGCTCTATCTCGATCCAGGGGTCAGGGGTCCCAAAGGACTTAGCTGTGTCATGGCCACTGAGAGATGATACACAGATCTTTGGTAATCTGATGGCTACAAGTGCTAAGTGTTTAAAAGTTGGGGTACATTAAGAAAGTCAACGAAACCAACTCCCAGATTCTGCCCCTCACAGTGGTATCCTGCCACTCCCAGGAACTTCCATCCATCCTGGATGATGCCACTTTGAGTGTATCAGATAGAACCGCCCATCTGAACACCCTCAAGATGAGCTGCTACGCCCTGATCCGCCTCTTGGAGTCCTTTGAGAATATGACCGGCCAGACAAGCCTCATCAACCTGGATGTGGGTGGGAGGGTAAGTGGGGATGCCTGGGCCGTTTTATATTGATGGGAGAGAAGCCCAGGATTCTAGGATGTTTTATATTCTTGCTTGGGGTTTAGGAGAGAGTCCTCAAGTACTGGATCCCCTTCCCTGGCGAGTAGTTCTTGTGCATCCCAGCACCTCTAATCCTCTATGGCCTTGCCTAACCTTGCCTTGGTACTGGATAGTGTGGGCACACAGACTAGATGGTCTTTACTCTCTGATCCCCACCCCACCCCACCCCTGAATGTCTGTATGATCACTTTAGGGTAAGAAGGCCCGGGCCAAGGCAGCCCTTGGCTTTGATTGGGAGGAAGAGAGGCAACCAGTTCTTCAGCTTTTAACACAGCTACTCCAGCTGGACATTCGTCACCTATGGAACCACTCAGTAATTGAAGAAGAATTTGTCAGGTGGGTAGTTAAGATGGCTGTAGATGATCTTAAACTCTGAGGAATGAGGTTCTGGCTTTTTTTTTTTTTTTTTGCTTTGTTTTATTTTCTTACTTTTGTGAGACACTGTCTCATTGTGCAGCCCATCTGGCCTGGAAGTCTCAAACTGGGTTTAGACTCACAGAGGTTTACTGCCTTTACCTTCCAAGTGCTGGGATTAAAGGTATGTGCCACCACAATGAATTTCTCATTGCTGATACCTATATTTGTGGAAATGTGTTTACTAAGAATCCCCTAGGTGGATGGTGGCATTATTATAGACACTTTCTATTTTAGAATAGAAGGCAATTTTGGGGTGGTGGTTATTCTTGTTGTGCTTTTAGTGGGGAGTTGTTTTTTAGGCTGGTCTTGCTATGTAGCTCAACTGGTCTTGAACTCACTATTACAGTCCAGGCTAGCCTGGAACTCAGTCATGCCTCAAACTTCTCAAATGCTGGAATTAACAACCATGAGCTATCACTCTTGACTGGCAATGTTTAAAATAAGGAAAATATATAGTATGTATGGTGATATGTTAATGCAGAGCAAAATGGAGGAAGGGGCTAGGAAGTTTGGTGGGGAAGGGTTGTAATTTTTAAGTCAGCTGTTCAAGCAGGACCTCTTTGAGTTTTAACCATTTTAATCATGACCCAGGGGAAGTTAGTGAGAGATGTGTGAGTAGCTCAGGGAAGAACGAGTCTGGGGGCCTAAGGAGGGAGTATATCCCGCGGGCACCCTGCAGGCAGTCTTTCTTTGAACCACCAGCTCCCAATAATGACATGAGACTTCTTATTAATTATGAAAGCTCAGCCTTAGCTTAGGCTTGTTCCCGACTAGCTCTTAAAACCTAAATTAACCCATTTCTATTAGTCTACATGCTGCCATGTGACTCGTTACCTCAGTACTGCGAGTTCACTTATACTCCTCTCTTTCTGTTTGGTGTATCCCGTACCTCTCAGATTCTTCCCAGAGTTCCTGTCTCTGCCCAGAAATAGCCTGTCTGTCCTCTCCTGCCTAGCTATTGATTATTTAGCCTTTTATTAAACCAGTCAGAAGGTGCTGTAGGCAGGTGAAGTGAAACAGCAACACACCTTGACACAGTGTGATCAGATATCATGCAACACATCAGTACTAGTGAGGTCTGAGTGGCAGCTGAGAGAGAGAGTGAGAGTGGGCTGGCGGGTCAGGCCACATTGCAAGACCTGATAAGTCTCATGGTAACTTTGATCTATACTCAAGAGTATCCAATGGGGCCACTCGTAACTGGGCAGTGAGGTTATGTGACTGTGCTTTCATGGAGTCAGCCTGGTTATGGGATAGAAATAGATAGTAGGAACAGCAGAGGAAGTAAGAGACCAGTCACCAGTTCTAGTAGCCTAGGCAAGACCATGGAATGGCACTGGGGGTGGGGAGAAGCAGGATTCTTTTTCTTAAGGTGTTACCGGATCTGTTGACAGATTGGGTATGAAATTCGAGAGAAGGATACAGTCAAGGATGACTGTTGCAGGGATGTGGCCAAGCGTTTGGTAAAAAGGAGTTGCTGATAATGGAGGTATAGGGAAGTTGGGGTATTTGGCAGGAAGATCAGAAGTCCTGCTTTGGACATGCACTTTGAGGTGCTTGTTAAACATCTGAGTAGTACTAGATTCAGCTGTTGAAAGGAAGGCGCGTGTGGACTAAAGGGACGCCTTTGGGGATATGATGCTGCTTAAACCCTTGAGATCGAATGAGGTCACTAAATCAGGAACTACAAGAAAGCATAGATCCAAGGACTATATACTAAGGTACACTATGGCCAGTAGAGTGAGCTGAGAAGCAGCCAGAGAATCTGAGATAGGGATCCAGAGTCCTGAAGCCAAATGAAGTGTGTGTTTGAAGGAGAAAGTGACCAGGCATTGTGGCACATGCCTGTATACCAGAACTTGAGAGGCTGAAGCAGGTTTGCCAGGAATTCAAGGTGAGTTACGCTATACTGTGAGCAGCCAAGAGTACATAGCAAGACATTGTCTCAAAATATAAGTAGCCAGGCATGGTAGTACACATATGTAATCCCAGCACTTAGGAAGCAGAGTCAGTGTCTGAAGAGAACTCAGTGTCTGAGTTCAAGGGTATCTTGGTTGACTAGAGACTTCCTGGTCATCCTGAGACCTGTCTCCAAATAAATAATGGCTGGGGAGGTGGCTCAATCAGTGAGGTACTTGCCATGCAATCATGAGGACTGATGATCACCAACACTGATGATCAACATTCCTGTCAAAGCCAAACATGGCACAGTGTTGGGGATGTGGAGACAAGGACTTAGGACTGTCAGCCTAGCCTATTCAGTGAGCCCCAGGTGAGAGGCCCTGTCTCAAGAACTAAGGCAAAACAGCTCCTGAGAAATGAAACCCAAGGTTGACCTCTGCTTTCCACATGCACATTCAGGGAAACACACACAGACAGTAAAACCAAAGTAAATGATCAGTCACAGCCGATGGAAATGAAAAGTCTGTCTAATAAAGACTGAACTGGCCATTTTTAACAGTGAGTCTTCAGTAACCTTGCCCTACCATCTTGATCATATATTCAGGTTTCTTGTTGACATGGTAACTAGCTGAAATTTGCTGATCAGAAGGTAAGAATTTCTTCCAGAATTGCTTTCTCCAAAGCACCTTAATGTGGAAGGCGCTTAGACCGAAAGAGCAGAGCTCTAGACACCTTGATTCGGACATAGTAGGGACAGAATGAATAAGGGGAGCTGCTGGTGGCTCCAGAGCTGATTTTTTTCTGTCCATCTCTTTTCTTTTTAGTTTGGTTACTGGCTGTTGCTACCGCCTTTTGGAAAATCCCACCATTGGTCACCAGAAGAATCGCCCCACTAGGGAAGCCGTAGCACACTTGCTTGGGGTGGCCTTGGTCCGTTATAATCATATGTTCAGTAAGTTGCCTTTTGCCTGGTGCCTGCTCCCTGCATTGCCCTTTCTCCCTGAATGCCACATGTTGCTGCTTCCCAGGTGCGACTGTGAAGATCATCCAGATGCTGCAGCACTTTGAGCACCTGCCGTCTGTGCTAGTGGCGGCTGTGAGTCTGTGGGCAACAGACTATGGAATGAAGAGCATCGTGGGCGAGATTGTAAGGTGACTCCTGACCCTCCAAGCTTCTGTTTTCTTGGAGGTGTGGGTGGGGTAAAGGAAAGTTAGAGGCCCTTTCTCCATGTGATGTTGGATTCCTTCGCGTTAGCTGCCTGTCTTGGCTTCCCTTATCGGGAACTCAAGAATTGAACCTTCTTTCCGTATCTGTTTTCTTCCCTCTATAGAGAGATTGGGCAGAAGTGTCCACAGGAGCTGAGTCGAGACACAGCAGGGACAAAGAGCTTTGCAGCCTTCCTCACTGAGCTAGCAGAGCGAATCCCTGCTGTCCTTATGTCCAGCATGTGCATTTTGCTAGATCATCTGAATGAAGAGGTGGGTAGTCCAGATTTGTCTAGGGACTTTAAGCCCATTTCTGAAGTCTGTCTCTCTCTCTCTCTCTCTCTCCCTTCACTTTAACGTGGCTCTGGGTAACAAACCACATGCTACATGCTCTAAAAGTTGAAAAATTTGTTTCCTAAAAAAAAAAAATGTATGGGCTGGAAAGAGGGCTTAGCTGTTAAAGGCTAGGCATACAGCCAAAAAAATATAAGAGTTCAGTTCCCAGCACCCATAGCTGTCTCTGCAGCCAAAAAAAAAAAAAAAAGTTCATGATTTTTATGTGTTTTGCCTGCATGTAAGTTTGTACAGAGAAAAAAGGGCAGAGACCGACATCCAAGGTTATACTTTGAGTTCTGCAAATGTTCCATGGTGCATGCATGCTCCCATATAAACACACACATATGAAACATATATACACAACAAAATAAAAAAGAAAAGGCTTGTCATGTAGCCTAGGCTGGCTCCCAGGTTCCAGAATTCTAGGTATCACCATGCCTGGCCAAGGTTCAGATCAAGGTTGTTTCTTTGTTTTTGTTTTTGTTTTTCTAGACAGGGTTTCTCTTTGTAGCTTTGGAGCCTGTCCTGGAACCAGGCTGGCCTCGATCTCACAGAGATCTGCTTGTCGCTGTCTCCTGAGTTGTGGGATTAAAGGTGTGCACCACCACCGCCTGACCTCAAGGTGTTTCTTGAGAAAGAAAGTAGCTTTTAGTTACAATGGAAGTGTGCCGTGGGGTCTGAGACCCAGCGGGCCTAGACTTTTAGTTACAATGGAAGTGTGCCGTGGGGTCTGAGACCCAGCGGGCCTAGACTTTTAGTTACAATGGAAGTGTGCCATGGGGTCTGAGACCCAGCAGGCCTAGACTTTTAGTTACAATGGAAGTGTAAGTGTGCCGTGGGGTCTGAGACCCAGAGGGCCTAGACTGCAAAGTAGACTGTCCCCGAAATAGATTTTCACACAAAGAAGACAGGTTGTCTAAATTTACCACTGTGACAGTTTGTACAGAGAAACCCCACCCCCAACACAGGGTTTCTCAGTAGCTATGGAGCCCGTCTTGGAACTCACTCTGTGGAACAGTTTCGCCTGCCACTGCCTCCTGAGTGCTGGGATTAAAGGCATGCGCCACCCATGTCCATTGAGAAACCCTTTTATGAATCTTGTTTTTATATCACTTGGTTTTATGCAGTTCTGGTAGAGATGACCATTCTATAACTGTCTAGTGAGAAGAACTCAGCTTTGGTTCGCAGTCCCATCCAGTCCTTGGGCTCAAGCCTCTTGTTCCCGTCTGGCTAGCATTGCTTTCTACAAACAATGAGCTTTCTCAACCAACCTGTTCTACTCCTCCAACTTCTCTTTCCTGGATGCTTGCCTGGCCTCTTCCCAGACTAGTGTTGGGGCTTCCTAGGGAAATGTCAAAGACAGTCTATTCATTGATCTAATTTTCTTGAACTTCTTTTATGAGACTAGTCTCTGGCTCTTGGCCTACGCAGAGGGAATCCCCTGCCCTGTTTTTTACCAGGTTGTATAACAGACTTCTTGGCTCCAAGGCTAATTAACTCATATTTTTAAATCTGTGCTCTACCACATGGCTTGTTACCTCTCCTTTATACTGCCCCACCCATCCTGCTTCCTCCACGTCTTGCAGCGATTTTTTTCTCATGCTTAGCTCCCTCCTCCCAGTTTCTCTCTCTGCCCAGAAGTCCTGCCTTTCCTCTCCTGCCTAGCTATTGGCCGTTCAGCTCTTTATTAAACCAATCAGAAAGTTGGTGTGATCAAATATCCTGCAACATTTTATGGCCTTATAGATAAAGGATAATAAATATTTCTTGCCGGGTGGTGGGAGCACACACCTTTAATCCCAGCACTCGGGAGGCAGAGGCAGGTGGATCTCTGTGAGCTTGAGGCCAGCCTGGTCTACAAGAGCTAGTTCCAGGACAGGCTCCAATGCTACAGAGAAACCCTGTCTCAAAAATCAAACAAACAAAAAAGAAGTGTTTCTCAAACGTGCCTTGATGGACAGATCTGATTTTGCTTTTTAATACTATTATTTGCCAGGCATAGCACATACCTTTAATCCCAGCGTCCAGGAGGCAGACAGGTGGACCTCTGTGAATTTGAGACCAGTCTGCTCTTCATACTCCTAGGCCAGACAGTGCTTCATAGTGAGACCCTGTCTCGGAAGAAAAACAATTATATGTTCATTTACTTTGTGTATGTGTGTGTATAGTATGTACCTATGTGGAAGTTGGTTTTCTCCTTTTACTGGTCCTGGGGATTGAACTCTGGTCTTCAGGTTTGGTCGTATCTAAGATTACCCTTAGGCTATCCAGGTTTGGTCGTATCTAAGATTACCCTTAGGCTATGAGTGTGATATATTTGAAACATAGATGTATTTCACATTTAGATTTAGTTTCCATCCCTAAGATACTATATATACATAGATATACAAAATCCAAAATACTGTGTCCCAAGCATTTCAGACTAGGAAGCACAACCCTTTGATTTTGACTCTTATTTACTTTATGACATTCTCTAAGCAAACAAATCCCTTTGGGATTTTGTATTTTACTGTTACCCTGGGGGTTAACACCTAGGCAGTTGGCCAGGAAAGTAACAGCTTAGAACAAGCAATCTTCACTTTGACTAAGGGCAGAAGAGTGAGGGAAAGAAATGAGAGCCGTTCCAATTGATGTCTCTCTCAGAACTACGTGATGCGCAATGCTGTGCTAGCAGCCATGGCCGAGATGGTCCTGCAGGTTCTAAAAGGTGACCAACTAGAAGAAACAGCCCGAGAAACCAGAGATCAGTTCCTGGACATCTTGCAAGCTCATGTCCACGATGTCAACTCCTTTGTGCGAAGCCGTGTTTTACAGCTCTTTACCCGAATTGTCCAACAGAAGGTAAACAACCTTCTCTATGCTAAAACTCTGAATGTTTCTCTGTATACTTGGCAAAGTAAAGAGAGAATCTGGCTGAGCACCGTGCCTATGATACCAGACTTTGGGAAGTAGAGGTAGGAGGGTCAGTAGTTTGAGGTTATCCTCAGCCACATGGAAAGTTTGAAGACAGCTGAGCTATATGAGACCTTGTCTCAATTTAAAAAAGCAAGGAAAGATGCTTTCCTTTATTTTTATATGTGCATGAGTGTGTTGCTAGCTTGTGTCCATGTACATATGTGCAGTACTTGTGGAGGCTGGAAGGCCTCTTATTCCATGGATTTGGAGTTACAGACGGTGTGAGCTGCCATGTGGGTGCTGGGAATTGAACCCAGGTCCTCTAGTTGAGCAGCCAGTGTTCTAAACCTCAGAGTCGTCTCCAACCCTGAAAAAGGTGGTTTTTGTTTGTTTGTTTGTTTTTTTGTCTTGTTTTTAAATAGACACAGAATCTGGTAACTGCCCCCAAAGAAGAGTCTAGACTTGAGATTTTTACTACCAATAATAAAGTCTGCCATGGAGGCTAAAGAGATGGCTCAGTGGTTAAGAGTACTGGCTGCTCTTCCAGAGGCCCTGAGTTCAATTCCCAGCAACCACATTGTGGCTCACAACCATCTGTAATGGGATCTGATGCCCTCTTCTGACCTGCAGGTACATGTGCAGAGCACTCATGCATACAATATAAATAAATAACTGAAATAAAAGTCTTCCCTTTCTGAGGACAAAGGTGCCTGCTCCAGTTAAGGACTGCAGTGTGGTGCTGCTCACATAGTTTATAATCTCACAGGAAGGCTGCTTTAGAGTGAGGCTCAGGTCAAACTCACGAGTGTGTCCGACCTTTGGACACTGCAGCTTGACACTATCATCTGCCAAGTTCACACCCATTACAGTAAGGGAAATCACAACAGAATCTCACAGTATTTTAAGTAGGGTTAGGATCATGTGTTGAGCCACTTATATAGCTGTCCTCCACTGGAAGTGGCCCATAGGCTGTAGTTGGGTGGTGCTGAATTTATGCTGATTCTCCTTCTGTTCATCTAGGTGCTCCCCCTGACCCGTTTCCAGGCAGTGGTGGCCTTAGCCGTGGGACGTCTGGCAGACAAGTCGGTGCTAGTATGTAAGAATGCCATCCAGCTGCTGGCCAGTTTTCTAGCCAATAATCCCTTTTCCTGCAAGGTAAGTCAACATGGTGCATGCAAAAGAGGAGAGAAACGGAGGCAGAGATGGCATTATGTCACTCGGTGACCTGACACGCATCCTACCTGACAGCTCAGTGATGCTGACCTTGCTGGACCACTGCAGAAGGAGATCCAGAAGTTACAAGACATGAGAGCCCAGAGGCGACCCGTGGCTGCTTGTGAGTATTCAGCTGCCCCGGGAGTCTGACTTGCTTTCCCCTGTGGTTGGTCACAAAGCCTGAGAGAGACCACACAAGACTCCCTTTCAGCTGCAGCACTAGACCCAGAGGAGGAATGGGAAGCCATGTTGCCAGAATTGAAGTCCACCCTGCAGCAGCTTCTAAAGCTTCCCCAGGAAGAGGAAGTTCAACAAATCACTGGAACAGAGACTGTGGAAGAGGTGAAAGGACGCATCCGTCAACTGCTCGCCAAGGCTAGTTACAAGTATGTACAAGATTAGGATGCTCTCTGCAGGTCTGTGCAGGTGAATCTTTGGGCTGCCAGCTCACAAAAAAAAAGACACTTATTATTAGTGATGCAAGTTCAGCCCATAGCTTAGGCTAGTTTCTAATTAGCTCTTCTAACTTAAATTAACCCATCTGTTACTTTACTTCCTGCCTCATGGCTTTATTACCTCATCTCCATATTCCTCATCCTGCTTACTCTGCATCCGGCTGGCAACTCTGCCTTCTTCCCAGCATCCTCTCTGCCCTGAAAATCCTTCCTAGCTATTGTTCAGCTTTTTATTAAACCAGAGTGACACATCTTCACAGTGTACAAAAAGATGACCTCACAACAGGTCTGTGAGGATTTAGAGTTAACCTTTGAGATACTTATGATGAGTCCTTAAAAATGATTCGTACTAAACAGACGATGGTGGCGCACACCTTTAATCCTAGCACTCAGGAGGCAGAGAGAGGTGGATCTCTGTGAGTTCAAGGCCACCTTGGTCTATAGAGCGAGTTTCATGGGCAGCCAGAGCTACACAGAGAAACCTTGTTTCAGAAAACAAACAAACAAGAAAAAATAAGAAAGAAGAAAGAAAGAAAGGAAGGAAGAAAGAAAGAAAGAAAGAAAGAAAGAAAGAAAGAAAGTCATTTGTTCTTAAGTATTGCCGCTCCCAGAAGTGATAGGCATTTTTACTGTAGTAATAGCGGATTGAAGCATAATCCACAGCTGCTTTTCTACTTTTTAAAGTGTTTTTAAAACTACTCCAGAGCCCGGTCTGTGGCACAGGCCTGTAAGCCAGACTACTTGGGAAGCTAAGTCAGGAACGATTACTGAGGCCAACTTCATGAGATTCTGTCTCAGAGTTTAAAGAAAACTGGGAATGTGTCAGTGGTAGAACACTAGCGTGAACAAGGCTCTCGGTTCAATCCTCAGGGCCCGATAAGCAAAACAAAACAGAAAGTTACTCTCAGGCCTGGAGGTCTAGCCCAGTGGTAAAAAAACATTTACTTGGTCTATGCATTTGGTCCCTAGCATTTCACAGACAACTAAGTGAACCTGGTGGTGCGTGCTTATAACCCTAGCGCTCAGAAGGCAGAAGCAGGAGGTTTCAGCAGATTCAAAGCTAGCAAGGTCTAAACAGCAAGTGTTCCTCACAGCCAGAGTTGTGTAATGAAACTTCATCTCCAAAAGGTGAAAAGGGATGGAGATGTAGCTCGGCTGCCCTGAGGTGTGTGCTCGATCCCTAGCCCCACATAAACCAAGTGTGGTGCCACCTATTGCCTTTTGTTTGTCCTGAGAGACTTGGCAGCCAGGAGCTCTGGTATGCTCAGCATATGCTCTACTGCTAACTGCTCTGGCTGCCCACATGTTACTGTGGGGCAGCAGTACTTGTTTGTAACCCCAGGATTTAGGGAGTCTATGGCAGGGGCATTGGGATACATAGTGATGAGTTCATGGTCATTCTGAGTACATTGTAAAACTCTGTTTCAAGAAAAGAACCTCATTGTGTGGTTATGTCATAAAAGTAACAAATTATTGAAACTCTGTTGACTGCAAACACAGTAGGTTTTTACACAGGTGTTTGGAGTAGGCTTTTATATATATATACATAAATATATATTTAGTAATGTACTTATTTATGGGAATGTACTTGGGGTACAGCATATGTAAAGATCAAAGGACAACTTTGGGGAATCAATTCCAATTCATTAAGCTCTGTGGTAGGTACCCTTGCCAAGCTTTCTGACTAGCCCTGGGTTTATGATTTTAAAAACTTTTAAAAAGAGATCCAACTTCTTTGAAGACTACAGTAAAGGCCTGGAGTTTGGGGCCTGATATCCTAGTAGGTACTGCTCAGCTCTTGAAGCGTGAGATATATTCCTTTTCTTTAGGGTACCGTGTGTAGGGGCTGGATGGAATCATGAGGTAGGATCCCTTACAAGGGCTTCAATGACATCCTTCTGGGTGCTGAATTGGTGACAAACTGGTATTCTTTCAGGCAAGCTATTATTCTCACTAGAGAAGCTACCAGTCACTTCCAGGAGTCCGAACCCTTCAATCATACAGACCTGGAGGAGGACAGCTTCCTGAATCTCCTGGGAATTATCTTCAAAGGTAATCCTTTCAGTCAGCAAGCACAGACTTGGGTTGAAGGAGGCTTGGGGAGAGGTTGACACTGCTGATCTGGAAGGGGAGCAGCTCAGTCATAGGAGTCTACAGGGATCTACTAAGAAACGAACTAAAGTGTGTTAGAATAAGTTCTAATTTTATACCTTCAAATTGTTGACAGAAATATCCGGGGATGTTGGTAGCCACTGGCCTGCTGAGCAAAACTTCCTGTACCTCTCTAATTCCTAGGCTCTGCAGCTCCCACACAGGAGTCTCATGGGGACAATGTCCCTGTGCTAGCTAACAGTAAAGACACTCCCAGTGCGTCCGAGCCTGAAGGACCCCAGAGGGACGATGAGCTGGTGAAGCAGGAGATGTTAGTGCAGTATCTGCAGGATGCCTACAGCTTCTCCCAGAAGGTTACAGAGGCCATCGGCATCATCAGCAAGATGATGTATGAGAACACAAGCACAGGTAAGCCAGGGCTCTTCAGAAAGAACTGGTCGTGGGCTGAGAAACAGTTCTGCCGGCTCATAGTTATTGATGCCCATACCTTTCTTATTGCTATATTTTTAAGATTTTATTGTTTATGTGTATGAGTATTTTGCTCGCATGTATGTATATCACATGCATGTTTGGTGCCTACAGGAAGCATAAGAGGGAGTCAGATCCTCTGGGACTGGAGTTAGGATTTGTTGAACCACCATGTGGACACTGGGAATTCGAACCAGGTCCTCTGAACAAACAGCAAGTGCTTTTAACCACTGAGCTATCAATCATCCCCTGGTGCCCGCACCATTAAAAGTCAGGGGTGTTTACCACTGATAGCATTTTGCAGTTTACCTAGTTTAGCCAGTGTCATGAGCAGGCATTGTAGCAGTCATTCTCTGGGACGGCAGTGACCTCACATCCATGTTACTGTGTTAGCAGGGGTTCCATCTATGGGTGTTGTGATATTTGTCAAGTTGTCAAGATGGGTGACACTTGTGTTTGTTCTCAGTGGTGCAGGAGGTGATTGAATTCTTTGTGATGGTATTCCAATTTGGGGTACCTCAGGCCCTGTTTGGGGTTCGCCGCATGTTGCCTCTCATCTGGTCTAAGGAGCCTGGTGTCCGGGACGCTGTACTTAATGCCTACCGCCAACTCTACCTCAGTCCAAAAGGGAACTCAGCCAGGTATATGGGGTTCCTTGTCTTTGTTAGCTTTTCTGAGATCAGCTTCTCAGAGGATTAATCCTAGTATCCTGAAAGATACTTGTCTGGGAGAGTCTGAACTCATGGATGGGTCCATACCAGGCTTAGGGTGGATTTCTGCTGAGGCCTATTCCAAGCAGTCATTTAACCTAACAGCTTCCTGGTCATAGTGACCACTGATCTCTGTTGTTCCCACAGAGCCACGGCCCAGGCCTTGATACAGAACCTCTCTCTGTTGTTAGTGGATGCCTCCGTCGGGACCATCCAGTGTCTTGAGGAAATTGTAAGTCTCCTCCGTCCCCTTCTCATTCAGCAGGTATAATTAGTGGCTGTCTCCTGTCTACAGAGATCTATTCAGCCCCACAGAGAGATTTAAAATTAGTTGTTTCCCGTTCTCGACTTTATTTCCATTAGCTTGTTTGTTTGCTACTGTGTTTGGGGCAGTTGTCTCGCTGTGTAGTCCAGGCTGGCCTCCAACTCACGGTGCTGCCACCGCTTCCTCGGTGTTGAGATTCCTGTGTGCAGCAGTGCTCAGCTCGCATGCCCAAATTTAAAGACGCCAGCAGTTTGCTTAGGGAAAAAACCAAAATATGTTTAGAAAAATGTAGCAAGTAAATATTCACCTACCCTTAATCTCAGCACTCACAAGGCAGAGACAGGCAGATCTCTGTGAGTTCGAGGCCAGCCTAATCTACAAGAACTAGTTCCAGGAGAGCCGGGGCTGTTACACCTGTAGAATTGGAGGCATAGATAACAGCTGTAATAGCAGTAATAACATACGCTGTTTACTATGTGTTGGGCGCTGTTGTTAACACCACGGGGTGACTCTGGAGTAGTTCTTTGTGTGTGTAGAATGGGGTCTGTGAGGGAGGCTCCAGGAGAGGCTCGGCAACTTGCCTGGCTGCAGCAGTTACACTGTATATTCGCCAGAAAACATATCCGGCCTCCGTGCTGTAACAGACCACAGAGCTGCTTACAGTAGCGTCAGGGACATGCCCCATCAAGGTGGTTGGTGCTGGTCAGCAGGGGTCATGAAAGTTCAGTGAGGTTGAGAGAGAGAAGAGGAGAGAGTTTCTGGCAAAAATCACGGAAATCCACTCTCCCAGCCCGAGAATGAAGAGGTCTGTGTTCTGTCTCAGAGTCATTACCTGCACAGGATAGTCAAGTTGGGAGCATAGGCTGGTGCTTTCAAGTCAAAGGGACCCCTGCTTTTTAATGAGTTGAATCTGCACTGTAGGGAGCGGTGCCCCTGCCAGGCCTTGCCTCCTGGTTGCTACTTTTGTTCCTTTCTGTGGAAAGAGAGGAACTGGTGGGAGGCAACTGCCTTGATATTTCCCAGGCTGCCTGATGCTCAAAACTTCTACAGTAGGCAGAGAAGACCTGGAAACAGATGCTGAGGAGACGCCCTGCCTGTCACACAAGCCACCTGGAGAGCTATGGGCAGGGTAGAAGTGCTGCCTGCGGCTCCTGTAGGTGGGCAGGGATGAGAGGGCAAGAATGAGAGGGCAGGAATGAGTGGTAAAATGGGTGCACATGTAAAGAAGAGGGTGTTGGCATTGCTGGGCAAAGAAAAGGGAAAAGAACAGTGACCCTCTCACAGACAAATTACCAGAAATATCCAGAGTGTAGTCAGAACGGTGGTCCACACAGAACTCAGAAGATCCATTTAAATGTGTTACTTTAGGAAGTGTAGCCTTGAAGAAAGACATGAGATAGGAAAATAGAGACTGGAGTGAGAAGTGCCTCCCCAAACTCCTTCCTCTTCTGTTTGCCAGTGTTAGTTCCATTCAGGTCTCAGTGTTGTCTTCAGATAAGTAGACCAACCGGGAGCTGCTATTCGGAAGCTGAGTTCTTTGTCTTTCCTCCTCAGCTGTGTGAGTTTGTGCAGAAGGGTGAGATAAAGCCAGCAGTTACCCAGCTGCTGTGGGAGCGAGCCACAGAGAAGGTCCCTTGCTCTCCGCTGGAGCGCTGTTCCTCTGTCATGCTTCTTGGCATGATGGCACGGTGAGGCTCCGACTGTGGGGAAAGAAAGGAGGGTCTGAGAGGCCTTCCCGTCTAGTCACAGCCAGCCCATTGAGCTTTCCTGGTCGGCTGCCTGGTGGAGAAAGCGCCTGCCTGCCTGTGTAGTAGAAACAGTCACTAACACACGGGGTCCAGGGACCTGGCCCTGAATCAGGGCCTTTCTGTGGTGCTCCAGGGCTCAGGAACCCAGGGCAGGTACAGGCCTTCCCACTGCCCTCATCTCCCCCGGAATCCTGCCCAGGACTGCCTTTAACTCCGTTTTCCTTTCTCTAGAGGAAAACCAGAAATTGTAGGAAGCAATTTAGACACGCTGGTGAAGGTAGGTCTGGAGGAGTTCCCACCGGACTACAGGCTGGCCCAGCAGGTGTGCCTTGCCATTGCCAACATCTCGGATAGGAGGAAGGTAGGTGATCTGGCGTGGCCATGGCTCAGCTGAGGAGAGTGGAGAGCCTCCTGTCTGTCTTCCCCACCCTGGCATTTTGTTTTCTTCTCAGCCTTCCCTGGGTGAACGTCAGCCTCCCTTCCGACTGCCTCAGGAACACAGGTTGTTTGAACGACTTCGAGAGATGGTCACAAAGGGTGAGCTATTCAAAAGGGCCTGAGGTAGTTGTGGCTGTGTCCTTCGCAGAGTGATCAATTTCTCCTTTCTCTGTAGGGTTTGCACATCCAGATCCCCTCTGGATCCCATTCAAAGAGGTGGCAGTGACTCTGACCTACCAACTGGCAGAGAGCCCTGAAGTGATCTGTGCCCAGATGTTACAAGGCTGTGCAAAGCAAGCCTTGGAGAAGCTTGAGAAGAACACCATTGAGGAGGACCCCAGTAAGTGGGCAGAGGTTTGAGTGCTCGGGGACGGAGGGGGCAGCCAGCTTCTGTTGTTTCCCTAAAGGATAAAGAGCCTCAGCCACACTCTTGTTTATGGCCACGTGTCCCACCCCACCTCCTCTTCCTGCTTTGAGTAGCGCATGAGGAAGGAGTGGGAGTTTGATGGAACTTGACTGTGCCTTTGCTCTTTCCCTTCCCTCTACATCAGAGGACGCTGTCCCCAAGCTCCCCACATTCCTGCTGATGAACCTGCTGTCACTGGCTGGGGATGTGGCCCTACAGCAGCTGGTACATTTGGAACATGCAGTGAGTGGAGAGCTGGGTCGGCGGCGAGTTCTTCAGGAAGAACAGGAACACAGGACCAAGGACCCCAAGGAGAAGGTGAATGAGTGTCTAGGTGGTGGCTCATGCCCCCAAGCGTTTCCCAGATTTTCATAGCCTCAGCTCAGGACATTTCTTCCTAGGGAAATCTCTGCTTTATTAGTAAGTGAAGACCCTGCCTCTTTGTTGCTACTTCTCTGGGGAAGATTAACATTGACAAAGATGGCATGGTCTCCCCATGCTCATCCAGTGGGGGGGTGTTAGGTACACACAGACTGACTTGTATACCTTAGTCTAGGATACAGGCTCCATCTGAGGTGCTGTTTGTTTGAACACACACAATACCCCCTCTTTTTATCAGCCTGTGTTACTAGCCTGTCACCTGGTGAGATCCTATGTCCTCTCTTCTAAAGGTTTATTTGTTTGTAGACAAAGAAGAGAGTCTTGCAGGTGGAGTAAAGTGACCTTGAGCCAAATTTACCATTTAGAGTCAATTATGTTTTCAGAGGAAGAGGTGTAGGGACCTAGTTATTCTCTCTTCCACTCAGGAATTCTTTCTCTTTATGGACATACTTGGCACTTTTGTGGATGGTTTTATAAACTTCATCTTTAGATCTCTTCATGCAAATGAAGTGTTATGCTAGAATCAAAAATGCTATCTTGTGAGTAGAGAAATGGATCAGAGATTAAGAGCACTTACTGCACTTGCAGAGAACCTGAGCAGATTCCAGATTGTACATGGTAACGCTCAGTCATCTGTAACTCTAGCTCCAGGGGAATCTGATGCCCTCTTCTGGCCTCCATGTGTAATGCACACGTGTGTTGTGCTTATGTACATGCAGGATAAAACACTCATAAAACCAAAAAAGTTTGTTTTTTTTTCTCAAAGCAGGATGAAGTGACATATGCCTTTATCCCAGCTTAGGAGACCAAGGCAGGCAGATTCCTGTGAATTTGTGGCCAGCCTGGTCTACATAGAAAGTTTCAGGACAGCTTGGGCTACATAAGAGAGCCTGTCTCAAGGAAAAAAAGTGATCACCTTGGCTTCTTTCCCTCCAGAGTACAAGCTCTGAAACAACCATGGAGGAGGAGATGGGGCTGGTCGGGGCCACTGCTGATGACACAGAGGCAGAGCTGATCCGCGGCATCTGTGAGAAGGAGCTGCTGGATGGTAAGCAGTACTGCTGTGTGCCTTTCTCCTTGATACATCCTGATACATCCGCCCCAACCCAGAGCCCTTCTTCCAACAGGCAATCAGGTGCTAGCTGCCTTTGTTCCGCTGCTGCTTAAAGTCTGCAACAACCCTGGCTTGTACAACAACCCAGACCTCTGTGCGGCTGCTTCGCTGACCCTTGGCAAGTTCTGCATGATCAGGTAGGCCCCGTTGGTCTCAGCTCTAGGAAGATGAGATGACACAGCTCTCCTGCTTCCCTGATGATTTTCTCTCTTTGCCCTCAGTGCCCCTTTCTGTGACTCCCATCTTCGTCTTCTGTTCACCATGCTTGAAAAGTCTTCACTTCCCACTGTCCGCTCTAATCTCATGGTTGCCACTGGGGATCTGGCTATCCGCTTCCCCAACCTGGTGGATCCCTGGACTCCTCATCTGTACGCCCGGTAAGTGATCCCTCAGACACCTCGAGAGTTCGCTCTGAAGTCCATTACTATAGCGAGCCACAGCTCTTCCCCTGGCTCGTGGCAGAGCCTTCAGTATCTGCTAGCTATTCACCTTGTACAAACGAGCTCTAAATGGACACTGGGAGCTGAAGTAGCCTTCTAAAATCTTGCCTACAAGCCTCCCATTGTCCCTGACTTCAATTCAAAATAGCCTTTGAGCTGCTTCCGGAATGGCATACTGTAGAACAATAGATCCTTACATCAGGTCTTCATGTCAGCCTTAAGATATAAATGAGTTCTTGATCTCTGACTAGAGCTTTTATTCCTAGCCTCCGAGACCCAGCTCAGCAAGTGCGGAGGACAGCGGGGCTGGTGATGACACACCTGATCCTGAAGGACATGGTGAAGGTGAAGGGGCAGGTGAGCGAGATGGCCGTGCTGCTCATCGACCCTGTGCCTCACATCGCTGCTCTGGCCAAGAATTTCTTCAATGAGCTCTCCCACAAGGTGACAGAAGCAGCTTGGAGCTTTCTGCAGAGGAAGTGGATGGGTCGCACTTCCCGCCCCCATCTCATCGTCTTTGGTCTCTTTCTCCTACAGGGCAACGCAATCTATAATCTCCTCCCTGATATCATCAGTCGCCTGTCAGACCCAGAGGGTGGGGTGGAAGAGGAGCCCTTCCACACCATCATGAAGTATGGTTTTTTACATAAACTTACAGGGATGTAGTGTGGTACGGGGTATGTGTGTGCAGCACACAGACTTGGTTAGGAACCAGACATACTTTTTATCCCAGCTCTGGTTGATTGGTTGGTTGGTTGACTATGATATGCTAAGAGTGAACAAGAATGAACTCAGGGCCTTGCGTACGCTAGAGAAGCACTCCTGCCACTGTTTTCAGCCCCAAGTGTACATTTTAGCTGTACCTTCTCCAAAACAGCTTGACCCATTTGCTTGTTTCCCTCTATGAGAGTGCTAGTACTTGCTTCACAGTTCTCGAGGCTCTCAAATGGGTATGACTCCCAGGTTGTAGGCACACAGCAGGAGTCACCAGATAGCAGCTCTTCTTATCTGCATTCTCAGTAAATGGAAGGGGACAGGAGGAAAGGTGGGGGGCCATGGCCATGAGCATTCTTCTAAAGCAAGGACAGAAAGGGTGGTGCTGGGGTGGGGTGGATTCTGTGTAGTAGTTGAGAACTTTGCTGGCTAGTCACACACTCCTCTCATCCCCTCACAGGCAGCTCCTTTCCTACATCACCAAGGACAAACAGACTGAGAGCCTGGTGGAGAAGCTTTGTCAGCGGTTCCGCACAGCCCGGTATGCCGCCTTTCGGAGGTCTCTATGCCTAGAGGGGCTCTTCAGAGGGACCAAGGGAGACTGAGGCGGGAGGACATGCGAGCCTCGTGGTGTCCATTCCTTGTGCAGAACTGAGCGGCAATACCGGGATCTGGCCTACTGTGTGTCCCAGCTGCCCCTCACAGAGCGAGGCCTCCACAAGATGCTGGACAACTTTGACTGCTTTGGAGATAAGCTGTTAGATGACTCTGTCTTTGCTGCTTTTTTGTCAGTTGTGGGTAAACTGCGTCGGTGGGCCAAGCCTGAGGGCAAGGTGAGTGGCATAGGGTCACTGGCCCTACTGGGTTCCAGTACTCTCCTGTGTGCTGTGGGACTCGTACCTTCCTGCCTCGCTAGCCTCACTACAACCATTTAACCAAGGTGACTTGAGGCAAGATCTTTCTATGTCCAATTCCTGGTCCTTTCTCCTGCTCCCGTCCCTTTTTTAAAGGTCATTTTTTTTAAAGGTTTTTTTTTTTTTTATTTTATGTGTATTAGTGTTTTGTCTGTGTGTGTGTGTCTGTGTGAAGGTGCCAGATCCCTGGAACTGGAGTTATGGAAAGCTGCAATGTTGGTGCTGGGAACTGAACCCAGGTGTTCTGCAGGAGCAGCCAGGGCCATCTCTCCAGCCCCCAAGGAAAAGCCAATTTTTACTTGAGACATTGTCTTTCTGTGTAGCTCTAGCTGGCTTAGAATTTGATACGTAGACCAGACTGGACTCAAATTCACAGAGATTCCCCTGCCTCTGCCTCTCGAGTGTTGGGATTAAAGGCGCGCCTTCACATGCTCGGCACTAGACTTCTTTTTTAGAGCAGTTTTATGTTTAAAGAAAAACTGAGTAAGTAGATCCTGTTTGCTCCTGTCTCAATCCACGTACGTCCTCTACCCCATCAGCTCCTTGTCCTCGGGTACTGTGGTCTTACAGTCTCCATTGACCGGGATGAATGGATATGATTGACAGATGAGTACCCAAGGGCCACACTGACACTCACTGGCTTCCCTGAATACAATGACTTGTCACTACAGGGTCATACTAGACATGTTCACTGCCCTACGCACCTCACTCCTGTGGTGGTGTCACTTAGTTGTGTTCTCACCATAACTATATAAACTGATAGAGATACATAGATAGAGACAGATCACGTAGAGTAAGCATTTCATTTCAAGACTTTCTGTGTCTTTCATGGCTGTTTTTAAAGACGGAGACAATATCTCCAGCCCTGTTTTTAACTTAATTTCCCTCTAGTCTACAATAGATGAATTTGAGCAGAAGCTTCGGGCCTGTCACACCAGAGGCATGGATGGAATAGAGGAGCTTGAAGCTGGCCAAGGAGGCAGCCAGAGAGCCCTGTCTGCCAAGAAACCCGCTGCCGGTATGAAAGGCAAGCCCACAAGGGGCTTCCACAAGCAGTCTCCACCATCTTTTATGTTTTTCCTTTGCGGTTTGTTTTTGTTTTTTGAAATCCTGTCTCCCTTCCACTTCTAGTCTCAAGGCAACAGCCTCTGACTTCTGTAGATTCAGACAATGACTTCGTCACACCTAAGCCTCGGCGTACCAACCGCCCTCGACCAAACACTCAGCAGCGGAAGTCCAAGAAGAAAGCCAAAGTTACCTTTTCAAGTGATGAGGCCAGCGAGGACGGTATGACTGCCCTCCCGACAGCCTTGGGGTCTCAGTGGGGCTTGCCTGGGTGTAGTCATTCCTCCTGGTAGTGCCACCCCGCCATGCAGCCTGGCTGACTTCCGCAGTGTGCTTTGCAGCTCTGGTTATGTTTAAAATTGTTTTGCGCCATCTTGGTGACTCAGTTTTTGTTCCCATGATTCTCTGAATAGAACTTTCAGCAGAGATGACAGAAGAGGAGACACCCAAGAGAACCACCCCCATCCGCAGAGCATCTGCCCGAAGACAGAGGTCCTAGGAGTTGTTGCCTTTACCTATTCCCATCCCTGCCATGCAGGGTATCTTATTGGATGCCTTTGAATTCAGTTCCTCCCTTGTAAAAATGTTTGCTGCCTCTTTGTTTTTAACATGTAAATGATCTTTGCATTCAGTGTCTTTCTCTGAGAGCCCATCTGAGGGCTGCTTTCACTTCCCAAGAGATACTTAACCAATCGTGTTTTTTAAGAATAAATGTTTTTATATGCTTTTAAGTATTTTGCCCTCTGCTGGTCTCTGTTTCATCTTTCACCTTCACCCAGATTCAGGCAGCAGATTGAGGGTTATCAGTCCAGAGAGAAGATAAGGAAGCCAGGTACCCTGAGGCTGTCTCTGGATCTTCATGATCCGCATTGCTTCATCTTGCACAACTAGTGAGAGATTCCACTGTAGAGAATTACATGGTCTAGGTTCGTATAAGCATCTCTCAGCCTGGGGTACTTTGTACCCAAGACAACATTTGACAATACCCAGAGAACTATTTCTGTCACAGCCTCGTGGGACATGGGGCTGCTATAAGCACTCTTTCATCAAAAGCCTAGGAAGGATGATGTTGACTAACATCCTTGATGCACAGGAATTCCCAACACTTGAAAACTGCTCTAGACCTAAGGATTGTTTCCTCCATGTGCTCCGTTCCAGGAGAGATGAGCTGTGTCCCTCCCCCCAGCTCTGTGGGTGACAAGGTCTACCTCCCATCAGTCCTTCTCACTATTACGGGTCTGCAGGAGGTCCAGCCCCTCCCTCAGCTGCAAACCCTGCTGGGTGCTGCCCACCCTCCCCAACTCCTTCTGCTGAGTCACTTAGAACAGGAAGCACTGATATTTCTGCTGCCATGACAACAGCACATTGCCTCTGAAACGGTCCCTACCTCTTATGTGTGTTGTGTGGTTGGGGAACAGTACTGGCAGATGATAGGCATGAGGAAAAAGGGGAGATGGCTCCTCAGATACTTTAGGTTAGGCAGGACTGTGAAGGGGCTCCTGAGACCTGGTGGAAAAGAGTCAGTGCTGCTTGTGGAGTCTCTGTTGGAAGAAAGGCAGAAAAAGGACGGGGCTGAAGACGCCTCTGCTCCTGGCACAGCGCTATGACCACACTCCCACTCTCCATCCCCACCCCTAGTCTCGTCTGCTCCCTGCTCATGGAAAGCCTGGGCATGGCCGATACAGCTGTCAGTCCCACAGCCTTGGCTCTGGGACCCCAAGGAGGTAGGGCAATCCCAGAAGGGCAAGGAGCCAGGACTGTTATTTGGGGTGCAGTCAGCATGCTCCCTGCCTTTTAAGCAAAGGTTATCACTAGGCCAGCTAAACTTAGCAATTAGGCCCTTCAGCTAGAAGAGCAGGGGGCTGGTCTCAAGTTGCACTGGCCTAGTAAAGAGGCCCCAGGATCCCCCTGCCCTGCACCTGTTGATGTGCTCTGCTCCCAAGCCATTCCAAGCGCTCAAAACCCACCCTTTCCACCCTCCCTACCCTTCAGAGGAGTGAGGAATCCCGGGCTGGGGGCCTGCCTGCCTGTTCTGGCTCAGGGCATAATACCTCCCCTTCTACTTTCCCCCCTCTCTGACCTCACCCGGCGTCCACGAGGGCAGCCAAGGAAGGAGAGAGAGTCCCTGGCTGCAGGGCCAGCAGGCACGTCCCAGGGCGGGGAGGGACTTCCGCCCTCACGTCCAGCACTCCACCCTGGGGCTGCAGTGGGTGAAAGGGGCAGTGTCTCCTAGCCTGGGCGGCAGGTTCCGAGGAAGGACACTGTGGAAGGCCTCTTAACCTTCTCCAACCCAACCCACAACCAGGGTACTGTCCTCATCCCGGGGCCCCAACCCTGACCTTAGTTGGGGAACACAGAAGCGTATTTGTGAGTCTCAATTATCAGGTCTCCAGGCTGCAGGGCATCCCGACCTATGGCGTAGGGACCGCCCCTTCAGGCCTCTTTCCTAGCCTCCTTGCTCTCACAATCCAGTACACAAGCCTGGCCTCTGGCCCCAAAAATCGAAGCCAGAAGGTGGAGGGGAGGTGAGGTGGGGGTGGGGCCGCAAATGCGAAGGGCCCCCGCAGGAGGCAAAGTGGCCCCTCCCGGGCCTTTTCTTCTGCTTTGCTGCTTTAGTCTGTGTCACTACCGAAAAACAACGAGAAGATCCTCAACTTTTCCGCAGCCTTTTCAAAAAGGGGAGAGGGTCGATCGTGCAGCTGTGGGCTCTATTTCCCCCGTTCCTGCAGCTCCCAAGGACCTCCCACTTTAGTCCAGCGACAACTTTCAGGTCTCTGGGTCCTGGATGTCCTGGGTACACACTCCACGTCCTTAAGTCCATAGTCTATATTCCCTCGGTCTTATTCTGGGACCCATCACCGGGTCACCTCCCCAGCGAGGCAATCTCAGTTCCCCTCCCCCTCTCAGCCCCGAGCCCACACGTTTGGTGCGTGCACGTTTCAAAAATGAGGCGGGTCCAAAGGGGGGGGGATGGGAGGAAACGAAAGAGGCCCAGCTACTCGCGGCTTTACGGGTGCACGTAACTCAGGCCTCAGCGCCCTTGTGCTGGGACTGGACGAGCGGGCGGGAGGCGGGGCACGCGTCATCAGCTCCCCCCACTGCCCCGGTTTCTATAAATACGGACTGCAGCCCTCCCCGGTGCTCTCTGCTCCTCCCTGTTCTAGAGACAGCCGCTTCTTTTTGCGCAGTGCCAGGTGAAAAACGCGGAGTCGGCCGCAAAAGGCCTGGGACGGTCTGAAACTGGAAAGGGGGTGCGCGCTGTCCGGGCCTGGGAGCGCTAGTGCGAGCTCCGCTCTCCGAGCCCGGGCTCCGCATTGCAAGGGCTGGTGGAAGACGTGATGGGGCGAGCGGCGGGAATGGTGGCGGCGGCGGGGGGAGGGGGGTCGCATGGTGCACCGGGCCACCCTGATCTCAACTTTCTTCTTCCGCAGCCTTGTTCCAGAGACACGATGGTGAAGGTCGGAGTGAACGGGTGAGTTCGGGGCTGGGCTAGGGTGGGGCTCCGGACCCCAATCCGTTGGGTCTGCAGGTCTACCTGGCCCGGGGACTTGGCAGTAGTATGAGGAGGTGGAAAGGTGGCCTTAGCACCCAAGGAGACCTCAAGGTCAGCGATCAGACCGGACGAAGGCTCCGGCTCCGCCCTTGCGGGGGATGAGCAGCCGGGAGTCCTCACTAGGAGGACCACCCCCCGCGCGCGCACGCCTGCTCAGGATCCATCCCCCTAATCCCCTGGCTGGGGCTTCTTTCTTTACTTTCGCGCCCTGAGTAGTCACGTGCCAGAGGGGAGCCCCTCCCCCCCATCGCCCCCTTCCTCCCGTTCGGTGGCACGGGGCTGTGAGGTGCGCCCTCCTTGGCGCATCATCTCCCAAGGGCTTGGCTTCCCTTAGGGTAACTGGCCGCCGCCATGTTGCAAACGGGAAGGAAATGAATGAACCACCGTTAGGAAACCTTCCTCCTTTCTAGCTTATGACTAACCTTCCCACTCCCTCTTGCCGGGTGGAGTCGCCTCTATCCTGTGAGCCAGGTGATGCAAGGCTTCCGTGCTCTCGGGAGAGCTCTGCCTCCCAAGCCGTCTCATCTTATTAGCCTCCAAACTGCCTGATTCTCCTTGGGCTTGGGATGCATTTTCTAGATTGTTCTCCGAGAATCCAAGCAGACTTAGAGGTCCGCTTGTCCTCCCAGCCCCCCAAAGGTGTAGCGATGGCGTACTGCCGCGCGGGCGGGGGGGGCGGTGGCTGAGTCACGGTGGTTCGGAAGAGAAAATTTCGACCAGAAAAAGGCTCCGGTGCTAGCAGCCTCTTCCCCCCATAACCTCGACTTCCCAAACCCTATAGGCCAGACTCTAAAGGTCACTAAGCGGATTGGGTATCTCTGAGCCTGGGGATCCTGCCCTTCTCCCCATTCCATCCTTCAGAAACCAGATCTCCCCACTCCACCCTAATCGGAGGTTAAATTTAGCCGGCTGACCTTTCTGTGTCTGGGGTCTGGGCTCTTCCACCCTGTTGGCCCCTACACATAACTGTTGCTCCTGCTTCTGATTTTTAGCTAGCAAAGACAGGTGCTGGGATTAGGGGTTGGAAAGCCCAGAGGTTTTCCCGATCTCTTCCCTTTAGGAGGAGGGACTTGGAGGAAGCAGGTGGGCTGACCCTGTGCTGCTCATTCTGACCTTTAACCTTGCCCTTTGAGCTTGGTGATGCTGAGTGCACAAGTCCTTCCTGTCCAGGGGTGCAGCCTGAAGCCAGGCCAGGCTGAAACAAACTTTCCAGAGCCTGCTGGGTGGTGGGGGTGATGAATGCCATGCACCAGGCCTGTGCCCAGACTGGGGCACACTGCCACTTAGAGACTTAAAATGACTGGGGCTTAAGGAGGGGAGGTTGGACAAGGCTTGGAGCCTGATTCACCTCTTGGACAGGGAAGAAACCTCCACGCTGTAAAAGCCCAACCGGCCCTCAGCTGCTCATTGGAGATAAAATTAGACTTCGTGGGGCTTCCTAAGGATGCACGTGTCCTATACTTGGGTTCTACATCTGAGCATTCAACCAGCTTTATTAAAGGAAATTCTAAACAAAACTTGAATTTCCTGCTTCTTACATTCTAATGCTGCACTGAACCTCCATAGAAAGTGCTGTGCCTTTGTTCTAAAGCCACATAGTGGGCCACGGTTTTTGTGGGCTCTCTACAACTATGTGACAAAGAGCATTAGTTGACCCAGTGTTGGCTAGAGACCCCTGACACTCCCCTTTTTTTTCTCGCCTCAGATTTGGCCGTATTGGACGCCTGGTTACCAGGGCTGCCTTCACTTCTGGCAAAGTGGACGTTGTTGCCATCAATGACCCCTTCATCGACCTCAACTACATGGTGGGTGCTGCTCCTGCAGGTAACGGAACAAATGGTCTGCTGAACCAGCCCCTGAGGCCCGCCCTTGTTTCACCAGGTCTACATGTTCCAGTATGACTCCACCCATGGCAAGTTCAAAGGCACAGTTAAGGCTGAGAATGGGAAGCTTGTCATCAACGGGAAGGCCATCACCATCTTCCAGGAGCGAGATCCCGCCAACATCAAATGGGGTGATGCCGGTGCCGAGTATGTTGTGGAATCGACCGGTGTCTTCACCACCATGGAGAAGGCTGGGGTAGGTGCCTGCTAGTCTGGAGATGGGGGGAACCCTGCAATTTGGTGCCTAAAAGTTAGGAAGAACCAGGTCTGAAACCAACTTCTCTTACACAGGCCCACTTGAAGGGTGGGGCCAAAAGGGTCATCATCTCCGCCCCTTCTGCGGATGCCCCCATGTTTGTGATGGGTGTGAACCATGACAAGTATGACAATTCCCTCAAGATTGTCAGCAATGCTTCCTGCACCACCAACTGCTTAGCCCCCTTGGCCAAGGTCATCCATGACAACTTTGGCATCGTGGAAGGACTCATGGTATGTAGTTCATTTGTTTCACCCTGCCGGCAGTAGAGCCTTCTGTGGGTGCCGTGGTGGGTGCCCTGTAAGATCTCACCTCACTTACTCCATGTTTTCTAGACCACAGTCCATGCCATCACAGCCACCCAGAAGACCGTGGACGGCCCCTCTGGGAAGCTGTGGCGAGACGGCCGTGGCGCTGCCCAGAACATCATCCCTGCATCCACTGGCGCTGCCAAGGCTGTGGGCAAAGTCATCCCAGAGCTGAACGGGAAGCTCACGGGCATGGCCTTCCGTGTTCCTACCCCCAATGTGTCCGTCGTGGATCTGACATGCCGCCTGGAGAAAGCTGTATGTCTGGGGTGGGCTGGGGGTTGTCGCTGACTGATAATGTTGAGGTTGGGGCTTGGAGTCATCATTTCTGCCCTCAACAGGCCAAGTATGACGACATCAAGAAGGTGGTGAAGCAGGCATCCGAGGGGCCACTAAAGGGCATCCTGGGCTACACTGAGGACCAGGTTGTCTCCTGCGACTTTAACAGTGACTCCCACTCTTCCACCTTTGATGCTGGGGCTGGCATTGCTCTCAATGACAACTTTGTAAAGCTCATTTCCTGGTATGTGGGGATCAGAAACAGGCTTTTAAAAGTAACTTGGTACCCCTGATAGCCAGTTCAGAGAGTAACTCCTACTGACTGTCCTCCCAATGTGCTCCAGGTACGACAATGAGTTCGGCTACAGCAACAGAGTGGTGGACCTCATGGCCTACATGGCCTCCAAGGAGTAAGAAGCCCGCCCTGGACCACCCACCCCAGCAAGGACACAGCAAGAGAGAAGCCCTCGGCTGCTGAGCAGTCCCTGTCCTAACTCAACCCTTGACACTGAGCTCTCCCTCACAGTTTCCATCCCAGACCCCCAGATAGCAGGAGGGGCTTAGGGAGCCCTACTCTCTTGAATACCATCAATAAAGTTCACTGCATCCCCTCTTCCTTTGGCGTTCTAAATACGGGGCTGGGGGAGGGGAACAATATTGGGAAAATTTGACCTCGTTTGTGCATATGGGTCTGTCACTTGTCACATAGGGTACTGCAGAGTCCAAAGCCACCGGCTAGCCACACGCCAGCCCAGGCTGCCTTTCCTGAGGTGGCTGGAACAGTGAGGGGTGGAGCTTGACAATGGGGCATAGGTGGGGTCTTCATAGACTCAGGCTGGGCTGAATTACAGAGCTGTGTGTGTCTTATCGGCAAAGGTCAGTTGTACCTGGCTCCCCAGACATTAGATTAGGTGAAATTGGAAGGATGCCCAATACGGTAAGAATGTATCAGTCAGGAGAGCCTGACACAGCTGAGCTGGATATGCGCCAGGAGTCTCATGATGTCCCCTGGTGGACACTGAGGGTGCTTTGGTTCTGAGGCACTGAGTGGCTTGTATCCAGCACCTCCGTTCCCTTTAATGAAGATCTCATCAGGCCTCATGTGGGACAGTGGTGGCTCATACCTTTAATCCCAACAACCCCAGCACTGGAGTGGCAAAGACGAGGATCTCTGAGTTCAAGGGCATCCTGTGCTGTTAGCAGAAACCTTGTCTCAAAATATCAAAGTGCTTAAAACAGCAACACAAAGTGCTCAATAAATATCCTTCATTATTTAAAGATTCCACTTCAATGTCAGCTCGGCACGGCCTCTCCTGAGACATCCTAACTGTCCTCTGCTTTCCAAGGTCAAGAACATCTTAACCTGTTGGTTTTGTGAGGCCCTCCCTCAGCTGGTCCCTGGAGAGAAGGCCTTGAGCACAGCCCATGCCTGTGTGCAGGCCGCAGCTTCACCTTTGCCTCTGAGCAGAGTCTGCCTTCGGGACCCCCCTCAGCTCAGGCAAGAGTTGAATTCCCAAAGGAGAAGCTACACAGCCACTTTCCAAGGCCAGGTGCCCTGCCTCCCTCTGAGGCCTTACTAGGAAGTAAAGCCTCCCTATGTATGGGATGCGTGAACCCTCAGCAACTCCCAAATGAACCTGCTCCACAAAAGTGCCTGGGCCAGTTAGCACCAGTACCAAAGTCCAAGATACCCCAGAACAGGCAGGTCCCAGAATTGCATTCCTTACAAAATGGGGAAGGGAGGATCACAAGTGTTCTGGCAGCATTTCAAAGATGGAGAAGTAGCAAACAGCCACAAGTGAAGGCAGGAGTGTCCCGAATGATGAGAGTTGTCCAGGAAGGGTGGGGTCAAGCCTAGCTCCAGATACCCCAGGAACCCTGGGGAGGAGACAGCTCAGGGCCAGGCTTCATGCAGTGGCACAAGACAGTCCTCTGCACACCCCCACCCCTGCCTCAGTGAGCTCTGGAGAGCCAGGCACTGGCCCCTATCTCATGGAGCTATCAGATGAGACATCGCGATCGGAGTCCTCAGTTTCGCTTGGCGGTGGCGGCGGGTCGCTAACCGGGACCGCAGTGAAAGCAGGAGACTTTCTGGAAAAAAACAGCAGATGTCACCTTGGGACAGGCAGAAAAAAACACCAGATGTCACCTTGGAGCAAGCAGGAAGCCTAAGGAGGCTTGCATGCTCTCCAGCTCATGGCCTATCTTTTGGGAGGCAGCAGCTGGATGCCAGGCAGGAAAGTGGGGTGAGAAGACCCTATTCACCTTGATGGGGGAACAGCTCCCCTCTTAGAGGTTCGTCACAGCATGGAGCCACACGAACTGACACTAGTGCCCAGCCTCTTGCCCAGCTGTAGTGGGGGTAGGGGCACAGGTGTCTCACTGTGTTGTCAAGGCTGAACCCAAACTCCTGGGTGCAAACAATCCTTTTGCCTCCACTTAGCTGGGATGACAAGCAAAGGCCACTAAGCCCAGTAAGCACACACTGTGCCCAGCTTAGTGTAATTTGGGGGAGTGGGCTGGGGTTTTTGATTTCTTTGAGACAGGGTCTCAGTATGCATCCCTTGCTGGCCTGGAACTCTATATAGAGGGGAGACCGGCCTAGTACTTGTTGCAATCCACCGGCCTGGGACACTTATGCACTACCACACCTGACTGACTGTGGTTCCTTAGGTCTTATCTGTTATTGTTGCTTTTTGTTTCCTTTTGTTTGAGACAAGGTTTTGCTACTGTGGTCCAGGACAGCCTCATGACAATCTTCCTGCCTCAACCTTCCAAGACTGGGACTGCAAACATGCGCCACCTGGTCTGAGTTACAGATTTATTTTTCTTTTCTTTTTATTGAGCTCTACATTTTTCTCTGCTCCCCTCCCTGCCTCTCCCCTCTCCCCTTCAACCCTCCCCCAAGATCCCCACGCTCCCAATTTCCTCAGGAGATCTTGTCTTTTTTCTACTTCCCATGTAGATTAGATCTATGTATGTCTTTCTTTGGGTCCTCATTGTTGTCTAAATTCTCTGGGATTGTGGTTTGTAGGCTGGTTTTCTTTGCTCTATGTTTAAAAACCACCTATGAGTGAGTACATGTGATAATTGATGGTGGGGGATTTATTTTTTATAGAATTTATTTTTATTTTGTGTTCATTGGTGTTTGCCTGCATAAATGTCCGTGTGAAGGTGTCAGAAGTCCTGCCTGGAACTGGAGTTACTGACAGCTGTGAGCATCATGTGGATGTTGGGAATTGAACCCAAGTCCTCTGGAAGAGCAGTCAGTGCTCTTAACCAATGAGCCCTCTCCGAGAGCTTCTCTCTCTTTCTCTGTCTCTCTCTCTGTCTCTCTCTCTGTTTCTCTCTCTCTCTGTTTCTCTCTCTCTCTCTCTGTCTGTCTCTGTCTCTCTCTGTTTCTCTCTCTCTCTCTCTCTCTCTCTCTATTTCTCTCTCTGTTTCTCTCTCTCTGTCTGTCTCTGTCTCTCTATTTCTCTCTCTATGTTTCTCTCTGTGTGTTTCTCTCTCTCTCTCTCTCTCTCTCTCTCTCTCCTTACCGGTCCCCTGACTGTGTGATGAGCCGGCGGCAGGTCTCCATCTGCACGTCCAGGCCCCGCTTCATGCTGCACATCTCCATGTACTCGTGCAGGTGCCGGTTCATGTCGTTTTTGGCTGTGGCCAGCTCCAGCTGCAGTAAAGTAGGGCAGGGCGGGATGAGGAGGTTAGCGAGCCCAGGGCAGACAGGGATTAGAGCAGCAGCTGGCCCCCTGGATGGGGGCAGTCATAGCGAAAAGCTTGAACTTAGAAAGAGCCCACACAGGCGGCAGAAAGCATCAAGTACACCACGATGGCCCGTTTTCCACCCGGGGCGGAGGACGGGTTGAGGGGGCAGCTACTGACACTCTAACTTCAGACCCTCACTCTGGCTAGGTGAAGGCACGCAGGCCAGTGCTCCACACTCACCCCTTTCCTGGGAATCTCTACTCTCTCTCCCACTCCCAGAGTCAGTTAGATGCCTCAGCTCATTTTAAGGGAGCAACATGAACATAGTATAGTGAGCACATCCATAGCTCCAACACTCGGCAGCCAAGGCAGGAAGATCTTGATTTCAAGGGCAGTTTGATGTAAACCTAAGACCTAAATAGTAAAACCTGGTCTCAAAAAGGGGAAAGAAGCTGAGCATGGTGGCGCACGCCTTTAAGCCCAGCACTCGGGAGGCAGAGGCAGAGGCAGGTGGATCTCTATGAGTTTGAGGCTAGCCTGGTCTACTGAGCTAGTTCCAGGACAGCTTTAGCTATTACACAGAGAAACCTGTCTTGAAAAACCAAAACAAACAAACAAACTAAAACCAAAGAAAGACAAAACTGGGGGTGGGGGTGGGTGACATGGGATGGGACTAGCCAGATGGCTTGGCGGATAAGGCACCTGCTGCATATACTTGGCAATCTGAATTTGATACCAGCGACCCACGTGGCAGAAGGATAGAACACAGTCCATATTGCTCTCTGACCTCCACACATGCACCATGGCATGTGGACACGGAAAATAATAATAATAATAATAATAATAATAATAATAATAATAATAATATTTACTTTTTAAAAAAGTGTTTAAAGGTGTGGAGAGGCTTGCAGTGTAGCTCAGTTGGCAGTGTGCTTGCCTTGCATGCAACAAAACCAAAGGTTTGGTCCCCAGCACATTAAACTGGACCTGCTGACATGTGTCTGCAATCCCAGCTAAGGAGGTGGAGGCAAGAGGATCAAAGGTTGAAGATCAGCCTGGTCTACAGCAAGTTTGAGGCCAGCTTGAACTACAGGAGAGGCTGTCTCAAAAAACAAAACAGTCAGGAGATGTGCCTCTGGAGAGAAGTTGCCTCCGTTAGCACTAATTCACTGTGGAGTAGCCCAAAGTCACTGCAGTGGAGCAAAGCTGGCTTGTGTTTAAAGCATTCAGTTCATTTCATTTCTCACTCATAACCCACTCCCCCCACAGAGGAGAGACATCCACACTTAGTGATTACAAGATCTATCTTGGTTTCAGAAGTTTCGCGTGGAAGAAATGGATCCCTGCACCAAGAAAAGTCTCCCTCACAGAGCTGCCTCGGCAGCCTGATTTGGAGGCAGAGGAAAAGTGGGCTGCGGCGGAAGAGAATCTAGGCCAGAGACAAGTCTGCTGCCTCTCTTTGTTTTGTGTACAAAGGCTAGGGGCCAGAACGGTAGACCTGAACTGCAGTGGGGTGATTTGCTTGGCTGCCTGGGAGCGAAAAGAAGGCGTGGGGCATGCGAATAAGGAGTGGGGAAGCCACCCGCAACAAATGCCAACGGGCCAGAGGGTGGGAATGGGCAGAAGGAAGGAAATGAGCCACAGGAGCAGACAAAGGGGCAGCCAGGACACTGGCATTCTGGGTCATCTAGTGGACAGCTGGCTTGTAAGCCACGCTGGAGATGGCTTGAAAGGCATGCTTGTTCCCATAGGAGAACAAGCTACCAGGGAGAAAAATACGATACTCCAGGTCAGAGGTCAGCTGCCATGTACACACGTGTGCATGCGCACACGTTCTCTCTCTCCCTGCTTCCCCAGGAAGACTGCAGGGGATAAGACTAGAACCCATTCTTCTAGGCGACAGAAGTGAAGCACAAATGGCCTCTCAGCGCCCAAGGCAGCACTACCAACAACAGCCTCTGGGACTCCACACATCACCCTAATTTAAACACTGAAGGGGAAGATGCACATGCTATAGAGGTCACCCCCCAAATTCCAGACTCAGCGTGGGAAATCAGAGCAGTGGAGGTAGATGGGAGAGATGGGAGGAGCCAGGGCCGTGGGAGAAAACTCCAACCTATCATGAATTTACCATCCAGTAACCGGGCTGCTCTTCCTCAGTAACGGAGATCAAGGGTCACAAAGCTAAAGCTACTACAGATGCCCCAGGTAGACCCCAGGAGCAGCCCTGCCACCGAAGCCACCAAATGAGCTTTCTTCACCTTTCTTCCAGGAGAGGACAGAAGAGCCACAGTTTAGAAACAGCTTCAGACCCATGTTTCCCCTTCAGAATTTTTTTTCTAAGACAAGGATTGTGTAGCCCAGGCTAGCCTCAAACTTGTTATGTAGCCAAGGATGATGCGCATGGACCTCTGGTCCTGCCCTCCTGCCCTGACTCCCAGGTGCTGGGACTACAGACTTGCACTACCACACCCGGCTCCAGGTGGTGCTGGGATTAAACTCAGGGCTTCACAGTTAGGCAGGCATCCGGCCAGCTGAGCTAGAGTCCCAGCCCAGGAGGCTCTTCTTTGTCTCACCAGGTCTTGTTGACAACTAGGCATTTGTGGCCCAAGGGCAGCCCCAGTCACTCTACTAAAGTTTAAAGCTAAGGGCCTGGAATCCAGAAAAGGTTGGCATAAGCCAGGGAGGGAGGACAGGGAGGAGAAGGAGAGGAGCAGGCAGTGGGAGGAGTACACAAGAGATGGGAGAAGGTTATGTGTCCCCACACAAACCTCAGCTGGGGGCAAAACACCAGCTGGGCCTCTGAAACTCAGAATTTCCCTGGGTTTGCGTAGGATAGTACGGCCATTTGACATGTGCTGGGATATGAAACACAGGAAAATAACTTCCAAAGTTCATGTACCCTATAGGCATGGGAATGCCCCCGAGGACCTCCATGGAGGCCGGACACACAAGTCTCCTGGCTCATTCATAGAGCAGAGTCCAAGCCACAGTCGTCACACAGCCCCACCCAAGGCTCCTCCGACAGTGACCTCCTCCCTACAAATTTGCCTCAGCAGGACAGTCGAACCCCTACTGTATCACCATTTATAAAGGACTCCCCAAGGCTCAAGACCAAAAGGGAGATTCCCCCCAGGAGCTCAAAGCTGAGCGGGAGTTCCTCTGAGCGGTACAGTATTTAGGGTGTTCCCAGCAGTAAACAATGCACCGTGTGACACGCCAAGCTGCCAGATCCTTCCTGCCCTAAGCGCCACGTGTACACGTCTCACTCTATCTGATCGTCCTAATAACCCAGCCTGCAGGGAGAGACATCTGTCTCCATCTGACAAATCAAGAGGCAGGCCCAAGCTCAGCATGGCAGTAAGCATCTGTAACTCCTGCACTCAGCAGGCTGAAGCAGGAGAATTGCCTCCAATTTGACGCCAGCTTGGCAGCACAGAATGACCCTGTATGGGAACCTAGAGAGGTGGCTCAGCAGCTAAGAGCACTCCCTGCTCTTGCAGAGGACCTAAATTTGCTTTCCAGCACCCATGTCAGGCTCGCGGTCACCTGCAAACTCCAGCTCCAGGGGAGCTGATGCCTTCTTCTGACTGAGAGAGAGAGAGAGAGAGAGCGCAAATGTGTGCACACATGCGTGTGAGAGAGCCTGTATCAAAGAACTAAAGAGGAACGAGAGCTGGCTAGCTGGTACACCTCACTCAGCGAAGCGCTTACCTGACGAGCCTAAGACCTGAGTGGATACAAAGCCTGTATGAGAAAGCTAGACAGTGCAGTGCACACTGCAATACTGAAGGAGGCACAGACAGATGGAGTCTAGAGCTCCCTAGCCAGCCAGCATAACCTACTCGGGAAGTTCCAGACCAGCGAGAGCCCATCTCATTTTTTTTTTTTTAAGTTAACCACACCTGGGCTGAAGAGATGACTCAGAGCTTAGGAGCACTAGCTGCTCTTTCAGGGATCCTAGTTCAGTTCCAGGAAACCACATGGTGGCTCAGAACCACCTATAATGAGATCTGGTGCCCTCTTCTGGCCTGCAGGCATACTTGCAGGCAGAACACATATACTGTATACACAATAAATAAATAAATCTTAAACAAAAAAGTTAACCACACCTAAAGAACAAAATTAGGTTTTATCTTCTGGCCTCCACACGCGTGTGTGTGCACATCTGCATGCCCACACACAGACATACAAACACATGCACGCACACGCGCACACACAGTGCAAAACTGAAATGTTGTAGCTCACATTTCAGCTACATAATCCTAGCCCATAATCCTAGCAAATGGGGACTGGGGGCAGAAGGACCAGAATTTGAGACCAACCTAGACTACAAGACAAGAACTTGTAAATAAATACATAAATACATAAATAATGAAACAGGTACTCAAAAAGAACAAGGGAGCCAGGAGGGGTGGTATACACCTTTAATCCCAGACCCAGGAGGCAGAGGAAGGTGGATCACTGAGTTTGAGGTCAGCCTGGTCTGCAGAGGGAGTTCAAGGAGCGCCAGAACAACAGAGAGACCCTATTACACCCTCCAAAAAAAATTAAGAAAGAATAAGGGGCTGGTGAGTGATGGCTCAGCAGGTAAAGGCATAAGCCACCAAGCCTGACAACCTAAATTTGATCCCTGAGACCCACACGGTAGAAGGAGAGAACTCACTTCCTCAAGATGCTTGTCCTCTGAGCTCCACACATACCAAGGCAGGTACATGCTCCCACTGACAAACACACACATACATATATGTAAAGTAAACAGAAAAGAAGACAGGAAGACAAAAGATTTGTTCCAAGTGGTGATGGAGCCAAGACTTGAACCCACATCTATCTGCCTCTATAGCCTAAGGTCTCAAGAGTCCAGTAGAGCTACCACAACTGGAGGTTTGCACGCTTCCTGTCAACAGAGGGGGGTCCTGGTCGTGGGGTCTAGCAGGGAGGAGGCCAGCAGCACACCTCCAGCCTGGCCTGTGAGCCCTGGGAACGGAGCCCTCACTGCCGACACCCTGACCCCTATCCCCACAGCCTGGCTTGTGAGCCCCGGGAACGGAGCCCCCACTGCCGACACCCTTACCTCTATCTGGTCAATGGTCTCTTGATACTCCTTCTCCCGGGTTTTGAACAGGGATTCAGTATCTTTGATCACCTTCTCCAGACTGTCCTCCTGCTGCTGCTGGAGAAAGGGAAGCGAGGGGCAGCCAGCCAGAGAGAAACAGGAGAGGGGCATTCCATGGACCAAGGAGGGAAGAGAGAAAGTCTGGTTAGAGGAAAAGAAGAGAGAGAAGGATGCAGAGGGGAATGGGGAGGAGCCAAGGGAAGATGAAAGCCACATTGGGGACATAGCATGAGGTGGGGAGGGAGACAAAGTGGCAGGACACAGAGGCGGAGCCTGAGGGGCCTAAGGCCAGAAGGGGAGGAGGTTACCTCTCCCTGGGCCTCTGTGGCTGCCATGGCATAGCCTGAGAAATCCTCCCAAAGCAGCAAGGTCTCCTCAGTCTCCTCCCAAGTCAGGCTGTCACAGTCGTCCTCAAAATCATACTCCCTCCTAGAGACAGGGAACCTGGGTGTCAAGGGCACTGGGGCCTCTGAGCGGGCGGGCACAGGGCACTAGGGGAACTCCGGCCTCGGGGACTGGGGACATCTGGTGAGGGCAGCTGGGATGGACCTGCCGGCTGGCTTCAGGGGCCTGGGAGGGACTTGGGGTACATGTGGTGAGGGCAGCTTCTGATGTGGGCAGCTGGGATGGACCTGCGGGCCTCACAGCTGGGATGGACCTGCGGGCCTCACAGCTGGGATGGACCTGCGGGCCTCACAGCTGGGATGGACCTGCGGGCCTCACAGCTGGGATGGACCTGCGGGCCTCACAGCTGGGATGGCCTGCCGGACTCACAGCTGGGATGGACCTGCGGGACTCACAGCTGGGATGGACCTGCGGGACTCACAGCTGGGATGGCCTGCTGGACTCACAGCTGGGATGGACCTGCGGGACTCACAGCTGGCTGAGCATGCGCTGCATCTCCTCGTTGATGCTGAGGGCTGTGCTCTCCTCCTCGTCCCCCTCAGGCTGGCGGGGGGGCCCATCACTCTCCGACAGGGAGGTGTCCTCCTCCACAGCGGCCTTGCGCTCCCGCTTCCGCCCCCCCATGGACGGGACCTTAATGGGAGACAAGTGTAGAGACTACAGAGGCGAGGCCGGGTGCATGAGGAGAGGGTGGGCAGGGAGGCCGCAGGGTGGAGCAGGGTCAGCAGGAAGGGAGGGGCAGACAGAGAAGACACACAGTTACATGACAGGAGCAGAAACAGAACAGTCATCGAGACATGGGCAGACACACACAGACAGGGCAGGGCTGCGGACAAAGAAGGAAGGAGAAACAGAACAGAGCAGTAAGCTAAGGAGAGAAATGGCTTGAGGTGACTACATTGTGTGTAATGGGGGCTAGAGAGATGGCTCAGCAGTTAAGAGCACTGGATGCTCTTCCAGAGGACACAGGTTCAATTCCCAGCAGCCACATGGCGGCTCAGAGCCCTCCATAACTCCAGTTCCAAGGGATCCAATGCCCTCTTCTGGCATCCTGGGGCACTAGGCACTCACTTGGTGCACAGACATGGAGGAAAACACCCATACACATACAATAAGTCTTTAGAAAAAGAGAAGAGGTGTTCAATGGCTACAGAGGAATTGGGTTCTATTTAGTTTATCAGTCTTTCTCATGAAAGGACTCCAGTGAAAACAGTCTGGGCTTCGAGGAAGATGCTCATGTTTGCTACGGAGAACTTGAATCACATCCAGATCCGAAAGGCCAGTGGGTGAAGGAAAGGGAAGGAAAACCAACGAGGAGGAGACTAAAAACGGGAGGAGCAGGGAAAGCAGAAAGAAGACATCTGGCTGAAGAGCCCAGTGGTTCAAAACTCAGGGTGGGGTGGCTTAGAGACGGGACCAGGACAATAAGCTTGCGTGAGGTCACACTAACCAGCTTCTTCTATGGAGAAAGCAAGAGAAAAGATGAGAGGAACAGAGAGGAGAGAAGCAGACAGAGGAGGGGGGAGGGGGAGATGGCGTTAGAGACGGCTTCTGAAACCTCTCTCCTGAGGCTGTCCCTTGCCCCCCCACCTAGTCCCACCAAGGGCCCCAGGGGCCAAGATGTGTCCCAGCGGTGAAGCTAGCAGGGCCTGAGATCCCGGCTAGCTACGACAGAGGCCTCTCCGCCTGCCCAGCCCCTGGGAGCCGTGGCCTTCAGGCCTCTCACCTGGAACATCTGGATCATATCCTCGCAGTTGCGCTGCTGAGCCAAGTCACACAGCTTGGCTGTGATGTCGATGCGGCGACAGATGTCCATGTCGACTTTCATGGCCTTTTCCTGGATCTTGGTGTCCAGCTCTGTCAGGTTCTGTACCAGGAACACAGGGAAGGAAAAGTAAGATGCCCAGCACCCTCAGCCGGGACAGATAAGACCTCAGCAAGATCTTCGTCCTTTGTGGCACACCACGGCCACCTCCTCCACAAAGTCCCTGACCTGCTGGACCAACGTCCCTTTCCCCAGGGACCCATCCTACACAATGCACGTCCACAGGGCAGCTCAAGATACTAGCCCCCAAGGCAGTACAGACATGGGAGGGCTAGGCCGAGGCTGGGATGAGTGGGGCCTCCCTTGAACCAACCACGGTTTTCTCTCCTACTGAAACATAAGCTCCCACAGATGAAAGACACCAAGACACCACTGGGGGAAGAGTGACAGCCAGGTGATGTTGGTGTGCACACCTTTAATCCCAGTACAGAGACAAGCAGATCTCTGTGAGTTCGAGGCCGGCCTGGTCTATAGAGTGAGTTCCAGGACAGCCAGGGCTGTTATATAGAGAAACCCTGTCTCAAACAAAAGAAAACAAAACAAGAGTGGAGAAAGATGACACTTATCTCGCTAGACTAGCGCTGAGCACCAGCCAGGGCATTATCCTCGTCAAGGCCAACCCTGAACAGTCTTTCCTTCTGCTTTCCACATTTCTCGGATGAGGCCAGAGAGGAGGTACAGGGGAGAAGGAAGAGGCTCAGGGCCACAGAGCTAGCAAGTGGCAGAACTTGGAAGGGAGCCTAAGCAGCCGGTTCCAGAGTTGTGCACATTCCTTTTTTTTTTTTTAAAGATTTATTTATTATGTACACAGTGTTCAGCCTCCATGTATGCCTGCACGCCAGAAGAGGGCACCAGATCTCATTACAAATGGTTGTGAGCCACCATGTGGTTGCTGGGAATTGAACTCAGGACCTCCGGAAAAGCAGGCAGTGCTCTTAACCTCTGAGCCATCTCTCCAGCCCTGTGCACATTCTTTTGTTCTGTTTAGTTTCAACGTAATTGATGCTGGCCTTGAACCCCTCATCCTTCTGACCGTTCTGTCTCCACCTCTCAAGTGCTAGGGTTACAGGTTTGAGCCACCAGAGAGCGCAAAGCTGTGCTCTCATTAACTGCTTAACAACCTCTTGTAACAGCGAGGCCACCCACCCTGCCTGTGACGGGACAACAGCTTCTTTGTCTACTGGAACAAGACAGTGGCAAAGAGCAGAACCCTGAGAGGGTGGGAAAGTGAGGGGAGAAGGTGGCACACGGGACACCGACGGGTCCCCGAGAGCCGAGAGGAAAGTCTGCACTCACGTTACTCATGAGGCCCTTGAAGACCACCAGCTCGGCTTTCAGCTGCTCCACCTTCATGGCCAGCTCCTCTTGGCAGGCATCGGCCTCTTGGGCCTCCTACAGCCAGGAGGAAAGGGGGGCATGATGTCAATGTGGGAAAGTATGGGAGGGGCAGGGCTCAGGCTCAGTGGTGCTGCAGGGAAGCAGGGGCTGCGGGGTGGCCGCCCTCACCTCCTGGAGCTCGTTCACTCGCTCTTGCAGCTGGATCCGCACTGTGTACTCCTCTTCCCACCTGACAGACGTAGGGAAGGGGGAGAGAACAGACCTGGAGTCCCTCCTGCCACTCCAGCTCCTGCCCCCCACCCCCTTAGGCCCAGATCAGACCCCAGGTCAAGTTCCCTGGATGGGAATTCGTGGAGATGAGAATACATGGGCTGCCAGCCAGTGGGCAGCTGCAGCTGCTGGGTGGCTCCATACTTCCTGGCAAGGGCCGAGCTCACCAACTGTCTGGCCAGATCCTCTGGACCGTGTATCAGGAACTATATTTAAGAACAACTGCCACCACTTTGGCCCTCTGCAGTACCCATCCCCGCGTGGGCCCAGTTCCGCCAGCTGCCTGGCTAGACTCATCCCCCCACCTCCTGCCCACACCAGTCTACCACGTCCCCCACCTCAGCCCAGTCTCCCACCTTCAGTGGCACAGATCCGGTCTCCCGCTCCTGCCCGCACAGAACAGAGCTTGCTAGCCTGCTGCCCTGCCTCCTGGGTACCACTTAAACCTGGGAAAGCATCTGCAGGACACAGGCAGGATCAAGAGCTGCCCAGCAGTCTTGCGGGGGACAAAGTCTTTCCCCACCCAGCCCCTTGAAGTGAGCTACAAGAAGGTCACAGGGCTGGCGTGATGTCTCCCCAGCAGTGTGAAAGAAGTGGCCATCAGAAGCTAGGGATGGCTAAGTGGTCACACCCAAGGGACAGAGAACCAGAGTGTAGGAAGGCCCCCATAAACAGCATAGCATCTCTCAAGCCAGGGTTCAAACCAGAGATCAGGAAGACACACTTGCCATGGGGCAGAGTCTGCGGGGCATTACCCAGGGCTAAGTGCACGTTCCATCCTGTCACAGAGATGGAAGGTGGGGCAGGGTTTGGCTCTGTAGATTTAGAACCCGAGGTTGGCTGAGTCAGTGGCTGGGCTAAGCCTCGGTGCGTGAGCTCATCACTTCCGGCTGTACTCCGCATAGAATCCTTCTGGCCTCAGAAAGGAGGGCAAGGCAGCTGAAGGAGAAGGCTCAGCATGAGAGGAGAGGGAAGGAAGCAGCGGAGGAGAAGCCTCTGCAGTCTGTGGCCCTTCACTCCTCTCCCTGCCCCTCACCCTCTCAGGTTCCATGTCTCTGCTCTCACAGCCGCACTGCAGTGTCCCTAATAATAACTCCGCGGCAGCTGCCCCTCCCAGCTGGCTGGGGGAAGAGGCGGCCAGCCCAGCCACCACCCTGCCGCTGACCATGCAGCTCAGCTCTTGGCCTCCCTCACCCTCTATCCCCTTCCCCGCCAGCCCCCATCTGCTTCTGCTTTCGTCCTGGCGATGACAGACTGATAGCCTTATGCCATACACTTTCTTAGATGAGACCTTCATCTTTGCTGGGCCTCAGTTTCTTCATCTATAACATGTAGGTATGGGAAGGGGCCCCTGTGTGCCCAGAGTCTGTGTGTCTCTGGAGGAAGCCCACCGGACTGACAAGAAGTTAAAACCCTGGCCAAGATGCATCAGGGAGCGCCAGAAATCCTATTTAATAATGAACTCAATAAACCCAAGTAAGACATGCGAACGTTAAGGCAGGATGCTGACTAATGAGCTGGATCATACAGGGAAAGATCTGAAAATGACTCAGCTGGGCGCTCAGGAGGGTTCTGCTTGCTCTCCACGCAGACACACAAATGCGTGCAGTCGGACATCCATCCAACTCTTGCCTTTTTTCCCTTTCTTTTTTTGCAAGGTTCCCAAAACTTGGGTAGAATCTGGGCAATTTCTGTACATCCTGCATTTACCAGAGGCCTCTCTTGCAAATAAATCCTATCTCTGTGTTAAAGAGAAAAAGTGAGTGTCTTCTCTTGTCTTGGAAAAACTGAACCCCAAGGAAAAGGACGCACAGGCAAAGGAGCTAAAAACAGGACTTTGGGGTGAGGCTTCCCACCTGCCCTGTCTAGAACTCGAGCCCCCCAAGCTGTCCAGACTGAAGATGCAGAGCCCAGTGTTGCTATAATGAGTCCAGAAGGAAGGCAGGGGCGCGGGGCGGAAGGCTGTCGCATACCTAGCAAGTGTAGCCACGGGGCCCTGCAAGTCTAAGCTACTGCACAGCAATGTGCTGCAGGGTGATGAGACAATCAGTCCTCGAGGGATAATGCTGCTGCCCTGAACAGCTGCACCAAGGACAAACACCCTCTGTTTTAAAAGCTACCCTGGAGAAGAGCAGCTGTTCCTAGGATTATGGCAGAACCCTAGCAATGCCAGTGTTCCATTCTGGGTTAAGCCCTATGGGGGCAGAGGCAGGCACAGCCTCGTTCTGGGTGGTACTTAGATGCTGGGGCAACTAAAAGCCCAAAGATGGTTCTAACACCGGTCAAAGTCATGGACACCAGCGTGAGGGCTGAACTTCAGAAAGCCTGCTGAAGCATGTAATTGGGTGGGTGCTAACAGGTTACCAAGCCCTGAAGGTCATCCCAGACCCAGCACTGTGTTCTCAGGGCCTCCAGATGGTCCCCACACACAGCTGACCAGATAGCTGCCACCTTGGCCTGCACAGGCAGTCCAGGCTAAGCCCAAAAGGGTCACATTAGATAAGAAACTGGATAAGCCTAGGACTCTCTGGCTGCCATCTCCTCCCTCCTCAGTCACAGCCTGGTCAGTCTTCCAAGCACTCACTCTGCCTGTGATTCCGTCCTATGGTCTGGTTACCAGCCACCCAGTGAATCCTCCTGGTATACAGTCAACATTCCAATGTGACATCCCTTCCTCCTACCTCTTGTGCTAACCTGTTGGGGGCGGGGTTCCTCTCGGAAAGCCAAACCTTCACCCTCTGAATACACTGGGCTGGCCCTGAGACACTCTATTACTCTAGGGTGTGTCCATGTTCCCAACTTTTTCTTATTCCACCCCCCTGCTGGCTCTCTGTTCCTGATTCTTCTGTGATTCTTCTGCGAGGACCTCTCTACCAGTCCTATGACGACAGCCATCCCTTCTCCTTGTCCTAGGACAGTATGTGCCCCTTCCTTCTCTCTTTCCCTGCCTGTTTGACTGGCCCAAGCAATCGATGCCTTTAGGCTCTGGAGCCCCTGAATCTCTCATACGGATCTAAGGTGAGACCTGGGTTTGCCTTATGGGAAAAGTCCTGAGCAGATGATCCCTTCCTTACTACCGTCTTCCGGTTTCACTTAATCTACCTCTAAAATTAAAACTACATCCCTCGCCTCAAGTGTGGAGTTAATATTCTGAAACTGTCCCAAGGTCTGAGGCTGGCCAGACAACAAGACCCACAGATGCGAGGCTCTCTCGGATCCGTCTCCCTTTCATACAATACAACACCCCACAGTGAGCAGAGTCATGCAAACACTGCAGCCTGCATAAGACAGGGAGATGCGCCAGAAGAAAAGTAGCAATCCCTAAGGTTCTTCTAGAACGCTTCTAGTCAGGAGCCTGACGGGAACTGTCTGTGGACTCTAGCCCCTGCATCCAATTCCTTCCAAGCTCCTCACTGTCACAGCAGGAACTTCACTCTTATTGCCATGACTGTTGGGCCCCCAGTTCCCGGTTCTGGGACCGCCTCCCCCAACTCCCTGCCCCTCCGTGTCTATATGTGGCATGTCGTGAACCCTGTCCCTACTTTTCAGATCCCTACCTCCGCTTGTACTCGTCCCGCTCCCGCTTCACCTTGGCCAGCACGTTGTACAGTGCGCGTATCTCAGGGGTGATGGTGTCGATCTGAACGCCCACCCCGTCAGGGTGTACCCACGACAGGCCAGGTCCTTGGACCAGCGTGGGTTCCAGTCCCGGTCCAAGCCGGCGGGCGTGTGAGAAGGACCAGATGGTGCCGGGCATGAAACGGGTCGATGAGGAGAAGGAGGTGGAGGTAGAAGTGGAGGTGGAGGATGATGAGTGGCAGGTCGCAGAGGATGCGAGGGGTCCGGCTGGCGAGCGGGCGGGGGAGCCCAGCACCCGCGCTGACGGGGCACACACAGCGGCGGGCCGGGAGCTCAGGGGCAGCCCCAGGGGCCGGATCGGGCTGATGAAGCCGGTCTGTACCGCCTGGTCGCGGCGGGACAGGCCCCGCCGGCCCTGCTTACCCTCCTCCAGAGCCTGCTGCAGCTGCTTCTCCAGCAGCCGGTTCCGGCGCTCTAACTCGTGCACCTTGGCTAGGAAGCAGCGAAATCGGAGGTTCAGGGTCTTGAGTACATTGATGTTGGAGCCCAGGTCGTTGCGGAGAGCCATGGCTGCAGGGGGCGCCGGACCAGGCCCGGGAGGCGAATAGGCAGCGGGACCCGCCGAGGCAAGCGGAGGCGGGGGCAGGTCCCCTCCCCCGGCAAAGTGGTCACCTCCCAGGGGGTCCCCCAGCGGCCCGGGCAAGCCCTGCTGCTCCTGCTGTAGGAGGAAGAGATTAGGACCGAATAACGGATTCATGGCTGCGCCTACTGCTGGGAGATGGAGACCAGTGCAGCAGAGGGAGAGGATAAGAGCCAATGAGGCGCCTGCGGGATACGAGCAGCCAATCAGACAGACCGGTAGGAGGGCAGAGGTTATGAGGGCGGGACTAGAGGAAGCCAATGAAAGGCCCTCACTAGAGGTTTAGCCCTGAACCTTTCCGGGTCTGAGTCCAGGCAGGCGTGGAGTCAACACTAGAAGGAAGCAAACTAGCACTTCCCTAGGGAACTAGCCACTGCCCAAGATTTCAGCTCTGGTATCTAGTAGGCACCAGCAGCGGGAAGATGTCTTCCCTACATCCCTGCTGTCTTCTTCTCCCCAGTACCCTAGATATGATTCTTTGACTTTCCCCCTGGGAGACCAAGAAATGCAAGCAGCCTATCACTGACCTATATAGATAGACCTATGATTCAAGCAATGTCCAGCTGTTTCCCTCTCAAGAGACTCCCAGGCCCACAAGCTGCCAATACCCAGCACCTTAAAAAACACAACATGACTAGTGGTGAAAATATGTATATTAAATTTCATATGTATTCACAGTGGGGAGGCCATCACTGCAGGATGTAAGAAGAGTTCCAACCCAGGGACAATGTGAGTCTGGTTTGCAAATCCATCTAAGACAATTGTGGCTGGCTGCTGCCCTTTGTCACAGATTTCCTCCTTTTTGCTGGTGGGGGCTTGGTGGAACTGTGGGGAGACCCAGTGGGGACTGAGGGTCCCTTGGGGGCACCATCCTCTTTTAGGGAAGCAGCTCTCTTGGCAGGCTGTCCTGGTATCTGTTGCTTTCCTTTTCCAGTCGTTTTGATTATCCCAAGGGATTGACTGCAGTCCTTAAGCCCTGGGGCTGTGGAATTCTCAGAGTCCACGCCGTTGGGAGGGGCTCTGTGCTTTGAGACAGTGGCTTCCTTGGAGGGCTTTGGTTTAGGTCGTCTGCGCTTTAGTTTCCTGATCACTCCAACTTCTCCATCAGGCTGGCTGCTTTCCTGGGGCCTGGCAGACACTTGGGCTTTTGGGACAGAAGGGACAGTGGATTTTGAGCTTGGCCCTTTGGAGGTGCCATTCATCTTCTGGAAGGGCTTTCTGGAATGCTGCTGCCTCCGCAGCTGCTGCTTGGCCTTTGCCGCTGCACCAGCTCTCTTGGCTGGCTGATTACCGCTCTCAGACGTGGGGGGGACCTGGTCCTTCAGCTCAGGCTCTGTAGGGGTAGCTGCTGCTGTGTTTCCTGAGGTGAAAATTAGAGATGGTCTGATCATTAAGAAACAAGGAGGTTGGGCTGGAGAGATGGCTCAGAGGTTAAGAGCACTGGCTGCTCTTCCAAAGGTCCTGAGTTCAATTTCCAGCAACCACATGGTGGCTCACAACCATCTATAATGGGATCTGGTGCCCTCTTCTGTCAGAACACTGTATACTTAATAAATAAATAAAATCTTTAAAAAAAAAAAAAGAAACAAGGAGATTGTTGGGTGGTGGTGGCAGTGCATGCCTTTAATCCCAGCACTTGGGAAGCAGAGGTAGGTGGATCCCAGGGGTTCTTGTTGCAGACAGTTTAACTTAAAAAAAAAAAAAAAGGAAAGAAGCAAGGAAGGAAAGAGTAAAGTGAGGCGTGCGTGTGTGTGTGTGTGTGTGTGTGTGTGTGTGTGTGTGTGTGTGTATGGCAGGGGTTATGAAATGCTATTCTTAGGAGCTCCTGGCAACTGATTGCTGCTGGGGATGGAGTCAGCTCCAGGAAATGGTCTCATACTCATCCATATATAGTCAATGCTAAATGGACTCAGGGAAGAGAAGGTGATGAGGTAGGAATTAAAGACTTTATTTAGAACACATTATACGACTGAAAAATTATTTTTTAAAATAGTCTTTTTAAAAGTAGGGGTGGGCCCAGCAGGTAAAAGCACCTGCTGGTAAGCCTGTGTTGGGTCAGGAGCCACACAGTGGAAACAGAGAACTCCCAGAAGTCATTCTGACCTCCATAGGTATTCTGTGGCATGCACATGCCCACACACATATCCATACACAAAATAAATAAGACATAATGTGGAGAACAGAGGCCAATGGCTTCCCCACATGCTCAGGAGCACACCACCACACACACACACCATACTGTGCACACCACACCCACGTACTAAGGAAAGACAGACAGGAAGAGCAAAGGAGATGATGGAAGAGCAGACCGAATTAATTACCTGCGTGGGGTTGGGGAACAGAATTGGAAAACTTCTTGAACTTGGCAATAAAAAAACCATCCATGTTGTGAGTGTGAGGGTAGAAGCGTCGGGTGGAACGCAGAGTCGGGTGAAAGCGCCTTTCTCGAAAGCGGGTAAAACCTTCCTGGCCAAAGTCCAGGCCAGTGGGCACCAGTCGCACATTCCTCTTTTTCAAGGCGTAGTCTACCACCCACTCGTTCTCCTCCACCTGTACACGAGGGGAGACAAAGCAGGAGTGGAGTCGGATCCAAGATGCTCGCTCTCAGAGGCAAACAGCCTTCCCACCCAGTCTCCGCTAATCTGCCCCTGCAGAGATCTCACCGTGACGGAACAGGTGCAGTAGACCAGGTAGCCCCCGGTCTTGGAGGCCGCATTGACAGAGTCAATAGCACTGAGCAGCAGTTCCTTCTGAAGATGGGCACAGCGTAGGACATCCTTCTCATCCTGCCCAAGAGAACCAGGAGTGGAGACTCCATCAAACAGCCTGAGGGAGGGACCTGCTGCGTACCCACAAGATCAGCCAAGGCCTCTCAGCTGATCCACCACCAGGCCCCTCACCTTGTTCGTCTTCACTGCAGGGTCCTTGGAGATGACTCCTGTGCCACTGCAGGGAGCATCCAGCAGCACTCGGTCAAAGCCCCCCACCACCTGGGAAAAGGAAAGGTCAACTCGATCTTGCTGCAAAGGGCACTAACTTCCTGAGGACAGCGCTAAAACACAGCAATGTCACCAAGGGCAATGTAACCCGAAGCCTCAGGAAAGATAAGAGGTTCACCTTGGGGAACTGGCGTCCATCGTAGTGGCTGATAATGGTGTTGGTGACTCCCAAGCGATGCAGGTTGCCCACAACACTCTTGAGTCGCTCAGCACTGACGTCATTGGCAAGGATCACCCCAGTGTTCTTCATCAGCTGAGCTGTGGGCAGGAAGAGGGGAGCGCTAGGGCTCAGCAGCAGCTTCCCTGCCTCACACTTGCTACCTACCCTCCAGCGCAGAGCCTGCAGGCCAAGTCTCACCCCCCACCCCAGCAAGGCCAACTCCCCTCTGCTGATCCAGCCTGTCGGGTGGGGACCACACCCACCCACAGGGCTTCCACTTTTGCTGACCAGCTTTCTGGCTCTACATACAAAATTACTTTTATTTCTTTCCTTTTCTGAGTAAGTTTCTTCTATAGTCACAGCCTGCCTTGACCTTCTAGTGTTCTTGGAGTACAGGATTACAGACTTACAGTACGACACCCAGTTCAGAGTGCCAAGGGCTTCTACAGGCATTATGTTGACCCTTTAAAGCCAACCATAGTAAGAGACGATGTAACCAAAATTACTATTCAAGTCAGCCAAGGTCAGCTAAAGGGTTAAAAGACAGCTGAATCCAGAGCCTAAATCCCAGAAAACGCCCTCCCCTTTCTGCCAGACACAAGCATACCAAGTTGGATCAGCTTCGAGGAGTTATCAACCCTATATTCTTTCTAAAGCGCCCTTTTCATACCTATGTAGCTGGTCTTCCCTCCAGGAGCACAACACATGTCTAAGATCCGCTCATGCTCCTGAGGTGCCAGGGCCATGACAGGTAACATGCTTGAGGCTCCCTGCAGCATGTAGTGCCCAGCCAGATACTCGGGAGTAGCGCCTGTGAAAAAGGAGCACTGTGGGATACGCTGGCCCAGGGGTGCAGCGCAAGGGCTACTGGCTGGGGACACTTACCAATAGGCACTGAAGAATCATAGACCACAAGTCCAGACTTTGACCACTTTCCCAAGGGATCCAGATTAACTCCACGATTGATTAGAGCCTAAAAAAAAGGACGAAGATGTCAAAACCATATATTCTACCCAAAAACTGTCAGGTATGAGAACCTGTCCACGCAGGTCAGCCACTGAGAATGCTGGGAAGAATGGCGGAGTCTGAGGAGGCTGAAGCAGGAGGGAGAAGCAACATGGACATGCCATACTGAGAAAAAGTAACAAACCATGTGGGAAAGCATAGGTAAGAACTATGGGTTAATTTAAATGTAAGCATTAGCTAGTAATATTAAGCCTCTGTGTTTATTTGAGAGCTGCTGGCAGGACAGAAACTCCGCCTATGGGGACTGTGGCTAGGGCTTGTGACTGCTAAGGCAGACTGCTCTAGCACAAGCCACACCCCCAGCCCCTCTGCCCCACTCCCATTTTTTAACCCCAGGTTTCTAACACAGTCAAGTACATTCCAAATAAGCAGACTACCGTCTTCTGTTAAATAATGTAACAACTACAGTATGCATTACTGGAGAGATGGCTCAGCAACCATGCTGTTGAAGAGGACCAGGATTCAATCCTAGCATCCACATGGTGGCTCACACCAACATTCCATAATTCACATGGTGCACGTTCATAAGATAAATCTTCAAAACAAATAAACAGTATATGAGATAACACTAACTCTGGAGATTAAAACTGTGTATGGCTGTGCTTTACTGGGGGCTTCTTGAGGCCTCCTCCATCCCTTAGAAGCAGCAGTTCATCCTGATGCAGATGTCTCAGCCCAGTCACAGGGAGCAGAGGTGGCAAAGACAAGGCCCCGCTCTACAGTGGCCTAGGCCCTTAGACCAAGAGACAGAGAGCAGGTTCTCCTAGCCCAGGGGCCATGTTTATAACAAGACATACTTAGGTTTGAAGAACCCACCCAGCCAGGACAGGGCAGGGTGAGCCCCAGGTGAGCAAAAGCTGGTCCAGTCCTGAATTAAACAACACTGATTCCTCACCTGAGCAAGGTCTCTGCGACGAGTTTTCAAGGTGTTGGTCCGAAGGGTGATTGGCCGGGGCACCTCATTAGCTTCTAAGAACTCTATCAACTGCAATGGAGACAGTGTATGGGGACTGAGTCAAGAGAGCCATGGAGCGCAGAGTTGGGGGCGGAGTCCTAGATGCCTTCACACCCCTACAAAGGTGAGAAAAGCAGAAGGAAAAGACTGGCAGGCGGGTACCTCAGAGAGAGGGAAGATCTCCATGAGTTTGCCCAGCAGGAAGTCTCCATATGAATAGTAAGTGGCTAGATCCTTCTGAAGCTGATTCAGATACTCAGAACGAGACCGTCCTTCTTCTCGCTGAGCCCCAAAATTCCGAAGCACCTCCACTATATCCTGGATCCGCTTGTGAACTCCTTGCAGGTCTGGAGTCTGGGCATGTGGGCCCATTAAGGAAATGTTGCCTCTGATCATAGGCCTAAAAAACCCTCTTCTGGTGCCCTCCTCCAACCCTCACTCTGCACTCCAAGGATATCCTGCTCCACTTCCCCAGCAGGGGGCAGCACAAAGGCTTCCTCATCCTCCACATTGATCTGCAAATCCCCCTCTGCTTTGCCAGCCTTTGTGGGGCTGGACTCAGGGGGGCCAGACATAGGGGAAACATCATCATCGTCCTCTTCATCTGTCTCCTCTTCACTCCACTGACCCCTAGAAACAAGCCAGGAACAGAGGTTCAAGCCAAAACAGATACCCTCCTTCCTCAAATCTCCTCCGCCCAGCTGCCGCCAAACTCACCCAGCGGCAGCCTCGCGGGCCTTCTGCTTCAGAGCGGCTCTTTCGATGGGCAGCAACTGCAAGGAGAGAAGGGCTAAGGCGAAGGCTCCCTTGTCATCCTGCCTCATTCGTCCTTCCCATAAATCCAACACTCTCTCATCTCTCAGAAGCAAACAGAGAAGCTAAGGACACGAGTAAGCTCTGACACGGAAACTATGTTACGTGTATTTCCTCTCCAGTTTTCAAAACAGGGTTTCTCTGTAGCTTTGGAATCTGTCCTGGAACTAGCTCTTGTATTCCAGGCTGGTCTCGAACTCAGAGAGATCCATCTGCCTATGCCTCCCAAGTCCTGGGATTAAAGGCATGTGCCACCACCACTCAGCTGGTTTTTTACTTTTAAATGTTTTATTTTATTGCCTGTTTTTTAAAAAAAAATGTATGGGGTCAGGCGGTGGTGGCACTCGGGAAGCAGAGGCAGGTAGATCTCTGAGTTTGAGGCAAGCCTGGTTTACAAAGCAAGTTCCAGGACAGGCTCCAAAGCTATGCAGAGGGGGCTGGAGAAATGGCTCAGAGGTTAAGAGCATTGACTGCTCTTCCAGAGGACCCGGGTTCAATTCCCAGCACCCACATGGCAGCTCACAACTGTCTGAAAATCCAGTTCCAGGGGATCTGACACCTTCACACCAATGCACATAAAAATAAAAAAAAAAAAATTAAAAAAAAAAAAAGCTATGCAGAGAAATCCTGTCTCAAAAGAGTACGGGTGTTACGTGTTTTGCCTGAACGCCCATGCGGTAAGAAGATGAGGAGAGTTAATTCCCTTGATACGGAATGATAGACAGCTGTGAGCCACCATTAGGATTCTGGGAACCAAATCCAGGTCTGCTGCAAAAACAGCCAGGGCACTGAACTCCAGGCCCTTTACTTTTTAAATTTTGTATGTCTTGCCTATTTATCTGTGTACATTTCATGCAGTAGTGCTCATGGAGACACTGGAACAGAGAGAGCTGTAGTTAGAGATGGTTTTGAGCAGCCAGGTGGGCAGTGGAGTCAAACCCGGGTCACCTGTAAGAGTAACAAGTGCTGGGTCACTCCAGGCTGGTTTGGTTGATTTTGTCTTATTCTGTTGTCCAGGCTGGCCTCAAACTCATAGCAATTCTCCTGCTTCAGTCTCCTAAGTGTGGGGATTACCATGCTTGGCTCCTTATTTGTTTTGATTGGCCATCGGTGGTGGTGGGGGAGGACTGAAGACAGACAAGGTCATGTACACTTGCCATATACCCACTCCAGCATTCAGGAAGCCGAGGCCAAAGCATGGGGAGTTTGGACCCAGCCTGAGACACACAACAAAAGGAAAAACCTCGTGCATAGAGAAAACCCGTGTCCCTGGACCTTGCTCTCAGTTTCTTCTTGAATTATTCTTATCTTACTCTATTACTTTGCACATAATTTGAACCACATTTCATTTCGAAGTGTTTCTTTCTTTTTTGTTTCTTGAGGCAGGATTTCTGTGTAGTGCAGCCTAGCTGTCCTAGAACTAGCTCAGTAGTAGATCAAGTTGGCCTTGAACTCAAGAGATCCACCTGCCTCTCCCTCTTTAGTACTGGGATTAAAGGTGTGCACCACCCTACTTAGCTAAGATTTTGTTTTAATCTATGCGTGTATGTGAATATCTACGTGCAGATGCCCAGAGGCCAGCAGAGGGCCTTGGATTTCTGGACTGAAGAGTTTAGGCAGCTGTGATCAGTTCAACAAGTGCTAGGAACCAAACCTAGGTCCTCTGCAAGGACTCAGCCACTGAGCCATCTACCAAGTTATAGATAGAGGCCAGACATGCTTCTAATCTTAATGTGTGAGAGGCAGGCCAAGTCTACACAGTGAGACCCTGTCTCGTCTCTAGTAAATACAAGCATGACACCCAATGTTAATTTATCACCTGTATGAGCTATGATAAATTTATGCGCCGGACCTTTCCTGTGTTTGGCATTTATGACGCTCTCTGCCGAGGGCAGTGCTGTACACTATATAAGTTTAGAAAATGAAGCTTCTGAATAAACACATCCTAGTCATATAATCGCTGGAAACACAGAAAATAAACCTTTACCCTCATTAAACACCACCTCCCTACCAATAAACTAGATAAAAAGAAAGAAATCTTTTTTCTTCGACAGGATCTTACTATACCATCCAGGCTGCTCTTGAACCCCTGGGCGACTAGCCTGTCCCATCTGGACAGGAAACTTCTTTTCCGTGTTGGTTTCAACTATCAAGGCCCCACATGTCAGGTGAGTGCTTTTATTATTTCAGCCCTGCAACAACTGCTTCATTAAAAATGAGCATTCGATGGGGCTGGAGAGATGGCTCAGTGGTTAAGAGAACAGGCTGCTCTTCCAGAGGACCTGAGTTCAATTCCCAGCACCCACATGGTGGCTCACAACTATCTCCTAACTGTCATGAGATGCAATGCCCCCTTTCTGGTGTGCAGATGTACATGTGGACAAGAATATATCCATAAAATAAATAAATAAATCTTTTAAAAAAATGAGCATTCAAGCTGGGTGGTGGTGGTGGCGCACACCTTTAATCTCAGCACTTGGGTGGCAGAGGCAGGCAGATCTCTGAGTTCAAGGTCAAGGCCCGAGCCAGCTGAGGCTACCCAGAGAAACCCTGCCTCAAAAAAACCAAAAGAACATTCAAGAACAGCAGGATAGCATTCGTGCCCAAATTAAATAAACACACACAAATTAAAAAAATGGGGCCAGTGAGACAACTCAGTGGAAGAACTCCTGAAAAGCTGTTCTGACTGCCACACGTGTGCTTTGGCGTGTGTACACGTCTGCACTCACACACTCACAAGTAGATAAAATTTTAGGGTCAGCTGTCAAAAGCACTTGCTGCCAAGCCTGGCAACTTTAGTTCAATCCCTGGGACCCAAATGGTGGAAGAGGAGAACAGACCCCCAAATTATTCTCTGACCTCCACATTCACAGTATGTATGCGCACATACACAATAAATAAATGTCTAAAAGACTTCAAATGTGTGCGTGTATTCACATTCATCAGGATATCCAAGCATCTACCTTTTTTACATCTTCATCTGCCAAGATCTGTCTCTCTTTCTCCCATTTTGCCTTTAATCTCATCACTCAGAAAGCAGAGGCAGGTGGATCTCTGAGTTAAGGGATGTATTATGTAGTAAGACCCTATCTCAAACAAACAAAAAGATCTGAGAACACACAGAAGTGATTCTCACCTTTCCCTCTTCATCCTCCAAGTCAGAGTCTGCTCCATAGTCATCCACCATATCGGCATCACTGTCCTCAGAGCCCCAGAGGTCCCCCTGGTTTGCCACAGCCTCCTCCTCAGAGTCTTCCTCCTCATCTCCATCACTGTTATGAGTTGGTGCTGGGCGCTTCTTACCTCGAGCCTGAACTGCTCCTGGGAACAGTCAAGGTTTGACAAATCCTGAGCAGATGGCCGCCACACTCCCTGTCCCACACCTCTGGAGCCTGTCCTTTATAGCCCTAAGAATGACCTATGGGGGCTGGAGAGACGGCTTAACAGTTAAGAGCACAAACTAACTTTGCCCCGGACCCTAGTTCAGTTCCTAGAACCCACACGTGGCAATTCACCACGACCTGCATCTCCAGTAGAATCAGCATCATGTGCACACACCCACACCCTCCCTCCCACCCACACACATAATTAACAAATAATAGAAACAGAAAAAGGGCTGGAGAAAAGGCTCAGCGGTTTAAGAGCAGTTGTTGCTCTCGCAAATGACCCAGGTTTGGTACCTAGCACTCACATGGTGTTTCACAACTACTGTAATCCTAGGTTCTGGGGGATCTGATACCTTCTTCTGACCTCCATGCGCATCAGGATACATGCGATACACACTTATACATGCATGTAAAACACTCATACTCATAAAATAAATTGAGACATTTTTTTTTAAAGAAAATTAGTAAGATAAAAAACAATATTAACCAGGCATGGCACCTTTAATCCCAGTACTAGGGAGGCAGAGGATCTTTGTGAGTTTGAGGCCAGCCTGGTCTACAGAATGAGCCCAAGACTACAAAAGGAGATTCTGCCTCAAACAAACAAAAAAATATTTTATATTTAAAAAAAAAAAAGCTTTTTGTTCTTCCTTCCATTCTAGAAATTCTAGCCTATCTAGGGCCCAGAAGGTTCTTCACACAGCAACTGATCCTATTTTCACTAACCTTTTGACAGCTCTCCAGGCAATGTTTCGATTCTAGGAGACTTATTTGGCTTAGAGACTTCAACAGACCTGGACCGCCTCTTGGCTGCCCTGAAGATACAGAAAGTGAAGACATGGGAACATGCCTTTAGGTTCCTCTACTTCCCACCTTAACAAGGAAACATGGCAACGTACAACTGGCCCTCTTCATCCATGTACCAGGCAGCTCCAATTTCTGCTAAGCCTGGGCACCCACACTCACCTCTTCCGAGCACGACTGGACAGCCTCTTGAAATTCTCATCACCGGCTGTTAAAAAGGAGCAGATTAAAAGTTTAAGGGAAACACAAAAGGGAGCATGAATGTAACTAGGAAGAGAGCTGCTACACTAACTAAAGTGTAACAGAGAGAATTAGTGATGTGATCAGTGGTACAGTGTGCGCTTGTACAGGACAGGAAGGAAAGACACAGGGTTACAAAGTATAGTCAGTGTGCAACACTCTGTAACACTTTCCTAGGAGTTAAGGGGAGATATGGAGGCAGGGCTGATGGGACAGCTTGTGCCGAGAATGGGAAAAGCCCTGGGTTCCACTCCATAGCCTCCACTAAAGAAGTGGAGAAAATAGACAAAAGGCGTAGAGGCGATGAAGCGAACAATCTACCTGATTTGCAACCAAATCAAACCAAAAGGGACATTCTGATGACAGCAGAACCTCAAAACCTTTCCTCTATTCTCGGCTCATTCAGTTATCAACTACAGCAGAGTTTTGCTAATGTTATTTTTTATATATATACTCTACAAGAAATTGTAGTCCTTCCCACTGTGTGTAAGACACTCAACTCCTCAGCATCCATTTCCTAACGAAGCCTCTTTCCCATAACTCTAAGATCTAAGAAGCGATATCATGCGTCCACGGATGGGGCTGTGACTGGCCAATGCTTCAATAAACTGCACCTTCCATTCAAAACTGAACACCAGCTCCCTAGGCAGTCTTTTCTCCCAAGTAGTGTTTCACCACACAGGACTCAAGACACCTGCTTTCATCCCTTCTTCCAGACAATTCATGACTGGCCTGTCCCGTTCCCAACTCCTGCTTGCTAAAACGAGGCTCGGCAAAGCCTTTCTAAATTCACGAGAGTCCCCTTTCTGGAAACGGAGAACGGCACCTCTCCTCGCACACCCGGGTACCCGTGCCCCAGTGGCATCTACCCTACCTTCCAACACGGTTGACTTCTGTCCTAACAACTCACATCTACGCAGCAGGTGAAGGCGGACGCGCAAACGGGTAGAGATTATGATGCAAAATGGACCAAGGGCCGGGCGGGGTCAGGGAGCTACGATTCTCACCTGTAGGCAAGAACCTGACCAGTTCGGTCTCTGCACCCTTCTGTTTCCGGGCTTTTCGGCCGGGCCCACGCTTCTCCTTCTTCGTAGGGTCCAACTTACGTCCCATGGTGCTAAAGCAAAGAAAAACGGGGGAAGGCGGCGTTGTGGCTACTGAAAAGGGAACGCAGGCCATAAGCTCGGCGGTATTATCCGGGAAGGAGACACGCCCGGCCCAGACCCATGCTCGCGACCCCTGATGGGCCCCTCAAGGCACTCCCACCAAACCCTGGCACCTCGCCCCTCTCGGTGGGCCCAGGTCGAAACCCTGTTCCGGGATCTCGCACACGCACCTGAAGCCTCCGCCTGGCTAACCTGGCTCCCGGAGATGGAGCAGCTCCAGCCAAGGCCCTCTCCACGTGCACTCGGGCAAGGGCTCCCGGACAGCGAGCCGACAAAGTGTACTGCGCACGCGCAAAGGTCCTCCGGACAGCGCCCCGCCTTTTCCGGCCGGGGCGCCGGAACGGACCCTGTTCAGGAACGCACGCGTCACCGGCTCCGGCTGTTCATGGAGGGAAACGTGAGGCGGCCTGCTCCTCCTCGCTCTGCCCTCCCGCCGACATCGACTTCCCTGCGCGGGTTCCAGCTTAGGACACCCGAGGCCGCCAGGCTTCTATCTAGAACGGCAGCACGACCCTTGCCCTGGCATCCTGCGGATTGCCTTAGATCTCAGGATCGCGAGGTTCCATGTCTCCGCACTCCTGCTCCCACGTTTTGATTAGAACCGGTTTCCTTATGGAAGCTAATCTTCCCCTCTTCATTTAGCCTCGCCAGAAATACGTACTTGGCCTTCCTTCAAAGCAGTAATAGAGTTAAGAACTTTCCAGGCTGCTAAGCCTGACAACCAGAGTTAATTACTGGACACACTCATATTGTGGACGTCGGGAACCAACTTCTGCAAATTGCCCTTTGACCTCCATTGTACAGTAGTCCTCCCCACAAATGTATGTAACACAAAGTTATGAACTATAAGCTGGGTGTGGTGGTGCACCCCTTTAACGTTAACCCAGCTCTCTGGAAGCAGAATTTGAAGGCAGCCTCAAACTCACACCTCCTTAAGAGGTAGAGACAGTTCTTAGTTCAATGCCAGCCTGTCCCAAAACTAAATAAATTTAAAAAAAAAAAAAAAAAAAGGACAGGTGGTGGCTCACATCCACTCGGCACTCGGGAGGGAGAGGAAGGCAGATCTCTGAGATAGAAGCTATAGAGAAACCCTGCCTCAAAAAACAAACACAAAATGTGCGTGCATATGTGTCTATGATAACGTTCCCATATAGAATGCTTGCCTAGCACTTAAGGTGGTCATACTGGCCTTATTTCACAACTACCAGGCAGGTAACTATTTCATGGAGGACTCTGCGGGAATGCATTTGCTCCAGGTTAGAGGCTACAAAGGGACAGTGCAGCAGCCTCTTGTTCTCTACAACCTGGCACCCACACTCACCCACACTGAACCAGATCACTAAAATACAAGGAAATTTTTATTTTCAATTCTCATCAAGAAATTTGTTGTGGTTTTTTATGCTTTTGGTTCTTTTCCTTTTTTTTTTTCTTTTTCTTTTTTTTTTCCAACTTTATTTTAGCCGCTCAGTGGCTGGAGCCGCTGGGTTCCTGGTATTAAAAAGATGCCAACAGAGGTAGCTGTGTCTCGCCCAGGGGCCCGGCCCACTCTGAATACCCCCCAAAAGGAGAAAACACAAAATAAACCAACAAAATAACAAAACCAAAAAGAGAAAGAAATTCAGATCATTTTCTTCAAGCCTGGCAGAACCCACAACAGTTTGTAACAGGCGCGCGGTGGGGAGAAGCCAGGGTCCAGAAGGCAGCCAGCCTGCAGCTCCTTGCACATGGCGCCGCGCTACTGCTGCTTGTCTCTCCAGCAGGAAGGGCACCATTGCCCCTCACTCCCTCCCTGCCCCTAGTGCACAGGGCTGTTCCTTTACAACTCAGAAGATGGGCAGAAGGAAGGCGAGGATCTCTCTGGCCCCCCAGGGGGCAGCCGGGACAAGAGAAAGTGAGGAAGGTCACTGCTCAGTGGTGGAGGTGGGATCATCGTTGGGTCTTCACTGCTGTTGGGCTACCTAGAGGGATAAACAGCCAAGAGTCAGAACACGTAGCCTAGGTAGGAAAGCCAAGGACACAAGCAAAGTACAAATCCCAATAGCTTTGCAAAAAGAGCTGCAACTAAGAAATTGGTCCTACCTGCTGTGGGGGAGGTTCTGGTGCCCTGTTTGCCAGACGGCTGAGAATGTTCCGCTCTGACATCTGCAACCTCACAGCAACTGGGGGGATTCGGGCAATGGTAGCTGGGAGTCGAGTCACATCGGCTTTCATGTCACTCAACAATTCTTCCAGCTGTTTCAGGACTGCAGAGGGAAAAAAAGGGGAGGGGAGGTCGTGAGCTGTGGTCGTCAAGGGCACAGTTCTAAGGACTGGCTGCTCACCAGCATATACCATGATATGCTTATTGCCTCTTGACACTCACTTAACCAGCCTGGCCCAGATCCCTACTCCTCATATTCTAGTTCCAACTGGCTTTTGTTGCCCAGGCTAGGCCTGGAACTTCTGAGCTCAGGTGAGATTACTGCCTCTTGTCTCCTAAGTACCTGGGGCTCTAAGGATAAGCCACCACAGTTGGCTGATTCTGATCTTAAAGCCACCAAACTGTTTAGCTCATTCTTTCTAGTGTGTCCATTTTTTCTTTTAAAGATTTGCCTCAAACTCACTGTGGCCAAGCATGACCATGATTTCCTCATCCTCTTGCCTCCACCTCTCTGTGGAGAGGTGGGATGAAGGCGAATGCCAACCCAGGGCTGTATTCCTTACAGCTTTTCTTCTCAGCATCAGGGATCAAACCAAGTGCCTGTGCTCTTCTACTTGAGAAACTAACACCTATGATCTCCTCTTTTACACGCATGCTTTTCTACTTTCTGGATGTCTCCTACCACCTTTATGACACCCATCCGTTTATCATTTTACCCTCTACCCCTCATAATGTTTTACTTTAATCAGAAACACAATACTGGAAGGGGGTCTAGAATTTGAAGGGACCTAAAAATCACCTGAAGACACCTCTAAAATATCCCAGATGCCACTATTATTCTCAAGAACCTGAATATACCAAGAGTTCAAAGATCAAGCTGTTATCCTTGATTGCCTCAAAAATAAAGATCCTCAGTAAGAAGTTGTGGATGTTGGGGATGGGAGAGTGGAGAGGGAGGCTGAAGGAGCAGGAGGCAGGGGAGCCACTGGCGACCTTTGTGTAAGACTGCATTGGCTGGCTTATTTCCTGCCATCGACTCCTTGGAGAGGTGCTGGTGACTTTCTGCCAAACACTCCACCTCAGCAAAACGAGTGTTAAGGGCCATAGATGGGTGAGAGGGGTCTTCTGACATGTTTAGGTAAGCTGCTCTTCGAAGCTGTTCCTCAATCACCAAGGCTTGCTCCAAGAGCTGCATGGGAGGGAAAAGAAAGAGGGGTTGGACTAATTGCCACTTTCTCACTGATGGGCCTCTCAGATGAACAACAACCTGTAAGAAAGGAACTTCCAGCTCCTCAGCACTACCCCTTCCCTACGTGGATCACAGTACACCATCTCCTTCTCATTTAGAGGGCCACACTTTTACAATTCCTTATTCTTTAGGTCCCCATAGAGAAATAATAAAAACTCAACTTATAAAAATAAAATAAAGCTGGGTGGTAGTGGTACATGCATTCAAGAGGCAGAGGGAGGTGGATCTCTGTGAGTTCAAGGCCAGCTTTGTCTACAGGGTGAGTTCCAGGACAACCAGGGCTATTAGACAGAGAAACCCTGTCATGAAACATCAAAAACTAAAAAAGAAGAAAAAATTAAAAAATTAAAACCATAGGTAATCCCCCGCTAGAGAAAATTTTAACTTTTTGAGAATTTTCTTCCAAAATCTTTCTATGTATACATCTTTTACACAATTAAGTCATATATTCATGACCATGCACATTTAAGTTATATACGAGGCACTTACTTTGCTCTTCAAAACCTAGGATGACTAGTTTCACTTTGAATTTTTTGTCTTTGACAATGGGTGGTGGTGGCATATACCTTTAATTCCAACAATTGGGAAACAGAGGCAGTTGGATCTTTGTGAGTTCAAGGCTAGGCTGGTCTGCAGAGTTAGTTAGAAGGCAGGCAGGACTACAAAGAGAAACCCTGCCTCAAAAAAAAAAACAAAAAACAAAAAAAAGTTTCTTCTCTGACAGGGTTTCAGGTAGACTAGGGTAGCCTTAAACTCACTATATAGCCTAGATGACTCAGCACTCCTGATCCTCTCACCTCCACTCCCTGAGTGCTAGGGTTACGGGAATGTGCGCCATGTCTGGTTTGAGGGGACAAGAGGTAAATGAAACAGAATACTGCTGTGTTGCCCAGACTGGGCTGGAGAAATGGCACAGCACTGAAGAGTGCTTGCTAGACAATCACAAGAGCTGGAGTTCAGACCTCAGCCCTAGGGTAATAAGCATGTAGCCCGAGCTCTCAGACAAGGGGGACAGGGGAGACAGGGAGGATCACAGGCACTTGTTGGCCCCAAGTTCAGGTAGAGACGGTCTCAAAGGAGTAAGAGGGCAATGTGAGAGAGAGCATCAAATGCCTGTGCAAGATGCCTGGGACACTTACAGGCACACACACAATAGATTATAAGTAAATCTTAAATCGCCTCTCAAATACCTGGGAGCAGATGGGACTGCAGGCAAAAACCAGCACCACCACTACCACACCTTCCAAAAATAGCTTTGTTTTTTGAGGCAGGGTCTCATTCTGTAGCTCTGGGTAGCCCTAGAACTCACTTGCAAATCAGGCTGGCCTCAAACTGACCATGATCCAGGTGCTGGATTAAGGAAAAAAAATAGTTTTCGAGATAGTGTTTCTCTGTAGTTTTGGGGCCTGGCCTGGAACTAGCTCCTATAGACCAGGAGCCTCAAACTCACAGAGCTCCTCCTACCTCTGTCTCCTGAGTGCTGGGATTAAAGGCCTGGTGAATTTTAGTTCTTAAGTTACAAAATGTATCCATTGTTTGAAAGTGCTTTCCCTAGTACTGAAGATCAAGCTCATGGCCCAGGAAAGTGCTGTGTAACTAAGCTACATACATACCCAGCCTTTATACTGTTGCTGTTGTTGCTGTCAAGCAGGTTGGTTTTTATTGTTTTATTTTGTTTTGAAGGCAGGGTTCCTCCTGCTTTAGCCTCCTAAGCACTAGAATTACAGGCAGGAGCTCCCAACATGCTGTTCCTGTTGGTTCTTACACAGACCCATTAGGGATAAAGGAAGTTATAAGAATGGGCCTGTTTACATATGACTTGTGTTAGTCAAGATGTACCAATTCATGCCCAAATAAACACCTACTTCTAGTCTATATACCACACCAACTCACTCCCCCGCCCCAGGTTATAAGCATTCCAACTGTTCAGCCTTGCCTTTTAGGAAGGGTTGTTTAAGATAGATCCAACTGTGGCCAAACTTAGCTAAGACTCAAACTCAGTTAAGGATAACACTAAACTCCTGATTCTCCTACCTCTACCATCCAAATACTGCGATGACAAGCACGCATTGCTGTAGGTCTTTTTATTTTCAAAGTTTTAATTATTTTATTGTCTTCTGTCAAAGACTTAGCTTTGCTTCAAATCCATACCCCTGGATATTTTAGTGTCTAATAGCGTTTGTTTCTTAGAGGTGATTAGCATACATTTAAAAATATTCACAGAGAATGAGTGTGTCAGCAAAGTTTATATACAATAAGTATTTAAAACCCCCACTTTATTATGTTCACAGATGTTTTACAATGCTCATTTTTGTGGCAAGTATAAAACATTCTAAAAATATTACATGAGGTAAAATTAATTTCAGATGTTTTGAAATATTTTTTGAATATAACAGCTGTAGGTCTTTTTAAGTTGTCTTAATTTGCCCTGTACTTAAATTCCTGAATGCTAGGTGGCAGGCATGTGTCAACACCCCTAACTACTACCACTCTTTTCAAACTCTCTCAAGTAATGTCCACAGCAGTGGGCAGCAGGTGACTGATGTCCCTCAATGTGCCTCACAAACACTGAGGGTTTGGATCCCACTGGTGGGCAGTGGTAAGAAAGGTAGCTGAAGGGATGTCAACTGTGAGAAATGCTAAGCAGCTTTCCTCAAATTGAACATCTTCTAAAAGCTAAGCAAGCGCCTCTCTGCTCTCACAGGAGCACCTCTCTCCCTGACTCCTGGTCAGTCAGCTACGTTTGGGTCTTACTATGTACAGACTCAGCACTCACCAGTGCTCATGGCAAGTTTTGGTAAAGCCCAAGAGTTAAGAATTAAGTTTTATGTTTATAGATAAATGGCTGTGGGGAAATTAAAAAATAAAAATACATGCTTCCTTTTGAAAATTACCTGCAATTCTCATTTGAGCATCCACAAGTAAAACTGAAACTAACTATGTGTCCCTTATTCCCACTGCTTTCAATGACAAAGCTGTGGATTTACAACAGAAGCCATTAGGCCCACTAAGCATCACTCACTTTCTCTCTGCCCTTTCCTCTCCCCCTTTATTTTTTTAGTTTTCCAAGACAGGGTTTTTCTGTGTCTTGAAACTTGCTTTGTAGATCAGACTGGCCTCAAACTCACAGGGATTCACCTGCTGCTGCCTCCTGAGTGCTGGGATTAAAGGTGTATGCCACCACTACCCAGCTCTCTCTGGCACTTTAACAGAAAAGTTTTGCTAACCCCACAGTAAATCACAAAGTTCAGAAACCCTTTGATGTTTTCTTCCCTTTAACCTTCACATGTCCACAGTCAGCATCACAGGTCAAGCTCTTAATATCTCATAACTATATAATTACCATCTTGTCAATGTTTTCATTTCCCTTGGTCCTATCCAAAATCCTTCAATGGTTGTCTATGAACTAGAGGAATAAAATCCGTACTCCTGTTTCTGGTACGAAGACCCACTGGCCTTCTGGTACAATGCCTACTGGCCTCTAACTCCAAACCTCTTTCTAACCTACCTCCCACCACTACTCAACACAAATCTTTCCCTATAGGTCCCTCTGCTCCTACCCAATAATCTCTATTATATCTATCAAAACTTTTAAAGTCATTCACAAGCTACCTCCCCAACTGCCCTGTAGAACTTCCTTAGGGCATTAAGTAGGCTCTTCCCCTTAACACACAATGCCATCTATGTGAAACTAAATGCTGGTAAAACAAACACATTGCTTATCTCTTCTTACGTCTCTGTGCAACTCATTGCTTAGTATATAACACCTAAAGGCATACAATTATTAGTATAAATTTTCTTTCTTTCAAGATTAATTTATCACATATACAGTGTTCTGCATACAGGAATTCCTGCATGCCAGAAGAGGGCACTAGATCTCATTATAGATGGTTGTGAGCCACCCTGTGGTTGCTGGGAATTGAACTCTTAAGCCTTGAGCCACCTCTCCAGGCTTAATATACATTTTCTTTTTTCTCAAATACACTCGACTTAGGAGAATTGCATCTTATTTCCATTGTAACCTATTTGATATCTACATACAAGATATTCAATAAATAGCTGCTCAGTACTTAAATGAGGCTGGATTAGTGGAATATTGAAAATAGGGTTCACTCTGTATCTTCTCTTTGCACTCAGCTTTCCGTTTGTCCATATAGAAAAAAGAGACCTTAGTCTATCCACAGCCCTACTTCCTCAGGGATCCAATTCAATCCCTTCCTAACTTTGCTGAGCCCCTGAACCTACAGAATTCGGCACCAACCCCATTGAGCTGGTCTGTGTCACTCATTAGGTACAGCTACAACTCTTGTACAGATCAATAACTTCAACTCTGTATATGTCTCTTTTGTTGTTTTTTGTTTGAGGCAGGGTCTGCATAACATTGGTTGGCCTGGATAAAGCTCGTTATGTAGACTAGGTTGGCATCAAACTCACAGAGACCTGCATGTCTCACTTGGCCTCCAAGTCTATTATCTTGATCCCTGTGTCGAGTCACTTGGAAGCAAAAGTCATGACTACAAAAAGACAAACTATAGGGCTGGGAAGATGGCTAGGTTAAAAGCACTGGCTACTCCTGCAGAAAACGCAGTGCAGTTACCAGCAAGCACAGGGTGGTCACAACCTTCTGTCAATCCCAGGGGATTTGATGCCCTCTTCTGACCTCTGCAGGCACAGAAATAGTATACAAACATATGTGCAGACAAAACATGCATACACATAACAAAGTAAGTATCTTGGGGGTGGGGGTGGTGCAAGTGGTTGAATGAATGGACCTTACAGAACCTTCAGTCTCATTTGTCCCATTCTGCTCACCTTGAATCTTCGAGCTAGAAATTTATTCTTGATCTCTAGAAAATTGCCACGGTTCATTTCACCCTTGAAAGGCTCATTGAGGATGGCATACCGTGGGTCATTCTGGATATCCTGCCATCGGGCATAGCCATGGCTAATGAAAAAGTGCTCAGGAAAAACAAAGGAAATAAGAGCCTCAAGCTAAAGTCTTACGATCCCTGCACTAGACACAGTCTTGACTCAGGCAAGGATACTTTATAATGCCAGCTAGCAGCCAGTAGTCATGCCGGCGGTGCCAGATCTCATAGGTCTTCTTAGTGACTGTGGCTGCACGCTCCTCATTCTGCCAAAGCGAGTGCAACTCTGAGAAGGAATTGAGAGGAAGGTTAGAGAGTGGAGAAGAAGGCAAACATCGTGAGAATTAAAACTACTGAGGTGTGCAGGAAAGGTGGAGCACACTATAATCCATATACTAAGTCCCAGGGCAGCCAGGGCTACAGTGAGATCCTGTTCCAAAAAACCCAAAGACAAAAGCAAACAAACAAACAAACAAACAAACAGTTATTCTTGTCCTGTCTTCCCCCATCCATCTTGGTATGGTCCAGTTCTAGCTCCCTAACACAGAACCGAGAGGGGTTCATAGCGTGTCCCCACTACACACTGAGTTCTGGCAAGAAGCCCGACTTCACCTCAGGTCCCCATTCCCATACCAGTAAAACCCCCATCTGCAATGTTGAACATGAAGCGCTGTTTGACATTTTTCTTCTGCTTCTCATCACTGAGATCCTTGGGGGTTTCTCCATTCTGAAGCATTACCTCCTTTTTCTCTTCTTCCTCTTTCTTCTCTTCTACAGGATATCACAAAGGCAAATGTCAGGACTACAGCCCTTGTGTGCTGTATCTGTCTACCTCCACCTCCACACTCAGGTCTCCAAGACCCAGAGAAAGTGTCACCAGCCAGTTCTCTAACAACTAAGTTAGAATAAAGTTAGAATAAGTTAGAATAAAATTACCTATTGCTAATAGGTAATGAGGTGAGGGTGGGTTACAAGTTTGTTTCTGGTTTTAGTACAAATTTAGTCCAAGTAATAATCAGCTTCTCAGAAGTTAAGATGGCTCAAAGGTTAAGAGCACTGGCTGCTTTTCCAGAGGTGCTGAGTTCAATTCCCAGCAAACACATGGTGGCTCAGAACCATCTATAATGAGATCTGGTGCCCTCTTCTGGCCTGCAGCCACACATGCAGGCAGAACACTGTATACATAGTAAATAAAGACTATATACATAATAAAAAATAAATCATAAGAAAAAAAATCTGCTTCTCTACACACTGACCTTTGTCTTCCACCACGATAGGGGTGAGGTCTATTGCAGACTTCTCCTCCACCTTCTCCGCCTCAGCAGAGCCTAAAGAAGAAGGCACTGAGAACACCCTAAAGAAAGACAACTCCACTCTGGCCCCCATAAAACTTGGACAGTGTTACACATCTATACTGCTATAAGTAGAGTTTCAAAGATATCAGAGGCTGGGGATAATTTAGAAGCAAGGGTCATGGGTCCCAGGTCTATCACTTCTTCCTGATACTCCAAAAGCTTAAAAAAGTCTAGAACTACACAGCAACCTGGAGTGCTTGGAAATATATATAAATATGTATTACCTTTGGGCTCCGTCTCCATAGGCTCCTCTGTTCTCTCCTTCACCTCTGCCTTCTCCACTTTCTCTTCTCCCTCAAGAGGCTCAGCAGGAGCCTTTTCATCCTCGGAGGCAGGGGTAGGGGCAGGGGCAGGGGCAGGAGCAGTGGGCTGTGCACACTTCAAAGGAAGAGAAGACAGAAGGTGAAGCAAATGGGCCTGAATCTCAAGAGACATCTGACGTTAGCAAAGCATTCAGTCACCCCATCTCTCACCTCCACAGTCACCTCAGGGGCTGTAGATTTCGCCTCCTTTTCTCCTTCTGTGTTTTCTTCTTCCTTAAGGCTATTTTCCTCTATTTTTATCCCATCCTCTGCAGACCAATAGAAGACAGTCAATTAGGGAGGTCCCAGGATCAGAAGTCAGGCAGTTTGTCTCTTTCTAAATTGTCCTCTTGTGCCTTTAAGAGCCAGTCCTATTCTTAGGACAGCCCTCCTAACCTGAGAGGAAAATTGCTGTGTGTCCGGCCAGACTACCCTGTTAAGACTGAGCACAGGGGAGCAGAAAAAGGCACAGGACAAAGTTTTTTAAAAAGGACAGAAATGACATAACAGGCAGACTTACCAGCAGGTGGCACAGGTGCAGGAGTATTGGGTTGTGTGTCCCCTGGTGTGGAAGGTGTAGGAGTCTTTGGAGAGGGTGACCCTGGCTGAGACATTTTCTTGTTTTCCTCTACTTCAGCCAGTTCAGGCATGCTCCAGCGCCCATTCACATGTTCAAACTCCTGCACCTAGAGCAAAGGATGGCAAGTTAAAGACTCCTTTCTAGCTGAGATTACTTTCCTATTGGCCCCCAATTTCTCTAGAAATCCTTAAAAATGAAAACAGGTGTGGCACTTACCTTCTTGCGAATCAAGGACATGACACCAATTCTAGTAAGAACGTGCTGCCGAGACAGGCCTTCACGGGGGACGCCATCGGCAAAGGTTTCTGCCCCATCTGCCCCAGGCTCACATAAATGCCGCATGAAGAGTGACACATAAGCCCTGATAGAAGTCAAATAGAGACCCCGTCAGACACTGTTGGAATCATAAGCACAGCTCCACCTCAAGTTAAGAAGGCCCTGTAACGCCCTGGAATGCTGATTTCCAGACCCACACTATAACCCTAAGTCTCTTTCAGGGAAGCCAGGAACACAACTCTCATGAACAACAGCTTCACCTAACAATATCCCTTTCCTTGCACAACATGGGTTAGGCCCTGGCTCCAACTGGTATGCCCAGCCCTCAACTTACTTAAATTCTTTCTCTGACTTGCCTCGAAGATCTCTTACAAGCCACTGAGTGGTAAAAGCATCCTGAGGTGGCATGCCATATCGCATAATTGCATTAAGAAATGCTTTTCGCTGACGAGCATTAAAACCAAGTACCTAAGGAGAAAGAACCACCGTAAGAGAAAGCAAGTCTCTTCCCACCAAAGACCCATTGAGTGACATTCTCTCACTCCTTTTCGCCCCACTAAAGGATCATACGGTACTTACTTCAATATTTCCACCAACACGAGCCAGCAGAGGAGGTAATGGTTTATCTTTATCATTCCGCAGGCCCTTGCGACTGGGCCTGCGGGGAGCTGTAAGCAGAAACGATGGATGAGTGACACTGACAACAGTAAACACTGTAACAGCTAAGAACTGGCAAGATGGCACCACTCTCACCTTCTGATCGTTCATCAAAGTCTTCATCACCTTCCTCTGAGGCCACTGAGTAATCGGACTGGTTGTCGGACTGGTCGTCCTGCCAATCTGGAGGGAGAGAGGGCAGATGAGCGGGGCCCACTGCTCTAGTAGAACGGCCCGTGGGTGGGGGGCGGGGCCGGCCACACACACCTCGGTCCTCCTGTGAGCCATCATTGTAGTTGACCTGTTTACGGATTCTTTTTCCTTTGCCCAGATTTCGGGCTAGATCTTCTTGCTGCTGCTCATAATGGTGCCGCAGCAATTTCTCCCAGTAGTCAGGATCCACACTTTCTTCCTGTTTTATGATTTCCCGTTCTACCTCCTCTTCCTCCTGGGACAGAGGGAGGGCCAGGACTCAGGGGTGCTGAAGTCAGCACCACCAGCTACCCCTGGTCCTCACAGTTCCCATTCTGATAGCTCCTTTGCATGGCTGGATTTGTAAACCAAGTGTGCCTGCTTGGACCTAAAAACTTGGAAGAAATTTAACAGACAGGACAGAGCTCCCCAAAGGTTATGTGTAGATTAGCAGTTAGCCTGATTAAAGAAAAATGTGAGAAGGAAAACTATTCTGACGAGACAAAAGATACTGCAGCTTCTATCCCTTCCTACTGGCAACATCCAAAAGCAGAACAAAGAGAGGAAGGTTACACCTTAGCCAGCAGGATGGAGGCTTCCAAACACTGCAAGAGATCTTCAAGGCACAAACAGAACAGAAAACATTCTGGTCTTAATTAACCACATAAAAAAGTATCAACAGTTTAAGAATTTTAAAAAACAACAACAACAAAGTCTCTCTCTCTCTCTCTCTCTCTCACACACACACACACACACACACACACACACACACACACATTTCCTCACATGCATATATACAGAAACATGTTTAAGTATCTTCAAAAGCTTGCCAGATTTTGGGGGGAGGTTTGTTTTGTTTTGTTTTTGAGCAGGGTTTTTCTGTGTAGTCCTGGCTGACCTTGCACTCATGAAGAGTCATCTATCTACCTCTACCTCCTGAGTGCTGGGGATTAAAGGCTTGTGCCACAACTGCCCAGCTTGGCTCTCTAAGTCTTATTACCCAAGTTACAGATTCTTTCCCCCTTAGACACTTCAGATATACTGATTAAATACAAATTCTGGGCTGAGAATAAGGATATCCTTATCCTTGTCAGTTAGCAAGGTACTTGCTTAGCAACCATAAGGCCCTAGGTGTGACCCCAGCAATGCATACGTCATGCACAGCAGCATGTGCCTGTAATACTAGCCTTTGAGAAATAGAGCCAGAAAATCAGAGTTCAAGATCAACTTCAACTACATAGTGAATTCAAAGCCAGCTTGGAATATATGAGACCATGTCTCAAATTAAAAAACAAAAACCAAGTCCCTCAAGACAGAGTAAAACCATTATTCACAGCCTAAGTACAAACAACCTAAATAACCATGTCAGAGTTGACCCTGGGACGCATATGAAAGGAGAGAATCAACTCCTGCAACTTGTCTCTGTCTCTCTCATAAATATACAAAGAAATAACCTAAATCCCTATGCAACTAAATTATAGAATAGGCTGGTCATCCCTAATGAAAGAAAACAAAATCTAAGAATATAAAGCTGAAATACCCAAAAATCATAACTGCCTTTAAAATTTTTATTTTCATACTTTTAATTTTATGTATATCCTTTGCCTGCATGTACATGTAAGTCTGTATGCCACAATCACGCCTGGAACCCAAGGGGACTAGAAGACAGCATCAGAGCCTCTGGAACTAGAGCTAAACAGATGTTTGCAAGCTGATATATGTATAAGGAATCAAATTCCAAAGAACAATCTGTGCTCTTAACTGCTGAAACATCTCTAAGCACTCCCTCCACTATTTGTTATATAATTCCCCAACAGAAAGACAGACTCCCTTTTCCCGCAAGTATGGTAGTTCACACCTGTAATTTAGAAAGATGAAGTTCAGGTTACCCTGGGTAAGACAGATAGACACACACACCCATATGTACATATGTATGTATACAACACACATACCCATATATACATATATGTGTACATAAAAACACACACCTCACATGTACATATGTATGTATATAACACACACCCATATGTACATGTGTGTGTGTGTATATTTATATATATACAACATGCACGCTCACATGCGCGGTCAAAGTGAAAACGATTGTTCCCAGAAGAGAACTAGACAGGATAGAGTGGAAGAGATAGTTTTTTCTTTTAAAATTTGAGCAATGTTGCTCTATGGCTTGGATAAGCAATCCGTGGTGTGACTGGGAAGTGGTGGAATCTCCATGGAGTAGAGACCTAATGGGAAGAAGTCAGATCACTGGAAGCATATACTTGAATGAAACATTAAGACAGAAGCCTTTTCTCTTTTGGATCCCCCCGTTTTTTTCTTATTTTTGGTTTGTCGAGAGAGGATTTCTCTGCGAACAGTCTTGCTGTCCTGGAACTACCTCTTGTAGACCAGGCTGTCCTCAAACTCATGGGACCCGCCTGCCTCTGCCTCCCAGGGGATTAAAGGTGTGTGCCACCACGGCCCACCTTTCTGTTTTTCCCCTACCTTCGAGCAGTTTCCTCAGTACAGCCACCCTGCTAGGATAGACCTGTCGCCCATAAGCAACAGTACCTACTATCCACTAAAGCTGCTGAAACGTGGAAGACAAAATAAGCTTTCTTAAACTCCTGCCCTCTTCCCTTCCAATCTGACTTTTTGAGATACACTCTAACTTTGTAGCGCTGAGATACCGAACTCTCTACTAGACCAGGATGCCCTTGAACTGAAGAGATGTTTGTTTCTGCCTATTGAATGCTAGGGTTAACGGCATGTGCCACCACTGCCCAGCAATAATATTTATGCATTAAATCGATCACCACACACCTATAATCTCAGCACTCAGGAATCTGAGGCAGAAGAATTGAGCCTGAGGTCAGCCCGGAATTGAATTCCAGGCTGGCCCTTAAAATAAATTTTATGCCTAATGGTAAAAGTCTTAGCCAATACAGAAGCTGAGGCAAGAGAACCAAAAGTTCAAGACCAGTTTGGGCAACAATTTATAGAGGGGTTAGGGACATGGCTTGGTTGGTAAAGTGCTTGCCTTGCATGCACCAATTCTTTTTTTTTTTTTTTAAATTTATTTATTATGTATACAGTATTCTGTCTGCGTATATGCCTGAAGGCCAGAAGAAGGCACCAGACCTCATTTCAGATGGTTGTGAGCCACCATGTGGTTGCTGGGAATTGAACTCAGGACCTTCGGAAGAGCAGGCAATGCTCTTAACCACTGAGCCATCTCTCCAGCCCGCATGCACCAATTCTTAGACTCAATTCTCAGCACCATATACAACCAGGTGTGATAACAGATGCCTATAATCCCAGCACTTAGGAGGCAAAGGGGTCAGAAGTTCAACATCACCCCTGGCTGCCTAAACTCTATCTCGGGCTACACAAGACCCTGCCCCAGGTGGACAGTGGTAGCGCACACCTTTAATCCCAGCATTTGGGAGGCATAGACAGGCAGTTCTTTATGAGTTTGAGGCTAGGCTGGTCTACAGCCAGCATGAGTTCTAGGACAGCTAGGGCTACAGTGAAACCCTGTCTCAACAAAAACAAACAACCCTGTCACCAGAAATATTTTTAAAGTACATAGTACTATGTATAATGAATATACATAATAAAAAATTTAAAAGAAGGGGCTGGAGAAATGGCTTAGCAGTTAAGAGCACTGGCTGTTCTTCAAGAGGTCCTGAGTTCAATTCCCAGCAACCACATAGTAGCTCATAAGCATTTATAATGAGATCTGGCACCCTCTTCTGGTCTGCAGGCATACATAAAGACAGAACACTGAATATGTAATAAATAAATAAATCTTTAAAAAATATTAAAAGGAAACAAAAATTCTTTTAGTATAGTATATAATTCAGTAGCAGATCAACTGCTTAGCCCCAGGTGTCATCTTCAACAACCCTACCTCCTGATTAAACGGTCTAAAAAGAAATACCCAGGTGTGGTAGTTGATGCCTTTAACCCCAACACTTGGAGGCAGAGGCAGGCACTCTGTGAATTCCAGGCCAGAGCTACATAATGGAACCCTGTCTCCAAAACAAAAACAAACAAAAACTAAAAAAAAAAAAAACAGAAAAAGGAAAATAAATAAAAATAATGAACAGAACACATATACTTGCATATAAGTATGTAAGTATCCTTGCATATACTTGCATAGGTCACCCCCTAACATGTGCTCTGCTAGGCAATTACTTCTACAGAACACTCTCTGCTACTGAAAGGAGTAAGATTTCCTATCAAAAAGCAGTTTTTGGTTGAATTTACTGCTGATTTATATAATATATCCCCGCCGGTTACACATAAACCTTGACTAGAAGCAACATCCCAAGAACAAGCTGGAAAGAAAGCACAGTGCGCAGTGCTTTTTCTGTGGGCGGAGGTCATGGTCAATCCCAGTACCACGTGACTAGGACACAGCAGTTGCACACCTGGCACAGGTCCATCATCCCAGCACTTAGAAGGTAGAGGCAGGAGGATCCGAAGCTCAAGGTCATCCTTGACTACAGAATGAGTTCCAGGATAGCCTGAGATATATGGGACCCTGTCTTAAAAACCAGAGAAAGACAGATATTGTGATTATTTTAATGTGTAAGATTAACATGTGTAATCTTACATTTGGGAGGCTAAGGTAAAAAGGCCATGAGTTCAAGACCAGGCTGGGCTACACAGGGAGATCTGTATCGAAAAAAAAAAAAATAGCCATAGTAAAACTGGGAAGTAGTGGCATGCACCTTTAATCCCAGCACTTGGGAGGCAGAAGCAGGTGGATTTCTGTGAGTTTGAGGCCAGCCTGGTCTACAGAGTTGCAGGAAAGGCTCCAAGAATGGCCAGGGCTGTTTGTTACAGAGAAAGCCTGTCTCGAAAAACGAGGGGTGGGGTGGGGGGGAAGAACTACAACTCAAAACTAACATATCGGGCAGAACTGATCTTAGCCCTATAAAAATCACAAAAAAAAAAAAAAAACCACCCACAATAATCCTGCTAATCAAGATCTGCTGATCTGCTAGACAGGAGTAGGGATATAAGTCAGATGGACAGAAGGCTAGCCTAGTATGCAAGAAGCTTTGGGTTTAATCTCCATCACCACATACACAAGGCCTGGTGGCCCATGCTGTCACCATAGCACATGGAAGATGGAGTCAGGTTATTTTCAGTACAAAGAAAGGTCAGGCCAGTCAGGATACCCAAGACCCTGCCTCTAAGATAAAATAAACACATACACAAAATATTAATAATAATAATAATTCTGCCAGATAATAAGATATGATATGGTAGCCAGCACTTGCCTATAATGCCAGCTTCTGGGAGGTAGATGCAGGAGATTAGAAATTCAAAATCAGTTTAAGCTATAGAGTTCAAAGTCAGTCTAGGCTTCAGCTAAAATAACACCCAAGCCTGCAATCATAGCAACTAGGAGGAGGATGGAAGAGGAACAAAATAGCAAGACTTTGTTTAAAACACGAAGGGGGAAAATGCTATATTATCAGACTGCAACAAGAGTATTATTCTGATGAGAAAGCATGGTAAAGACATCAAAAACCCATGCCAACTTAACCCTGAGCCAAGTGGTTTAAAGAGAACCAGCAAAGAAATCAGCATTTTAAAATTACTTAAAGGATGAACTATATTACAAAAACTTCTCACATTTTTTTGGGAGTTTTTACTTCTTAGTGTAAGACCAAGGAGGAAAAAAAAAAAGAAAAGAATTCTTACTTTGAGAAAACAGCTACCTAATAAGGTATGTATCTCATCTGCTTTTTCTAAGGTAGTATTCAAAGATTCATGTGGAGAATTACTAAGACACATGAAAGTAAGACTCTAGGAGAGTACATGATGGCTATGTGAAATCTGACTGCGGAGCTCCTGATAGTCAAGGCAAAGATGATAACGGAAATTGAGCATGTTACATTCTTTTCTGTTGTTTCAAGTACCATCTTGATCTCAATTTCAATTTTTAGACCAATAACCAAGAACAGCATTGCCTTGGATTCATACTCACCCCCATTTCTTCTTCCCGTACCACATACTGGGCCACTTTAAATGAACTCAAATATTCATTCATGCCCTGCAATTCTGTGTCTTCAGTCTCATCTTGGTTGCGATCCAGCAGTCGTTCAATGGCCTTATCATCATAATGGATAACACTGCTATCTTCTCCCTCTTTGTTGTCTCCTCCTATGAAGAACCAGGGGACCACAACCCTAAAGTCAGTTCAGTTGCTGCAGAAGAAAAACAGCTCCCAGCCAGGCAGTGGTGGCGCACGCTTTAATCCCAACATTTGGGAGGCAGAGGCAAGCAGATCTCTGTGAGTTCAAGACTAGCCTGGTCTACAAAGTGAGTTCCAGGACATGCTCCAAAGCTCCACAAAGAAACCCTATTTTGAAAAACCAAAAGAAAAAAAAGAAGGAAGCAAGGAAGAAAGGAAGAGAGAGACGAGAGAGAGAGAGAGAGAGAGAGAGAGAGAGAGAGAGAGAGAGAGAAGAAAAAGCAGTTCCCTGTAGCACAATTAATAAAAAACCAGAGACAGAAATTGGGTTTCAACCTGAAGACCAGAAAAATAAAACAGTCAGACACTGGCTCTTACCTCTACTTCAGTCTGAAATGGCAATCCTGCCTCCAGGATTCTCAGAATGAGACTAAGACTGAGCTGTCTCCTCCTGTTTTGCAATTCTCTCTAGTTCTGGGATTAAGGATGTGCACCACTACCACCTGGTTTCTATGGCAAACTAGTGTGGCTACTGGGATTAAAGGTGTGTGTCATTGCTGCCTGTAAGACTGGCCAGTGTAGTTGTTTTACTTTTCTGATCCTCAGGCAAGATTTAGTTATTATAATACAAATGAAATGTCACTACAGTTCCCATGGGACCCTTGCTATCAAAAGTACCCTCTAGGAACTCAAGTTCTACTTAAAATTTAAGATCCTGATCAGCTCACCTCCATCTGTGGCTTCATCCTTGAATAGTTCCTCAGTGCCAAATTTGAGGATGTCATCAAGCTCCTGTTTGGACATTGAGCCAGTCTTGGAGCCTAGTCCAGGCCGCACCACTAAATGTGTGAGCATCATCTTCTTCTTTGCCACCTGCGTGATGCGCTCCTCCACTGAAGCACGAGTCACAAAGCGGTAGATCATCACCTTCTTATTCTGCCCAATACGGTGGGCTCTACTAAAGGCCTGGATTTGATCAAACAAAACCAGCAATCTTATGTCCTACTGTCTTTCACAGAAATCAGAGGCGATACTAGGCAGAAGCTGAAGCTAGTCTTCACATAAAATTTCTTTTTGCACCTCTCCCTCCAGATACCACTTCTCATCACATGACCCAAAAGAGAACTACAACTAATCCCAATTCTCAGATGACATTCAAAAAAGAAAGAAAGAAAGAAAGAAAGAAAGAAAGAAAGAAAGAAAGAAAAAAGTCAAAATTCAAGTATTAAATTTCAAATAACAGAACCTTTCCTGGAGGGTAGGTAGGGGCTGCTGGGACCTCCTAGAGCAGCTTCCCTACTCACCTGAATGTCATTATGGGGGTTCCAGTCAGAATCATATATGATAACTGTGTCAGCAGTGGCCAGATTGATCCCAAGGCCTCCAGCTCGGGTGGAAAGCAAGAAGCAGAACTGTTGAGCACCCGGTGCTAAAAAACAGAAAACACTATGAGTTCTCTCCTGAATTATAACAAATAAGTAGAGAAGGAAGGAGTCACATCATACAACAGGGCTCACACAGGAGATTTACTGGAAGGAGTGAGAAGAGACAGAGAAGGGAGCAAAGAAGAAATAACTGACCAGAAATCCAAGCACTAATATCATAAAGGGAGGGGTGGGTGAGGAAATGTCAGTTAAGAAGCTTCCTATCTAACTATGGTGTAAAGAATAGGATCTACCCTTGGATCTCAGTGTGCACCTGGGACTGGATCCTCAAACAGAAAAAGAACATTAAGAGAAAAACTGGTGACACTCAGGATCTACAGTTCTTTGACAGTATGACTCAATGTTAATTAATCTCCTACCATGGTCACATAAATTCTTAGATTTTTGTTTTGTTAAGTTTTTTTTAGTTTTTTTGTTTGTTTGTTTGTTTTTTGAGACAGAGTCTCATGTAGATCAGACTGGTCTTGAACTCTCTAGACAGCTGAGGATAACTGAACTTCCTGTCTCCACCTGCCTCTGCTTCCCAATGCTGAGATTACAGTAAAGCGTCACCATACTTTAAGTGGTGCTGGGAATGGAATTCAGGGCCTCATGAAGGTTAGGCAAACACTCTAACAACCCCTCCCACTTTTTTTGTGTGCATTTGTGTGTCAGTATACATGAGTGTGCTCTTCAGCACCTACATGGAGGTCAGAGGACAAAGCTAGTCTTCCCCCTTCTACCATTGTGACTCCTAGAAACTCAGGTAAACAAGTTTGGCACCTTTACCTACTACTGAATCATCTCACTGGCCTTTTATAAAACTATTTTTAAATTATACTTATTTTGTATATATACATGCATGTGCACATATGTATAGTCAGAGGACATCGTGCAGAAGTTGGTTCTTTCTACCATGTGGGTACCAGGATAGAAATCAGAGAGATATGCTTGGTAGCAAGTACCTTCACCTGCTAGCCATCTCACTAGCCTTTCTCCCCTTCCAGATAGGGTCTTATGTACTACATGTAGCCCAGATATCCTTGAATTATTTTTAAATATTTTTATCATTATTTATTTACTTTTGGTTTTTGAGAAAAGGTTTCTCTGTAGCTTTGAAGCCTGTCCTAGAACTAGCTCTCGTAGACCAGGCTGGCCTTGAACTGCCTGTCCAGCTCTGCCTGTCTCTGCCTCCTGGGTACTAGGATTAAAAGGTGCACCACCATTGCCCAGCTATTTTTTTTTATATGCATGTTTTGCCTTTATATGTCTGTGTACAGCATATGTACACTGCCTGGAGAAGCCATAAAATGAATGCCCCGAACTGGAGATACAGAGTTGTGAGCCGCCACATGGGTGCTGAGAAATCAGACCCAGGTCTTCTGGAAGAACAGCCAATGCTCTTTATCAAGTGCTGAGATTACATGCATATGCCACCAAGCACTGAAAGTTGTTATTAAGAGCAGCAGGCTAATTCTGCATTGTTTTACAACTTTTAAGTCTAAAATATTTTAAATAACCAGTACAGCCAAAGACCCTGACTCAAAAAAAAAAAAAAAAACAAAAAATAGAAAATGAAAATTAAAGTTTGGGGAAGGGTAGATGCATCTACTGAGATAGACAAGTCTACCACATATTTGAGCATCAACAAATCTGACCCTTGGGGCTAGAGATAAAGAGCACTCTGCTCTCACAGAGGACCTAGGTTCAGTTCCTATCAGGTAGCTCTTAACTCAGGACACCTCTTCAGGCACCTGTACATACATGCTACACATACAGACAAGTAGGCACACAAACATACACATAAATAAAAATAAATTGAAAAATAAAACTAATCTATCCCGGGGCTGGAGAGATGGCTCAGTGGTTAAGAGCATGGCCTGCTCTTCCAAAGGTCCTGAGTTCAAATCCCAGCAACCACATGGTGGCTCACAACCATCTGTAATGAGGTCTGGTGCCCTCTTCTGACCTGCAGACATACACACAGACAGAATATTGTATACATAATAAATAAATAAATAAATATTTAAAAAAACTAATCTATCCCTTCTTTTAGTCTTGGGATATAATTAATCAGAGAAAAGACTCCAACGGGAAGGTAAGAAAAAGCTCTTAGAGCTAGTTCAATTGTTTCTTCAAAAGCTTTCCTCCACGAAATCAATTGACCAAGACCCAAAAGAACTACTGAGAAAACAGGTGCACAGAATAAGCTGGGGTACTTGGAGAGAGATGGCTCCACAGTTAAGAGAAATGATTGTTCTTCCAGAGGACCTGGGTTCATTCCCAGCATCCACATGGCAGTTCACAAACAGCTATAACTCCAGTTCCAGGGGATCCAATGCCTTCTTCTGGCCTCTACAGGTACTACATACCTATGGTACATAGACACACATGCAGATAAAACACCCACACACAAAATAAAATCTTAAAAAACAAACCAGTGGGGCCAGTGAGATGGCTCAGTAGGCAAAGATCCTTTGATATCTGTGTTCAATCCCAAGGACTCATATGGTAGAAGGAGAGAACCAATTCCTGTAAGTTTTCCTCTACTCCCACATCTGAGTCATGGTACACAAGTGTGCAGATGCAGTTGTAAGCGCACATGCATGCATGTATACATTACAAAAAATAAAATGATCACTCCAGAGATCCAAGAAAAATGATTGCGACTGGACGGGGTACATGCCTTTAATCCTAGCTCTTAGTTAAAGGCAGGTTCGTCTCTGCATTTGAGTCCAGCCTGGTCTACAGTTTCAGATCAGCAAAGGATACATAGTAAGACCCTGTTGTTCTTACAGAGAGAGGACTTGGGTTCAATTCCCAGCACAGACATGGTAGCTCACAACTGTCTTTAACCAAAGTACCTAGGCACACATATGGTGTACATACTTACATGCAGGCAAAACACTCACACACAAAAAGTAATCTGTTGTTTTTTGGGAGGTTCTGAGAGAAAGGATTTCTCTACACAGTCTAGCTGTTCTGAAACTTACTATGTAAACCACCTGGCCTCATACTCAAGAGATCCGCCTCCCGGATACACACACACACACACACACACACACACACACACACACACACACACACAAATATGAAGGTGGTGGCACATACCTTTATTCCCAGCACTCGAAAGGCAGAGGCAGGCAGATCTCTGAGTTCAAGGCCAGCCTGGTCTACAAGAGCTAGCTTCAGGACAGTCTCCAAAGCTACAGAGAAACCCTATCTCAAAATGCCAAAAAAAAAAAGAAGGAAGGAAGGAAGAGAAGAAAAAGAAAAGAAAATGATTGCCTAGAAATAAGCCATTCCTCTCTTACCATTGAAGCGATCAATAGCCTCCTGACGCATATTCCCAGTGATCCCACCATCAATACGTTCATATTTATAACCTTCATGTTCTAAAAAATCCTCTAACAAGTCCAACATCTTGGTCATCTGTAAAAAGGAATAGCTTAATTAATTATAGAGCTGTTAGGTGATAATCCCTCTTCTCAGTCACTAGGGCTGTCCCACCACTGTCTCTGCAGTTCTAGTTAGGCCCACATACCTGGGAAAAGATGAGTACACGATGCCCTCCCTCCTTAAGGTTCTTAAGCATCTTCTGTAGCAGCAACAATTTCCCAGACGCTCTGATTAGGGCACTACCATCATACATGCCATTAGGCATCTTAGGGGCTTCCTGGTAACAGAAGCAAAGGAAAATATATTGAAAGAAAGCTCACAAGGAGGAGTTGGCAATCGAGGGAAAACAAAGAGATGGCTCATCTTACCATTGCCGCCACAGGGAAGAGGTAAGGGTGGTTGCAGCACTTCTTAAGATCCATTACTACATTCAGTAAGGAAACCTGGTTGCCACCACCTCGAGCATTAAGTGCTTCAAAATTCCGTGTGAGAATATACTTGTAGTACTTTCTATATGTACAAGATACAAAGACAGGTTGGACTCAAGGCTTTAAATGACTAATGATGCAACCCAACAGCCTGAGAGCTCATCTTTCAGCACTCCTCCCTGTGGGGCTAAGCTAACAAGCACTGGCCACACCATCGTCATGTTAGACACAGGAAGGTATAACTAAGAACTACAAATGCCAGATCCCAGGAATCGGGTTTCTTCAGACCCTGCTTGTTCCTGTCACCAGATGTCTAGAGGCTACGTGGGAGAAACCCTTGGCAAAATGGCAGCGTCTAATTAGATTACAAGATTGAATTTGGGCTTCCACACTTCACACTTACTTCTGCATAGGGCTCAGCTCCACGCGCACAATCAGTTCTGTCTTGGATGGCATATTCTTGAATACATCAGCTTTGAGCCGCCGCAACATGTGAGGCCCCAGCATGTCATGTAGTTTTTTAATCTGGTCCTCTTTAGCAATGTCAGCAAACTCCTCCAAGAAGCCTTCCAAATTGCTTCAGGGGAAAAAAAAAGAGTCACTGGTGAGGGAGAAACGAAGAAATGAGAATAATAGAGGAGATGGGCACCAAGAAGAACTAAGGCAGAATCATGGCCCGACTGTGACAAACACACTTACTGGAATCTCTCAGGGGTAAGAAAGTTGAGCAGATGAAACAATTCCTCCAGATTGTTTTGTAATGGAGTCCCAGTTAGCAACAGCTTGTGCTGTAGTGAGTAACCATTCAAAACTCGGAAGAACTGGTGAAGAGAGATGAAATCAAGAAATCAGGGCACCAATATATCTCGACAAAATCCCAAGCTGTCTCACTGTTCAGTGAAATGAGTCTCTCTCAGTCCATGGCCAGTCACATTCTTAAAGGCCTGGCCACAGAAGTGCTACTGCAGGTAAGGAAAAAAACAAAGACCATTTTTCCTTTCTTCTTTACTTAGGTTTTGTTCAAAGAGATGATGTTCCCAAAGACTAAAACTGGAGACTATCACCTCCCTCCCTACTTACCTTAGACTGATTATTCTTCAGACGATGGGCTTCATCCACAATGAGGCAGGCCCAATCAATAGAACCTAAGATGGCCATATCAATGGTGATCAATTCATAGGAGGTCAGTAAAACATGAAATTTCACAGATGCTTCTTTCTGCAAAAGATAAGTTTGTTATTCATTATGTCCACTCCTCCAGTATCAGCACATCCAGAGCTATCCTTTTTTTGCCTTACTCAGGTGAGGCAGCAAACTAAGCCCGAAGCACTGGATCCCTCTCAAACAGTACCCTCTTCCTCCCCCACTGAAATACCTTCATTCGGGAGGCCTTCTTGCCACCACGAATAGCATTGTCTTCAAAGGAAAACTCATTCTCCCTGATGATAGCACGGCTGTCTTTGTCACCCACATAGGTTACCACATACATATCAGGAGCCCACATCTCAAACTCTCGCTCCCAGTTGATGATGGTAGAAAGAGGAGCACTAACTAAGAAGGGGCCTTTGGAGTGACCCTAGGAGGAAGAAAGCAGGCAGAGTCAGAACTAAGAGCACCATCATCCTAAACCCCAGACTCACCTCTCTCTCTGACCCTCAGTGAAACTGAGGCCTGACACCTGCACCACTGCCCCCATCCATCATTCTCATTACAAAAGATACCCAATCCTCTTTTCCAAAAAGCAACGGGTCACCTTGACAAAGTCACACTCTTCCACCAAGACTTTCCCTACCACTATGTCCAACCACAGTTCTGTTTACCTCAAAATGCATGCATTTCCCATTCCCCAGGACAGACAGATATACTAAGTCTACCATGGCTCCATTCCCATATTTCTGCTGTAGGATCTAGAGAGATGGTTCACTGGTTAAGAATACTGGCTGCTCTTACAGAGGACCCTTGTTCAGATCCCAGGACCCACATGATGGCTCATAGTCTGTAACTCCAGCTTTAAGAGATCTGACAATCCTCTTCTGGCCTCCACAGGCACTACACACTGGTGGTGCACAGACATGAATGAGTGAAATGAAATTCATGCCCTGGCAATGCTAAACTTGTTGAACTTGTCCATATTGGGTTTCAATGGTCTAAGTTGATGAGGACAACTGACCAGGTCTCTTCCTCAAGAGGGCACCAAATCTCATTACAGATGGTTGTGAGCCATCATGTTGTTGCTGGGAATTGAACTCAGGACCTTTGGAAGAGCAGGCAGTGCTCTTAACTGCTGAGCCATCTCTTCAGCACAGATATAATAAAGGTACAACACTCACACAAATAAATTAAAAAAAAATGTTAAGGAAAAAATTTTCCATTGCAGACCTATATCTTCTTATCCCTCAGCAGTGTTCAAAGTCAGACTCCCTTCTTCCCTTCCTCTCCTCAAAATATAAGAAAAGAATACAGCCACAAAATCCCCACACTAAAAACTAACATCTCTGCCATCCTCACCTCCTTGTAGAGGGAGTAGAGAAAGACTGCTGTCTGCACAGTCTTCCCAAGGCCCATCTCATCAGCCAAGATGGTATCAGTGCCCTGAGCCCATGAGAAGCGAAGCCAGTTTAAGCCTTCCATTTGGTAGGGATGCAGAGTTCCACCTGTGGCATCCAGGTACTCCGGCTGTCGCTCATACTTCACTGTCGGCTGAAGGACGAGAGAGAAGACAAGAGCTGGTAAAGAATTCCCTTTTTCCCAGAAGACAGTAGCTACTTCCTCCTTTACATGTCCTCACTAGATATTTTTTCCCCAAGAGCTAAAAGAAAAACAACAACAAAAACCCTTAACGACGCCAGGCATGGTAGCACCTGCCTGTAATTCTAGTACTTCAGAGACTGAGACATAAGAACTGAGTTCAAGCCAAATGGTGGTGGTGCTCGCCTTTAAATCCCAGCACTCAGAAGGCAGAGGCAGGCAGATCTCTGTGAGTTCTAGTTCCAGGACAGGCTCCAAAGCTACAGAGAAACCCTGTCTCAAAAAAAAGGACTGAGTTCAATGTGAAAACCAGGGCTGGAGATATGGGTCAGCAGTTAAGAACTCGGGGACCCTGGTTCAATTCCCAGCACCCACATAGCAGCTCACAACTGTAACTCTAAGATCTGACACCCTCACACAAACTTACATGCAGGCCAAACAGTAATGCTATTAAAAGAATAAATTATTAAAAAATATTAGTATCAAAGACTCACTACCCATACACTAATTCCACTAGATCTATCAGATAAGTAGGTGTGATGGCTGTACAAATCTGCAATCAAAGAACTTGGAAGGTGGAAACAGGAAGATTAGAAATTTAAGGCCAGCCTCAGCTACAAGAGACCTGACCCTGTCTTTCTCAAATAAATAAACCCTTGTGTATAAGATCACTCCCTAGATAATATTTGCCCTCACACACAATATCCCTTTTGTGTTTCTTTTTTTTTTTCTGATGGTGAAGAAAGAAATCCCAGCATATTCTGGTTTACAGACCTGTGGAGAGGCAGGACATGAAGCCTCTAGAACATCAGAGCTAGAGCGATCTGCAGACCATGAGACTATAGTCGGTAAGACTTCTGCCCACCCAACAAATGATGCCCTTCCTCTTCCACCCCAACTCACATCAACAGTAGGAGTCTCCGGAGGCCTCTCCAGTTTCCGAAGCTTTACCTTCTTGAGCTTCTTTCCCGGCCGTCCTTCCTCACCCCTCATTAACTCTCTAGGAATGAAAACACCACAGCTGTCTAGGGGTCCTTGCAGGAGAGCAGCTCTACTTTTCTCTCCAATCACCTACCTGTGATTCCAGTAGCTCTGCTTGAACAGGTCATAGTCCTGTATCTCCACATCCTCACTCTCCCAAGATGCCTGGTCATAGGGTAAGTCTCGCCACTTGATTAAGTAGTGAACATGGCCCTTCTTGTCCACACTACAAGATCAATAAAGAAAACCTCCTCAGAGCCAGAAAGCAACTTTCCTCACCTTCCCAGTCAGCCTTGCTCTTAAAATGCTGGCGAAATCATTCTAAATGCAAAATCTACAGGTCCTCAGAGTCTCAATGGTATCTGTTTTCGTACCACTAATCTCTAACTTATACTCTCCCTATAGGCCAAATTCCAGGACTCAGTCACTGAATTATAGAGCTTAAGTCAGGGGCAATGTCCACTCTTATCCCCTTTAGTAAGAGCCACGCCTCCATGGGTACACTACCTCCGTGGAGCCAAAGTAGTACCTGTGGTTGAGGATTCGGTGGATCATCATCCATTCTGGTTTTATTCCATAGCGATAGAAGCGCTCTTCCATCTCTGCAAACTTAGGGTCCTTGTTCTTTCGCTTTCGGCTCTTTTCTTCATCTCCACCAAAGTCCCCAGAAGGTGGCTCATCCATATCATTCTTCCGCTGATAGTTTCGGAACATCACCTGACAGTGCAGCTCCAGCTAGGAGCAGAAAGAGAAAGCAGACCATCCTGGAGCTCCATCTAGTCTCCTATTAAAAGGCTGTTTTCTCACTACTTCTGCAGTATCACCCCACATAAACAGCCTGTCCCAGGCTTACCTGCAGTTCTGATACCCAGGAACAGTGCCAGTAAGACATGCCTTGCCATTTTACAAAGAACTGCCTCTCTGGCCGCCCCTCCAAAGGTTTGGGAGAGGGAGTATTAGGATCAGCATCTGGGGGCCGAGGCACTGGAGTGGGAGATGGTGGCTGGCCCCACTTCCAAATTAGGATCTTCTGCACTTTGCCCTTAAGAGCTGGACACTGAAAAAGAGAGCACTTTATCTCACTTAAAAACCACAAAGAGATGTATGAAATTCCCCAAGAATTAATAAACATTAATGTTTATGGGTGGATGCGTAAGAGCACTTGCTGCACAAGCATGAGAACATGAGTTCAAATGGTCAGTATTTGGGGAGATGAAACTTGCTGGTCTTCCAGAGGAACCAGATTTGATACCCAGTATTCACATGTGGCTAACAATCACTTGTAACTTCAGTTCCAGGGGATCTGACGCCCTTTTCTGTCACTAAATACACATGGCATATATACATACATACAGCAAAACACCCATCATAAACAAGTCACCAGCACCCACATCGAAAGCCACACACAGTCATGCACCACTACAACTCCAGTACCAGGGAGCAGAGACAGAAGGATCTGGAGCTAGCTGCCAGCCTAGCTCCAGGTTTACCAAGATTCTTTTCAAAGGACTAAGATGGAATAATAGAGCAGAACATGCTGCTCTCCTGACAGGCACAGAGGCCTGGGTCCCTACACATACATGTACATATACCCCCCACACATACATGTACATATACCCCCCACACACTGACTTTTTTTCTTTTCAAATAATTCTTACTGTAGAGGTCTAGCTGGCCTCAAATTCAATATATAGACCAGACCGACCTTAAACTCAGAGTTCTGACTATCTCTGCTAGAATTAAAGGACTGTACCATTACACCCAGAAAATAAAAATTAAAAACTATAGGGAGTCTGGTGACCTAAGTCTTTTACACCAGCACTGGGAAGGCAGAGGTAGGTAGACCTCTGTTCATTGAGCATCAGTATATCTGTTTTACACAGTGGGCTTCAGGTCAGCCAGAGCTATAGAATGGGACCCTAACCAAAAAAAAAAAAAAAAAACTTTCTAAATAATTAAAAACAAATTAGCAGTCAATCCCACAACTTTAATCTTGTCAATAAGTTATTAAAACCTCATTTCAAATAAACTCTAAACCCATGACCCTCCCTAGGTAAAGAACTCTAGAATTTTCTCTCCCTTTCTAGGTATCACCACAGAGCCTTAAATAAATAAATAAGTAAATAATAAATAAAAAAATAAAAAGCCAAGGGTCGGGTGATGGCAGCTTATGCCTTTAATCCTAGCACTTGAGGGGAAGGTCGATTTTTAAATGAGGCCAGCCTGGTCTACAGAGTGAGTTCCAGGATAGCCAGGGCTATTACAAAGAGAAACCCTGTCTCAAAAAAACAAGCAAAAAAACAAGCACAAAAAAAAAAAACCCAAAAAACCCAAAACCAACCAACCAAACAACAACAACAAAAAGACCAAGAAGATATACTTTAAACAATAACCCAGAATAGCTGAACAGATAAAAGTCACAGAACTAGAGTCAAGCAATTCCCCATCTTAAGCAACCTAAATGCAGTAAATGGGATCTCGAACAGTCTATGTTATCAAGAATTGAGGTAAGACATTAGGACTGAAATGAAGTTGGGCATAGTAATCTGAGCTTTACTCCTGATACTCAGGAAGATGAGGTAGGACAGTATGAGTTCAAGGCCAGCTTGGGATACATAATGAGGTCCTTGTCTCAAAAATAAAAGTTTACTGCAGCACTTGTGTACCAGAGCCAAGTTATGAGGCCAAACTAGGTTCTCATCAACAGAAAAATGAAGAAAATGTAGCATCATTTATACAATGCCATTCTTTTTTTTTTAAATATTTATTTATTTACTTTGTATACAATATTCTGTCTGTGTATGCCTGCAGGCCAGAAGAGGGCACCAGACCCCATTACAGATGGTTGTGAGCCACCATGTGGTTGCTGGGAATTGAACTCAGGACCTTTGGAAGAGCAGGCAATGCTCTTAACCTCTGAGCCACCTCTCCAGCCCTACAATGCCATTCTTTTAGCTATAAAGTTATGTCATTTACAGGAAAATGGGTAAAAACGGCAATCATATAGGCAAATTAAGTCAGTCTTTGAAAAACAAGTTTTCTCTAATCTTTGAGTCCTAAACTTAGAGGTACATAAAATCCTGTATGTACAGAGGACACAACAGTAGACACAATACTATTAAAAAGAAACAAAGGACTGACGGGAAGGGGAAGAAACTTCAGTACAGCAGGCAGGCAAGAGGCAGTGGCAGGCAGATCTCTGAGTTCAAGGCCAGCCAAGTCTACATAGTAAGTTCCAGGACAGGCAAGATGTGTAAAAACCCCTTCTCAAAACAATAAACAAAACAGGGTCCTGCAAGAGTATCAGTGCTCTTTATCATTGAGCCATCTCTCCAGCTCTCAAAATTAAAGTTTTTAAAGTCAGGATCCCGTGTTGGGTTCGTACCTATCATCCCAGCACTCAGGACACACCATGAATCCAAGGCCAGCTTGAGCTACACATAGTGAGTTCAAGGCCAGCTTGGACTATATAAGACATCACTTCAAAACACCACCACAAAAAAAAAAAAAGGAAACAGGAATGATTACTCTAAACAAACTAAAATAGTACTTTACCCTGCTTAAAAGGACTATCAACCAAGACACTACCTCTTCTTTTCAGTTAATTTCACAGAAAATGGGGTCCCAAGACTAACTGAGGAAATTCCTGCCTCAGCTAGAAAATGTGTAGCAGGTCTCCAATAACCTCTCCCCAACCTCAGTCTCACAATGCCTACAGAGAGCAAACCCTTGTGAGATATATGACACTGCTCCCACCTCCCACCTTCACTGAAGTCACTTACAGTACAACGGGGACAGAGCCATTCGCCATTTGGGATCTCTGGCAGTGGAGGGTTCAGGCAGTGGATATGGTAGGAAGAAGGGCATGTGTCACAGCATAGCAGCTCCCCGCCATCTTTGCAGACTCGACAGAATTCCATATGGTGGTCATCTTCCTCTTCTGGGTCTCCTCCAACTTCCTCAAGAATCTCCTCACCCTCAGAATTGTCCTCTTTAGCTTCCCACTGGATGCCCTCCTTCTCCTGCAATAAAAAACCAGAGATCAGATTATTACCACCCCACCCCCTCCCCAAGCCAGAACCTACTCCATTGTTCCTTTAGATGTTTCTCAAAGCCAAGGACACTGCCATTTCTATTTCTACTTAGGCTCAAAGAAGCTTATCATCCTACCCTTTTCCTCAGGGGTACCCAGGGGCCACAGTAGCAAGGTACTCACACAATGTGGACAGCTCCACTTGCCCTCGGGGGCCTTCTCCATGTCTGGGTCCAGGCACACCATATGGTAGGCTCGGGGGCAGGTATCACACAGGATGATCTCACCGCCTTGCTGGCACACCTCGCAATAGTCCTGGTGGTCTGTCTCATAACCATCCACAGCAGTCACCTCCTCCTCGCCTGGGCAAGGAAGAGGGAAAGCCCAATTATTAGAACAAAACCACCTCCCCCCAACCCTGATCTCCTAAGGGAGATTCTTCCATGGCCATTCATTCCCACCTTGTCCCATCACACATAAGTACAGAAAAGAAACACACCTTTCTTTTTCTTTTTAGTGGTCCGGAGTTTCTTGCGGCTCCGACTACTGCGGCTGGTAGAACCATCCGAAACAGAGTAGCTATTGATGCTGGCATCATCGAAGTCAGATTCCACATCTAAATCATCATCTTCACTCTGAAAAAAATGAGAAAAGAATAAAGTTAAAAGTCCAAGCCCAGGAAAGGATGGAAAGAACCCCAGCAAGAACTGTACAGAAGGAGCCTAGTCACACCTGTCTAAGGCAGTAATACCCCCCATTCTTACGTACCAGACAGAAAGCAACATTCTTTCCACCACACAACTCCCTCCTTCACCAGTGGGATGGATCAGGTACTCACCGAGGATCTCTTACGCTTGGAGCCAAAACCTCCCAACTTGATTTTCAGAGGAGCTACCTTCTTGGGTTTAGGCTTCTTGGCATCAGGCACTCGAGGGCTGCCTTTGGGCTTCCTCCGAGCATTAGGACCTACAGTCAAGATACAGCCAAATGTGCATCGTAAGGCAAGTGATGGGAGAACAAAGTCTTCACCTAAGCTCTACCTTATCTTCTGAATCTGACGCTTACTCCTGCCTCTTGCCACCTACCTTAGGGGCAATACAGCATCCCTATGCTGTCTTTTGTTTCCCAAGCCCACCCTGGACTCTTCATTAAATTCCATTTCACCTTTGCCCTCCTTGGTCTTGGCCTTGCGGATAGGCACCTCCACAGGGGGAGGGGGAGGTGCAACTTCAGTAGCCGTCACCATGCTTTCCACCACAGCCACAGCTGCTGCAGCTGCAGCAGCCACCGAAGCTCCAGAGCTGCCCTTGAAGGGGTTGTTGGTACTGAACTCCCTCCACTTTGCACCCAAGACCATCATCATCTTGGAGACAGCAATCTTGGGGTTTTTAGCAGCAATTAGGGGTCTGGTAGAGAAATGAACAATAAGAAGATGGACAAGAGTAAGAAAGATGGACATGTATAAAAATAAAAGAGAAAAGGAAACAAAAAGAAATTCTAGAAGGAATCTTCTCCCTTTCCATTCCCTACAATCCTCCTTACTTACCGGACAAACTGGCTGAAGGCCTTGTAGTTGGTGAGGGTACGGTAATCTTCCTCTGAAAAAACATGGTCAATGTCTTCCATGCCCCAGTCTTCCAAAAGTTGGGCAGATGATTTCGGTTCCTGCAGAGAGAACACTGGTGTGGGAGAATTGTCTGTATTCTGTCAATCACGTGTTTTAATAAAACGCTGATTGGCCAGGCAGGAAGTATAGGCGGGGCAATGAGAATAGGAGAAGGCTAGAGAGGAGGAAGCTCTCTCCACCATTCCTGTCCAGACCATCGAGGAAGCAGCATGTAACTTGCCCAGCTGAGAAAGGTATGGAGCCATGTGGCTAATGTAGATAAGGATAATGGGGTAACATAAGTTATAAGAGCTAATAAGTAGCCTGACCTAATGGGCCAATCAGTTTATAATCTTATGGAGTCCTGTGTGTGATTTTTCCTTGGGAACTGCCGGCTGTGGGGTGCCGGGCAGAACAGATACCACAACAAACATGTTACAGAACATGGTCAAGGGCCTGCCTCCTACTGTCCACACTTGCTAAGAGAATGTGAGTACAAACTATGGCTTGCAAGAGCAGAGTAAAAGAGGGCTAAGATGAAATAATCACAACTATATGGAGAGACTGTGTTCTGAAGGGCAGGAGATGTATCTGGGAACAAGGGACAGGCACTAGCAAGAAAGAGGACAGGACAGCAGTCTTGGCACCTTTGAGTCATCATCATCATCCTCCTCTTCTTCCTCCTCCTTCCGCTTGGACTTGCTCTTCTTTTCTTTCTTAGGTCCGAGCTTCTTCTTCTTCTTCTTGCCAGGAGTGTAGTCGCTGCCCTCACTGTCTGATCGCAGAGCCACCTCCTCCTCCTCCTCCACAAACTCTGGCCCTTCCCCAGAGCTGTCCCCCAGCTGCCGGCATAAGAGTAAACGCTGGAGCAAGGAAGGGGGAGAGGGAGACAGACACACATGCTACACACATGCTGACCTCAGGATAGTCCTGAGGCTCATCCCAGGGCCTGACCCACAGCTCCAGAAGGAGAAACACCCTCAGGCCCACAACCACTCTCGGAGTATCTCCTTCTTCCTTCCTCTCACTCCCCAGAACACTCAGTCACCCACTTACCTCCTTCTTTTGGCGCTTGCTCTTAGGGATTTTAGGGTCTCGAGGTTTCTTAGGCTTTTTCTTCTTCTTGAGCTTTGGAGTCTCTGCTTCTGACAAATCTTCTTCTGGGTCTTCTTCATTTTCTACATGCATTTGGCAAAGTGGGGCAGATGGGGAAAAGAGCAACGGCAAAAGGTTAAGGACCTAATTTGGAGAGTTAGACTGTCTGCCCATTTCTCGTCCCAGACTCCCCTAAAGAGAACTGCTATACTACACACAGCACAGAAACAGACAGAGTTGGCTAGCCCTGAAACAAGCCTGCCAGGCTAGCGCAGGCCCACCTCGGCAGCTGTCCAGGCCCCTACCTCCTCTCCTCACCACAGAACTGCCTAGAGAACTGGATCCAGGTCTCCCACAAAGTGGCCAAACGGCCCATACAACAGAGGGCAAGGAAAGACTAACCAGAGGCACTGAACACAAACTCAGTTCTCACACCACCCCAGATCAAATACCAGGTTCAGGGTCTGAGAAATCACACCCTTATCAAACCCCTTTGAGATTATCACTGCTCAGAACCACCAGAATCTCCCCAGTCCAGATTCAGTTTCCAGTTAAACTTCATACCCATTCCCAGTTTCCTTTCTCCATCTCTAGTCCTACTGTTTCTTTCCAGCTTTCTCCTGGGTCAGGCGACTCTTCTCCCTAGGGGCCCGGAATCAGCCCAGCTGTCACCATCTCCCCTTCCCAACCCCCCTCCCATCTGGCTCCACCTCCTTCCCTGGCTAGAAGCACACACAAAGCCTGGGTAACACAGGGGCTCCTGGGCAAGAATAGGTAGAAAGAGGCACAGAGGGAGAAGGCTAGGAGGTAGCATTCTTTGTACCAGACATGTACACCAGCGACCAGTTCCCTCCTCCCTCTTTTCACTCTCTTCCCAAGCCACCCCCGCCCAAGAAGGGGGGAGTAGGAAAGGGAGGAGAGAGAAGGGAGTGCCTCACCCACTGAAGAGAAGGAAAATGGCTCCTGACCGCAGAAGCCAGCCCAGGGCACCTAGTGCCAACATAGGACAGACAGGAAGTGGCGGGGAGGAGGTGGAGCCGACAGAAGTACACAGAGCAAAGAGTACCCTCAAAGAAAACTTCTCAAATTATTACCTGGCCCTAGGTCCAAAGCCAGTGATCTCTAATACCTACCCAAGCATGGCACAGTTTGTAAGTGTTCAGCCTAAAGCTTCAGGCAAACAAACCAAGACAGCATGAAGAGGGATACTATTTGAAGGACTGTACTCAATCATAATTTTTTTAAGACATTACAACTAAGATTTAATAAGAACTCAGTGGAGGCTATCAAGCTATATGACCTTCTTCCCTTGAAGGTACCTAAAAGCTTTAGCTTGAGGAATGAAGCCCACAACCCTCTCAAAGTTCAGCTCCCTCATCATCCAACAAGAATCCTATCCAACATATTGAAATCATGTTCAGACCCCAAAAAAGTAGTAGGACCAAGAGAACAGCAGCAAAAAAAAACAAAAAAAAAAACCCCAAAACAAAAATAAACCAAAAAAAAAAAAAAACACACACACACACACACAAAAAACACATGTTCCCTTTAATCCCACACATACTCTTAGCTCATGCTCATGAGCCCCAGAAGTAGCCCTAAAATGATCCTGGCTCTGCCCTTCTGGAGTAAGGCAGATCCTGAGGCTGCACAAAGCACCACAGGCCTTCGGTCTGCACTCATTCCAGGGTCAAGTCCGGTTAGAAGGTCCCTCCCACTCCCAAATCATTGTCTTAGAGGCTTCTCCCCCATAACCCTTCACTACCCTCTATCAGCCACATTTCCCTTCTTCATCTTTGCCTGCAGAGCACAAGGGAGACAAGGACAAATTCATGGAAGCAAAGCAGACACCTTTCCATCCATACACAACCCTCAAACTCCTTAGGCAAATCATACACCGAAATGGTAAGCAACACGCTGTGTGAGATACAGGGAGATTTGGGAAAGGGGCAGATTGGGTGTGTCAAGTGGAAAAACTGGGTCACGTACATATTGGGGCAGAGTTCACACTGAGAGCCTGCAGAGCTCACGCTCGACTTGGGAGGAAGGCTGGAGACCAGCACGATAACAGAAGACTAATTTGGGGCCCAACACTGGTGGGATAGCACTACTCATCCCGCCCTCACAAAGAACAGAAAAAAAGCAAGGCCTCCTCCTTCCCACCACCATCCCAGAAAGACAGGAATCTGCAGCCTTATGCCTCAGCGATGTGATGCAAATCTAAGTCTCTTATTCCAGTGGCCAAAGATGTGAAGACTATCAGCTCTTGCTGGGCAGTGGTGGCGCACACCTTTAATCCAGCACTCGGGAGGCAGAGGCAGGCGATCTCTGAGTTCGAGGCCAGCCTGGTCTACAAGAGCTAGTTCCAGGACAGGCTCCAAAGCTACAGAGAAACACCGTCTCGAAAGATTTAAAAAAGAAGAAGAAGAAGAGCTCTCTTAAATGGTTTCAGATTGAAGTGAAGAATTCCAAGTTAGAAAATGTCAAATTTGCTGGGCAGTGGTGGCAAACACCTTTAATCTCAGTACTCGTGAGGCAGAGACAGGTTGATCTCTTTTGAGTTCGAGGCCAGCCCAACCTACAAAGTGAATTCCAGGACAGCCAGAGCTACACAGTGAGACCCTGTCTTAAAAAAAAAAAGAAAAGGCAAATTTGAAAAGCATTTCTTCCGGAAACCTCAAATTCCAGTTGGATCTAAGGAAAAGGCAGAAGTAGAAACCATGTCATAAAAAAACAAAAACAGGCCAGACTGTGGTGGTGAATGTCTTTAATCCCAGCACTTGGGAGGCAGGGGCAGGTGGATCTCTGAGAGTTCGAGACCAGCCTGGTCTACAGAGCACACGTCTGGACTATTACACTGAGAAAATCAGAAACAAAACCAAAATAAAACCAGGACCACCAGACTCGAGAATGGTGTAGCTGTGTGTATAAAGAAATGGTACTAGTGGGGAGAGGCTTGCTTTTTTTCTTTTTATTTAAATTTTAACTTTTTAAGTGAACAGAGAGTCAAATGAAACAATAGGTATCTTAACTAAGGGGCTCTGAATAAGGAGACAAGTGGAAGACATCCACTTAAAAGCATGACATCAACCATCACTTGAGGACAGGCACTCAGGCAGGCTAGCTACAACTATACGGGTTTGGCCAGTCCAGGGAGCCACCCCAAAACACTGATAGTGCAAACCTTAACACACCCACACAAACACCTCACATCACAAACCCAGACCCCAAACTACCTCAGAGTGGCCGAAGCCTCTGGGGAAGAAGAAGGCTTATGTCCACACCCGGGGAAAAGGAGTACCTTCTTTTCTCTGCCTCTCCTTACTAGAATACTGCATTCTCCCTTAACCCTCCCCATCCCTTCCCCATTTAAAAAATTCCAATAATCTGCCTAGTTCAAAGTTCTCTAGATCCAATAAGGAGCGAGATTCAAACTTCACACTCTTGAAACAGCGCAGAAAACCGGTAACTGATTACAAGCTAAAAATAATTGGACAGAGAACCACCAACACTCCCCACTTTCTTTTCTCGAGAACAATCGCGGGATCCCAGGCGCCTGGCAGGGCTCCTACAACAGAAATCTTAACGCACCCCATGTCACCAGCAGAGTCTCCAAGAGTCCCAGGCACCTACATTAATAAGAAGCTGCACCAGGTAGTGCCTGCTAACCCAGAGAGCTCCCTCAACTGGGAAATGCGGAGTATTCCAGACAGCCTTGAGCTTACATCTGGGTCCGCGGTGCCCAAAAGGCACATGGCTTCCACCACTACCACCCCCCACACCCCCCTCCACACACAAGAGCTCCGCAGAAGAGAACCACTCCCTTCGGATGCCCTCCACCCTGGTCTCTGCACACAGGAGACAAGCAACGCACTCAGCCTCACTGAAGTCTCTAGAAAGATCAAACACCTCCTTCCTGCCCCGGGCCCTCTGGGAAGATGTTACCTGGATGGGGTGGGGGCAGGCTGTTGTTCAGAAGTGCATCCATATCCTCCTCCTCACTGCCCGCTGAGCAGGGGGACGGGGAGCCCAGGCCCGACGCCATCCCCTTCCGTTCCCCGGCCAGGGAATTGGCCCAGCTGCTCCTGCCTGCGGCCTGGGGCCCTCTACACTGGCCCGAGTCACTGTGCGGGGGAGGGGGGGAGAACAGTGAGTGACGCGCAGTCCCCCTCCCCCACCCGCTCTTTCCGCCCCCCTGGCCCTGCCACCCTAGCCGAGCGAGCACCCGAACCACTCAGGCTGAACTTAGTTCCACACTCCTCGGGGACAGCCTGTGAGCAAGCTCCCCAGAAGAAACCCCCAAGAAGAGGGAGCGATGCCCCCGAGGTCAGGCTGGTGTATGGCGGGGAGGGGGACAAGCTGGGCTAGACTAAGCCAGGAGTGACTGGGGAGGGGGTCCGAGCGGCAAGGCGCAGCGGGGGTCAGGGGAGGCGGCCGGCGCTCGGGGACACAAGGTCACTTGGGAGTGGGGGGGCGCCTCTCGGAGCCCGGGGAGGGGCCAGTCCCCAGACAGGGCAGCTCTCCAAAGGCTGTCCTCTGGGACAACTCAGGTTCTCTTCCGGAACAGCGGGGACCAGGGGGCGTGGAGGCTCGGGCGCTCCGGGGTCCCCAGGAGTAGGGACGCCGGCGGAAAGCGAGCTCCCACCGAGAAGGGGGCCGGGCCACGTGTCCCGGGGGGCTAGCGAGCAAAGGGCGAGGGGCGGGCGCCCGGCATTGTGGGAGGCCGAGCCCGGGAGAGGGGCGCGGGGAGCACGACTCCCTCAGGGCAGGGCGACGCCTGAGGGCAACCCGGACGCCTCAGGAGAGGAGGAACAGGGTCGGCTCCCTGGTCGAGGGACGGCCCGCGGGCCCCGGGACGCCTGAGGAAGGGACAGGTGAAGGAACGACCCCCAGGATGATGTCGAGCTGTGAGAGACTTCTCTCCCAGAGCCTCGCGCTCTCCTCACCCTAGAGCCGCCTCAGGTCGCGCTGGGTCTCGCCGGTGTCACTCCCGCTCCGGCTCCTCCTCGCCGCGGCCGAAGGGGGGAAAATGGCTCCGGCTCCGGCGTCGCCTCTTAAAGGGCCCGAAACACCGGCCGGGAAATCCCACCGCACAGGCCCCGCCCCCCCCGGACAGCCCATAATAACCTCAACCAACTCCAACCCCCCCTCCACTACCGCCACCCTCCTCCCTAGGTCTCCCGGGCAACCCCCGCCCCCTCGTCGCTCAGGCAACCATTGGCCACGCCCCCGTCGAGCGCGCGCGCGCGTCACCCGGGCAACCGCCCACCTCCTGGCCATCCCATAATACACACGGACACCCCACATACACACACCCCGCCCCCAACACTCCATGCATATATATGCCCGGGGGCTACTAACATATATTGCAGACCTTTTACAAACTAAACCTGCTCCCCACCTCAGATATCCCATAATAACCACTCTTTGCCAACTTCTTCACTCTTGGCCCTACTGCTAACATCCCATAATAACTCGTTACCCCTCCCTCCCCTTGGCCATCCCATAATAAGCACCCCTCCCAGTACTTCAGCCTCATATCCCATAATACTCAACCCCATCCCCCACTAACATCCCATAATAACCACCCTTCATCCACCCCCAGTTTGATATCCCATGATTGTCAGAAACTCACCCACCCCACACTACAACAACGGACACTCGGCCTCCTCCCACACACATCCCGTAATAATGTCTCCCACTTTCTATACTGATATCCCATAATAGCCAACCCCCTAGAGCTGCCCTCAGTCTGCACACCAGGGTCTAGATTCTAGATGCTCATACCCCAGCCTTGCTGGTCTCTTCCTAGCTCCATGGCCCATAAATCACACTCCTCCTATCAAAGAGATACTCACTAAAGACCAGCAGCTCTACAGTCAGTCACCCCACAAATGGACATCTGAATCTCCTCCCACCCTAACAGTGGGGAACCGTCCCATCATTTACTCCATCTACTCGGACATCCCATAATCACAAGAAGCCCATGATACCATAATACTCCCAACACAACCCAGTGCCACATCCCATAATACTGCTGCTGCACTCCACCATCTCATGCAGGTCTTCTGGCCAGACATCCCATAATATTCACAACCTCCCCCATCTCTAGAAGTTGTCAGTCTCTTCCAACACCCAAGAGCAGAGAGGGTGTGGCAAACTACTAACTGCCCTGTCCCCGCCCCTACTAGTACACACCTTTTTCCCTTTCTGGGCAAAAGGAATATTCTGGCCAGAAGTCTCCCAACCATCAGGACCTGGGGCTCCCTAGCTCACCATTTCCAGACACTCAGGAACACAGAGCCAATCTAGAGCCCCATCCAAGCCAATCAAAATCCAGGTATATTCTAGATGCTTACCTCCAGCTCTGAAATTTTGTGTAAAATCAAACAAATAATATGCTGACTAGATGAAAAACTTTGCATGAACTTTAACTGACCCAGAACATCTCATACTAATTATAAACCCCCATCCAAAAACTATTTCTCAACATTCCAGCAGTCTCCACGGCCTCTCTCAAGCCCAGGCAGCCTCTATGGGTCGATATGCCATCATAACCACGTGAACTGAGGATGCTCCATAGTACCTAGTGCTGAGTCTTGCTCTCTCTCGACTCCCATCCCTCGTGGTCATCCATTCAAACATACCTTGGACACAAAGCTGGTATGACTGAGAAAGACAAAGACACAGGTGCCTTCCTGCAAGAAACAAACAGCTGGGAATGGTGTCACATGCCTGTAATCCCAGCACACAGAAGGCAAGATGATCAAGAGTTTAAGGCCATACTCTCCCACATATGAGCTCAAGGCCAGCCTGGGCTTCAGTAGAAACAAGTCTCAAAAAAAAAATATTATCAACACCCATGCTCTAACCAACTGTGCTAACAAGGCACCAATAAATAAATAATTTTAAAAGAAGCATTAGAGGCTGGAGAGATGGCTCAGGGGTTCAGAGCACTGGCTGCTCTTCCAGAGGGCTTGGGTTCAATTCCCAGTCCCACACGGTAGCTCACAACTGTCTGTAATTCCCGTTCCAGGGTACCTGACACCCTCACACCAAGGCACATAAAATAAAATTAAATAAAAAAGAAGCATTAAACTACCAAAGAGACCATGATACAATATAAAAATATTTGGTCAAAGAATTACTACTGATCAGCATTTCCCAATGTCCTGTCATAAAGAATTGAACAAATCCTAACTGCTCTCAGGAGAGAGATCACATCCCCATATAGGTCTGGGGAGGCAGTCCCTCCAAGGCAGTGGTTCCCAACCTTCCACTTTAATACAGTCCCTCATGCTGTGGTGACCCCCAACCATAAAATTAATCTCGTTACTACTTCATAACTGTAATTTTACTACAGTTATGAGTCATACTGTAAATATCTGTGTTTTCTGATGGTCTTAGGCGACCCCTGTGAAAGGGTCATTCAGACTCCCCAAAGGGGTCACTACCCACAGGTTGAGAACCACTAATCTAGAGGATTTACAGAAGGTTTGTCAAAAAAATCTGCCGGCCCTGATGATACATGCCTTCGAACTGTGCGCTCTTGAGGCAGAGGCAAGAAGATCCTGAGTTTGGGGCCATTCTGAGCTAAATTGGCGATTGTCTCAAAACAGCCCCAAAGATATCAGCTAGAGCTGGAGCTGTCCCTCGCTAGGAAAGGGCTTGCCTAGGACATGCAAGGCCCTCAGTTTGATCCACAGCGCAAGAGGAAAGAGGAGAGGCCCAGGCTGGTCCCACCTGCTGAGGGATTTTGATTGATAAGCAGCATTCATCCATGCTCCCAATGCTGAAATGCCATAATGTTATCAGATGTTTCCTGAAGTACATCACTGTGTGGCACACTTGCTACCCTCATTCATCTACTTGTTTGCTTGGGGTTAATTTGTTTTTAGTTATTAGGGGTGGGGGGGTCAGAGGTTGAAGGGGTATTATCAGATCCCCTAGACATGGAGTTCCAGATGATTATAAGCTGCCTGAGGTGAGTGCTGGGAATTGAACCTGGATTCTCTGCAAAGATATCATGTGCTCTTAACCACTGAGCCATCTTTCAAACCCAAACCATTTTGTTTGTTTTCCAAGACAGGATTTCTCTGTGTAGCCCAGGCTGTCCTAGAACTTACTCTGTAGACCAGGTTGGCTTTGAACTCCGAGATCTGCCTGTCTCTGCTCTGAATGCTGGGACTAAAGGTGTTTGACCCATACCCAACTACCTTTTATTTTTCTTTTGAGATAGGTTCTCTCTTTATAGTCTCTAATAACACCATCCTCCTGCTCTGTTTCCCAAATCCTAGGATTATAGGGATTATAGGTAGGGACCACTACACAAAGCTTTTTTTTTTTTTAATATGTGTGCAAGTACTTTTACCTGCACATATGTCCCTGTATCATGTTAGTGCCTTGCACCCATGGAGGCCACAGGAGGGCACCAGATCCTTTGGAACTGGAGTTACAGGGGGTTGTAAACCACCATGTGGATGCTGGGAATGGAACCCAGGACCTCTGGAAGAGCAGCCAGTGCTCTTAACCCCTGAACCATCTCTCCAGCCTCTACCTTGATTCTTGAATACCAAATTCTGTTGATGTTCAGCGTCCTACATGTTTTTTCAGTCACTTCATCAATTGCTTCCATCCTCATTTTGTTGGGACCCAATCCTCCACTTCACACACAGAATTAAATACATACAAACATACATACACACACATACATACATACATACAGACAGACATAGTGTGGTAGAGGGTGTTTCTAACACCAGTACTTGGAAAGCGAGTTAGTCTCTCAGTTCCAGGCCAACCACTTTTCCCTCTTTCTGGGTTCCAGAAACTATGACTGTCAGAGAAAAACTAAAATCCCAGCTCCACTGCCTCTCTACCACTTTCCCGACAGCCGGAGCGAAGCTGTCTTCCTCGGCTCTGATCCGCCTGTTTCAGGAAGACCAACGATCTGTGGAAGTTGGGACAGGTTGAAAAGGAACCGGAACTTCTCACAGGAAGAGGCCTTCCTGATCCGAAGTGAGCTGGCAGGCCCTCATGCTATCTCTCCTTGTGTGGCTCACTCCCTAGAAAAGGGGCCCCAACAGATAACACTCTCCTGAACTTCAAAGGACTGGATTAGTGAGTGCTGGAAAAGTGGGGAAGGCTTTACTCTGACAAATGCATCTCCTTCGTCCCAGGCTACCAGTGCTACCGTCTTTCCATCAGATCCTGTGAGCACAACCACGAGCATTCCACATTTAAGTATTTTCTCATCTGGAGACTAGGGTCTGACAGGGCATGATGGTAGAAACCCCAGCACTCAAGACACAGGTGGATCCCTGAGTTTGAGGCCAGCCTGGTCTACACAGGAAATTCTGAGCCAGCCAGAAAGAGACATGGTGAGATCTTGTCTCAAAACAAGCAAGCAAACCTCGTTGAATTTTTGCCAAAAGCTCCCAACATCATCTTTGAAGTTCATGCTTCATTTTTCCAAAAATTACCTGAACTCTCTGGACCACCCTCTGGTTGTGTTTACTGTGGTGCACTGGCTGTTCCCTCCACCCCACAGGCTTCCATAGTCTCTCTCATTCAAGCTTCCACTTATTTATTTATTTACTTACTTACTTATTATGCATACAGTGTTCTGCCTGCATGCACAGGCCAGAAGAGGGTACCAGATCCCATGTGATCACTGGGAATTGAATTCAGGACCTTTGGAAGAGCAGTCAGTGCTCTTAACCTCTGAACCACCTCTCCAGTTCCTGGTTTTTGGGTTCCATTTTTGTTTTCTGAGGCACGGTTTCTCTGTGTAGCTCTAGCTGCCCTGGAACTGGCTCTGTAGACCAGGTTGGCCTCGAACTCAGAACTCAAGAAATCCGTTGCCTCTGCACTCCCGAGTGCTAGGATTAAAGGTGTGCGCTAACATGCTCAGCTAGGATATGGCTCTTTTAAGACACTATAACGTAGGTATCCCTCCTTTCAGGAAAGCTGTTCCTTCCCACATAGTGCTGCTGGATACCTATTAGGTCCTCTCCTAATCCCCGTTTTCTTCCATCTGCCATGTCTCTGGGCCTCAGATTCAGTTGTGTGATAAAGGCCTCAGATTCAGTTGTGTGATAAATATCTCCAACTTCCTCAGATCCTAGGAAATTCAGGTCCTACTTCTCCTGTGTACGCCACATCACAACTCATGGGGGAATATAAACCAGGGAGGGTTTACAAGTAGGTAGTCACAGACTCTTGCCTATGATTTAACTATTGGTATTGTTCATCAGCCACATCCATTCTGCCCCTGAAGATTCTACCCACTTACCCCTTTGCTTCTCTCAATCCCCACCTCTCTCTGACACCATCACAAGAAGGTGCAAATCCTTCCCTATCTCTTAATTGAATCTTTCTTTTTAGATTTTTATTTTATGGGCATGAGTGTTTGCCCGCATGTATATATGTGCACCATGTGCATGCCCAGTGTGTGAAGAGAACAGAAGAGAGTGTCATAGCCCCTGGAACTGGAGTTATGGGCAGTTGTGAGCCACCTTGAGGGTGCTGGGAACCGAACCCGGGCCACCAGCAAGAGTCGTTTAACTGCTGAGCCATATCTCCGCCTCCACGCCCTGTCTTTTGAATGGCAGGGAGGTGTAGGGTGTGTTTTTGTGCTGCTGCTGTGGTCCTCCTGCTTCTGTGCCTCCCCTCCCTTCTCTGCCCCATGCTCACCTCCTTGATCAATTATAAATAAGCCACTAACATGATTGGCCCACAGAGACTAAGGATGGCATAATCTCCTAATGAATGCACCCAAGGGGGCAGCCTCTCTAGCCAGTTATCTAGAATTGTTTCCACCCTATGGTATACAAGTACCCGGAATAACACCCTGAGGAGGGTATCCTGGAGCGTTTAGCACACAGTCCTCTCTTCACACTTGTTTTGGGTGAATGAAGAAACTGCTCAGCGATCCCAGGGGCTAATGTTCTGCCCTGGCAGAATGAGAATTTGGGAAGACTAGATAGCTAGGCCGGATGCAGCCCATACGGGGCTTGCGGAGGGACATTTGTCCCTCAGGAGCCCACCCAGCCTCTACTTTTTCGGCGTTCACATTTCTGAGTTCAACCCCCTGCATAAGACATAGTCCCCAGGCTATAGGTGACACAGGTGGAAGGGAGTGCTTGAGCCACGTAGACAGGGAGCTCTTCCAGCTCAACCCCGCATACCCTGTATTCTGCAACCCCCAAGATGTGAAGAGGACCCAGGTGTCCTAGGCTTTGGCTCGATGGAGCCTGCCCCTGGGGCCTCTTCCAGCAGCTGTCACCAAAGAAACCTCTCTATCCAGTTACTCCTGCCAGGCCTCAGGTCTGGCTCCAGGGCTCACCCCACCCTCCCCAGCTTCTTCCCTCCCTCTTCCTTCCTTTCCTCCCCCCTCCCTGCCCTCCCCAGAGCTTTACCTACTCAGGACAGCCCCACCCAGCTGTGCTAGGTCCATCCCATAATACTTCTCCTCCCTAGCCCCCACCCCTCCCCGAAGAGAGGCGGCCATCCCATAATAGCCACCCACAAGAGACATTCCGCGGTGACCGCCCCCTCCCTGCAGAGCTGCTGGGAGCAGCCATCCCATAATAGCCGGCCGCCTGTTTTACTGGTTACGGCTGTGGAGGGAGGTGGAGAGGAAATGGAGGGGCGGGGGAGGGGAGACCCAAGGGCCCCCACTTCGTGGACCCGAGGGAGGAAAGGAAGGAGAGTGGCATGAGAATTTGGGGGTCAAAGGTGACATGCAGGTGGGAACCACTGGCCACCATAACCTTGATATGAGGCTTTCTCCCCATTATCCAGGAGTTACATTTTCCCCTCCACAGTCCGGAGGTGGCTGCTAGACAGGGGAGATGCTTAGGATGGGCTGAGGTGCCCAGTATGGAGGGGGGAGTGGCTGTTGGTGTGTGTGGGTGAAGTGTGTAGAGAGATGAATTTCAGGTGTTCCCATTGGGCTCTTGGAGGGAGGCTGACCTTAGAACCACCGATGAAAGAGTAAGGGGTGAACTGGTGGGAGGGGGTGGAGAAGAGCTCCTCAGGCCCTCCCAATTCTGCACCACCATCCCATAATAATCCCCCAGCCCCCCTCCCCCTCCCACACACGACATCCCATAATATCTCTGGAGAAGCAGTCCCCGCAGTAGGTACAAAGAGCTATCCCATAATAAGCTCCCCCACCCCCACTCATCACCCCCCAACTTGGCCCCCCCTCAGTCACATGCAGCCGGTGCCATCCCCCGCTGCTCCCCCCTCTGGCCACCGAAGGCCTTGCCAGCCCATAATACTCTTGCCTCTGGTCGCAGGAGGCCTCCAGCCCATAATACTCCCTTCCACCACCACCCCCCCTTCCCGCCCCGCACCCCTTCCTCCCGCCTCCAGTTGGAGCCGGGCCTCACCAGCCCATAATATTCCCCAGTCTCCTAAGGCTGTTCCAGCCCATAATACTCTCCCTGTCTCCTAAGGCCTCTCCATCCCATAATACTGCCAGACGCCTGACCTGTGGGCCAAACCCCAGCCCGTTGCACACATCGAGGCTGTGTCAGCGCTGCTGGTCTCCCTCCCTGTCCCTCCTCCCTCCCTGGGTCGGAGCTTTCCCTCCAGGGCTGGCGCTGCCCTCAGGGCCACGGGCCCCTCTCCCAGCCCCACCCTGTGCCTGCCTGGCCCTTACTTCCCCTCCAGCCTTCTCTCTGGCCCTTTCTCCACAGTTGACTCTTCCTTCTCCTCTCCCTCCTCTGCCTTTCATGCACTTCTCCACCTCCATATTAGTCCATAGGATTGGACATCAGCCTCATGGGGAGAGAGTGCCCCCAGAGGGCAATGGGCCAGTCGCTGCCCCAAGGCTGCCTGCTTGACCCAGCACCATGGAAACGTGCCCAGCCTGCCTATCTCTCGTTCCCCTGCCTCTAGTTCTGTTCAGTAGCAGGGATCATCTGGACGATGCACCTGGTCTCCTTTTGCTGGCTTTCAGAAGAGTCCCGCCAGCAACCCCCAAACCCTACCGAAGACGAAGACCCTGATGCTTGAAGGAGCTCCCGTTTATGGGATTCTAAAGTGCCTCTCAAATTTCATTGGCCCTCAACCACCCAATAAGTAGATACTATGAGCCCCATTTCACAGGGCTGGAAACAGAGGCTCATGGAGGTTAACTGGTCAATGTCACATTGCTAAGAAGTGACAGCTGACATTGCTAGCCAGGTTTGTTTGATTCCAAAGTCCTGGAAGCCTTTGGTTTTCTCGAAACCCAGCAGGAGAAACTTTTCTTTCTGGAAGAGTTCTGGAAAGCAGCATGGGACAACTGTCTTAGCTTCTGCTCTGTCTCTAGGGCCTGTTGAATGAGAAGGAAGGCCCAGGTGGGGTTTACCTCTCTCTCCTTTCCCAGTTGTCATGGAACTCCAGCTCGCAACCCTTACAGCCCTTTTCTGGGAGACAGTGTGGGGCCAAAATGGAAGCAGCTCTGCCATCCTTTGGGATGCTCACTTCCATCCTGATTCTCCTGAACTGTTTCTCAAGACTGATGACTGCTACCTGCATCCCAACTCTCCTGGCCATCCGCTAGAGGAGACAGGCCTGGAGGAACTTAAGAACTGAGGAATTATCCCCTCCCGCTGAGTTGGTGGGTGTAAGAGTACTGGCCCGCACAGAAATGAGTGTATCTCAGCCTTGGGGAGAGTGTCATGGTCAACTGCAGGAAATCTAAGCCATTCTGTGCACCACTGACAAAAACCAGCTACTGCGGTGGGGATGTGTTGGGGAATAACGCCACTGGAGACCTGAACAGGTCCAGGTCTCAGCCCTCACTCAGCCACACATTGTGTAACACACGGGTCCAAGGCAAAAGCGTAAAGGGAGGCATGGGGGAGCTGGGAAATGGTCCAGGGTGGTTGAGAGAGATCTGGGAAGAGCAATGCGGAGATAATCATTCCAGGTGGGACAGCTAGGAGGGAGGAAAGAGGAGGTAAGGAGACTGAGGATGGATGTGCGACAGAACTTCCTGGGGAGATGCAGCATACACATCTACTCTCCCCAGATAAGGAGCCCAGGGCAGAACAAAGTGTGGATGCCACCAAAGTCCAACTTGGTGAACCTCTGAGTTTTATTGGGGTTACTTATAGGAATATGGGTGAGAGGTTACTTAGAGGAGCAGACGTGACTCAGACAGCTGCATCACCAAAGCCCACCCCAGCGTGGGTGACAGCTCACAAAGCTGGGGACCTGGAGCCCACTGCACAGCCTGCAGGCAGCTCAGCAGATTGGAGAGCGACCCTTCAAGTGACTCAGTTGATCTAAACCTCTTCAGCTGATTTCTGTTTCTTTCAGGCAGCTAGCCTGGTCAAGCCTGGTCTGAGGGTCTTTAGAACTTGGCTCCCCTTAGTCCCTCTCAGCTTTTATTGCTTTACTATGACTGGGAGGGGCCTCGTGAATCTGATCAGTTTTAGGGACTTCCTGAAACTCTTTTGTGCTGTTGACTTTCCTGCTTAAGGAGATTCCCTGCAAGGTGGAAAGTTTCAGTCTCAGAGAAAACTGTTACACAAGGAGATATAATAGAGATAACAAGTATCTTGGGCTGGGAAGGAATTAGGTGACTGGAGGGAAAGCAGCTGGGAACATCACTGGTTGTGCATGATTGGGGGGGGGGTGGCAGGTTTCCTAAGTCTGGAAGTAAAGTGAAAGTTCTGGAAACAGAGATTGAGCCACTTCCTGGTTGTGTGATCTTCAGACCTCAGGTTCTCCAGTGTTTCCTCTGTGAAATGGGGCCAATCATATTCATATCTCAGAGGCCATTATACTAATTAAATAAGATGAGGCACCCTAGAAACGCAGGGCGGGGCAGTGGTGGAGTACGCGCATTTAATTGGGAGACAAGGCAAGAGGATCTTTGTGAGTTCAAAGTCATCCTGGTCTACAGAGTGAGTCCCAGGACAACTGCAAAGAAAAACCCTTTCTTGAAAAAAGAAAAGCACAGTGGAGCGCACACGCGATCTTAACTCTCCAGAAACTGAGACAGGAGTGTCGAGAGCTCAAAGACAGTCTGGGACAGGCAAGAGTCTGCCTCAAAAAGCAAGCCAGGTGTGCAGTGGCGCTCAGCTTTAATCCCAGCTCTCCGGAGGCAGAGGCAGGTGGATCTCTGTGAGTTAGAGGCCAGCCTGGTCACATAGTGAGTACCAGGACAGCCAGGGCTAAGTAGAGAGATCTTGGATCTTGTCTCAAAAAACAAAAGAAAAAAGAAAAGAAAAAGAAAAATTAGAGGCAGTATATATAAACATCCCGGTGTACAGAATATTTATTTGCTTATATATTTATTGAGAGACAGGGTCTTTTCTTCCTTCCTTCCTTTTTTCTTGTTTGTTTTTCAAGACAGGGTTTTTCTGTGTAGCCTAGCTGTCCTGGAACTCACTCTGTAGACCAGACTGGCCTCAAACTCAGAGATCGCCTGCTTCTGCCTCTTGAATGCTGGGATTAAAGGCCTGCACCCCAATGCCCGATTTGGATCTTTTCTTTATTTTTCAGGCTGGCCTGAATTCTAAATTCTCCTACCACAAGTCCCAGAGTAGTTTGGAACCTCAGGTGTCTGTCACGACACTTCTGCCATTGGAATAACAGTTTATTTTGTGCGGGAGGGAGCAGGAATATTTTGTTTCAACCCTTTAATTCTTTCTTTTTTCCATACTGGAGGTTGGACTCAAGTTTTTACACTACACATGCTTGGAAAAAAAACTATCATTAGCCCCCTGTTTATTTTGAGACAGAGTCTCACTCACTTGCCCAGGCTGGCCTTGAACAAAAGATCCCCTGCCTCAACCTCCTGAGTAGCTAAGATTACAAGCCTGTACCAACATACCTGGCGATTGCTCTTATTTTCTGGGAAGTTTTTCTCTTCTTTCTCCTTGGAATGCCCCTTGATGTTAAATGGGGCAGGCCCAGAGCATGGGCGTGCTGCTAGGAGTGGGGTGGGGATGGGGACACTAATGGCAGAGACCTGGGCTTTCATAAATCTCCACAGCCTGTTACTTATCCAATGCTGTTCATTCCCTCTGCCTACAATACCTTTTTATTTTGTTTTGTTTTTCAAGACAGGGTTTCTCTGTGTTACCCTGTCTTGTCCTGGGACCTCTCTGTAGACCAGGCTGGCCTCAAACTGGCAGAGATCCCCCTGCCTCTGCATCCTGAACGCTGAGATTAAAGGCGTGCACCACCACCGCCTGGCCTCAATACCTCTTTTGTCTAGTCTTGCCTCTGTTCTCACGGTGGTGAAAAGTGTGGGAACAGTTCTGGATCTGCCACCATAGGTTCCAGACTAGAGACATCCTGCTCCCGTCTACTTTTTCCAGGGGCCTGACCACACTTCTCCATACTGCACCCCTTCCCACAGCTCGCTCTCTTTTTTAGTCTCCCTACCTGATTTCCCCACAATTCTCTCCTACAAGTATGTTTGTGATGCTGGGCGGTGGTGGCACACACCTTTAATCCCAGCACTCAGAAGGCAGAGGCAAACAGATCTCTGTGAGTTAGGGGCCAGCCTGGGCTACAGAGCGAGTACCAGGACAGGCTCCAAAGGCAGAAATCTGTCTCAAAAAAAACAACAACAACAACAACAAAAAACAAACAAACAAACAAAAACCAAAGAAAAAAGTATGTCTGTGAGCAAACCTCCCTGGACACCTCTCAGGGGCTCCCCTCAGTTAACTGCCAGTACCTTCCCTGCTTTCCTTTATCTCCCGTCTTCCATTATAGTTACTGCTCATCCGTAGATGGCCAAGGACGTCACAAGGTCTGACTGGTCATTCAGTGAGTCTTTATTGAGTGCTTCCTCTGTACCAGGCACTGTTCTAGATGCCAATGAATACATCAATGAATCAACCAACCAAATCCTTGCTCCCCGGCCAGGGAGCTTACATTCTACCTGGGAAATGGAGAATGCATACAAACATTGAAATAAGTTACATGGTCCGTGGGGTGATGCATGCTGTTTTAATTACTCTAGAGTCTGCTCAGTACCTGAATATGAAAGTACTCATATTGTTAATGTATTTGTTCTTGATTTAGCTTTATAGTGCTAGAGATCATACCTAGCGACTTGCAGGTGCTGGCCTCAAATGCATGCTTCTCCAATCTCGGTATCCACAGAGCTGGGGTTATAGGCATGCACACCAGACTCAGATCTCTGAAGTTACTTTTTTTCTTTTTTGAGAAGAGGGTCTCACTATATAGCTCTGGCTGGCCTGACTAGGTAGACCACTCTGGCCTTGAACTCACAGAGATCTGTCTACCTGCCACCTGAGCTCTGGAATTAGAGGCATAGACCCCCCACAGTGCATCTGGGAACTTTGTTGTTTTTGTGTGTTTGTTTTTGTTTTTGTTTTGAGACAGTCTTATGTATCCCAGAGCTGAGAGCAACCTAGAACTCCTGAGCTTCTTTCTTTCTTTCTTTCTTTCTTTCTTTCTTTCTTTCTTTCTTTCTTTCTTTCTCTTTCTTCCTTCCTTCCTTCCTTCCTTTCTTCCTTCCTTCCTTCCTTTCTTTACTTCATTCTTTCTTTCTTCTTTCCTTCCTTTCAGACAGGGTCTTTATGTAGTCCTGACTACATAAAGAGAGTCTGGAACTCTCTTTATGTAGATGAGGCTGGTCCCAAACTCACAGAGAGGTGCCCATCTCTGCTGCCTCAGTGCTGGGATTATAGGGATGTGCATCCAGGACCCCACTCCTTGGATACTGGAATTACAAGCATACAACACCAGGCCAGATTTATGTGGTGCTGGGTTTCAAGCCTGGAACTTCGTGCATGCAAGGCAAGAGACAAACACTCTACCAATAGAGCTACAGCCACAGACTCCACACCCTTACCCCCGAGACTTGATGATTCTGTTTAACTCTGTTTGGGTAGCAGTTTCCGAGATTTAGCCGAGCAGGGCTGATGCTGCTCATAATGTCCTCTCAGGAAGAGCACAGTCCTTGAATCCTGAGGAGCGAGGGACAGATGTTAACAGCAGGCCTCAGCAGAGCAGCTGGGGGTAAGGGCCTGGTGGGCCTTCCATCCACCTGGACTGATACTAGCCTATCATTGAGGAAGCAAGGTTAGTTCCCTGGTTTGGCCACCAGAGGTCATTTTACCCCTGCAAATCACCAGCCGAAGCCCTTGTAAAGACACAAAAGGCCCAAATCGTAACTGAAACAGAAGCACTCGGGAAATCTCCCTGTAGAGGGAGACACAGGGTTATAGTGCATATAGGACACATAGGTGACCACAGCTCTCAATGTCAGGGTCTAAAACTGTCGCAGAGCCAACTCTGCAACCTTCCCAGCAACCCAACTGCTACTTGGGTAAAGAGGGAAGAGAACCATTTTGCTGGCCTCCTGCTGTGTTCCCGGCCCCCTTACTTCCTTGTACAGTCTTCTCTCCTGTCGAACACTACGTCTTTTCCTTCCTCAGGAATGCTCCACCCTGGCCCTGCGTTTGTGTGTCTGGCTGTACACCCAACCTCCAACCCCCACCCCAACCTTTTTAAGAACCACAATTAGCGATTAGCTGATCAATGCCCTCATCCCAGAGTCAAAAAAACAAAAACAAAAACAAAAAACAAAAAAAAACCCAAAACCCCAACACCCTAGAGGAAGTTAGACGTGAGTTCTAATACTTCAGAGCAAGCGACGTCAAAGTGTGCCCAGAGACCAGCTTTCTGAGGAGGTCCTTGAGGTCAGAACTGTGCTCGCAATACTAACACGTCCCTTGACCTTCTCATGCGCGTTCTCGCCCCAGTATATACGGAAGCTTCTGGAAGTTTTATGAAATGTGATGACATCACTGCTCTTAGCTAAATGGAGTGTGTGCCTCTGTATTGTTTAACACATCTAACATGTTTCAAAGACATAAGAAAAAAGAAGAAACAAAAGCTCTCAGGTCTCTCAATGTTTGCATAAAGGGATTGGAGACCCAACAGCTTGAAGACTGATGCTTGAATGCAAAAATGTTAAGACTCAGGAGGGAGAGAGGAATGAGAGGAGAGAAGGAGAGATACGAGGAGGAGAGGAGAGGAGAGGAGAGGAGAGGGAGGGGAGAAAAGAAGAGAGGGAAGGAAGATGAAGGAGCAAGGAAGAGGAGGGGAAGGGAGGGGGACAGGGTATGGAGAGAATGAGTGAGGAGCGGGTGAAACAGAGTGGGGGTTGTGTAGAGAGAGCCTTCCTCAAATAAAAATTCCATAAAATATTGACTGCATCTGAGCATGGTGTACATATGTATACAATATATAATCCCAGCCCTGAGTGCTGAGGCAGAAGGATCAAGAGTTTAAGGCCAAGTCTGGCAGTGGTTGATGCATGTCTTTAATCCAAGGATGCAGAGGCAGGCAGATCTCTCTGAGATTGAGGCCAGACTGATCTGCAGAGTGAGTTCCAGGACAGCCAGTGCTACACAAAGATACCCTGTCTCAAAAACAAAAACAAACGAATAGAAAAGACCAAAAAAAAAAAAATTAAGGCCAAAGCCAGTTTTAGTGGCACACACTTAAATCCAGCACTTCGGCGACAGAGGCAAGCAGATCTCTGTGAGTTCAAGGCCATGTCGGTCTACAGGTTGAGTTTCAGGATAGCCAGGGCAACAGAGAGAACCCAGTCTTGAAAGGAAAAAAAAAGAATTCAAGGCCAGCCTCTACTATGTACCAAGTTCAAGGTCAGCAGCACAGTCTATGTGGGGGGCGGGAGAAGGAGGGAAATGAGGCTGAATATTAAAGACACAGAATGGAAAAGGCCCAGAGAATGGCAGAAGGAGAAAATGTGACAAGAAAGGGACAAAGAACCAGGATTTGAGAGGGACTCAACCCGTAGCTCTGCTCTGCCCCCACCACCTCATATTGGGTGTCAAGTCTAAACTGTTACAGGTCACAAAAGAGGTCAGTGCATATCAGATAAACCTTTGTATTCTGCCTCCACCTGTGCAGGGAAGCCAAATGGACTTGAGGGCAGGTGGTGTGGCATCCATGGCCCTCAGGTCAGCACAGAAGGCAGCAGGTGGGGCTGGGATGGGGTTCAGTGGGAATGAGGTGGCCAAGCATGTGCAGGCAGTGGGTTCTAGGTTCTACCACCAACCCTAAGTTTTGTATTTGAAAGTGATGGATGAATTTCTGTGTAGTTGATTCACCAAGATGAGGGAATCTTCAGTTCTCAGACTGATGACCTAAATCCAGGAGATCCAGCTTCTGTTCCATGTACCAGCTCTTAGCCATGGGCATACTCACCACATGGCTTCCTACTTCCTGGAGCAGACTTCCTCTGATTTAAAACCAGAGCTAATGCTGTCACCAGCAAAAGTCTTGCTTTCCTGTCTTTGCTTACACACTTATTTCCTTCTGCACACTAGGACTGGAGTTGCTTCAAAGTCCAAGTTCCCAGCCCACCACCCTGAAATATATATACCCTAAAGGAGGCCCAAGAGTACACTGTGACACTGTGTCCTTTCAGAGGGCTGAATCCTGGGGGCTCTGGGTAATGTGTGTTTCCAGATTGCCAGGCTGAAGTAACCCCTGACTGGTGGCATCCTGCCCGGTGTTTTGGGTGGTTTCTGAGGGTGGTTCGGTCAGTGCCCCTCGAGCCCCATTGGTAGACAGAGGCCTCGTTTGGAGCGCGGTGCCCAGGTTGCGAAGGGTGTTGCGGAAACCCTCGGCACTGAAGTAGTACACCAGCGGATCCAGCACACAGTTGGCGCCGGCCAGCAGCACCATTACCATCAGCACACCGCGCACCTGATCGCGGGCCTCAAGGCTGGATTCCACCAGGTTGGCTCGCAGCAACCCATACACAGCCAGCGTGGCGTTGTAGGGTACGAAGCACAGCAGGAAGATGACGAGGTTGATCAGCAGGAGGCGCACGGTCTTCTGGCGCCGATGACTTTGAGTGGCGTCGGGCCTCGCCAGCGTCCAGAAGACCCGGCCCGACGAATAGACGACAGCCGCTAAGGGCAGCAGAAAACCCAGGGTCTCAGCCAGCAGCAGGAGCGGCAGCAGTCCGCCCTTCCACAGCTGATCGCTGAAACTCTCAAAGCACAGGCTCACGGTGCTGTTCTGGTACCTGCAGGAGGACGGGCTGTGCACACGGGCGGCGGGCACGGCGCAGAGCAGGATGAGCGCCCAGACGCCTAGGCAGACCCGCCGCGCCACGTGGGGCCGCCGCAGGTGGCGCAGTCGCAGCGGGTGCACGATGGCCGCGTAGCGGTCCACGTTGATGAGCATCAGAAATATACAGCTGCCGTACATGTTCATTTGGAAGATGGCGCCCGACATCTGGCACAGGAAGCCCGGGAAGGGCCAGTGGTGCCGTGCATAGTAGGAGAGGCGCAGGGGCAATGACAGGGTGAAGAGCAGGTCGCTGGCTGCCAGGTTACACATGTACACGCTCACCACCGAGTTTATGCGCAGCACACGCAGGAAGACCCACAGAGCCAGAGCGTTGAGAGGGAGACCAGTCGCCAACACCAGGCTGTAGACCACCATGTGCAGACGATGTGTACCCCGATAGTCACGGCACTGGGGCACAGGGCTGTTGGTAGAAGAGGCATTGGCTGAAGAATTGGCAAACATCGTGTCCAAGTGGGAAGAGAAACTGGGCTGAGGCATCATGGGGAATGCTAAGGTACAAGCATGGCTTTCACCTCCAGGGTGGTAGCCTGGTGCAGAGTCTGTCCCAAAGCAAGCAGAGGCAAGGCATGGGAGCGGAGTCTATGACCTCAGGGGCAGATGATTGGCCAAGGCTGTAAGCCTTTGGTGCCACAACTTCAGCAGTGGAAACCTGGAAGAGGAAGGCAAGGCAAAAATAAAGTTAGTAGAGGTAGACCGTCCTCTAAATGCTTAGCTAACACGACTGGCCCCCCTGAGTCAGCCTCAGGGCTCTTCACTCCACCTTCTCCATTCTTCTGCCAGAATGACTTTTTATAGCGCCCCTCTGTCATCAGTGTCCTACCCAGGTCCTGTAGTCACCGATCCCAGACAGGCTATGCTTGAGTGCTGGCTTTGTCACTTGCCTTGCTTTGTGACCCCAGAGATGCCATTCTTTCTGAATTTCATTTTCTCTATCTGGGTGCATGTGAAGGAGTCTGAGTGCCTTCTACTTCAAGACGTTGTTTGGACATTAAGTAAGATGAAAATGCTTCCATCGCTGTTCTTAGAACCTGCCTTTCCTCCTGCCCTTAAATGTTTACGGAATCCTTAGAAGGTTCCAGCCTGCTCCAGCAGCGAGCAACAAAACAAAGGCCTTGTCCCACCCACCTACTTCACAGTCCATTAGAGGAAGACTACCAACAACAGCACAAATAGGTCTGACCAATGGGAGAAGGGCTGCTGCACACTTCCTCTGGGCCATGGGCTGGGGGGAGGTGCCCTGTTATCTGGGGATAAAGTTCAGACTCTCAAGTCCAGCACAATCCCAGTTGTATTCACCTTTCCCTTGAGGGCTGGCTTTGGTCAGAGAGACCACCTGGATTCAGTTTGACTGGCCTAACCCTGCATTTCTTCATCTACAAAATGAGAATAAGATTGTGCCGGTGTAGTGCAAGGCAGTTGCCAGCAGCCTCGGTCAGAGGCACATTAAGAGCACTTTAGCATTCCCCTCAGAAAGGTGGGGGAAGGCTCCAAGACAGTGGTTCTCAGCCTTCCTAATGCTGCAACCCTTTAATACAGTTCCTCATATTGTGGTGACCCCCAACCATCACATTATTTTGTTGCTACTGGATAACTGTAATTTTGCTACTGCTGTGAATGTAAATATCTGTTATGCAGGATATGATATGTTACCCCCAAAGAAGTCACAACCCACAGACTGAGAACTGCAACCCCAAGAACTGTGAGCCCTCCTTACTAAGCCATGGTACACTCCCTACCAGAGAACCAATTGGTGCACCACAGACAGCCAAGAGGTAGATAACGGGAAAGACAGGGTCTTAGGGCCCCACCTCCCTCATATGCAAGAGGCCACAGGAGCCACCCCCATCCCTGCCTCATCCACAGGTGTGTGAGTGTGTTAGAATAAATATAACTTAATCTTTATCTTTTTTTTTTTTTTTTTGAGACAGGGTCTCATGTAGCCTAAGCTGGCATTAAACTTGATGTGAAGTTAAGGCTGGCCTTGAACTCTTGAGCCTCTTGCCCCAACCTTCCAAGTGCTAGGGTTACAGGTGTAACCGTAAGGTTACCATCCTTAGCTCCAGTTTCACTTTTTATAATTTATTTGACTTCTCTTCCTGGAGTCACAATCTAACTCTGCTGCCCAGGCCGTCTGGCCTGAGTTCCAGGGTTGAAATGTTCTGCCTCAGCTGGGAATGCAGGTGTCTCCCACAGCACCCGACTCTAAAAATAGTTATTTTTTAAATTTTATGATTATGAGCCCTTTGCTTGGAGGCGTGGATGTGCATCATGTGTGTGCCCGGTGCATTTGGAGACCAGCACTTCTTTATCAGGGTCTTTAGACGGGGAGTGGCAGAGGCTGTGAGCAGCCGTGTGGGTGGTGGTAACTAAACCACAGTCCTCTGCAAGAGCGACAAGTGCTTTCAACCTCTGAGCCATCTCTCTGAGGTTTGGTTTGGTTTTATACAGGATTTCTCTGCGTAGCTCTGGCTGTCCTGGGACAGAATCTCTCTTTAACCCCATCTGGTCTGGAACTCACTATGTAAACCAAACTGGCCTCAAACTCACAGAGATCCTCCTGCCTCTCTGCCTTCCACGTACTAGGATTAAAGACGTGCACCACCTGGCTCTTCGAGTCCTTGTTATTACTGCTTTAATTATGTGTATTTGTGTGGTGGTGGGGGAGTGCATATGAGTGCAGTGACCAAGGAGGCCAGAATTCAGGATCTCCTGGTGCTGAACTTACAGTTAGTTGTGCTGGGAGCAAAAGTTGGGACCTCTGGAAGAGCAGCAAGTACCCTGAGTACTTGCTGAGCCGTCTGCTATCCCTTAACATCATTTTAAAGAGAGTATAACTTCATGCCGTTAACATATGTCTTAACCACAAATCATTTCCAGAAACGGATTTTTTTTTATTATATCCAACAGTGCTATACTCACAAAGCAATACTCCCTGCCTCACCCCTTCCCCGGTCTCTGGTACCCTCTTTTCTACTTTATGTCCCTGAATTGTCTGTTCTAGTTACCTCACGGGAGTGGAGTGATACAGTGTTTGCCCAGTGTCTGGCTTATTTCGCGTAGCATCCTGTTTCCAAGATCTGCTCATTCTTCCAGCCATCCTTCCATGCATCCAGCCATACTGCGGCGTGTGATGGAATTTTTTCCAGTGCTGTAAGGGGTGGAACCCAGGGCCTTATAAACTCTAAGTACACCCACGTGTGATGGTGCTCACCTGCAATCTAGGCTTGGAAGACCGAGCCAGGAGGGACAGAGTTCAAGGTTATCTTCCTCACACTCCTAATCCCAGTGTTTAGGAAGATTGCCAAGAGTTCAGCTTAGGTTACCGAGTGAGACTTTGTCTCAAATCAGCCAAACAGATTACATCTAGCTGCTAGGGATGCTGAGGCAGGACTGCCACTTGAACACAGGATGTTAAAAACAACCGTGGAAACACAGCAGGACCTCATCTCAGGAAAAAAAAAAAAAAAGCTTCTGTCTTGAATATTTATATGACTTTTCCCTTGTCATTAGTCCCTCAAAAAAGTGCATTATGGAAGCCCTGGTCTGGGATGGTGGTGCTCACAGCTCTCAGAGAGCAGGAAGATCCCAGATTCAAGGTCATCCTAGGCTCTAGAGGAAGACCCTACATCAATGAGTTCAAGGTCAGTCCCGTCTACACAGCAAGTTTCACGATAGCCTGAGCTACGTAGAGAGACCCTGTCAAAAACAAAACAACAAAGAAAGATCTTTTTAAAAAAATTGGTGCTTTTCAAGAGGACCTGGGTTCAATTCCCAGTACCCACATGCAGCTCACAACCGTCTGTAACTTCAGTTTCAAGATATCAAACACCCTTTCTGGCTTCCATGGGCACTGTGCACATGTGGTACACAGACATACATGCAGCCAAAACATCTATTCATACAAAATAAAAATAAATATTCTTTAAACATTTTTTAAAAGTAGGGTGTGGGTCACAGGCCTGTAATTTTAGAGGCTGAGGCAGGACAATAGACTGGGCTGAGATAAGGAAATGAGATAAGGGTTATATAATATATAATATATGGGATATATAGGGAAACACTTTTCCCTTTTGCAAACACAAATGGAGGAGGGTTCAGTGCACACTCACACTCAAAGAGAAAGTGGAACAAAAACAACAATAAAAATCTATTTATATTGTATTACATGGGTTATAAGCAACCTAAAGATAGGTGGTTTGGGGGAAGAAGGGGAGAACACAGGGTCTCAGGTGACATGGACTGCTCTAAGACTAAGTAGCCGAGGGTGGCTTTGAACTCCTGCTCCTCCAGTTCCATCTCCCAAGTGCTGGGGTTACAGGCATGTAGTACCTGACCTGGGCTTAGAGACAGGTACTTTAAGGTGTATAGGACAATATGTGTAGGATTTATGCCTCCAAAAACGTTGGCAGCTGAAGGGGTCTGAGATACTAGTACCCCACAGACACTGATACTAGTACCAAATCAGATGTAAACATGCTGAACAGCAAAGAAACCTCTGCCCCACTTACAGAGAGTCAGCAAATTCTGCACATACATTGTGTTTGCAGGCCTCTGCTGTGGCAGCTGGCATTTCTTTAACCTGAAATGTCCTTCCTCCCCTTTGCTACCTGATGAACCTGGTCATTTTACACGAGGCCATGTGACCCCTTTCCTGGCTCTGTCTTCCTCTGCAGGGCAGCTGTGACCAAGCCCCTTCCTTTGAGTTACTCGGGGTTCACAGATACCTCAGTTGTTCTTACATGCACGGTGACAGCTAGTTCTTAGTCGCTGTCCTTGGGCTCTGAGCAGGAGGGGCTTCGGGAGGAGGCTGACATCTTTGCCAGCACAGCATCTACACCAGCACAGGTGAAGCGGGAAGAAATCAGCCACTCCAGGAGCCAGGCCAAGCACGTGTCTCTAGTCCTCCCCACAGTCCTTTGAGGTGGGTGTTTGTCTTCATTGTTATAGGAAAGAAAACAAAAGCTCGTCTCCGAGGAATAAAGGCAAGACCCAAATCTTGGACCGCCCAGCTCCAAAGTCCAAAACCGTACATTGCAGCTCCCAACAAGAATGAAGGAGGGTTTGTGGATGGGTGCTGCATAGACTACTTGGTCTTTTATAATTGCCCGTATGAAATCTATGCCCATGGGTAACATATCATTTCCTCATTTGTCCGATTGGCATTCGTTTTAATAACCCACTTCCTTTTGAATCCTCTCAGCACACTGGCTGCACACACCCATCTCTTTCACACACACACAGAGATATGCCTCTTTACAATCTTCCCCGGAGTACTGAAGCACTTAAGCAAGGAGCAGTGATACATTTCTGAACTCCCAGCTACTCAGGAGGCTGAGACAGGAGGAGCCCAGAAGCGAGGGCCAGCCTGAGCCAAAAGGGACACCTGGTCTCCCAAAGAGAAAAGCCTTTTAGCTGGCTGCTTTTAAGTGCTTTTAATCCACCTGTTGTTCTGTGTATTTATCCCCCCTCCCCAACTAGATGGCAAAGCCCTAGGGTGGGGATCACATTCTTAAACACACACTTCAGCGCTGCACCTAGGTTCCCTGAGTGAATCCCTTTGGCCACTTGGAAGGAAAATGGTTTCCATCCAACAATTAGCTTATTCTTGGTGTTTCTATAACCACCGAATCATTTACCACGCTTCTGCCTCCGCTCTTTATTGACTCACAGGACACTAGCTCTCTGCACTGGCCTTACGGAAAACACTTGCATTACAGTTTCATTGAGGGACCTGGGGAGATGGCAGGTGAGGGCTTGTGCTGCTCTTGTGGGGGACCAGGGTTTACTTACAAGCTCTCATTGTTGGGTGACTCACAACCTGGAACTCCAGCTCCAGGGACTCCAACACCTCTGGTCCCCTCAGGCACCTGCACATACCCACATACAGACAGACACGGCCATATATATCATCTAAAAAATTAGTGGGGCTGGAGAGATGGCTTAGTGGTTAAGTGCACTGGCGCTTTTTCAGGGGATCAAGGTTCAATTCTCAGCACCCACACGGCAGCTAAAATTATCTATAACTCCAGTTCTGGGGGAATCTGACACCCTCATACAGACATACATGTGGGCAAAACAACAATGCACACAAAATAAATCACTACAAAATTAATAAAAATGAAAAAAAAACTCAAAAATTCAGTAACAGTTTATAACCAAAACAGCAAGAACTATCATTTTGTAACCCAAATCTTACCATTTTACTTGTAAAATCAAGAACTCCTACAATTAGGAAGAACATTCTAGATACTGAGTGCAGGAATACATTCTTTTCTGGGAATTTCAAGTCTCTCTGTTAAAACAAGTTATAAAGCAAATCTTTGAACTGCTACTTAAAGGGATCCCTTAAAAAAAGGAAACGGCAATGGTCTCATTACCCTATTCCAAAGAGAAGTTCTTGGGTTTCTTTATGGCCGAGACTCTTTGTGAAAAAGCTCCTTTCCAACAGACAGAAAGGCCAAACTGCTAAGGCCCCTGCCTGGCCCCTTACCCGGTTCCCCTCCTTCCCTTAGCTCTGCCCAGGCTCCTGGCTCAAGAGCTGTATGGGCCCAGTGCCAGGCCAGATGGCAAAGCTGGGGAAAACTGCCAAAGAGGAGTGTGGAAAGAGGGGTGTAGGTGTGGGGGGGAAGGGGGAGAAGTAGCACAGACCCTCTCCCCAATTCTGCCTTGAAGAAGAGGCAAGGCTGGGGGGCAGGGATGGAAAAAAAATCTAAGTAGCAGTTACCTCCAAAAAGAGGGAAGAGCGATGTTTCATTTCTCCAGCTAGGAGGCGGCCACAGAGGCCTACACAGCTTGGTGACACAGACACTCACCACGACACACATTCTCACACATAGACACACCGAGGCATGCATACATTAGCATCCAAATCAGTGTCTGTGCACAGGCGGCTACACCGCAGAGCCACGTGGGCCAGAGAAGAAAGGAGAGTCCTGGCCCCTGCCTTAGGGAAAATCTTTAACGAGCACAGAGAGCCAGGTTTCTTCCGAAATGCATGCTCATATAGATGTAAGCAAAAAATATCTCAGTCCGTAGGCATGGAGCACCAGAGACACCACAGTCAACATAGAGGAACCAGGGGCACGATGCTTGCCACCCTCACGCTGCTCAAATCAGAGGCGTCCCTGTCTTTGGGATCCCATGTGCACACCTGGGGCCCTTGTTCCTTACCTCCTCGGGACCTCTGGAACCTGTTCCATTGCCCTCTGAGCTGGGCTGGGTACTGCTCTTGGCTGAGATAAGGGAGAGGGGCAGGGCTATTTTCTGTTACAGGCAGGAAGTAAAAACCAAGAGTAAAGTGGGCAGGAGGCTAGCTCATGATCAGCCCTCCACGCGACCCCCCTGCTTTGCCTAAGGGGGTCATGCTCCCCAGCCTGTAGCCGAGGATGTGGAAGATCGTTGCAGCCAGCAAACTCGACAGTGACAGGAAGAGTCTGCCCACCACCTGCACTGTGCTCCTCCACCTTGCCTCTCTCCCATGTGTCACAGATAGCTTGCTCGGTGACTCCTGTTACCAATTGACATCTTTCTGCTTTCTCCACGGGGCCAAAATTCAGGTCTTTGTGCCAACAATTACCTCTGGGGTAACCTCAGGTCATTTCTCAGCCCAAACACAGGAAATAACACTCCCCTTCCTAAGTGTCTAAATTGCCCCTTTGACACTTCCTCTGCTTCTGTTCAAGCACTGCCAAGCAGGTGCACCTCACCCCTGACAGGCTTGGGTGCAAGGGTGACATCACGTGCAGCCACTAAGCTCCCCACAGGGCCCCTGGGTTTGCCGAGAACCCTGTCTTAGACTTGTTAGTTCTGCCCCAGTGTCAGGGGCTGGTTTATACCTGTAATGCCAGCACTTGGGCAGCGGAAAGCAGGAAGGTCACTACAGGTCCCAGGCCTGGGCTACATAACCAGGTTCAGACCAGGCAAGGAAACCCTGTCCGCTGGGGTGTGTGTACTTTTCTATGTAGTGAGTTCAGGGCAGCAGAATTACACGGTAAGACTTGCTCTCAAAACAAAACTAAACCAAAAGGTGTGTTCTGACCTTTCTGTGCACAGTTTAAAGCTGCTGGTCAGCTTCTCCTGAGACTGAGGCCCAGGGCAAAGATGGCAAGAGTAATGGTTTGGAGAGTTCAGAGTGAGGTCACCCAGCCTAGAAGAAGATAGAGTCTGGAGTCACCTGAAAGAGAGAAGAGGCCTCCTGTGACCGAGTAGCTATTCGTTGGTTGCAGGCCCAGGAATCCTGTCCCGTCACTGGGGTCCTGTCTTCTACCTGCTCAAGACGGCCCTGCTTCTTGTCCTCTCTCCCCAAGTCTTTCTTTCCCTGCCCTTCCAACATGGTTCTCAGTTTCAGTCTCCCTCCTGGGCTCAGCAATTTCCCTTCCTTTTTTTGTTTTTGTTTTTGTTTTTCGAGACAGGGTTTCTCTGTAGCTTTGGAGCCTGTCCTGGAACTAGCTCTTGTAGACCAGGCTGGCCTTGAAGTCACTGAGAGATCCACCTGCCTCTGCCTCCTGAGTGCTGGGATTAAAGGCATGTGCCACCACTGCCCACTTGCAATTTCCCTTCCTATACCCGTCTAACCCCCTTCAGTGGGGTTTCCCTATTCCCTCTCCTTTCTCCTTGAGATAGGATCTCAAAGCATATCTCTGGCTGACTTGGAATTCAGGACAATTCTTCTGCCTCAGGCTCCAGAGTGCTGGGACTATGATTGGCCTTCACAATGCTTTTCCGGGAAAGCCAGAAGTCATAGGTGACCCACAGTCCAGTAATTAGTTTCCCCGATGTGTAGATGACAGTTACCTACCTGTCCCTCCACCCTACCTCCCAAAGCTGGAAAAACAGGAAAGAAAGTTCCAACCCCCCAAAGTCACTGCCATAGGCTCGCACAGTGCTGATCTCTGCCCTGTGTACGACTTACCCTCGCTTCAGGCCTGACAGGTCCTGCCTCTTCTGAATAAGCTCCTGGAGTCTTTTAGGCTGGGTGACCTTACTCTGAACTTCATCATACCACTGGCCTCAGAGGCCCACGCCCTTTGTTTTTGAACCCAGGGCCTAGTGCACACTAGACAAGCACTTTGCCTCCTAGCTACGCCAATATTCTCATCAGCTCTCCCCTCTTCTGATGTCTCCCCCTTGGTTTTATTATTATTATTATGGGGCACATACTGGGGGAGTGGGGTCAGGAGAGCTAATGGCACAGACTGAGCTGGCCTCTGGTGTCTCTGGTTGTTTGAGAGGTGAGGGCCACTGTCACATTCCTTGCCTCCATTTCCCCCAGGGCTGTGACTTCAGCTTATCATAAACGAAGAGTTTTGGAAGTCTTTGAGTCTTTTTCTTGTCATCGAGCCCCTTAAAACCGTAGGCAGTAGGCAGGCAGTGGCCTGCACAAGGATGGCAAAGGTCCCAGACAGCCTTCCACAGGTTCTCACACATGCACAATAGCGCATTTCCTCCCCCTTTATGCTACTCATGAGCCATAGTCTGTCAAAGCCGTGGGGACAGAGAGACCAGACGGCCCAACACCCTTCTATTTCAGCATATCGGGTCGGGGCAGCGCTTCCTCACAATCCATTAAAACAGACCTAGGAGGGCTGGAGGTAGCTCGGTGGCAGAAAGGTTACTGGCATTCACAAGATTCTGGGCTTAACCTTGGGCACAACAATAGATGAAGTAGATCTGGGCGTCGTGGCACACTTGTGTAGTTTAAACTATCCAGAAAGCTGATAGGATAGGGATCATTTGAGGTTAGGAGTTGAAGACCATCCTAGAAAGCATGAGACTTCGGGCTGGGCGGTGGTGGTACATGCCTTTAATTCCAGCACTTGGGCGGCAGAGGCAGGCAGATCTTTGTTAGTTCAAAGCCAGCCTGGTCTACAAGAGCTAGTTGCAAGACAGCTAGGACTGTTACATAGAGAAACCCTGTCTTGAAAAAACAAACACACAGACAAAAAGAAAGCATGACACTACATTCCCCAAAAGGGTCAGTCAGGAGAGCAGGGATGCAGCTCCTCAGTTGGTGGAGTGTTTACCTAGCATGCTCTGGGTTCAACCCCAGCACTTGCAGAAACCTGCTGTGGTGGTTCAGGCCTGGAATCCCAGACTCCAGAGGGAGAGGAATCAGGAGTTCAAGGACCTCCTTGGCTACGTTTAGAATTTGAGGCCAGCCTGGGCTACATCTCAAAAGCGGGGTGGGGAGCACTCAGTGGTAGGGCAAGTGCTTAGCTTATAGTCATTCTATTCTGGCACCAAATAACCAAATAAAACACACCTTGGTGACCGGGGAGGGCTGTTTTTCCCGGTCAGATCTTTAGCTAACTTTAATCAGTTCAGCTCAGTGTCTTCTAGGTTAGGACCCGGTACTGCAGGATGAGTGGGTATGAGGGGAGCAGATCTCAGAGAGCTCTTCTCAGGGAGCTCAGGGTCAGCATGAAAACAGGAGCCTAATGATTTAGGGGAGGACCCTAAGGTGGTTCACAGCGGGGCTTCAGGCCTTAGGGTGTGCCAGGCATGTTGGCTGCCTCTTCAGGCCCCCTGTGGAAAGATCTGTCCCCCGGGGGGCGGGGGGGCCCAGCTCCTTTTGCCCTCTCACCTTATCCAAAAGGGTTCCCCCAAAGCCTGCAGCCCACCCGTATTCTCCATCCTCACCAATGTCCCCCACTTCTGGTATGTCACACCCCCATACCTGTGCTCGGCCGCTCTTCCTCTGCCGCTGCCCCAAGACTGCTTCCGCTGACACTCTGACACTCTGGGCTGGGCTGAGCTGTGCCGGTAGGACCTGCTGCTGGGCGGGCCTGACACACCCACCCCACAGATCTCAGTCCATCCCTGCCAGCTCCGCGCACTCACCCAAACCCACAGAGGCAGAGTGGAGAAAGCCTTGACCACAGACACCTCAGCAAACGGGTCCTAGACGCGAGTCCCAAGAGCTGCCGAAAGCCCAGCCCTAACTCTAGTCATCCCGACTATGGCTCACAGACTTGCAGTTTCCGGGAACTCCAGGTGGCACACCCACCACCGCTGCCTGATGACTAATACCCTCCCCCACCCATGCTACTCTCACCTGTCTCCTCCCTGCCTGTGTCTCTTCCTCTCTTGGGTCAGGTAGGTGGTTTACTTCATGTGGCTCGTGGTTGTATCTTCCGCTGCCTAGGGCCCACGGGCATGCCAAGTGTTCTCCCTCCGTGCCAGCACACATCCAGTTCCTCTATCAGCAGTGGCCTGTCTGGATGCTTCCTCCTCTCCCTCTGCTGTCTCAGGCTGGGAGCTCCTGGAGGCAGGGAGCTTAGGGTCGTTCCTGTCTGCATCTTTGGGCTGAGCATAGCCCTTTGCTAATCAAAGGCGGTGTTTTTGGAGGTATCTGGAAAAGGTTACATGAGTTTGGCAAGCACTAGGCAAAATGCAGCATTAGAATTGTGCTGAATGGGAAGCCATGGATTGACCACTCCAGCTGACTGAGGGTGCATAAGGGGTGCCTTATTCTAATTGCCTGGTTTCCTTTGTGGGGATTGAATCCAGGATGGCCCACGCAGGTCAGCAGGTGCTCTTCCACTAAGCCACACCCAGATCTACTATTTTGGGCACATTTCAATTTTCTATTTTTGAGACAGGTTTCATTATGTATCTCCAACTAGCTTAGAACTCACTCTGTAGACCAGGCTGGCCTTGAACTTACAGAGATCCTCCTGCCTCTGCTTCCTGGGTGCTGGTGTTAGAGGTGTGCACCATCATGACTGGCAATCTCTTGATTTTTTTTTTCTTAAAGAAATTTTATGCTTCAGAAAACCACAATTGGTCACAACGCAAAGATGAACTGATGCTGGGGTGCCCAGCCCCAGTGGATACACCGACAATACACTTCCTGCACCTAAGGTTCAGGAAACGTCTCCGAAAAGGGGTGGAAAGAACCAGAGGAACAGGAAGTCCAATGTGAGAACATGTCTCCTAGAAAAGGGAAACTTCACCCATGGTACCTCAGCAATATGGCTGCCTAAACAAGATCTGAACAATGACAACACTAGTACCTGGTAATGTGGAAGGGGGAATGACCGCCAGGAGTCCCACCTCTGGACTAAGAACTGCTGACCGCTAATGACGGCTGAGAGAGGGGGAATTAGTCTTTCCTGGGGATGAACCCCTTAATTAACTTAACCAATACCAAATGGTCAACTCTGAAACTATGTATACACAAGCAACACTAAATGGTCTCAGCAGATTGTGTATGTGTGTGTGTGTGTGTGTGTGAGAGAGAGAGAGAGAGAGAGACAGAGAGAGAGACAGAGAGAGAGAGACAGAGAGAGACAGAGAGAGACAGAGAAACAGTGAAAGAAGAAGAAACCATTAACTTGAGAGGGAGAGAGGAGATAACATGGCAGGAATTGGAGAGAGGAGCAGGAAGGGGAGAAATTAAATTTTAACTAAAATAAAAAATAATTTTTCACATATGTGTATCCTTGAGTGTGTCTCTGTGTGCAAGGTACATGCAGGTGTTTGTGAAGGTTGGACGATAGCATTAGACCTCTGGAAATTGGAGTCACCAGACATGGGTGCTGGGAACCAAGTCTGGGATTTCTGTGAGAGCAGGAAGTATCCTTAACCATTGAGCCTTCTTTTCTTTCCTCTAATTTTGTTGTTCTGGTTTTTTGAGACAAGGTCTCTCTGATATATAGCTCTGGCTGTCCTGGAACTCGCTTTGTAGACCAGGCTGACCTCGGACTCACAGAGATCTGCCTGCCTCTGCCTCCTGAGTACTGGAAATAAAGGTGTGCGCCACCACTGCCTGACTTGAGAATGTTTTTATTATGAAGGTGTGGATGTAGTGTGTGTGTGTGTGTGTGTGTGTGTGTGTGTGTGTGTGTAGGCAATGTGCAATCATGCCATGGTACCTGTGTCAACACTGTGGAGTTGGCTCTCTTCTTCTACCTCTTAACATGGGTTCTGGGGATTGAATTTAAGGCACCAGGCCTGTTAGCAAATGCTTTTATTTGCTACGCAATCTCTCTAGTCCCCCACAATTATCACCCCTTTAGGAAAACAGGGTCTCATGTAGCCCAAGATGACCTTAAACTATGCAGCCACGTATGACCCTGATCCACTTCCCATGTACCACCACTCCCGAGTGAACCCAGGGCCTTGTCCATGCTAGGCAAACACTCTGCCAAGTGAGCTACATCCCCAACCCCAAGTTCTGTTTCCTGTTAACTAGAATGCCGCTAATGACGGTACATGTACTTTCTCCAGCTGTACAGCTTTGTGAGTGTCCAAACTCTTCCAGGCCAGTGCCTAAGCGACGCTTCAAGGTGCTTCATCATCGAGACCATCTGGCAAAGCCTGTACGCTTGTGGCTTCTGAGCTCCAGTATGTCGCTTCAGTTTCCTCCCTCCACACAGAGGGAAGTGCGAGATAAGTCACACTTTCTGGGGTTGATACAATCTCAGGCTTCGGTCTTGAGAATCCCACATTCACATGAGAGCTTGTGGGGCCCAGAGCTTCAGAGATGAAGGCCAGCATACCTTCTCGGCCCCCCCTGCTTCTCTTGGTGCAGGATGCTTCCTCAGAGCTGTCCCCAGGACGTTCTTGGTGGAGCCCTCCCAATGGGAGGGAGTCTGGAGTCTGGAGGTGGATGGTGGATTCCTAGGGGGATGAGGTGGCGGTGCTGAGGGTGGGGACCACACTAAATAGAGCACATGGGCTGAAGATAAATGCTTTATTCGAAGGTATTCTTCAAGGCACGTGGAGCACCCATCATGGACCTCTCTGGAACTGCTGTCCCAACCCAAGGAAAAGGTGAATAGGAGTCAGGTAAGAGACCTGTGAGGGGCACCTGGAAGCCTACTGACAGATGAGGTCTAAAAGCAATGGAGGAAGTGGAAAAGTCGGGCTGGGGTGGGGGCAGCACAGACCCCAGCTCATCCAAAGTGGCCTAGCGCCAAAGTGTTAAATTCTTGGTTCCACCGAAGAATAATCTCCTCGCTTTTAGCCAGGCTCAGCACGTTGTAGTTCTCGTTCAGCATACATCTCATGCGTAACACCTACAAAAGGATGGCGTGTACGTACGTAGAGTACGTACGTACGTAGGGGAGCACGACGTGAGGAGCGGTCAGAGCCAGGGCAGGTGGTACAGGGCAGAAAGGGATGCAGACGGGGTTTCAATGGTTCACCCTCCTTTAAGACAGAGGAGGCCTAGACTCAGAGAGGAAGTAAGTACTGTGGGCTACCTACTGAGCGAGGCTGGGAGGCCAGACAAACTCAGCATCCCATCTTCAGGCCAGCCAAGGGCGTCCCACTGGGTCCTCCTGGGCCCAGCCCTCTTATCTGTGCTAGCTTCCCTTGCCTGCTCCTGCCTGAGAGGACCTGGCTCCCTCCAGACTAGGAAGAGGAGGAGGCGCTGTCTGGAGGTCTCTGCCTCAGAGACACTGACAGGGAACTGTTTCCACAACCCAGCTCCTGGAAGAGAGGGTTCAGAACAGACCCTCCCAGGAGCACGAAGGGGCTACTGAGGGGCAAGGACCGGGTCGGAGCTCACCTTTCGGTTCTGGCTTTTCATCAGGCACTGTTGACTTTTGAAGGAACAGTAGTTTGGGTACTGGACATAGTCTGTGTCACAAATCTGAACCAGGAGCCAGGGAGAGGGACAGAGTATCAAAACCCTGACAGGACACCAGTCTCTAGATTAAGGGTCATGGCAGTCCTGGGTGGGCCAGGGCCCTAGAGAAGCAAGTCGTGCCTAGCTGAGGTGTACCCCACCGTGCTTTTTGCCTTCTTCCACCCTCAGTCCTGGGTCCTCAGAAAACAGTCAGGAGGGGAGGGGAACCAAGAGTGTCCTATTGGTCAGCTTCCTGGGAATACAAAAGGAGGTAGCTAGGGGTCCAGCACATGAGTGGTCAAGGGCTCGCTTAGTATACAAAGGTCCTGGATGCATGCCTACCAATGCACACACGCACACACACATGCACTCACACACACACACACACACACACACACACACACACACAGACGAGAGTACAGAACATAGGAAGGTGACCCAGTTAATAGTCCAATGATCAAGAGGCCCGAGGGGGAAGGGCACAAGGACCTTGGATGAGTGATGGTGGCTCAACCGCTCCCCTGCAGACCTTGTCTGCTGTCAAACTATGGAGTGGGCTTGGGGATAGGTGATCAACAACTCAGAGGTGGCAGCTTAGGGGGGAGGGAAATGCACTGGTATTACTGATGGGGAAAGCACTGGACAAGATGGGAAGAGGGCTTCAGGAGGCGAGTTCCACAGGGTCGGGCAGAGTCTAGGCTTTCACTGTAGCCGTGAGTGAACTTTGGCTTGCAGTAGGCCGTGACTTGACCAGTGCCACTCAGCAGACCATGGGTACAGTTGGGGGCAGAACTCCTATCTCTATCTCGCCTCCAAGTCTGGAGCTTCCTCACTGCACAGGGTTCCTACTGCTTTGTTGGGTGTGACCCCGATTTACTGGCGAGGGGGATCTGTTAAAGAATGGCAGGAAGCCACTAAGGACTGGGTCTCAGAGCCGGGGCCCCAAATTCTGGCTTTCCAGAATAAGTTCCTAGGGAGAACCAGGAGTGTCTGAGGGGGACAAGGTTGCAGGAAAGTGTCTGACCTTTGTGGGGAGATCCCCTTCCTGGAAGCTAAGGAATTCAGCCCTGAGCCAGTTGGAGACTCGGTAATCTTCGCAGCCCTTCAAGGCAAGCCGGTTACACCAGAAGTCCGAGCTGAGCCCTCCATACATATCTAGCCCACCAAAGCGGCCTCTTTCTGGGACCTTTGCCTGTGGACATGAGACACATGAGAGGCACAGGCCTCTCTACCCCCAGACCTCCTTCCCATGGTCCCTCCAGCCTTCCCTGCCGCAGGCCTCCCGGCCGAGGTACCTGGTTGCCGGTGGATATGCTCTGGGCTGAGAGGAAGGGGCTGATGAAGGGTATCTTGTGGGAAGCACCACACCGCTGCCGCAGCACGGTGCCCTCCGTGTGGCACTGCTCCAGCTTCAGGGAGCAGAAGGCACAGAGCGGACAGGCAGGTGTGTGTCGCCGGCCAAGATTGTCACAGACCTGGGGCAGGAGTTTGAGTGAGAGGCTGAGTCTCGGCAGGTCACCCTCTCCCCTGCATCAACCCTCCAGAGCTCACAGCAAGACGGCTGTTGCTCTCTGCCCTACGGCCTTTTGCTCATCCTTCCTAAGACTCCCTCGGGGACCTCCCCTCAGTTCTCTCGGGATGGTTTCCCAGCTCCTAAGTAAACGTCATCTGCAGGTGGAGCTGCAGGTGGAACCCCCATCTTTAATACCAGCTCTGGTTCCTTCCCCAAGCTCCAAAGTCTCCTTGCCAAGTAACTCACAGGCATCTGACATGGGGGAAGGGAATCCACCCTTGCTTAAACAGCCCAAGAAGGATCATAACTCTCCTCTCTGTTCCATTAGTGATCGTGCTAGCAATATTTGCAGAGGTCACAGTGCTGGCCAGCAGAGGTAGGAGTGCCACAAGACTGAGAATTGCCTGAGCTACTTGGCAAGACACTGCCAAAAGAAAAAAAAAAAGAAAAAGAAAAAGAAAGAAAAGAAAAAGAAAACATTCAGGGATTTACCCTCTTGGAAGGCAGAGGTAGGAGGATCAGGAATTTCAAAATCTTCAAGTTCTAGACCAGCTTGACCTATAGAGATCCTTTCCAGCTTGGCCTACAGAGGTCCTTTCTTTAAAAACAAAACAAACAAACAAAAACCAGCCAGGCATGGTGGCACATGTCTTTAACCCCAGCATCCTGGTGACATTGATAAGTGGATCTCTGAGTTCCAGGCCAGCCTGGTCTACATAGTGAGACGCCGTCCCAAAATCAAAGACACCAAAGGCACGCCATTAATCCCACAAGTACTAACAAATAACACTGGCACTTACTCATGAGGAGAGCGAGGCTCCATGTGGTTAGGAACAATGCTCAGAGTTGGACATGGATCCAGGTCTTTCCATCTCTCAGACCCGCTCTCCATCACATGCCTAGTTCCTTTCGGAGTGGGATTACCCATCTCCTAGCTGTGCTGGTCCTGAGTGTTCCTCAGCACAACCAGAAACTTCTGGTCAAGTACACCTTCATCCCACCATCACCCAAGGTGCAGCCTGAAACAAGGCGTGGGCTCCTTTTCAGTCCCTGCTCACCCTGCAGCAGCAGGCGAGGGGGACAGCAGCAGGACCCTGACCCCGGACTTTTATCAGTTTTCCCTTCCCTGCAGTGTTAAATGCCTCCAGGAACAGCAGGGCTTTCAACGTTAGTACCCTATCTGTTTGACTTTGTCTTCTGATACTATGTGCTCAGGAAAATGGACTCTGTTCCCTTATCCAAGCATACTACCCTGAGTCTATGACCTCTGAACTTACGTTTCTAAAACAATCTCTCTCCAGCACACCCTCTTATAATACTGCTGACTCCACGTAAACCTCCCGCGTCAGGCTCAGGTTCCTTCCAGCCAGAGAACATGTTCATTCCGAGCTCTTCATGAACTTCTGGGTCCTGCTTGCTGCAGAGCCTTGTGCATGCTATTCTCCCTACCAAGAACCCACCTCTGGGCCCCTGCTTGTGCCTTGTTAACTCCCTTCAGGTCTCAGCTTAAACCCCGGTTCCCTGAAGAACATTCTCCGATCACTGCCCTCATGCAATGTTGGCGACACCAGCTGCTCTCTCGGCACCCTCCCCTCATCCCCATAACAGTGCTGACCTCCCAGTGCCCAGCTAGGCTTGGCACCAGGTGCCCTGGATATGAAAGCACTCTCCCACTGGACACACCCCATCTTTTTCTCCCCAACTAGTTTCCAAGAGAGCAAGCATTGAACCTGCTTTGTACCCTGCTGGCATCCCGAGTGTCAAGCGGACGGTTGGTGCCCAATCAGTGTTAGCTGAAGAAACAGAGGAATGAGTGGGAGGTTGGCTCTCGGTGGTTGTTTGCTGAATTGTAGTGTTTCAAAACCAAGGAACTGTGCGCAGTAGGGTGCACCTGCACACCCAACTACTGCCTACTCCCGAGGCCAAGAGGGCATCTCTTGAACCTCAGACAATATCAACGACAGAAAAGGGACCCTTAAAAGCACATATCTTTCTGGGACTGGACTTGCTAAATGTGGAAGAAATGTTGGAACTGGGATCATTTTACAGATTCCCTGAATTGCCGTGGTGGTAATCTTGGCTGTCAACTTGACTAGACCTAAAATCAACTAAGAGGCAAGCCTGTGGGCATTTCTCTAAGGGATTTCCTTGACCAGACACTTTGAAGTGGGGAGAGCTAAATGCAGGGTGGCAAACCAGATAAAAGGGTGAAGGGAGAAAGCAGCTTTCCGTTTTGGCTCCTTGCCTTCACCCTCACCCGCAAATCCATCTATCCTGTTGCTATCAAAGATGCATTCCTTCACTAATCTCAGAATCTACTTTCTTTGGGATTCCAACGTAGATTGAAGACCAGCTGCTCCCCAGGAACCTTCTTCCCATGCTTTAGTACCTGGTCGGGACTGCCGAGACACCCAGCCTCGTGGATTGAGCTACCACCAGACTGCTGGCCTCTCTAGTGTGGGACAGTCGTGGCTGGACCACTCAAATCATACCATGTAAGCCAATCAAATACATCCCCTTCGGACATGCTCATTCTCCGGGTTCTGTTCGTTTAGAGAACCCTGATACAGACTGTGGCACCAGTCCCCAGGATGACAACTCTCCCCCTGGTGGCAGGCACCATTGTGGAAACTGCAGTGTGTTTCCCTTCGTTGAATACTTATGGAGTTTCTGTTCCTGTATATGCCGCTGGTGAACTCACCCATGGACTTAGAGTGCCTGATCCACCACCATGGTATTCCACAGCTTTGCTTGTAATTAAGGAACTCACTTCTGAGCCAAGTACGGGGCCAGGCCCCCCCCACCCCCCCACCCCCACCCCCCACCCTCCACCCCCACTCACGAAATTCACTGTTTCCCACCATCCTGAAGAGAGCCGGCTTGGCAGTATGGTGGAATGGGCTTTTTGCTTTTTCCATTTTGTTTTATGTGTATGGATGTTCTGTGTGCATGCATGTCTGTTCACCATGTGTGTGCTTGGTGCTCTTGGAGGCCAAAAGAGGGTGTCAGATCCCCCAGAACTCGAGTTATAGATGGTTGTGAATCACCATACGGGTGTTTAGAAATAAACCTGGTTTCTTTGGAAGGGCAACTGGTACCCTTAACCACTGAGCCATTTCTCCAGCCCTTGAAATGGATTTTTTTTTTTGCGGCGGGGGGGGGGGGGTGTCGAAACAACCCTGGCTGTCCTGGAAGTCACTCTGTAGACCAGGCTGGCTTCCAACTCACAGAGAGCCACCTGCTTCTGCCTCCCAAGTGCTGGGATTAAAGATGTGCACCACCACTGCCTGGCTTGGAATGGCTTTTTAAGACAGTTACAGCACCAATCAGATGGGAGCAGCGTAAAGCACTGGGGTAGTGTTTTCCAGAAGACTGCATATGCTTTGAATCAACCTCCAATACACACAATTACTTCTTCCATAGCCAGAATTCATGGTCTAGGAATCAAGGAGTGGAAATGAGGGTGGTACCACTACCCTCATCTCTAGTGGCCCCTAGGAACATATTTTCTTCCTGTTCCTTGGACTCTATGCTCTGCTAGCCTAGAAGTTGTGGCTCCATAAGGGGAGCACTCCTGTCAGAAGTCACAAACATTACATTTCATTAGCTGCTAAGACCCCCCTCCCCCCGCTGCCACTTTGGGGAACAAGTCCCAAGATAAGAAAGGAATAGATGTTAGGAGGGTGATTGATCCAGTCTACCAAGGGGAAACTGAATTCCTTCTTCACAGTGGAGATAAGATCTTGTCTGGAGTGCAGAAGACATTTTAGGGCTCTGGTTGTCAATCTTCCTTGTGCTGAGACCCTTTAATACAGTTCCTCATATTGTGGTGACCCCTAACTGTAAAATTTTTTGTTGCTACTTCATAACTGTAATTTTGCTACTGTTACGATTCATAAAGTAAGTATCTGATATGCAGGATATCTGATATGCCATCCCCGCAAGGGGTCGACCCACAGGTTGAGAACTGTGGCTTTAGGGCATCCTCTTGGCGCTACCACGCCCTGCCCTGTGATCAAGGACAATGGGAAACAACCACCCAATCCAGGCAGAGGGACAGGATCCCAACCCTTCATGGACAGAGGAATAGGTCACCCCTCCATTCTAGGTGCTTTCTGAGGGGAGGAGGCACCGAATGAGTGGTAGAGGTTACCAATACTACCAGCTAAGGCCCTGTGACCAGTCACGGAAGTGAGGATTGTAACTGATGTCTTCCTATCCTGTTTTGTTAAGGACATGTTTGTGCATATGTACACATATATTAAGCAGACATTTGTGTTTTCTTTCCTCTATTTCTTTATCATGTAATGCAACATCCATTAAGATAATATTAATGCTTGAGTGTTGTAAGTATATATTATCATATGTAAATTATGGGACACTAGAAGACCAAGCATTCCTCAAGGGATTTTACCACCTATTCTTAATGTGTTTAGTTATATGTGGGGTGGTTATAGCACATGTAGGCAGAATTATAACCTTGTCGTTTTCATGTGGAGAATAAGCACGACAGAGATGATTGGGTGTCCACTGACAAGGGGTGAGTTTCTCGTGGTTAATCTTGGTTGTCAACTTGACAGGATTTGAAATCAACTAAAAACAGCCACTGGGAACTCCCGTGAGGGATTTTCTTGACCAGATCATTTGAAGAGGGAAGACTGATCCTAAATGTGGGCTTTACCGGGCAGTCGTAGGCCAGATAGGGAGATGGGAGAAGGGAGCTTTGCTCTGGCCTGCTTGCCTTCATGCTTGCTGGCAAGTCCGTCTATCGTGCGGAGGTAGCATTCCTTTACTGATAGTGGAACCAGTTTCTTCGGGCTTCCAGTGGAGATGGAAGACCAGCAGGTCTGGAGGAATCCTCAGGCCTCCAGTGCCAGTCTGGAACCGCTGAGTGCGTCAGGCCGCACAGATTAAGCAACTACCAGATTCTTAGCCTCTTCAGCCATTGTTGGACTACATAGACTGTATCACGTAAGCAAATCTAATAAATCCCCTTTTAACATACACTCATCCTTTCAGTCTGTTTCTCTAGAGATACAAACGGTTTCTGTTATGTAATGGTTTTGGTACTGGAGACTGAACCTAGGGTCTTCTGCACACTAGGCAACTGTTCTACCACTGAGCTTCATCCGAGGCTGGGTCTCACTAAGCCATGTTCATTCTGCGGCCTATTCCACAGAGTGAACATGTGACTCTCTCGCTTCAGCCTTGGGAGCAGCTGGGGCTATAGCCCGCACCACCAGAATCAACAGGAATACGTTCTATGAACCTTCTGGAAAGAAAAAGAGCCCAGCTAGGTACTGAAGATGCTGACTAGCATTCAAGGGATGGTTTACAGCCTAACAACTTCGAGAGCTGAAGGCTGCAGTCAAACCCAGACTGGCTTCCAGACTGGGTCTGGAATCTTCTTCCTCTGTGGCAGCTGGAGATGTCCTTTCAAGGAATCTCTCTAAGCTATCCCTAATGCTCTCCTTGCCCAGCCCCTCACCCATGGCTCACACAGTACCAGGCCCATGGGATGTCCAGTGGCATGTATCCATTAAATAGCATGGTGGACATACCGAATCCCCGAAGCCAAGGATCTCCTCCTCCATGAAGCTCCAGGCCTTGGCTGTGGGAGTCATGGTGCAGGTATTCTCCATAATGGAATAGCATAGCACCATCATGGTCTCCGTGTGGGGCAGCTTCAGGAGGCTGCAAGAAGACAGTACAGACTGGTGGGGATGGGCTAGAGGGCTGGGGCAGAAAAGCCACATCCACTCTTCCCCGCCGCTGAGCAGTTGGGCTTGGTGACATGCATTCAGCATGCTTAACATAGAGGACCTCCATCCTGCAGCCTGAGAGAACCTGGGACCAACTGCCTACTTTATACAAATGAGGACCTGGAAGTCCAACATGGAGAAACAGTGGCTGGAGATGGCTCAGTGGTGAGGAGCAGTTGCTGCTCTTCCAGAAGACCCAAGTTTGGTCCCCAGCACCCACTTTTGTAGCTCACAACCACCCATTTACTGTAGTTCCAGGGGATCCGACGCCCTCTTCTGACCTCCATGAACACCTGCACACATATGCATAACACACACACACACACACACATACACACACCTAAGTAACAATAAATATTAAAGAACAACAACAACAACAAAAAGGAAAAATAACTTTCTGAAGGCTTTAGTGCTAATCAAGGTCAGAGATAAGACCAGAACCCAGGGTGGGGCTTAAAACAAGGATGGGCACAGAACAGGAGGGGCCCGCCATTGCTAGCTTTGCCTGAAGCCTAAGCAGGTCTGAGTGGGTCTGGAGACCAAAGCTGGTAAGTGGGCTTCGCAATTCCAAAGATGGCAGCAGGGATGGCAGGGCCCATGAAGAAGTCACAATTTCCTGTACCTGCCAGTGCTTTGGCTTCTCCAGGAGTTATCGTTCAGTTCATTCATTGCATCCATTTCCTGGGCTGACCGAATAAGCTCCTGGATGTTCTCCATCATCAATGGAGGAGAGTCCACTTCTCGGACCCGGGGAGTAAAGGAGGACGAAGGGTTGGAAGACAGCGATTCAGACTGAAACTTAGGCTCTGAGTCCGACTGCAGGTTGGACGCTGACTCCAGGCCCTCCTCTGTCCCCTGCCCCTCTTCCTGTTTGGCTTCTTCCTCCTCCTCTTCCTCTTCCTGCTCTTCCTGCTCCTGCCCTTCCTCTTGCTTGTGCTCCTGTATTTGCTCCTGCTTGCGCTGCTCCTGGGCCTGCTTGCGGCTGCCCAGCTGCTCCTTGCCCCCCAGCGACAGGGACGACTGCAGCAGTTCCTCCACGTTATTGTTGAGGCGCTCGGGCCACGACTGGAAGGCCTGGCGCTCCGTGGCTGCAGCAAGGTGTAGAAGGGACCAAGAAAGAGAAGAGCAAAGATCAGATTTCCTTCCCCTGGGGAAACCACGTTTATCTGTGCCACCATGGCGGTATGGGCCTGTAATCTTAGCACCCGGGAGGTGGGGACAGGGGAGGACTTCAAGTCTAGCCTCAGCTACATATTGAACAGAGGCTATACAAGGCTGGAGACCCTATATAAAACCAGTATCAGGACAAATTGTGTTTGTTTTGTTTTTTAATCAAGAAATGGAGGGAAAATAAAATTGGGGCTAGAGGGTAATTGCTAACGTGCTTGCAAGCATGGAGACCTGAGTTCAGTCTTCAGAGGATACATAAAGTCTGGGTATGAGGGGCTGGAGAGATGGCTTAGTGGTTAAGAGCGCACTGCCTGCCCTTCCTAAGGTCCTGAGTTCAGTTCCCAGGAACCACATGGTGGCTCACAAGCATCTGTAATGAGATCTGCTGCCCTCTTCTGGCCTGCAGGCATACATGCAGACAGAATACTGAGAATACTTTATACATATAATAAATAAATAGATTTTAAAAAAAAAGTCTGGATAGGCAACATATGCCTACATGTGCTGGGAAGGTGCAGACAGAAGGATGCCGAGGATTTACAGTCTTGTCAGTGAGCTCAAGGTTTCTTTCTATTAATTAATTTTTAATTTTTGGTTTTGTTTTTTTGAGACAGGGTTTCTCTCTGTATCCCTAGCTGTCCTGGAACTCTCTCTGTAGAACAGGTTGGCCTGAGAGATCCACCTGCCTCTGCCTCCTGAGTACTGGGATTAAAAGCGTGCACTACCACCGCCCAGCAAGTAATTATTTCTTGGGGGACAAAGTCTTGTTATGTAGTCTCGACTGATTTAGAATTCAGAGTTCCATCTACTTCACATGTGCTGAGACTAAAGGCCTGTGACACCATGCCAGCAACTCGGAGTTTCTTTTTCCTTCCTTCTTTCTTTTTCTTTTAATGTGTCTATTTTTTTATATTTTTATTTTATATGCATTGGTGTTTTGCCTGCATGTATGTATGGATGAAGGTGTTGGATCTCCTGGAACTGGCGTTACAGACAGTTGTTTTTGTTTGTTTTTTATTTTTTGCTTTTATTTTCAAGACAGAGTTTCTGTTTGTATAGCCCTGGCTGTCCTGGAACGCTCTCTGTAGACCAGGTTGGTCTTGAACTCAAAGAGATTCACCTGCCTCTGTCTACCAAGTGTTGGGATTAAAGGTTTGTACCATCAACACCTGGAGTTACAGACAGTTGTGAGCTGCCATGTAGGTGCTGAGAATTGAACCCAGGTCCTCTGAAAGATCAGCCATTGTTCTTAGCCATGGAGTTATTTTGCTGGTCACGGCTCTAAGTTTCATGAAAGAACCAGTCTCAAAAACTAAGGTGGTCTAAGCTGGACATGATGGTATATGCCTTTAACCCCAGCATTCTGGAGATTGACGCAGATCTTTGTGAGTTCTAGGGTAGTCTGGTCTACACAGTGAGTTCCATGCCAGCCAGGGCTACATAGTCATACTCAGTCTCAAAATAAATGTGGTGACTGAGGAAGACCTTCAGTGCTGGCCTATGACTTCCACATGCATGCACATGCACGCACATGCACGCGTGAATATAGTTACATATACAATCAATACATATCAAAAGATATCACCATAACAAAAGTGTTGGTGGTGTCACCTTTCCACTTGCCTTACAAGTAAGTGTACTTGTTCCCTAGAACAAATGTTCCCTTTACTCATCTAGAGAATACCTTGTATTCTAAGGAACTAGCAACTAATTCCTTCTACTTGAATGAGGGGGATACTAGGAATCAAACCCAGAGCCTCATACACGCTAAGTACAAGGTGTACCATTGAGCTATGCTCCCAGTCCAAATATTCTCTAAAATAAAGACATTAATTTACCAAAGGCCTAGAAGGCTTTTATTTTTATTTTCATTTTATGTGTATGAATATATGTCCAGGCACCATATTCATGCAGTGCCAGTGGAGGCCACAAGAGGGCGAAGGATCTCCCAGGACTGCCATGTGAGGGCTGGGAATTGAGCCCAGGTTCTCGGAAGAGCATGCAATGCTATTAACTGGAGATCTCTATGAGTTTGAGGCTAACCTGTCTTTGGAATTAGGAAAACCAGATTCAGACAAAGACCTTAAGTAACAGTGGAAGAAACTCTAGGACGAGAGAGCCTTGACTTATTTCAGGCAAAGCAAAAGCTTCTCCCCTCCCCGACCCTGTGAGCTCTGGGAACTGTGGTTTCCCCACCCTGGGAAGGCTCACCTGAGGCATGGGATGCCATGGCAGAAGTCATGGTGGTGGGAGGAACATCTGCCGAAGAGTCTACCTCCTTCAGAGTGTTGGGTGATAGGATGGAGACTGGCTGGGAGCACCGGACCCTCTGCAAGGGAAGAAGAAAAATGGGAACGCCTTTTCCAGAGAGCAGCCATCCCTGCTCCAGAGGGATTGATTCCTCAGACCCCTTCCAACCAAGTAACAACTCCCACAGCTCCTGGGTGAGAGGAGGGAGCAGAGCTCCTCTAGGGGCCTCTAATCCTGAGAAAGGGCGTTTGTTCAGGCCTGGTGCCAGCCTTCACTCTTTCCCAGCTTGGCCTCTTCCTGAATCCCTTCTCTCCTTTCCGCACAGGAGCAAGGGCTGTTCAGCCCCCGAGGAGAGCAGTCACCTTGGCAAACTGACAAGGAGCAAGACCTAAATGATGCCCTTCCTCAACTTCCTACCTCTACCTTGGTTCTCGATCACCAGATTGAACCTTTTCTCACCTTGGCGTAGTAGACATGGTTGGAGCAACGATACTGAGCAAATTGGCAGAAGGACTCAAACCAAGGCGCATACGGGAGGTCAGAGCAGACAGCACCTGAGGGAGGACAGCATCCGTGGAGAGAGGTTACAGGAAGGCCGGGGCTGGAGCAAGGTCTCCACAAGCGGAGATCAGGAGCTGCCAGCCATATCCTTCCCCTGCCTCCTCGATGACCACGAAACTTTTGTCTTGAGCCTAGTTGGTCTCTGGGTGTCTAGAGTTCCCACTGGTCTGGCCCTCACCATCTGGTACCAATCCATGGTTTTCATATTGGTCCAACTGGACGAGAGTGGGGTTCCGGCAGCCGTGGGTTGCACGGAGGCGGCAGGTGGTCTCTGCCTTCCAGGTTGGGGTCAGCAGGGCGAAGAAGCGTTCATATTCAGGCGACGAGAGAGGGCTGCCCGGAGTGGAGGTCGATAAATCGTCAGTTGGAATTGGTGTTACAGGCAGGAGTCGCACTGTGGGGAAGGGGGACAGACAAAAATGGACCGTACCCCAAAACATAATCCGCGTCCAGTGGCCAGACACAGACTAGTAGACTCCTCATGAATTAAGAACTGGTAGGTAGGTGTGTGTGAGAGAGGGGGTCAGGCCGTCTTGGGTGATGTCTGATGACTATAGTGTCCCCAGCAACTTCTAGGGACAAGAAATTAAGATCCAACCTTTCCCAAGCCATGAAGTGGTTCAGTTCGACCACATGAAGACAGAACCAATGAAAAAGGGTTCTCAGGAGGCAGGGACCTGAAGCCCTTTTGGGAGCATAAGGAAGCCCCAGGGAAGATTCACCCGCATTTTCAGACCAGGGCAGGTCAGCCCTAGCCTCTCACCTTCCAGAAGCAGCAGAAGGAAGCCTGCAGCTAGTTTCATCATGGCCCGGGAAGACCCACCCGCGTTTTCACACCGAAGCGACCTCCAACGGGCCAAGCCTCGGAGAGCTGTGAGTCACGGGCTGCTAATGCGGATGCCCAGGCGCGCTACATCCGCTACGTCACAAAAGGTGAGGGCGGGGCCGGGGCACGAGGTGAACTCCTGTGAGCTGCACCAGTTTCGGGGTCTTGGTCCGAAGGCAGGAGTCACAGGCCTTCCATCCCTCTTCAACCGAGTAAGCCCTTTGTTGCTCGGTACTGCTTTCTTTGAATTTATCTTTGCGCTGCCGGGAATTGAGCCTAGACCCTTGCTTCTCCTACCAGAGCTAAAACCCCAGCCCTGCGTCCCACTTCCAGCTCTAGACCGCGAGGTGTGTACTTATCACCTCTTCTACAGCTACAGAACGTGGGCTTAGGGAAGCAATGTTGTACAGAGACCTAGTCGGTGAGTATAGGCAGCACTCTGGACAGCAGAGCTGGAGTGTCGGAAACAAAAGCCGGGACGACCTGGCCAGGAGCTACAGAGGACACCTGTAGGTAAGACACAGGCCCAGAGTTGGGCAGTGGTGGCGCACACCTTTAATCCCAGCACTCGGGAGACAGAAGCAGCTGAATCTTTGAGTCTGAGGCTAGCCTGGTCTACAGAGTGAGTTCCAGGACAGCCAGGGCTGTTATATAGAGAAACTCCGTCTGGGGTTGCGGGAGGAGAGGGACAGGTCCAAAGTTAAAATGAACACACGTGTAAGAATGGTTCAGCAGTCCAAGAGGGAGGGGACTAACACAATCCATTGGGGGATGGGAAGAAAATACTAGTTTTATATCTATTTGTATTTAAAAGAAATCAAGCTAACACTATCACAGCACACACATGTAACGCAAATACATGATTTATTGGAATCAGGTGAAAAGTGTTTCACGGAGAGCATAATTACAAAGTTCTGAGTCCCCCGATGCAAAACACCCCTTCAGGTGGAGAAGGTGTGGGTGCCACAGGACAAGTACCATTTTGGGTTTCATGTCTTGTCCTACTTCTGGCAAGCATTCTCCTGCCTCTCATCCAATCCGGAGGATGCAAAAAGAAAGCTTATCACATGTAGGGAAATCGTTTCTACAATAAACACAGCAGGCTAGCATGGACAGCTTTTATTTACCTACCCCAGTTCCTTTTACATGTGAGTTATCTGTGTTCCGCCTTGGCCCTCTCCCATTCAAAGTCAGGAGAAATCCCCGGGTCACATAGGAAGGGGCAATCACTCAACTAGGGCAGAGCCCCAGTGATCTAGAAGATCCCTCACCAAAGAGAAGTTTATCCTACCTAGCCCTGGGAGGGGAAGAGAAGGAAGGTTTAGGAGACCGGAAGAGTGCCCCACTCCACTGCCCCAGTCCTTAAATACAAAGCAAGGGGAATGAAGAGGACCCTCCCTCTGAAATACAGCACCAACCTCACCACGGAGGCAAAAGGACAGCGAGTGGGATTACTTCCCTCTGAAGGAGAGAGTGGAAGGAGAGCACATACCGTTAGTGGCTGTGGCACCCTCCCTACCGGGGTTTGGATGCAGCCTCAGCACCAGGAGTGGGGAGGGGGAGAAGGGGTGACGGTACTGCACTGTCGACATCTCCCTGGACCCCCAGCGCCCCAGCAGAGGCAATCCTCTCTGTCACTAGCCCGGGTCAGGGGGATTCGGAAGAAATCTGGGATGGAATCCAAGGAAACCTATTTCTTCTTTCGTTCTTGGGAGCAGCGTGGGCAAAACCTAAAGAGCGACAAAGAAGAGCAGGGCAAGCAAAAAGTAAGTGAAGCCTGCGCGCTCTTCTGCTCAGCTCTGGGACAGTCCGTCCAGCTCCTGCCACAGCTCTGCCACTTACCATTTCCCTCGAGGCTTGGTCGTCAGCCCCACACAGGCGAAGTGGAACCACTCGATGGAACACTGGAAAAGGCAGATGGAACACAGCGGTCAAGAGCCTGAGCAGGGTGGAGGAGAGGGGAGCCACCTGCAGACTCCTGAGAGGAGCCCCTTCACTCCCGCCTTCTGGAGACTTCCTGCAAGTCCCAAGGCAGCCCAGTCCAACCACTGTTCCCTTCTGCAGTCCCTCTCTCCAGTGGAATCACCTCCTCCTCTTATTTCTGCCCTCATGCCCCTCCAAGCTCCTCCCTCAACCCTAAGGCAAACGGTTCTCACATCTGGGTTGTCACAGCCAATCATCTCTCCATAGGAGACCTGGTGACAAAGGCAATATGTGGGTTCGTTGGGATCCACAGGCATATCCAACACATCAGAGGGGTGGACACTGCCAAAGGTCACTGAGGGCATCCCATACTCAGGGCTTCTGCGTGCCAAGAGGAAGACAAATGTCACCTGCAGGAAGGGAAGCTACAACCTGAGCTCTGAGGTGGCAGAAGATCATGGTGAAGCAAATGACGTATGGCGTCTTCTCCATCCAGCAGACACCAAAGTGACATAGAGAGTTACTGGCACAGAAGACAGGGGAGGTGGCAAGAGGCAGTACCGGCTGGGAGGTGGGAGTGCTCCGGCATACTCACGTGCGCACAAGTTTTAACTTCTTCTGGGCAGCCTTGGGGGCTTCTTCGTCTGAGTTTTTCCCTTTGGAACGGGCACGGGCAGCTTTTTTCTCCTTTTGAGTCCGGCCTTCTAGGAAGAAAGGGTAAGCCAGAAGGCAGAGACAGAGAAATAGGTTAAGTCCTCTTTGCTCTGCTTCAGGCGGTACTGCTCCGTCATCGCTGAAGCTGGCCTCTTCTCCCTCCGAGTCCTCGCCCGCATCTCACAGCCCCACCCCCCTCCTCACTCTTTTTGCCTTTGCTGGAAGAGCTGTCATAGTCACTTGACTCGATCTGTTTCTCTTTCAGATCAGCCTCAAAGCGGGCCAGGTCTGTGTCCAGCCGCCGAATGTGTTTGTCCACCTGTGGGGGAGGGAGAAGGGGAGAGGTACAAGGCCGGTTCCAGTGAAAGGAAACAGCTAAGGCAGACTGATGACTCTCCCAGACCCAAAACAGATCCCAACACAGCTGCAGGAGGGGTCGACGACCCCGAGGATTAGATGGGAGATAGGTGGGAAGCCATGAACAGGGCCATACCATCTCATAGGTCTGCATGGCAAGCTGCACCTTGTCGTCACCAAATTCCTTGCACTTGCCATAGGCCTCCTGGATCTGTCTGAGAAGGGCCAATTTTTCCTCGGAGCTCAGGCTGCGGGCGCTACTCATATATTCAGTGGCCAACTTGTCAATTTCAGCCTTCAGGTCTACAACAGAGACAGAGGCCTGGGTCACAATGGCCCCTGGTGCCTAGATGAAACATATGTCTTCCTCTTGTTCTTTGGACCTTTTCCATCGGCCATCAAAACCTTCCAAATGAATGTACTGAGCGTTCACAGGCAGCGTGCCTTGTATTCAGGAAATGCAACACTGAAATTTTCTGAACCTTTTTTGGTTTGAGACAGTGTCAGTATGTGGCTCAGACTGGCCTTGAACTTGGGATATCCTCTTGCCTGATTCCCTAGCACTGGGAGTACAAACAAGTGCCACCGTGCCTGGCTGAGATTAAGGTGACTTCCAGGTGCAGAAAACATGGCTGCCAGAGATGGAACTGAGACTACCAAAAGGCATTGTGGGATTCTCAGCCGTGTTCGTGTTAACATGAAGCACATTTCTGAGGATGGTTCACGATGCTGCTTTGCAGGCTTGCTTGCTGTGTGCCTCCTGAGTTTGGTTCCAAAGGCCACCTTGTTTCTTGTCTTAACCACATCCCCCAAAGACCTGACTGGGCCGGTCACTTACTGGTGCTGTGGCCTCCAGAGTTCTCTCTCTCTCTCTCTCTGAGATAGGCTCTTGCCTAGGTTGGCCTCGAATTTATGATCGTCCTGCCTAAGCCACCAGTGCTGGGTCTGAAATTTTAACATAAGGTCCTAATTCCTCCATGAAACGCTGCTTCCGCATCCTTACCACCTTTCTTTTTTCTTTCTCCTTTTTTGAGTACCCAGTCCCATTCTGTAGCTCAAGATGTCTTAGAACGCACTATGTAGTCCAAGCTGGTCTCAAACAAAAGCAAATCCTCCTGCCTCAGCCTCCTGAATACTGAGATTACGGTCTGAGCCACCGTACCCAGCTCGCTCATCTTACTTTGCTCATCAGGTGTAACTTACAATTCTTGTCATTATTTTTCTGTTTGTTCATCTTAGATATTGCTTGAAACACCTTAATACTAGAGGGCTAGTGATGTCCCAGAACACGGGCTTGAAGAGGTCTACTCCCTAACATTAGCTAGGGCTCATACAAATATCAGTGGAAAGAGGCAGAAGGCTGTACACAGTGCAGCCCCAGACAACGGGGAGCATCTAGAAACATGCTATGATCACACTTCACTATATTCCAGGCCTTTAGAAGTGGGAAAAGCATACAATTCCATAATCTCTAGCTGGTCTCTGCGCATGGACTCAAGAATTAGAATTTCAATACAAAGAAATCCAGCTGATTCTCAGCATCTGGTAGGCAGTTGTCAGTGGCAGATGTCCAGGATGTTAGGTAACAGTCACTTTTCATGAAAAAAATTTAGCCAGAGCAACTTAAGACATGGCTTCACATATCCTAGCCCGTTACGTCTTCAAACATGGCTCCACAGAATGGAATGTGAGACTTACACGTCCTGCAGTAGGTACGGGGACTCCTTCAACACGAACTTTAAATCTTTAAATCAGGTTGGAGCAGACCGACCTGAGCACTGCCTTCCTTAGGCTCCAAATGGATAACTCAGTGTAGTCAAATCTGCTCCACGTCCAAGGCCTGAGATAATATCTAACGCATCTATGAGTGGAAGAGTACAGGACAGAGCTCCTGATGGTAACTGAAGCCTTTTGTTTTCTTTCTCTTGCTTTATTATTGGCTAGTTCATTCATGCATGCATGCATGCATTCATTCAGAGAAAAGGTCTCATGTAGCCAGGCAACCTTAAACTGGGTGTGTACCTTAAGATTTGTTTTTGTTTGTGTTTTCCCGAGACAGGGTTTCTCTGTAGCTTTGGAGCTTGTGCTGGAACTAGCTCTTGTAGACCAGGCTGGCCTCGAACTCATAGAGATTCCCCTGCCTCTGTCTCTTGAGTGCTGAGATTAAAAGTTTGCGCCACCACTGCTCAGCTAGATCCCCCCCCCAACAAGGTCTCACTATGTAGTCCTAGCTGGCCTGGTACTGGAATTCAGTATGAAGACCAGGCTGGTCTTGAACTCACAAAGATCTACCTGCCTGTGCTACCATGCCCAGCCCTTCCTTTTTCTCTTAAGAGCTTCTCACAAAGTTCCTGTCAACCAACATGAACTGTAGTCTGAAGCCCTGTGTGTTTTATGATAACATGAAAACACAGTGAGACATAACTTGTGTTTATCATGCGCAGGTAACACAAACAGTAAACATGTCTAGGGCTGGTGTCTTGAATTCTTGAGGAAGTACAAAAATCATAACATCTCTGAACCTTATTTACATATTTATTTTCTGTGCATAATTTGTATGTGCACAATGGCTTACAGGTGGTGGTCCACTACATGGGTGCTGGGATAGAAGCTGGGCTGCCAGGCTTGGCAGCAAACACCTTTCCGCACTGAGCTCTCTTGCCAGCTCAGCATCTCTAACTTCTTGAAACATTGTGCCAATACTCCATTTGATGTAGAAAAGCAGAAATGAGGATGACCATTATCTTCTTTTAAGAATTCCATAAAAGACAGGCTGGAGAGGTGGCTCAGTGGTTAGGAGCACTGGCTGCTCTTGCAGAGGACCTGGGTTCAGTTCCCACCACCCACACGGTGGCTTATAACTATCCTTAACTCCAGTTCCAGGGTAGCTGCTACTGTCTTCTGACCTCATGTGTACCAGGCACATCACATGGCACACAAGCATACATACAGGCAGAACAAACTCTCTCTAAGTCACAGTCCTCCATACTGTAGCAGGTGGAAAGGTACCAGAAAGCAGGAAAACCAATGATGATCAACAAGAGCCTGTTACTCCATACATACCCTCCGTCCTCTGGTCTAGGTCTCTCATGAGCTGAAAGTTTCTCTGTAATTCAAATGGGAGGTTTTCAATACCTGGAAAGACAGAGAAATACAGTTGCTGGACTATACACAGGTCTTGGGACTGAGTTATATCCCTGGCCCTAGAGCTCCTTTTAAAATAAAGCTGGAAGCGGCGAGACAGAAGAAGTAGGAACTCAAGTCAGCCTCAGCTACATAGGGAATTTGAAGCCAGCCTGGGTTACATATGATATTGTTTTGTTTTGTTTTTTTGAGACAATCCTAGCTATTCTGGAGTTCACTGTGCAGACCAGGCTGGCCTCAAACTCACAGAAGTCCAACTACATCTGCCTCCTGCGTGCTAGGGTTAAAGGCATGAGCCACCACGCCTGGCTTAAGATACTGTTTGTCTTTTAAGACAAACCAAAATAGAACAAGCAACAAAATAAACAAATAGACAAAAGTAAAGTGCAGGGGCTGGAGGGATGCTCAGTGGGTAAGAGCACTGGCTGTTCTTCCAGAGGACCAGAGTTTGGTTTGCAGCTTCCATGTTTACAAGTGCCTATGATTTCAGCTCTGGAGGAATACAGTGCTTCTGGCTTACAAGGTTATGTGCATTCACGCATGTACACAAAGACAACACTCACACAGATGCATAATTAAAAATTATTTTAAAAATCATTTTTTTTTGCTGGGAGGTGGTGGTGCACGCCTTTAATTCCGGCACTCAGGAGGCAGAAGCAGGTGGATCTCTGTGAATTCAAAGCCAGCCTGGTCTACAAGAGCTAGTTCCAGGACAGGCTCCAAAGCTACAGAGAAACCCTGTTGAAAAACAAACAAACAAAAATTCGTCTTCTAAAAATTTGTAATTCAACATTAAAAAATAAAGTATAGTTCAGTTTCCCCTCATCTGAAACTGGATTTTTTTTCTTTTGGTGACAGGGTCTCTATAGCCTAGGCTGGCCTCAAACCTGTTGAGTAGGCCAGGATGACCAATAGTGAATTTCTGATTCTTTGTATATCTACCTCCCAAGTGTTGGGACCTAATAGTCCTGTGTCAATATGCCAGGCTGACGCAGTGTTGGGGATCAAACCCAGGGTCTCCTGCATGCTAGGTAGGCACATCCCAGCCCTGAAATGATGGGTTTACTCGTGAAGGATTACTTTGCCTTTTCTCAAAAGAGAAGACTTGACTCTCTTTTCCAATACCTTGTCTCTGTATAGCCACCCCACGCCCTTCGTCTTTGGGGGCATGCTACTGACCAGTTTTCCCTCTGTTTTCAGTTTCTGCCTCCATCTTCCTTGCCCTCAGGTTAGAGAGTCACGCTAGCTCATTGGCACTCGTTGTGCACACCCCTTCCAGGAACTACTCAGTGCTTGTGCCCTGCACTTCCTCCCTGCTTATCTCACTTGGTCACCACCCCCCCCACCCCCACCCCCGCTTGCTCTGCCCTTCACAGCCCCTCACCTTCACCCAAGCTCCCCGAGAGCTCCCCTACTCAGTTTCTGCTCATTCTTCAAAGCTCAGCCCAGAACCCAACTTCCCCAGACTCTGGTAGGCTGTCAAGGCGGTCTAGCTAAGACTTTTAGTAGTTATTCAACCATGATTAAATAAAACAGCAACTCCGTGTCTGTCTCCCAAACTTTCCAGGACAGATACACGTCTGCAGCAAGTTTTAATTTCCCTCATATTTAGAATTGCCATGTATATAAAGTGCCCAGCGAATACTTGAATAAATGCATTATTAGCTAAGCATCCCCACAGAAGCAAAATCTCTTCCCATTATTTCACCTCATTTTTTCCCCCTTTGGTGGTGGTGGATACTGAACCTCAAACCCAGGGGCTTGCACTGGTAGGCAAGTGTTCTACTGTCAGATTTTTTTTCTTTTCTTTCTTTCTTTTTTCTTTTCTTTTTTTTTAGGGATGGTCTCTTTATGTAGCCTTGGCTGGTCTAGATCTCACTATATAGACCAGGCTGGTCTAGATCTCACTATATAGACCAGGCTGGTCTCAAAGTCAGAGAGCTTCCAAAATGCTGGGATTAAAGACATGTGCCACCACATCCACCCACACTTTTAAAGTCTTTATATGAAGCCAACTCAAACTTTAAAAATGTTTCTACTATCTAATCTATATGGGAAAGTAGAAAAGGACAAGATCTCCTGAGTAAATTGGAAGCTTGGGAGCCTTGGGAGAGGGTTGAAGGGGAAGGGAGAGGCAGGGAGGGGAGCAGAGAAAAATGTAGAGCTTAATAAGAATCAATAAAATTTAAAAAAAAGTTTCTAGGGCTGGAGAGATGGCTCAGAGGTTAAGAGCACTGACTGCTCTTCCAGAGGTCCTGAGTTCAATTCCCAGCAACCACATGGTGGCTCACAGTCATCTATAATAAGATCTGGTGCCCTCTTCTGGCCTGCAGGCACACATGGAAGGAATGTTGTATACATAATAAATAAATAAGTCTTTAAAAAAAAAAGTTTCTACTAAGTCAGGCATGGTGTCACATGCTAGCAGTCTTAGCACTGGGGAGCTGGAAGGAGGGCCTGGAGTTCAAGGTCATCCTCAGTACATCTCAAGTTTGAGGTCAACCTGGGCTACATTAGAGACTGGAAAAACAACAACAAAAAGGTGCATTTGTTTGTTTTGAGACAGGGTTTCCTCTGTAGCTTTAAGGCCTGTTCTGGAACTAGCTCTTATAGACCAGGCTGGCCTCGAACTCACAGAGATCCACCCACTTCGGCCTCCCGAGTGCTGGGATTAAAGGCGTGTACCACCACCGCCTGGCTCAAAAAGGTGCTTCTACTGTCTGAACTTCTCCAGTCTGCAGACATCAGGTCACTAGGATTATTTTAAGTCACCAACAGATTACCAAATCAAACGACCCATCTTTTGTCTTCCTCTAAAAGAAAATCTGAGGCAGCTGGTACTATCTTTTCATTCAAGTGATTTACTTCCTCCTAGTATTGCAAATATTAAATCATAGACCTTCTGGTAATGTCAACACTGGTCTCGTATCCTTTAAATACTGTTTTCTTGAGATTTTGTCTCTCTTAGTTCCTCATTGTCTTTTACCTGAATACTCTTTGTCAGAGACTTTATGCCTATGTCTAAGGCAAAAAATAAATACATTGACTCCTGAATCTCCTACCCTGCTGATGATATGGTTTATCTTATTTTCCAAGCAGAAAAATTCACCTTGATTTTTCCTAATTTCTTAATCACGAAGTCATTCAATCAATCTCGTCATGTTTAATATCTAAAACTTTATGGCTTGCATTTCTGACTTGGACTGTTACCATAAACTGATCAGTTACTTTCCTTTATTAAAATGAATACCCTACTTTAAGCTTCAAATATCTTAGTTTCGCATAAAACACTGTTTAACCCACTTCCAGTTCCTGCCTCACTTTCCAGTCTCTCAACACACACTTCATTTTATGAGAACTGGATTTTGTTCAAGTAAAGCACTCCAGTTTAACAACTCAAGTGGTCGTTCCACTCCATCTACCTTAGTTTCACTAGAAGTCACTTTGGGGACATAAATGACTAAAGGAGACAAGCTGTTCCAAATGGCAGTGAGTGACAATGGCCCCGCGCAACTTAGGAGGAAAATAAATCTATCCCGAGGCCAGGGACCCTGAAGAACAGAATCAGAAAATACCTTCCCTGCTACCCCTATCCCTTCAAAACACAGTTCTGAGCCTACCGGGCAGTCCAGCTCTTCCCTCGTCTACATCATCAGCGAGGCCTCTATTGCCACTGCCCCGCCCCCTCCTTCTTCACCCTCGAATAAATCCTCCCACGGAAACCTTTCCCAACTGTGAGCTTCAGACCACTAGGACCTCAAAGCCATAGACTCTGTCAACCCGGACACTTCACACCACTCTGTGACCCATGACCCCCTTCTTCAGTCAGCTCTTACTGTCCAGATAATGTTCCAAATACATCCCAGCAGCCATCTTGAAGCAAAACAAAGCAACTTCCGATCCGCCCCGGAAGTGACTAAAACAAGACAGGCACTGAATCCATTCTCTGATTACAGTCTTTCCGTATTTAAAAGAACTTCCGCCCTTACTAAAATATTGCCCCAGAGACATCCGCCCTACACTGAACGATCGCCCACAGCGAGGCTGCTTTAGCCTGCTTCCGCCCTTAAGACGCCAGCACGTTACAGAGACAGGTATGACATCACGCGAGGTCGCCATTTTGCATTCTCTAGCAAACTTTTCTCCCCTTCAAACAGGCATGTTTGATAAATGGGGAAGAAACTGCTGTCTAGAATTGTATTCTGTAAACACCCCCTTTCAGCCAGTAGGGAACCTAGCTATTTTGCTTTGCTTATTTTGAATTTGGTAATCAAAGCTGAAGCAGGTATAATCTCTGAGACAAGTACTTTCTTCCGAAGTTGTCAGGCTTTGTAAAGGATTTCCTTATGTAGCCCTGGCTGTCTTCAAACTCAAATGTCTGCCTGTCTCTGCCTCGCGAATGCTGGGATCAAAGACGTTTGCCACCATACCTAGTTAAAGTTCCTGTTTTATATACTCAACGTACTTTTACATAGATCATAACATGCCCTGGTTTTGCAGTTGTGCTATTAACGGGAGATCCCACGTTTTTGTTTTGTATTTTATGTATGATGTTAACATGATTCTGAAAGAACTGGGTCATCAAGTTTTATGACAGTTTGACCACTTAGACGTCACCCATCCTCCTGTTAAAACTAGCATCCAGTGTACAAAAGCAAGAGCCTGGCAGGTTGCTGCTACCTTAGGGAAACAAACTCAAATCCAATAATGTAATAGTGGCGGTAGATTCAAGATAGTTGTCACCTATATCTAGTTCATGTGTCTTTCACAGTAATTACACAACACAGCATTTTTTTTTTTGATAAAAATTTAGCTCCCTTAGACCAAATATGTAAAAAAGGTCGCTCACTACTGAGCGGATGCCAACGCACAGGAATAGGATGTGAACCCCATTCTAATTACAAGAGCATGCTGTTGGGATAACTGAAGCTCTGCCTACTCCTTTCTATACAATGAGTAGCAGTAGGCAACATTGTCATTGAGTGGAGTGGGAATGGACATTCACCCATAAAGGTACTTATTCCCATTCTTGTGATGAAAACAGGGCTGCCAGAGACAGTAGTCAGCGAGAGGAAAAAAAGCATCAAGAAGCTTACCAACAATGGCACACTGAGATACTGTGTCCTAGATGCCTTGTCACAAACTGAATGGAATTTACCTATCCACATCACTAGGTAATGACTGTTGGTCCGTTCTCAAGTCTGAGAACTTTTGTCAACTTTCTCAGTACTGTATGAAGGACTTAATCTTCATGAAGCAGTCTTGGAAATTAGGCCAAATCCTCTCATGGTAGACTGTGAGAAGTCTTAGGTTTCTTAATCATGCTCTGTCCGGTACAACTGTCTTCCACTGAGGTGAGCATGATAACCACTGTGTTATGGGAAGCTCACTCATTTTGAGTTTTCTTCAGTCCTAAGCCCAGTAGCTGGTTATGGTTTCCTTCACTGGAAACATTTGGTCTTAGGCACTGCAGTCTAATGACACACATGTGTACACAATGCCCAGTAGAATTTGGGCAAAATAGGGAAGGCACAATTAGTGCAGGTCCTTTGAAGAGGCCATACTACCCCACCCCACCCCTTTTTTTGATGGTGTGGAGGACAAAGGGTAAGGAATATATGCTGTTTTGTTAAACAAAACCTTGCTGTCACATATGTAGGCAATGCAATCCCGATGTCAGAATTTATACACAAATGTTCCTAAACTTGATATGGCTGGAGAGTCACATGGAGGCTTATCACACAAGCATTCATTCACACATTCCAGTTTCCGTCCTTAATGCTGTCCTAGTTGTCAAGTTGGGAGCATAGGCCCCAGCCCCAGGGCCTGGTCTGGACTTCAAATCCCAGCAGGCCAGGTCCTGACCACTCCCCAGGGTATTTAAGTGATGTCCTGAAAGAGGAAGGTTTCTGTGGCTTCCTGGTTCCCCCTCGGAGCCACTCGAGAGCGCAGAACTCCCATTAAACCTGTATATTTCTTAATTTGGCTTATTTTGATTTGGCTTGATTTGGAATTTTGCGTCGGCAGGGAGCTCGCGTTAGGAAATATTCCTAACACTAGTATCTTCCCCAGTCTTTTCCCACGCTAGCTTACATCAGTAGCTCACTGCTCTCATCCTTAAACATGAATTTATTTCTATACAATGTTCTAAAAACACCCCTTAGTTTGTACATAAGATTTTTTCATTTTTAAATTGCTTTATAACAACTGTATAATTCCTGATTATTTTAATTTCTTTTCTCTGAAATCTGCCATGATTAAAAAAAATTAAAAGGTAAAAGAAAATTAAAATGCCATGGCCAGAGGACAAAGTGGAGAAAAATAAGACAAAAATAAAACATCAATATGAAAATTCTCAGAGATAATGCATTTATAAACACAGAAATGGTTACAACAAAGATGGCCGTGATGAGCAGGTATATATATATATATATATTTATATATATATATATTTATATATAAATCCATGTCCGGCATCTGACCGTGGCACCTAGGGAGCTAAGTCCAGTCCTTGTGTGTGCCCTGACTTCTCCCTTCTCTGCAATACCCTGGCTGGGGTTTTGCAGAGAACACAGCTCCCATAGCTCCTTGGACTGGCGTGGTGAGGCAAAGTATATAGGCCCTTGGTCGGCAGAGAAGGAAGGAGGCTACAAGTAAAAATCATAACCCACACTCTTATAACCACCCTTGGTCACCTGGAGAATCTCTGGCACCTTGGTGACCATGTATTGGCTACCGGCCTCCTTACAAATAAAAAAAGGTAGTCACCACCCAATATGAAGTGAGACCATGTAAGGGAAAGAAAATGGCTCACAGGGGTCAGGCCACGTGCAAAACCTGTTCTTTTACAGGTAAGCGTAGAACGGAAGGTTGGTTGTATTTAGAGCTTCCTTCTGTATTATCTGGGAGGACCAGCCGCTAGCCTTCTATTGGCCCCACTTTGAGGATGAGAAGAGAGGAAGGTAAGTGCCCACATTGGACAAGATGTGAGGCCAGAGCAGATCCTCTCTCAAGCACCAACCCCCAGTTTTAAAGCTCTGCTTGGATGGGGCTGCTGGATAACACTATCAGCTCAGGATTCCTTTGTCAATCAGGAGCAGCTGAGATTAAGGATGGTTATCTTGCGAAGGAAGCCATGCCTGAGGACCAAGGAGCTGGAGACAGGACTTGTCAAGGAAGAAGAGAACGTTCCCACCAAGAGGAGTTGACAAAGGAGGGACCAGAACTTCTTCTCCCTCTTTCCAGTGGATGGCAGTACGGATCTCTAAGAGCTGGCCAGGTGCTCCACCTGGATGGTGCTGGTGGTGACAGTGAGGCAGATGTCTTTATGATGCTCTGCTGTCTTATAGGGGGTCAGGTCAAAGGAACATTGGGGTGGAGGGTTCGGGTTGCTGTCCCCACCACCCCCACCCTGGGGAGCTCCCCCAGGTGACTGGAAGTGTGGTGGTTGTGGTGGTGGTGGCTGTTGTTGCTGCTGCTGCTGTGATGCCTGGGAAGCCTGGGCCTGGGCCTGGGCCTGGGCCTGAGCCTGAGCCTGAGCCTGAGCCTGAGCTTGGGCCACTGCTGCCGCCGCCGCCGCTGCTTGCACTTGTTGCTGGAGATCAGGAGGGTTGTGTTTGCGCATATGTTTCATAAGATATGTTTCCTGAGAAAGATGGTAAAAAGAAGTTAAGATGAAAGGAAGGGAAAGACATGAACTGCAACTATCACCCTGGACTCTCACTCTGTCATGTCTATAAAGGGATACTCTGGAGCTGGACCTTTAGAAATCACCATGGACACTGAGCTGGCAGAGAAAGTTATTTTTCTCAAAGATCTCCTAGTAAAGCCATTTGATAATGGCCTGTTCTAGAATCTCATAAAAAATATCTGAAACCTTTCTTCATCACAAAAACTTTGCCTTCCATGTCTAGAATAAAGAATCCCCGCTTATGGTGCTAGTTATCTCTGAGTACTGACTCTAAGACGTGAGAGCAGGGGCAAGCACATGCCAAGCGAGTCACAAAAGATTTCCATCAAGAAGAGACACAGACATGGGAAGAGAAAATACTAAGCACTTACCGATGTGTATGCCCGACTACATATTGTGCAGGTATACACCTTGGCGTGCTTCACCGTATGTGTAGATAAGTGAGCCTCTAGTGAGGCTGCATCTGTGTATGCTCGGTGACAATTGTGGCACTTGAAGGGTTTGTCTTTGTTGTGCTGCCTTCTGTGAGACTGTAAACAAATGAGAGAAACCAAAATGAATACTGTTCCTTCCTTGGCCTTTATGGAGAGCCCCGAGGTAAGCACAGGACATCCCAGCTTCCCATTCTATAAGGTAGTAGAGCTGCTTTGAATGAAACTTCTAAGGGAGGAAATGTATCTCACAAGGCATACAGCCAAGGTCCTAAATGTTACAGTGACTTACATCTACCTGGTCTCCCTCTTCCAATGGCTCTTAAAGTGAGGTTTGGGATTCCCTGACCCTTTACAGGGCCTCACAGAATAAAAACTCTTCAAAATAATGAGACAAGGACCAAGGAGAAGGGTCAGCAGATGGAGTATTTGCTGTGCATTAAGAGCCCTACTTGAGATCCTAAGTATCCACGGAAGAGCTGGATGTGATTGGTGTGCTGTGCAGGGGCAGGAATGAGGTTCCCAAAGGTTCACTGGTCTAGGCAATCATGGTGAACTCTAGCTGTGGTAAAGAACAGTCTCAAGAAGAAGGTACAGACCCTCAAGTGTTACCCATGCTCACGCACAAATAGCCATGACATATCTACACACATAAAATACAAGTGTTTGCCTTTGCACTCTTGTTCTTTCATGTTATAGACTATCAGATGAAAGAACACATTCACTTTTAGCCAAGCAACAGATTGAAACTTGCAAAAATTCTAGGCATAACAGCACATACCTACAATCCTAGCGCTTAAAGGCTGAAGAGTTAGGATGGTAGATCCAACACCAGCCTGAGTTACACAACACACCATTTAAGTATAAAAAAAAATCAGGTGGGTGGTGGTGGCACAACTCTTTAATCCCAGCACTTGGGAGGCAGAGTCAGGGGAATCCCTGTAAGAGTTTGAGAGCAGCTTGGTTTACAGAGTGAATTCCAGGAGAGGCTCCAAAGCTACACAGAGAAACCCTGTCTTGAAAAACCAAACCAAAACAAAAACAAAAAACAAACAAAAAAATCACAAGGGTTGGGTATGTTGCTCAGTGGTAGGGTGCTTGCCTAGAGTGGGCTGTGGAAAAGAAAACTTGTATAATATCATTCTCCCATTAAGTTCCTTTAGTGGGATTTGAGAATATTTGTGTTCTATTAATGCTAACACACAATTGGTTTATATATTGTGATTGCTTTTTTGTTTTCTGAGAGATTTTCATGGAGCCCAGGTTGTCACCGGATTTTAGACATTTTTATGTGCATATTTGTAGAGACGCCTGGGTGGTCAGAGGACACTGGGTTCCCTGGAGTTGGAGTTACATGTTGTAGAACAATCCTCTTGTACAGTATGAATATGTATTACTCTCAATGGCTAGTAAAAGCTGATTGGCCAACAGCCAGGCAAAAAGTATAGGCTTGATGATCAAATTGAGGATACAGGAAGAAAGAAGAGTGGAGTTAGAGATTTGATGGGGGATAGAGAAGTAATCAACGGGCCATGCTCTTGTTGTAGAGTGTAAATAAATATGGGTTAATTTAAAATGTAGAAGCTAGTTAGTAATAAGCCTGAGCTATTGGCTAAGAATTTACAATTAATATAAGCCTCTGTGTGGCAATTTTGAAGCGGTTCCCGGGACAGGAAAACTCTGCCTAAAGTTATGGGTAAGGTATGCTAAAGTTATGGTAAAGCTACCTGACATGGATACAAACCCAGGTCCTCTGCAAAAACAGCAAATACTATTAACTGCTGAGCCATTTCTCTATACCCTAATTTTTTGTTTCTTCTGTCTATGTAGTCCAGATTCGTTCCAGGCACATGCCATGATTCCCAGCCACCCAAGGGTTTTGTGTTAAAATGTGGTATGTACTAGAGCCTGAACCTACTACAGCCTGGCACATGCTAGGCAAGCACTGTCAGTGAGCTACAGAACCAATCTTTGCTTCCTTTAAATTCGATTAGTGAGTGTGTGCGACTGCCATGGCACACAGGGAGAAGATAATGGGCAACTTTTACCAGTTATTCTCTCCTTCCACTGGCGGCTCCAGGGCTCTAACTCAGGCTTGCACGACAAGTATGTTTAACTACTGAGCCATCCCAGAAGCCCTAGTCCTTCAAAAAACTTTTGGGTGTATGTTCAGGTGTACATGCATGTGGAGGCCAGTGATAACTTTGGTGTCATTACTCAGGAGCCACCCACCTTGTTTTCTCAGAGAAAACAAGTTAATAGTTATTTGTATAAACAGTTAATAGTATTTGCTGTTTTTCTCTCATTGGTCTGGGGCTAGCCAATTTGGTTAAGCTGGCTGGTTGGAGAGCTCTGAAGAGCTGCCTTTGTCCATTTTCCAGTGCCGGGATAACAAGCACATACCAAAACTACTAGTTTCTGTTTTTTGAAAGTAGGTTCTAGGGATTGATTTCACACCTTCATGTTTGTGGCAAGCACTTTATTATCTGTTGAAGAGCTAACTCCTCAACCCTTTTATTTTTTTTTTTTAAATTGAGACACTATTATTAAGTTGCCAGACCTGATCTGAACACATTTTGTACCATAGGCAGGCTTTGAACTTTGGATACTCTGCCTTGGCCTTCCAAACAGCTGGGATTAAAGGCGAGCAGGCCCAGCTTCATCTCAGTAATTTAATTTATTTATTTTTTTTAATTTATTTATTTATTTATTATGTATACAATATTTTGTCTGTGTGTATGCCTGCAGGCCAGAAGAGGGCACCAGACCTCATTACAGATGGTTGTGAGCCACCATGTGGTTGCTGGGAATTGAACTCAGGACCTTTGGAAGAACAGGCGATGCTCTTAACCACTGAGCCATCTCTCCAGCCCCCCATCTCAGTAATTTTAAAGAGAATTTAGTTCTCCACCAAATGTCAGTCCCAAGTCTTTAACTCAAGGTCGTATGTGGAAACCAGATACTCACCTGCAGATTGGAGAGTTGTGTAAAGGCCTTCTCACAGCCTGGATGTGCACATTTGTACGGCCTATCACCGGTGTGGATTCTGCACAGGAGAAGAGAGTAAGAACATCAACAAAGGTCACAAAGACCAGCTCTGCACCAGACCGCAGGCTCTTCAGGTTTGCCTCCTGAGGAACCTGCACAAGGCACTAGCTTTAGCTCCTCTGACCTGGAGTGGTTTGTAGTACCTGATTTCTGGTTATTGCCTATAGCACTCAGCTCAAGGAGAGTCTCATTGTGCTGGGAGAAGAGGGACTTGAGGACTCAGCATCTGGGACACAGGTCATGATTTGGTACATACATCTGCTCCTATAATAACCATCCCATGGTGAATGTTCAGAAATAAAAGGTAACTACAATTGTAAGGAAAAAGAAAAATACACAACATTTCCTCCATGGTCCCCACCCTACAGACAGAAACTGTTCCTTCAACCTTGAGCATCATAGCCAGAGATAGTTCTGAAATCAAAGGACAGGTTATAATGACTGTTGAAAGTAGAAGAGACATTAGTGGAAACTCATGGAAATTCCTAGGGATTCCCCTACCCCTCCTACCCCCCTGCAATCTAAGCCCCTAGACAGGAAATCCTGAAGTTAGAATCAATCTAGCCTCTTCCCCAACACCACAGGACCCTATATCTACTAAGACAAGCCCAGATGTGAGGATGCACCAATATCTGTTTCTTTTCAAGGACTTCAGAACTGTCTCTACGATCAAAGTCTCAAACACAGGATGACAACAAACTCCTCAAGGTGGTGTCTGACCACTTTTGGGTAAGAACATCACATCCACAAGAAGCAGGGTGAAAATAGCCAACTGCCAGGAATCTGGACTCCACTTCATCTTGAGACATCACCGAAGGAAACCATCAGCTCTTCGAGTGTCAGACCCCCTTCTCCCTAGTAACTCCATATTGATGGATTCGATGCAAGCAGGAGCTTTAGTCTGTTCCCAGTTCTTGGTGAATGTTCAGTTCAGTTTCCTTTTGTGCTCTACTCTTGGCACCCTTGGAATCTTGCTTGTTGCTGTTGAGTGTATCCAGGCCGATGCCAATTTAAATCTGATTATATCTCCCATTTATAATTGGTGTCTTGAGGCTAGAAGGTCTTCTAAAACCAAATGTCTCTGTTTTAGCACCAAAGAAGAAATCTGGTAAGATGTGTGCTTGGTATTTTCAGGGAGGAAGGTAAAGGAAATCATCATCTTTGTTCCGAGTTTGTCTCTGTCTTTAATCAATCAACAAATATCAATCACTGTGTCTTTTTGATAGAGTTTGTGCTTCAGAAAGGTTCTCTTGGCATCCACTTCTTTTCTCTCTGTTGCGGTCACATTCTCCTCCAGCCAGGTCTCACTCCCGCCCCCCGCATGCGGGTGGTTGTATATGTCCGGGGCGGGGGTGGGGAGGGCATGCCAGCGGGGCGGGATCAGTAGCCCGCCCCTCTCCCTTACCGTGTGTGCTGCTGGAGGTGGGAGAGCTGGCGGAAGGCCTTCTGGCAGTAGGAACAGTTGTAGGGCTTGGCCCCCGAGTGGATACGGAGGTGCTGAGCCAGGTAGGAGGTGTTGGCGAAGGTCTTGGAGCAGTGTGGGCACTTGTGGGGCTTGATGGTCTCCGTGTGCATCTTGGAGTGGATCCTGCCGGAGAGGAGAGGAGGGAAGGGGGGAGGAGGAAGCAGTTCGACACCACGGGCTCAGTGCTCTGCTGGGTGAAATGATGTTGCTTGACGGATGAGAGCACCCCCTCCTCCCTCCTCCCAATAAAGCTCCGGCTGGAGAGGCTAATGAAGAGGACACCCACGTCTAGGTTGTTGCTGACTGCAAGTCGGTGGCTAGAATGGCAGTGAGATGATGAAGAGCTGCAACCCACGGCTCTCGGTAACCTTACAGTACTCGGTCTTGTCAACCCTCGGCCTTTTCCTAAGGTTGCACACTCACCACAGTTACCCTGTTTCCAAATAGCAATTTGAACATAGGCCAATACCGCCTGTTCCCCATGGACCTGAAGTTGAATGCACACCATGGCTCTGAACTGAAGCATATAGTAAAAGCAGGGTCTGCTCTGTAGAGGATTTCCAAACAGACACAGAGAGAAACCACAAAAATCGTTCCAGAGTCGGGGACTGGAAATAACAATTTTCAAGGCCCCCCACACTGCTAGAATACAGTTTAATTTTCAGACAGTAACAAGAGAGATTAAGATTTCAAAAGGCAAAAGAGAGAACAGTTGGCACAGGCCACATGGTCTTGGTGTTTTGTAGCCAGGTGAGGGGAGGAGCAACCTTACCGGGTGTGCTGCTGCAGATGGGAGAGCTGGCGGAAGGATTTCTCACAGAAGTTACAACTATAGGGCTTGGCCCCCGAGTGGATACGGATGTGCTGGGCCAGGTAGGAGCTGTTGGCGAAGGTCTTGGAGCAGTGCGGGCACTTGTGGGGCTTGGTCTCGGTGTGTGACTTGGAGTGGATCTGCATCTCCGACTTTGAGTAGAAGGTCAGTGAGCACATCCGGCACCTGGCCAAGCAAGGACAACATTAGAGCCTTTCCACCAGGAGGTGCTGCTGAGCCTCACAATCCTGCCAAGAGATGTCTACCTGACCCCATCTCCTGTTCCAACTACATAGTGAGGCTTGTAGAAGCTTTTCCTTATTCCTCTTTTTTTTTTCTTTTCAAAGAAAGGGTCTCTTGCAGCTCAAGCTGGCCTTGAAATCATTATGTAGCTCAGGCTGGCCTTCAACTCATGACCGTCTTCTTTCTTACCTCCCCAAACTGGGATTATAGCTATGTGCCTCCATGCCCAGCCTAACACAGTGCCGAGCACTCAGAAATACCCAATAAGACAGGTAGATATTATGATCTGGGTGAATATATATCTGTGGTTCTCAACCTTCCTAATGCTGTGGTCCTTTAATACAGTTAGTTCCTCATACTGTGGTATCTTCCAACCATAAAGTTATTTCACTGCTACTTCATAACTGAAATTTTGCTACTGCTATGAATTGTAATGTAAATATCTGTTTTCCAATGGTCTTAGGTGACCCCTGTGAAAGGGTTGTTCCGGTTGTGTGACCTGCCCCCCCCCCAGGGGACACAACCCAGAGGTTGACAATCACTGATACAGACTTTAGTGGTACAGCTAAGGTTTCAAACTTTTCACGGTAACTCCCATTCCTAGCACTCCATGTTGGTCTCATGGTATTTCTCAAGCCCCCACCCCCCATGCAATAAAGAAGGAAAACTGCATCTCCAGACAACCGTCGTCTTAGTGATTTTTCCTACTTCCTTATTGTAGTGACTGCTAAAGAGATGGAGATGGAAAGTACCAGAATTTCCTAATCCATATCTGGTCTCTATCTTGTAGCTGATGTTTCATTAATCACCTGCCTCTGCCCCCAGCCTCAAGCCAATCAAATGAGAACCACTTTTAAAACAAGACAAGGAAACGGTTAGTACTGGATTATAATCCTTACATCTTAACAAGAATAAAAGAATTGAGAAGCAGTGATCGCAATGCTACACCTTTTCTTTTTCTTAGCACATGAAGCCAATGCTGGCACGCCCAGGTGACACCAACAGCACCTGAACAGACTTTTACTGGTCACCTGAACCAGTGGATCATTCCTGCTCTGACACTACACAACAATATCAAATGAGCAAGTTAAACCACATCCCCTTAGACTTTACTGAGTAAAAGTAATTTATACATGAGTTAGGAATAGCTTTGCCAGGGCACCCTATGAGTTAGCAGAAAAGGAGGTGGCCTGGAAGCCAGGCCACTAGGGTAAGCTGCTCTTCTCTTCACCTTATCTTTGTAAATCAAACGGTATGGCAAATGATTCTTGCACTCTTTTCAGAAGATTTTGAAATTGCTGAGACCAACACTAGAAAAAATTCCCTCTGAGAAAATGGTATCTTTGTTGTGGTCTCTGTATTAATGCTTTCACTAAAACTCTAGTAACTGATAACCAATATTCATTCTCTACTTACTGTAAGTCTGAAGAAAAGACTCCCAGTTTATCAGTCATTGGCTATAGACTGAGACACCCAAACATTGCAGGAAAGATCACCATCAAAAGTAAACGGTCAATGGGGAGTCTAGATACCAGGGCTCTAATCCAACAGTTAGTTACAGGTTGCCTGTTAACCTAGACCGCAATCTTCTATTCTTTAAAATGAAGATATTAATTTTTGCCTCTAGAAGGGCCAGCAAGCACTCAAGACCATCAAAAGTAAGCTAAATGTTCTTTATTAATAAAATGGCATTATTGCTAACAGCCTCAGTTTTGATGGGTGAGCCAATGACCATACAAATATTTTATAAAGACTGCAGTTAGCAATTGGATATAATACCACTTATAGGACACAAGTTGCAAAGTAAGTTCCTTAGATAACTAAAATTTTGCAGATTTTACAGTATTGGGGCTTGAACCTAAGCCCTGCCACATATCAAGTGCTCTACTACTGAATTGTATCCTCAGCCCCAAGACATTTTAATTCAAATATTAAATTTAATTCATATATTTTAATTTAAACCCCATCACCCTTAAAGTTTATTATGAAAAAGAAAAAGATCCTGGCACTCAGGAGACTGAAGCAGGTCTGTGATGGGCTTGTATTCTAGCTTGAGCTATAGTGAGAGGCCCTGTGTTGAGGGATCAGAAGAATATCTTCAAAGCTTTAATTAGAGAAGAATCTGAAAAACTTAACAGAAGATAGACTGGCAAACTGGGTACAATGGTACATGCCTGTAATCCCAGCACTCTAGAAGTAGGAGGCAGGACAATCCAGAGTTCAAGGCCAGCCTGGGCTGCATGTGACCCTGTATCAAAACAAAACAAAGGACTGGCAACAGAGTAACAAGTCTAAAAAGATCCTAGAGTATCATGGCAATGCCAGTGACAAGGGCCAGGTGGCCATCATGATGCAGCTGGAGAATGACAGGGACCGAGGGAGGTACTTTCAAGCACCTTTGTTTCTACTCAGAATAACCTGGCAGGTACTCTCCTAATTCTATAAAAAGAAATCCCCAAAGCTCCAAAAACAATTTGTCAAAGGGCAAGCTATTCACTCTAATACCACAATGCTAAGCTAACACCATGCAGAGGCTGAATATCTCTCTACCAGGTGAAGGCACTGATCTTGGGTGACCACTAAAGTACAGGCTGTGCCTCCCTAATGCAAAAGCCTAAAAATCTGAAATCCTCTAAAACTTCCTAAGCAGTGACATCACACTGTAAGTGGGAAATTCTATATGTTACTTTATGATACAGATGGAAGTCAAAACGCAGGCTCACTAAAAATACTATGTTACTGTTAGACTACTTATATAAGGTATAATTGAAACAAATTACCGCCTTTCTCTTATTTAAAGCTTGAACATGATTTTATTAAAGCTTAAAAGAAGAACTGCAGGGAAGGCAAACTTTAAAAAGCTTGGCAGATGTCTAAAGGGGGGGACAAAGAAGAAAGCCATGTCTTTGGAGTTAGGCATGAAGGTTCAGCCGCAGGAATCTAGCAGTTACATGGGTCGGAGAAACTTGAGAGAAAGAGTAAGCAAGTCCAGAGTGTTAGGAAGAGCACTCCGAGGCCTGAGCCACTGTCTGGAGAGGGGAAATGTTATACCGACTGAGACCAGCTGACAGACCCAACATCTCACAGCAGTCCCACAGCAGCTGACTGATTTTGGCTTGAGATGCTATGTAGACCAGGCTGGCACTGAACTGATCCTCCTGCCTCAGCGTCCTGAGTACTAAGATTGCTGGTGTGCTCCAGCTACCACATCCAGCTTAACAAATTTCCATGATCAGACTTGGGCCCCATCCCCAAGGTATCTCATTATATATGTGCAAATATTCCAAAACTTGAAAAAAATACAAAGTCTTAACCACTTCTCGACAAGGAATATTTAACCTGTATTTAAAAACTGGAAGTTCTAGGAGGTCAAATAAGTACTTTACTGTAGGGTGCTGGGTAGTTAGAAAGCTGATTCAGGACAGTTTTGGCAGTGGGAAGGGAATGCTAGCCCACACATTATTTAGTCCACTGCTTCAATGGACACCATGTACATCAGATACAGTGAGAATGGTATGCAATATAATGGCTGGAATTCAACAGTCACTTTGAATTATTATAACCAGTTTTTTTTTTCCTAAGACGCTGAAAACAATTTAAATGTTCAAAATATTTTCACACAATAGCTCTGACTGACCATCCCATTTATGTAAATGGGAAAAGACTTCAAGCTAAGCTGACCTGTCCATAGCAACAGCACCTAATCCTCCAACACCAGTCACGTTGCTGACAACTGGGAAGAAGTAGTTGACGTACAATACACCAAAAGCAGGATTCTTTTTTTTTAAGTTCAATTGCACAGTAAGAAAGTCAGGATTCTTTGTGATTTAGAAGATTCCTTTGGATTTTAGAATTTTAAGTTTCTGATGGAATTTTTTTCAACTAGGACATAATTAGTCAAAGTTCAACTTCAGGGTTCCCTTTAATAAGTATAGGGGCTTTCAAGAATTTCAAAAACACTAAGGGCAGAAGGTCCTAGAAGGCTTCCTTCCAACTATGTACTCACAATTCTTTGTGTACATATACATGTATATATTCATACAGAGTTGGGAAACTTTTAGCATGGAGAAAAAAAATTAACTTGGCAGAACTGAGGACCCTTGTCAACCAAAAGGGCTACCTCCACTACTTCAACATGGTATATAAATGCATCTCATGTCACAATGACCTCACTTTAAGCAAATACATTAAAAAAAATCCAGGTATCTACACAATCAAGTAATAAGGGATTTTCATTTCAACTGATATAATAAAAGAATGCCTTTAAATGAATCAAACTTGTCAGGTACCTTTATAATATGGTATGATGTAAACATTTTCCAGGAACACTTATTGTATAAAGTGGGGTACACCTGTAATAATAAAGCTACAATGAACTTCTGAATTACAGCTGGAATTCTGCATAGCAACACCGCCCTCTTTTTCACGTAGAAAGAGGTATTTAAACAGTGTACTTTTGGATACTTTCCATAGAACTATACAATTCAAGTAAATAATGCTACGTAATGATTAACTCTAATCTTTCTGACCTTCCCAACATGTTAAAAATTATCTATACTCCCAACAAATGGGAGGCATACAAAGAATTCTCCCCATTTTACAGATGAGGAAACTGAGGCGCAGAGAGGGGAAAAGGACTTGCCCAGGGTCACACAGCAAGTTCGTGGTGGAGCCGGGAACTGAATCCATGAGCCCAAGGCTCTGTCCATTTCCTGTGCCGCAGTTCCCTTCGCTCCTAAAATGGGAACAACATTGCCCATCTCGGTACACTAAGGACAGAACCAGTCTCCCAGCCATGCAAATCTGCCCCTGTCTATATACAACAAGGCTGTGATAATAATTAACCCATTCTGTACATCGGGACCAAGTGTCCAAAACCCACTAGGGACCCTGAAAGTTCTCAGGGAGATTAAAGTTATTTTCCTTTCTAAGGGCAAGGAGTTTCTCTGTACACAGGGCCACGTGCCAATATGCATGTGCTTTTGTGGAACAACACCGTGAGAGAAAGTGGAGGATCAAAATGACTTCCAGGAGTTAGAAAGTGAGCAAAGAAGTCACTTTATAAGTGTGCTATTCCTCCCACCTTTTCAGGTAGATTCCTCCCATCCCAAACCATGCAGGGGCTGATGGATGGCACAGGGTTAGGTAAGATGCTCACCAGAAAGATTTCTTGGAAAGTCAGAAACAGAAAGGAGAAAAAAAAGGGAGCTGCAGACATTGTCTGGAGCCCAGTTGGAAGCCTTATTGCAAGAGAGAAACTCTCCTGTCATTCAAAAATCAGTTACGGATGATGACGTCTGAGTTTTAAAGGGAGGGTGGGCATGGAAGAAGGGGCTAAGCAGCTAAAGTGCCAGCAGCTCCACCTTCCTATCACAGGACACCTGGACATGCAAGTGGCTCTCAGGTGGACAGCTGCTGAGCAGAGCCTGACTTGGGACAGGACCCAAAGAAAATAGGGGAAGCTTGAAACAGTGGCCCTCAACCCATCCTGCCGCTGCTTTGATTCCTACCTGTAGGTCTTGCCATCTTTGTGATGGTCATCGTCGTCATCGGGGGCAAGGACATAAGGGTCATTCATCTCAGGAAGCCCTGATTCCAGCATCCGCTTCTTCTTGCGGCCCCGAGGAGGTTTAGGAGGAGCCACATTGCCACCTCCACCACCACCTCCGCCTCCTTCCTCAGCTAGGGTTGATGCTACCTTCTTAGAGAGGTCGGGGACCACCTGTAGGGCTTGTGAGCCAGGGGGAAGAGCTGAGACAATCATGGGAGCCGATATAGGGAAGGTCTGAGCTGATGACGCTGTGGTCACAAGAGAGCCTGAGGGGGATGTGATTACCAAACCAGGACCTAGGATTGGGAGAAAAAGGAGATAGGGTCATGCTGTTCACCTCTGACCTAATCTATTTCATTTCCCCCAGATAGTGTCTAATCAATCCCTCACCACCACCCTCCAGCCCATTACTATTCAGGAAATCCCAAACCCTGTACAAAAATAATGGTTTGCTAACCCCTGTCCCCAGACCCCTGGTAACAGTGAGATTTACCCCTTGATTGACTCCCTTCTCTTCTCCACCTCTGAGAACAGGAGACTCCTTGATTCAGAGAAGGAAAGAATGTCACCTCCTCAAAGGCAGGGACCGCATCTTCTACTTCTTTGTATCCCCCACAATGCCTAGCACATTGCTAGGCACACAGTAGGCACTTAATAAAAATCTGATTGAGGAATTAAACACATACCCCACTCCCCATGTCCGCAGAGCCCTCCAGACTGGGGTCCTGATCATGAGAGATCAACACCTCAGATTGGAGAGAAGCAAGGGCGCTTACCCGCTGTCATCAGTCCTGTAGATGGCACAGGGACCACAGTAATGTTCTGGGTAACAGATGCCTGACTGTGTGGGGTCAGCTGCTCTGACTTGGACTCTGTGTCCATGCTAATGCCAGAGGACAGGGACACTGAGGCAGGTACTGTCAGCAAAGTGGGATAGTGAGGTGGCGCCAGTCCACAGCCCTTTTCTGGCAATAGCTGATCCTTCATCTTGTTGATGAACATTGTGTTTTCAATCTAAAAGAAAAGGAGGGGGAAGAGGAGTACCCTCTTCAGACTGAGCAGGCCTGATTTTTGTCTGCTCCCTAAGGATGTTTCATTGCCTTCTCCTTGGAGATCAGGGAACAAGGGGCTGACATCTGCGTTTCTGGACAGGAGTTAGACCCAGACACTATGGGACTCTCAGTGATAGCGGACTCAGTGAAGCAAGGTGTGTTTTACTTTGCTTCAGCCTCCATACAGTAAGAACATCATGAAGAACTTACTTCGCAGAGCTGAAATAAATACTGGGAAGAACAAAACAAACACCACTTACCTGCCCTGAGACTGTGGGGATAGAAGGCCAGAAGTACGGGTTAGAATTGAAGTGAGACTCTTCCATTCTACCTGAAAAGAGACAGACCACCACCTCACACCTAGGAATAACTACTGAACGCTAGTAATGGAGAAGAGCAGTTGATGGAATTCGGGTCTCTGGCACCTGACCACGTAGCGGGGAATTAACAGTCAGGACCTCCACATCTAGACCAGACAATAATATGGCACTCAGGACACTGCAGGCTGAGGCCAGTGTGACTACTTATTGAAACATTCTCTAAAAATAATGTATGAACAGAAAGGACCACCAAGCAGTATGGCCCACCCCAAAACACAATTTTTAATATTTATGACAAAATCTATGCACATCTCTGAGCCACAAAATGTTTGCCAAACTTCAGAAAGTCAAAATTGGTACTTTACTTTGAAGAAAAATGAAGCTATGGAAACGAGATGCACCAAGGCCACACAAAGGTCACAAGCTTGAAAACAGTCATGTTATCTTTCACTGTTCCCCCTTTCCTTCATTCCTTAAATCCATTTTCCTCGAATTTTTTTTTTATATTTCCAATCAACAAATCTATGAGCTACAATTCTACATAGCTTGGAAAGGTTTTAGCCTGGCAGCCAAACAATCTGAACAGCCCAAGCTGGCATCAAACTGGTGATCCTCCTACTTCAGCCTCCTGTCTACCTAGGATTACAGGTCGGCATGCACCACACCTGGCCGATAATCAACACTGGAGTAGCAGATGATACCTGGGATAACGCCCCACAAATCTCACCAAGACTAAAGAATAGGGTGTCTCACTGGGTTACATACACGAAGGGCTGAGCAGAAAGAACCAAGGAATTACCAGTCTAAAAAATTATAAAGGAATATGTGTATGTATACACACACACACACACAGTGTGTGTACTCACGTGTGTAGGTGCCGTTTGAGGCCAGAAGAGAGAATTGGATCCCCTGGAGCTAGAGTTATAGGTGGTTGTGAGCCACTCAATAAAGTACTGGGAACTGAACTTGGATCCACTAGAAGACAGCACTTTTTTAAAAAATTTATTTCTAAATATTTATTATTTATTATGTACTGGGAACTGAACTTGGATTCACTAGAAGACAGCACTTTTTTTAAAATTTATCTTTAAATACTTATTTATTTATTATGTATACAATATTCTGTCTGTTGTATGACTGCAGACCAGAAGAGGGCACCAGAACCCATTACAGATGGTTGTGAACCACCACGTGGTTACTGGGAATTGAACTCAGGACCTTTGGAGGAGCAGACAATGCTCTTAACCTCTGAGCCATCTCCCCAGCCCCCAAGACAGCACTCTTCAAACACAGATTACCAGTTTTAAAAAGGGGTTCTGGCCAGGTGTGGTGCATGCCTTTAGTCCCTGCACTTAAGAGGGTAGATTTCCAGTTAGCTTCAGGTTAGTCAGGGCTAAATAGTGAGACCCTGAAAGAGTTCTGAGGTCTGAAGAGATAGACCAGCAGGTAAGGGTTAAGAGCACTTGCTGCTTCAGCCAACACCCTCTTCTGGCTTCTGCAAGGGACCTGAATGCATATGTGCATACATACATGCAAACACATGTACTCCCATGTATAAATAATAAAATGAGCCAGGTGGTGATGGCGCATGCCTTTTATCCTAGAACTTGGCAGGCAAAGGCTGCCAGATCTCTGAGTTCGAGGTCAGCCTGGTCTACAGAGTGAGTTCCAAGACAGCAGAGACTACATAGAAACCTTTTCTCGGGAAAGGATAGATGGATAAATGGATAAACAAACAGATAGAATTAAGGTGAAAAATAAGAGGCTTGGAGAGATGGCTCAGCAAGCATGAGGAGCTGACTGTGGTCTCCAAAACCCACAAAAATTACAGGTGGGTAGTGGTCCACCTGTAACCCTAGCACTCATGAGCTGGAGTCAGGGACTACCTGGGCAACCAGACTATCAGAAGGAGTAATTCTGGGTTCAACCAAGAGACCCTGCCTCAATTTATATGGTGGAGTGATCAAGGAAGACACTCCAACTCATCACAGACACACATAGACACACACACACACACACCTCATGGTATGCATGCATATGCATACACATATATACAATAATAACTGGGCTGCTCAGAAGGCAGAAGCAGACAGACCTCTGCGAGTTTCAGGGGAACAGAAAAAGGAACAACAGGAATAAACACTGCCACCAAAGAATAAACATTTTAAAGAGAAGAAAATGTCAATTTTCCTAATTTGATTGTTAGAATCCATGTATCAAATTATCACATTGCCCTCCATAAGTATGTCCAATTAGTAAGTATCAATTAAAAAACAACAAAAGACACTATGCTGAGTCAAGAGCAACCAGCTTTCAGGAGAGAAGGAGGGGCTGTGAGCACAAGCTGAGCTGCTTCCAGTGAGGACATGCTGGGGCTGACAGCAGACACCAGCCTCAAGGGAGACAGAAGCCAGTATGCCAACTCCAGAGAGTGGGAAAGACTTTCAGCAAACAAGTCCAGGCAGGAAAAATAGTGGTTTTTTTCTTTCTTATGACAGGATTTCCATGTAACCCAGGCTGATCTGAAACTTGAAACGTAGGCCAAGTTGGCCTAGAACTCAGATTCACCTGCCTCTGCCTCCTCAGTGTTGGAATAAAAAGCATGCGCCACCACACCCACTTTTCTCTAATTTTTAATAATTTTAAGGTTTTATTTTTACTTTATGTGTATAAATACTTGCTTGAAGGTATGTGTGCATCATGTGCAGGCACTGACCTCAGAGGCCAATCCCCTTGGGACTAGAGTTACAGATGGTTTTAAACTGCCATAGGGGTGTTGGAAATCAAACCCAGGTCCTCTGAAAGAGCAGCCAGTGCTCTTAACTGCTGGATGATCTCTCTAGTCTAACCCCCTCCACAACCTGAGACAGGGTTTCTCTGTGTAACCCTGGCTGTCCTGGTACTCACCCTCTAGACCAGGCTGGCCTTGAAGTGAGAAATTATACCCAACTCCCATTTTAACTTTTAATTAAAAAACAAAAACAAACTTTGAGAGAATCTGACGCAGTAGTTCAGGCTGGCCTGGAACTCACCAACAATCTTCCTGTCCTAGCATCCTAAGAGCTAGAATTAACAGACATGAGCCACCATGACTATTCTAGAAGGCAGCGTCCTCAGTTTCTCCTCACTTACTATGTCCTCATGTTTACATTGTGTGAGTACAGGCACACACAGAGACAACCTGTGAGAGTTAGTTCTCTCCTACTGCTGTATGGGTTACAGGAATCAATCATCAGAGTTGGTAGCAAGCACTTTGCTCTCTAAGCTATCTTGTCAACCTCTGAATTTCTGCAAATCTACACAAGGAATGAACTGTATTTCATCTAAGGAAAGGAATGTACCAAATCTGTTGCTGACAGCTTCACACAAGTAAGGATCAATACTAAATGACTAAGCAAATCCAAGGCAAATCCGGTCCTGAGTTACAAAAGTCACTCTGGGTATCCCTAAGGGATTGGTTCTAAGACCCTTTCCCAATGGACACCAAAAGTACACGTTCAAGTTCCTTTAAATTATTTAAAATTTCATTTCTGTTTGTATAAGTGTGCACATGCATTCAATGTATGCCACATGGATAAAGGTGAAGAGGGTATCTTATGAGAGTTATTTCTCTCTTTCCATGATGTGAATCCCAGGTATTAAACTCAAGTTGTTAGACTTGGCAGCAAGCACATTTACATCCAATGAGCCATTCTTCAAGTCCCTTTTTTAAAATGACAGAACTGGCTGGTGGACACTTCATCCCAGCAGCTGCATCCCAGCGTCAGGCCTACCTCAAGTTCTTGGACCAGTTTACAGAATGAAGGGCCAGCAAACATCTCCGAACTGCCCCCACTTGCTCTAGCAGCCGGCTGTCTCGTGCCCTCCTGTCCTTAGCATGCTGGAATCTCCACCGTGGCACTCTTACCGTGCTTAGGTGAAAGACAGCTGTCCCTTACTGGAGCAAAGAGGAGCAGGTAGCCTTGATAAACATGAGGAGGCCAGAATGCCCGTGAGAGGAGAGTGGGCCGGCACCCCAGTGATTGCCCCACAATAAAGTGGTTTAGATGGAGGATTTTGGGGAAAGAGGACACTTGACAAGGCTCTGACTGGGTCACCTGCTTTTAGGCTTCCTAGAACCCAGTACTTGAGAATTCAGAGTTGGTTTTCTTTTGGTCCCTGGCCCTGTTCTTCCATAACTGCCCCATCCCTTCTGAACTCTGAGCTTGAAGGCTTGGATTGTACCAGATGTTGCAGAGGCCAAAGACAGCACAGAATAAACTGCCTTTTCCTAAGGAGCCACCCCCTCCCCCAAATGGCAGAGCTGGCAAGAAAGAGAAAAGACTCCCACATGTTCTCTGACCTCCACATGTATACTATGGCATGCACATGCCCCTGCACTCTCTCACACACATCACACATACAAAATAAACCAATATTGTAAGACATGTATTAGTAACCTCACATATACTTTAAACATCTCTACAGATTACTTATAACTACCAAACAGAATGCAAATACAACATACCTGGCTGTTGAGCATATTCATTAGGAATCAGTCCGAACAGTTCAGGCAAACCCACACAGCACACCAGCAACAATGTAACAATTCTTATTCAATCTACCTATAGGGAAGCTAATCTGGCTAAACTTTTTTGGGGCAGTGATGATCATGTATTCTACACTGTTGTCTTCCCACTGACCTTGACATGGCTCAAACATTATTTTGTACTGATTTGAATATAGTGGGCTCAGGGGCTGGAGAGAGAGAGAGCTCACAGGTTAAGAGTCCCGAGTTCAATTCCCAGTAACCACATGGTGGCTCACAACCATCCATAATGAGATTTGGTGCCCTCTTCTGGCATGTAGGCACACATGCTGGCAGAATACTGCCTACAAAATGAATATATAAATAATAAAAATAAATTCAAAAAATATAGTGGGCTCTATATGTATAAAATTTCAAAAAAGACACTAGAAGCTCAAATGCTAACCATAACCTTTTTCTTTCTCCTCTTCCACTGAAGAGAAATAAAATAGAAGTTACTGGGAGTGGTTGTGCACACCTTTAAGGCAGGAGTATCTCTGAGTTCTAGGGCAGCCTGGTCTACAGAGTGAGTTCTAGGACTGCCAGGGCTATTACACTGAGAAACCTTGTCTCAAAAAAATAGAACAAAAAGCTAGTGGGACAGCCTAAGCTATAGGCCAAGTTTTCATAATTAACAATAGTCTGCCTGTTGTTTTTTGTGATTTGGCAGCCCAACTATAGTGGTGTACACCTTCAATCTCAGCACTTGAGAGGCAGAGGCAGGCGAATCTCTGGTCTACAGAGCGAGTTCCAGAACAGTCAGGGCTACACAAAGAAACCCTTTCTTGAAGAACCAAAAAAAAAAAAAAGAAAAAAGAAAGATACTGGATGTCAGTATATATGTGTGCATGTGCAACAGTGCACAAACAGTGCACACGTGGAGGGCAGAGAACAGTTCTTTCCTTCTATCTGACATGTGTTCTGGAAACCAAACTCAGTCTCCAGGGCTTGACTGAAAAGTACCTTTACCTGGATGAACCAGTACTCAAGAAAGTAACAGAAAGACCTTACAGTATATAACATATACTGCCCTCTACTTTAATTACAAATGCTGTTGGGACATGTATCACCAATCCTGACAAATCTAAATAGCATGAATTGTTATTTTGATTTTGGGGGGATGCTGTGTGTGTGTGTAACAATTTTCTTTTCTTGGCTAGGAGTGGTGACGCAGGCCTTTAATCCTAGCACTCACAAGGCAGAGGTAGGTGGATCTCTGTGAGCTTGAGGCCAGTAGGGCTACACAGTAAGTCCCTAATTAAAAATTCTTTTCTTCACATTTTATTTCTATTGTGTGTGGGAAGGCATGTTCATACTACTATACATGTGGAGGACAGAGGACAACCTGCAGGAGTTGGTTCTTCCCTTCCACTATGTGGTTTCTGGAGGCTGAACTCAAGTTATTAGGCTTGGCAGAACATGCCTTCACCCACTGAGCCAATTGACTGGATGGCCTTGTTTTTGTTTTTTTGAGATAATACCTCATGTGATCCAGACTGGCCTCTACTTCCCAAATGCTACTGGGATTAAAGTCGTGTATCACCAAGCCCAGCTTCTGCTCTTTCAAATAAGGTATCTGGAGAACAAGGAACTAAACCCAGGCAGCAAAGAACAGATAAGGAAAGAGGCTCTGCTAGATGAGGCAGTACATTTCCGTGATACCAAACACTTGGGGGGCAGAAACCAGAATCAAGAGTTACAAGTCATCCTCAACTACACAGAAAATTTAAAGTCAATCTGGGCTCTAAAAGACCAGTCTCAAAAAACAAAAACAAAAAACAAAACAACAACAAAAAGCAATTGACTGTGGTGGCTCAGACCTAGGGTCCCAGTCCTCCAGAGGATGAGGGAGTCCAACGCTGCCTGAGTTTGAGGTCCATGAGGCCCCACCTCTAGCCGAGGTGCTATTATTGGCAGTTAATGGCTGCGGTAATATGGGGAGCCATTTTTCTTCAGTAAGTAGTCCTACACTCATGTTCATGCAAACAACCTTAATTAAATGTAGCAATTAAAAAAAAAGACAGGAAGTAGGAACAAAGAAGGGCTCCAAAGGAAAGGGAATAAGAAAAGGTAATGGGGGATGAACATGAACAATATACACTACATACATGTATGAAGTTGTCAAAGAAAAAATTAAATTAAACAAACTGGGAAGCTGGGAGTGGTGGTACATGCCTTTAATCCCACCACTCAGACATAGAGACATAGGTCTCTGAGCTGGAGGCCAGTCGGGTCTACAGTGCAAGTTCCAGGACAGCCAGGGCTACAGAGAAACGCTGTCTCAGAAAACCATCCAAACAACCAAACAAAAGAGGAATTAGAGAGATGGTTCTGTGGTTAAAAGCATATTTGTTCTTGCAGGACTCAGGTTCGGTTCTCAGCACCCATGCGTCAGCACACAACCCCCTTTACATCCAGTTCTAGGGCTCTTCAACATTGCAGACAAATGGTTCACATACATACATATCGGCAAAACACCAATACACACAAATCTTGAAAACACACATGCACGGTAAACAGGCCCATAATCCCAGCACTTTATAGGAAAGGAGAACCGCATGAAATTCAGGGCCGACCAGGATTGTATACAATGTCTCTAAGAGTAAAGGAGAGTTTCTGGTAGAAACAAAGATCATACAAATGAAGTAACACAGTACAGATGTGAACTGATCCAGGCACTCAAATTTAAAAAATTTGGGGGCTTGGAGATAGCTCTGTTGTCACAGTGCTTGTCACACAAGTCTGAAGACTTGAGTTCAATCCCCAGAACCCACACAGTGGAAGGACAGAACAGACTCCCACTATTTATGCACTGTCCTCTATACGCACATGCTGTGGGATCCTGTGTGCTGTGAGTATGTTTTGTTCTCATTGGTTGATAAATAAAGCTGTTTTGGCCTAAGGCAAGACAGTATAAGAGTCAGGCAGGAAATCCAAGCAGAGATACAAGTGAAGAAGGGTGGAGTCTGAGAGACACGAGCAGCCAGAGCAAGATGCAAGACGCTAGAGCACCACTAAACCGGATACAGGGATTAATAGAGACAGGTTAATTTAAATGTAAGAGCTAGCTAGTAATAAGCCTGAGCCATTGGTCAAACATTTATAATTAATATATACATATAACTAACCTCTGAGTGGTTACTTGGGAACTGGCAGGCAGGAGAAACATCCAGTTACATGTGTACCGGTGGTGCACACGCATGCACACACACAGTGTTAGCAGGTGTGACCTGAGAGTAATACTTGTAAACCCAAGGCACACAGGGGGACTGACTGGCCCCCTGGGACTGTCTGGCCAGCCAGTCTAACCAGTGAGTACCAAGTCTAAAAAAATAAAATAGCTCCAGAGGAACAACACCTGAAGTTGTCTTCTGATCTTCATTCACTGTGCAAACACCCTTTCCAAGAATTAACTATTTTTCAGGGAGTTCTCGGCCATGTCTTCAATTTTTTTCTCTGAGACAGGGTTTCTCTTTGTTGCCCTGACTGTCCTGGAACTTGTTCTGTACACCACATTGGCCCTGAACTCAGAGATCTGCCTGCCTCTGACTCCAGAGTGCTGGGATTAAAGGAGAGTGCCATCACCTCCGGAGTGCTGGGATTAAAGGAGAGTGCCACCACCGCCCACCTCAAGTTGTTTTAATAATACTGGGAATTGAATAAAGCCTCTCTAACTTTAGTCAAATGTGCTCTCCTACTAAGCTATGCTCCAAACTCCTAAATTGAAGTTTTGGGTTTTAAATTTATTTTTATTTGATGTGTATGAGTGTTTGTCTTCATGTACGTATATGTACCATGCACATGCTTCATATCAAAGTTGAAGAACCTGGAACTGGAGTTACAAACAGGTGTGAATTGCCATGTGGATGCTGGGAATTTAATCTGGATCCTCTGCAAGAGCAGCAAGTGTTCTTAACTGCTGAGCTATCTCCCCAGCTCTCCAAACTTAAGGCTGCTTTATAGTTTTGAAACAGAGTTTCACTATGTAGCCCTGGCTGGCCTACAACTCATTATGTAGACCAGAATGACTATAAACTCATAGAGATCCACTTGCCTCTGCCTCCTGAGTGCTGGGATTAAAGCTGTGAGCAACCATACTAGAAAAAGTTATTGATAGCAGCAAATCAACACGTAGCTCAAGATCATATTCTCATGAAATTTCACTTACATACCAATATAATCCACTCTGGAACCGAGTGTGATGGCACATGCTTATGTGCGCAGCACTTGTGGGAGGCAGAGATCAGGGATCAGGAGTTCAAGGCCATACTCCTCCTTTGCTACACAAAGGTCAGTCTGGGATACAGGAGACTGCCGTCTCAAAAAGCAAACAGCTAAGAACTAGAAAGATGGCTCAGCAGTAAGGGTACTTGCTGCTATGCCTGACAATCTGAGTTTGATCTCGTATTCCTACACAGTAAAACGAGAGAACTGACGACATGTTGTCTTCTGCACATGCACAACAGCACACCCAGGTCCACACACGTACAGTTATTAAAAGTTAAACAAGCCTGCCACCTTAATCCCAGTACTCAAGGATCTCCGAGTTCAAGGCCAGACTAGTCTACAGAGAGTCAGTTCCAGGATGGCCAGGGCTGTTACACAGAGAAACCCTGTCCTGTAAAAACAAAAACAAAAACAAAAACAAAACAAACCCACAACCACCTATAATCCTAGCATAGATGGCACAATCAAGTCACAATTAGTTGCCCAAATACCTCAGCTTTCTTCTCTTATTGCAATGCCTTCTGCTTCCAGTCATTCAACCTTATTCAAATGAGGTGTACCCTATGAGCAATTGATTGAGGTAGAGAAAGAGAGTCTGGTTTACTGACTCAGTGCAAGGAGCACTGAGAAGTAGACAGTTGCATTACAACCCCTTTATGGGACAACCTGAAGGTAATTCTTCACTGTAGGTAGAAGACATGGTCATGGGCTGTAGCCAATGGACCAGCTGAATGGTCAGGGACTTGGAAAGAGCATGATTAGAAAATTAGTAAGAAAGACATCTGGGGAAGATGTATGCGAGTAGATCTCTCCAAATAAGTGAAGGAGGTGAAAACACTGTGTTCAATGCAAATGCTCATCAAAAGGTGACTTCAGTCGAAACGTCCAATAATCAAGTAGACGGGATGACCCATTCTGTGGACAGCAAGCCCCCCCTCCCACCCAATGAACCCAAGAACAAAGTTGCCAAGGTGGCAGAGATACAAGTTATGCATGGGCTTGACCACATGGTCTTCCACTCACTGCTGACCTGGCTACAGCTGCTGCTCACCACAGGCACTGCTCCTGGGACTATCAGCCAGCAACCTGGTGGCAGGATGACTACATCAGAGAACTTTCTTCATGCAAAGGAAACCGTTTTGTCCTTACTGGAACAGACACTTTCATGCTTCTGACCAAAGTACCATCTGTGGACTTACAGAGTGCCTCATCTACTGTCATGGTAGTCTACACAGCACTGTTTCTGAACAAGGAACTCAACTCACTGCCAGAGAACTGTGACAGTGGGCTCACATTCACGGAATCCACTGGTCTACCATGTTCCTCACCATGCTGAGCAGCAGATTAAATGGTGGAATGGCCTTTTAGAGACACAATTAAGCACCAATTAGGAGGCTAATTAGGAGTTGGAAGCAAGAAAAGAAGTTCATGGTTGGGGGCAAGAAAGATGGCTTGATGGTTAAGAGCGTATACTGCTTTTACAGAGGACCCAAGTTTGGTTCCTAGCACTCATGGTAGGTGGCTCACAACTGCCTCTAAATCCAGTTCCATGGTGTATTGTGTGTGTGTCCAATTCCTCTGGCCTGAGTACTCACATACATATAATCAAAAACACATAATTAAAAAAAAAATCCAAGGCCACCCTAGTTTACCTAACAAGTTTGAGGTCAGCTTGGGATACATGAGACCCTATCTCAAAAGAGTAAATTAAAAAGAATAATTAAAAACAGGGCTGGGAATGTATAGCTCAGTTGGCGGAGTACTTATATAGCAGGCAGGAGGCCTGATCCAGCACTATCAGCTGGGTGTGGCAGTGTGTAAGTGTAATTCCAGACCTTGGAAATACGAATGAGGAACAGAAGGTCAAGGTCATTCTTGATTCTAAACAGCAAGGCCAGCCTGGGATACGTGAAACCTTGTCTCAAACAAAAACAAAAACCCCTATTTTTTAAAGTAACAGAGCCAGGGCGGAAGAGATGACTCAGAAACTAAGAGCACTTGTTCTTACAAAAGCCCCAGGTCCAGTTCCTAGTTCCTATACAGTGGTTTAACCATCCACACCCCATCTTCTGATACACCAGGCACACACATAGTCCAAATACATACGTGTGAGCAAAATACTCATATACATTAAATAACATTTTTGTTTTTGTTTTCTGAGACAGGATTTCTCTGTGTAGCCCTGGCTGTCCTAGAACACACTCTAAAGACCATGCTGGTCTCAAGCTCATAGAGATTCTACTGCCTCCGCCTTCCAAGTGCTGGGACTAAATGTGTGTGCCACCAGTATGGAGCCTGTCCTGGAACTAGCTCGGCACACCAGGCTGGCCTTAAACTCACAGCCTGCCTATACCTCACGAGTGATGGAATTAAAGGTATGCGCCACCACTGCATGGCAAATGCTTTTTAACTAAACAAAAAACAAACAAAAAATATTAAAATAACAGAGGTCAAAGAGTAATGGCATTTAAGCCAAGCCTGATAACCTGAGTTCAGTCCCTAGGACTCACATAGTAGAGAGAGCGAATGATCACAGAATATGCTCTGAATTGCATGTGTGCTCTATGGTGCATCCCCTCTCCATGAAAAAAAAATGTGATAAAATTTAAAAAGTAAATAAATAAAACCCCAACTTATCAGTCATCATGGCACAGGCCTTTAATCCCAGTATTGGGGAGGCAGAGGCAAGAGTCTCTTCTTTTGAGTTCAAGGCCAGCTTGGTCTCCACATTTCCAGCCAAGGATCCATGGTAAGACATTTGCAATAAATAGGACAGCCCAAAATCAGGCACATAAGAACTATTGCTCACAAAGCATAAATAGTTGTAAAATGACAGGTGAGGAAAATGCTAACATTTGTGGGACACAGTAGCTTTGCCTATGATCTAAGCACTTGAGAGGCTGAGATTGGAGAACTGTTATATGAGTTAGAGCCGGGCTCCTGCCCTACATAGTTCCATGCCAATATGGGTACCAAATGTGACCCTGTCTCAAAAACTACAGACAAGGTAACATGTTTTAGCAGATGAAGGTGCTTGTTGCCAAGGCCGATAACCTTAGTTCCACCCCCAGAACAAACATGGTGGAAGGAAAAGAATCAACTCCTCCAAGCTGTTCTGACCTCTACATGCATGCTATCTCTCACATTTGTACGTGTGTGTGCGCACACACACACACACACAATAAACGTAAAAAAAATTAAAAAGCTATCCATGCGATCCTTCTGATAAGCTATCCTAAATCCATGTATCCCTTGACCTGAGATCAGCTGGAAAGCCATGAATGAAAGTAATGGCTCAAGTACAATGCAAATGATGACCCAGAGTCACAACACTCAAATCCTAGTTGACCTGGTATTTTACCACTCACTTTCCCCCTCATCTATCACAGAGGAAATCTCCCCAAACTATGCAACATTCCAACAACCTCAAGAAGTCACTGATAGAATGGGGGCCACCTTCACACAAAATATCTCCACCAGTTTTAATTGTACTGCTGCATTTAAAACAAAAAAGTAGAGGGTGGTGGTACACGCCTTTGATCCCAGCACTAGGGAGGCAGAAGCAGGCAAACCTCTGAGTTCGAGGCCAGCCTGGTCTACAGAGTGAGTTCCAGGACAACCAGGACTGTTACACTGAGAAACCGTGTCTTGAATAACAAAAATTAAAATAAATAAATAAAAACAAAAACAGAATGGAGCTTAGTGTGGTAGCTTTTGAAGCCTTTAATCTCCAGCACTCAGGAGACAAAAACAGGAGGATCTTGGTAAGTTTAAAACTAGCCTAGTCTATGAAGTGAGGCCCCATTCATAGATAGATACAGATAGACAGACAGACAGATAGATATAAATAAAGAGCAGGAGGTATTGTTCAGTAGTTAAAAGCATTAGACACCCTTGCCTAGGTTCAAATTCCAGTATTCACATGGCAGCTCAAAACCATCTGTAACTCGTTTCAGGAGATTCAATGTCCTCTTCTGGCCCCCAGGGCCACTAGGCATGCACATGGTGCACAGATATACACGCCGACAAAACAACCATACACATTAAAAAAACTAAAGGAAGAAAAAAAAGAGCCAGGTGTGGTGGTGCATGCTGCAATCCAGGGTTCAGGAAGTTGGGGCAGGGAGATTATGATTTCAGACCATCTGAGCTGTCAAGCTGGCTCAGCAGACAAAGGTGATTGCCACCAAGCCTAATAACCTGAATTTGATCTCTCCACAGGGGAGAAGAAAAAACCAATGTCCACAGGTTCTTACCTGACCACTCTCCTTGCACCATGACACATGCACCCATAAACATATTCTTTCACTCCCTAACACTACTCCAACATGCAAAAGACCAATCTGAGCTACAGTAAGACCACGTCTCAAAAAATAACAAAAAAAAGAAAAAGAAAGAATTTGAAAAGAACTGGCTTTACTTCAGAACGTGGAAGAAAGTAGAAGACTTCTTTTATAACCCCAGAGAACAAGAAAGGAAAAGTAGTTAACAAGAAAGTCTCCAGACTAAAGGAGCTTCAACTCTGCTACTCTACTAAGCTTCAACTATTTTCAACTAAGAAAGGAAGTCTTAAGTCCAGAGAAAGTAAGTAAAAACAAAACAAAACAAAAACCCCAAGCCGGGCGGTGGTGGTGCACACCTTGTTCCAGGACAGGTTCTAGAATAACAGTGAAACCCTGTCTGGTGGAGGACGGACGGACCCCAAATCCAAAACTATCATGATTGAATTAGAACTTTTCTTTCCAGTATCCAATCTCAGTCTGGTAATTGGCTCAGTAGGGGAAGGGTTTACCCAGCATGCGTAAAGTCCTGGGTTTGATGCCCAGCACTACATAAACCTGGGTGAGGTAAAATTGCTGACCCCAGCATTCAGGTGGAGGCAAAAAGATCAAAAGTTCAAGGTATTGCTCAGCTACCAAGTGAGTTTGAGGTTATCTTAGGCAACATGACACCCTTTTTTTTTTTTTTTCCAGGACAGGGTTTCTCTATTGATAATCACTCTGTAGACCAGGCTGGCCTATAGTTTAAGGGATCTGCCTACCTCTGTCTCCCGAGTGCTGGGATTAAAAGTATGTACCACCACCTCCAGACAAGACCCTATTTTAGCCAGGCAGCACTCGGAAGGCAGGGGCAGGCAGATCTCTGTGAGTTCAAGACCAGCCTGGTCTACAGAGTGAGTTCTAAGACAGGCTCCCAAGCTACAGAGTAACCTTGTCTCTTGAAAAACAAAACAAAACAAAAAAGAAAGAAAGAAAAAGAAAAGGAAAAAAACCCTGTCTTTAAAAATCAAGTAAAAAAGAGAGCTGTAGCTCAGTAGAAAAGGCAAGACTGCTAGCAGGCCTAATGACTTGAGTTCAGTCCCCAAAATCACAGACAGGAGAGTCAACGCCCTCAAGTTGTTCTGATCTCAATATGATTTCAACATACACAAAATAGATATAAAATATAAGCTCAAAAAAGAATTCAAAAGATTCCTTATTTCAAAAGGAGACACTGGAAGTAACAGGAGACACTAACAAAGGGGCAAGCACTCCTGCACTAAAGCTTTGCCCTCCACCCCATCTGCAGTGTTTCCCACCACTGGTGAGGACCAAGAGTCTCCGGTACTTGCTATATCTTCTGTGTTGTTTATGAAGGTGCACACATGTGTTGATGTCTGTGGAAAGAGGCCAGAGGACAACCTCAGGTGTCATTACTCAGGTGCCACCCACTCTATTTTTGGACACTGGGTGTCTCACTGACCGAGGCCTCACCAATTCTGCTGTGCCGCCGACTAGCCAGTAAGCCCCAGGGATCCACCTCTCTCTGCTTCCCCAGGGCTAGGCCTACCATGCCCAGCTTTCTTACACAGATTCTGGGGATCAAACCCAGGTCCTTATGCTTGTATGACAAGCACTTTACTAAATGAATTACAGCCCTCTGTATTGCTTTTAAAGATGTATTTATTTTAGATACATAGGTGTTTCACCTGCACGCCAGAAGCAGGTACAGGAGCCCATGGGCTATAGTTACAAATAACTGTCAGCTGTCATGTGGGCACTGGGAATTGAATTTAGGACGAAAGAGTCACCACTGTTCTTAACTGAGGAACTATCTCTCAAGCCCCTGTTGGGATTTTGTTTGTTTGTTTTTCAAGACAGGGTTTCTCTGTAGCTTTAGAGCCTGTCCTGGAACTCGCTCTGTAAACCAGGCTGTCCTCAAACTCACAGAGATCCACCTGCCTCTGCACTCCTACCCCCCACTCTCCGCGCTGGGATTAAAGGCTAAAGAATCTTACTTACTGTCATGAATAATGGCATATGCCTGAGAGTCCCAGCACCTGGGTGGCAGATGCAGAAGGCTCACCTCAAGTTTGAGATCAATCTGGCTTACTTAGGAAGTTCCATGCTAGCCAATGCTACATAACAAAATCTTGTTGCCAAAAACTAAAATACAAAGATATTTAGCATCAGGTCTTATACTTTGATTTTCCCTGACTTACTACCAGGACATCATATAATTTTATCCCTTTTCTTTCAAACTACGCTAGAAGTGGTGTTCCCCCAAAACTTCCCCTAACACCTCAGATTCAAACAATCTCATGTTACTGTCTCATCATTCAAGAGAGATGAGCAAACACTCCACTGGCTGCTAAGAATGGGAAATGCTCTCCAGACTCGGCTCTTCTTGTTTCTGGAGGCTACACCATAAAGACGATCCTTGCAATGGGGTCCTTGTGTTTCCACAGCAGACAAAACGCAAGTCCATTCGTGGTCTCACCTAGTCAGTTCACATTTCACTCCTGATGAGAACCAGTGGCAACGGAAGGTGGCAAAGGCACAGTGTTGCCTTTTTATACAAAAACTTCCTGGGTACCATAATAAACTAGAAAAGGCACTTTTTTTTTTTTGGTCTAACAGCAAACACCAGTACCACAAGTGTTGATTACTTCAATAATTCTTGTTCCATTGTTAAGGAGAAAAAAACAGAACCAAACAAACAAACAAAAAAACATTTGACTATGATCCCACCTCCTCCCAAATCATTAACCCAAGATTGTCTTACCCTCTCTCTCTCTTCCTCCTGCCGTCTTATTCCTTCTCCTTTCCAGGGCTCCTGAACTTTCTGGAAACAAATTCTCTAGGTTACAGAGGCCAGTAAGTGGAGGCCACCAGAGAACTGTACAGAACCTCAGAAGTTCTTTGACTGTCAGCAACCTAGAAAGCAGGCAGCTTCCCCACCAACAATCCAAGGATGGAAGGACAGGCGCCCAGTGCCACCAACTACGTGGATAGAAGGGAAATAAAAGCAGTTCCCCAAAACTAAGACGAATGCTATCACCAGCATTTGGGTTTCACTCCTAGGCTCGGACACTTATTCTTCATTCCTCAGGGCGAAGAGTAACAGGGAGTCAGAGAACTGAGGAAATGAAGGAGGTTCCTGCTCCTGAGAAGTGGTTCAGAGAGCAACGCTGAGGGTAGGGGGATGCCCAAGCCCTTGTGTCAGGCACAGTGCCAAGTTCAGGCCCGGCCACTTCCTCTGGCCTCGCCCACCCACTCCACTTCTGTGAGGACTTCGCCCCCTGCCTACCCAAGGCCTTGTGCCAAGTAGTACCTCCTTCAACCTTCAGTGGTCTCTAGAATGGAGACCCCCAGCTGTCCCCCTAAAACCTTCGCACCCCTGAGACACCCAACTGGGTCCTTCCTCCCGATGTCAACTCCCACTCCGTCCTCAAAGGCCGGTCTTTGGGACGACCCTCCTTCACCCCTCCAGGGAGCTGAACTCTGCCACCCACCAGACAGGCACCCGCCCCCTAAACCCCCCCCATTCCTCCTCATCGCCCGCTCCGCCACAACCACTTCCGGTTCCGGGACAGACACACTTACAGTCACATCGTGGACCACCCCCCCCCCCCCCGCCCGCTTGCCCAAGGAAAAGGGGAGGGGGAGGAGCGAGAAGCTTGGCGCGCGCCGACTGCAGCGGCGCGAGACTCACCCTGCGGCGGCGGCGGCGGCGGCGGCGGCGCCAGCGCCTGAGCCAGCGCGCGGGAGGGGCGGCGTTTGCAGGGAATGGAGGGAGCCGAGGGAGTGGGAGGACCCGCGGGGCGCGGGACGGGGAACGAAAGGCGGGGTGCGCGGGCATGCACTGCAGGCGCCAGACGGATCCCCACACTCGCAGAGCTGCGCGCGAGACACCCGCGGGGCGGGGGCGCGAGGCAGTGTGTGGCCCCCCGCCCTCCCTCCTGAACACTCACCCGGAAGTGGTGCTGCGGCTCGTGCTCCCGGGAACCCCAATTCCTCCACGCCCACCTCCCCCCCCCCCCCAGCCTCAGTGAGGAGTCGTTTCGCGGAGAAGGCGGGAGAGCCGGAAACGAAAAAGGGGGGGGGGGAGGGAGGGAAATAGCAAAGGGAGGGTAGTAGCAGGAAAGGGGGGGGGGAAGGAGTTCAAAGGCCGAGTCACTTCCGGGAGCGCCTAGAACACATCCGGCGCTGCTAGGGCTCAGGGATACTGAGGGCAGAAGTTACGACAAGTAAGGGCGGAAGTGGCTCCTACCCAGGGACGTGTGGAGCGTCCGGTAGATGTGACGCCCCAGCGGAAGTGAATGCGGGTTCTGTTAGCAGAAGCTGAGCTTTCGAAGAGCGGTCCCGGGCTTCCGGAAGAGACTTCTGTGGAAGTGGGAGCTGGACAGGTTCATGAATTATGCATCAAGGCAGTAAAGACAGTTTAGGTTCTCCCTTTTCTAGGTTTATTTTTATTTATGTGTATAAATCCGTGTAGGTGTGTGCGGGTGCCCTCAGCAGCCCCCTGGAGTTACAGCTTTGAGCTTCCCTGCCTAGGTGCTGAACCGAACCTCCGGTAGAGCAACAATCACTCCTTACGGCTGAGCCGTCCCTTCAGTCCCCCGTAGAGACGGTCGGGATTCTTAAAAGACAGGGGTCACGGTTCATTTCTGGGTGTAATCGGCTGTGTAGGAAGTTAATTAACCTTTTTTCTTGAATGTTCACGAGGGTCTCTTTGCTGAGCTAGGGTGGGGAACGCCTCCTTGCTTTGAATAGTCAAGAAAAGGTAAGAATGTGTCCATAGTTGTTTGAGATCCCTGAGAATTCAACCCGTCTTCCTCTGACTCCACCGATACTCTGTCTTTGCTTTGGTCTTTTCTTGTTGCCTCCACCCACACAACACTCAGGCGTACCTCCTCCCAGCTCCATCAGGGCTAGGACTTTGAATTGCTCCCTGTTAAGTATCAACAGATCCCAGAACTTAAGCTGTTCAGTAAACGTTTGTTGTATAAATGAGCAAATGATTATGAACTACTGCAGGAGATCTTCCCCAATTGCTCCAACCCAAAGTTTCTTTTAAAATTTTGTAGCATTTATAGCGTGTCTTTATCTTTGTTTATATTTTTGTTTTTCAAGACAGGGTTTCTCTGTATAGCCCTGGCTGTCCTGAAATTCTTCTGTAGTCCAGGCTGGCTTTGAACTCACAGAAATCCACCTGCTTCTGCCTCTCGAGTGCTGGGATTAAAGGTGTGGGCCACCACTGCCCTTCCAGCTACGTCTTTGTCTTTGAAACAGGGTCAGTTAATGCTGACCTTGAATCCTCAATCCACTTTCAAAATGGATTTCTAATCTCCTACGTGACGGGATTCAAGCCTCTCTTAGTCTATAGTTTATATTGTTAATTTTAACTAATTTGTATATCTGGTTCTCTAGTGAGGTTGTCAGGGAAGAAACTGCTAACACTAGATACTGTTAAGTATCTAGTTAAGCAGTGTAAGTCACCTATGTTACCACTGTAGAGAGAATCAGCTTCCTTCTATCCTATCTTGTACCCTCCCTAAGCTGCTAAACTGCTGGCACGTGACAGTTCCAAGGTGGGAGGGGACAATGGGATAACTTCCTGAATGCCTGCTTACATCCCATCTGCTTCCTTCACTAATCTGCTAGGCTCTGAGATGCCCTGCTCTCTAAAGGCTATAAATGTTAGTAATTTTCTTTGTTCTACAGGTTCCTTTGCTTCAGTTGGCTGGTGTGGTTAAAGGACATGATTACCAGAAATCCATCTCAGTACCAAATCTGGAACGAATTTTTAATATTTAGGACAATGCATTTATTTATTTAGTAAATCTATGTAGCCACAAAGCCAAACAGCATGATCTGGCTAGAGTCTCTGAGCTCAGGTCTGTTTTGGCTAATGCAGAATTGAGTTTCCTCAGTGAGAAAGCAAAATTACTCTAACAAGTAACTACAATCTTATTCTACAGATAGTTAAAGTGAGACTAAGTGACTCTTCTCCCCCCCACACACAAAGTCACAGCCAGCAATAGTAAACCATACCTTAATATACTAGTTAGTTAGTTAGTTGGTTAGTTAGTTAGTTAGAGATAGAGTCTCACTATGTAGCTTTAGCTTAGCCTGGGATCAGGTTGACCAGGTGGTCTTGTCTACTTTTTGAAACAGAATCTCTTGTAGCCTAGGCTGGCGACAAACTTGCCAGGATAACTCTGAACCCCAAATCCCGCTGCCTTCAGCTCCCTCCTCAGTGCTAGATTACAGACATGAGCCACCACACCTTTTATTTGTTTTGGTCTGAGTTTTTGTGTATTTGTGTGTATGTGGAGGCCAGAGGTCGTTTTCAGATGTCTTCTTTAATCCCTGTGCTCATTTTTTTTGAGATGGGGTCTCTAAGTTAACCTAAAGCTCACCAATTCAACCACATTGACTGGTCATTGAGCCCTCCAACACACACACACACACACACACACACACACACACAGTGCTGGAGTTACAGATCTGAGTCATCAGATTCACATCTCCCCAGCACCATTGTGGTGGTGTTGTCTGCCTGTTTGGTGTTTTGAGATGACCTCACTAACTAAGCTCATGCTGATCTCATTGCTAAAATGACCTTGAACTCCTAATTGCCAAGCGCTGGAATTATAGGGACAAGCCACCGCGCACAGTGTTTCTTCCTGTTTATCACATTGTTGAGCCCAACATTCAGTCTCTGTTGATTTCAGTGGCAAATTAACAGGACAAGAGTTTAAGTGGCCCAGTTGTCATGTACCTGTAATACCAGCCTTCAAGAAGCTGTGTCAGGATTAAGAATTACAGGTAGTTGAGGCAGAGGTGGCACACACATTTAATCCCAGCACTTGTGAGGTAGAGACAGGCAGATTTCTCAGCTTGAGGCCACTGTGGTCTACAGAGGGAGTTCCAGGAAAGACCCCAAAGCTGTGATAATTCCTGTCCCAAAAAGACAAAAAAAAAGTTATAGGCAGGCCAGCCTGGGTTACATAGAGAAGACTTTGCCTCCAAAAGAGGAGGTGAAAGGGAAAAGGTAGAAGGGAGGAGAGGAAAAGAATGGAAACACAATATTAATTCCCCAAGTGCTGGTTCTCCAGCTCTGCCTCCTGTACACGTTCATCAGCCACTTTCTGAGCCCTCGTGCCTCGGACAGCCCCTCCTGCCTTTGCTATACGGAGCAACTTTTAAGTCCTTGGAACAAAGCTTTAGTGCAGTAAATCTGGGAAATGGTGGGGAGGAGGGCTGTTAATTTTAGCCTGGGTTCTCCAGCTGGCACAGTTCTCCATCTTGAATCATTTCCACACCCTGATCTCTGCTAGGAGATCCCTCCTCCCAAGGGCTTCCCCGTCCCCTTCTTTGGTATGTGCCCAATGGTAAGCATTCCAGAAGCATGCCCCGGAGAACCTTGGCTGAGTCATTTGGTGTACCCCTCAACAAAGAGTACCGTGACAGGAGAGCAGACGCCTCCAGTCAGGCCTGTGACCTGTAGACTTGAAAAAACAGCTTGGCCCTTGTTTACTTTCCCCTCTATAACTCTGTTACCCAAAGCCTACTTGAGGACTTAAGGACCTGAGTCACTGGTTGAGTTTTTGGAAAGGAAAATCCAAAAACTTTATGACAACAGGCCCCAGGCGTTGTCATAGTTAGCACCACCCCAGTCTAGCACAACTCCTCGAGGCAATCCACACATCTGGATTGTCTTTCTCCCATCTTTCTAGCCTCCTGCCTTTCCATGGGGAGAGGACATTTAGGGAAGGGAACAGGTGAGATTTCCAGTATCTTTAATGGTGTGTTTAATTTATTTAAATTTAGGAGGACTGCAGTCTAATCAGACAGCAATTAATTCCTTCATTAGGGGACTTCATGTGTGTCTTTTGCATATGGATGAGCCACAGGGTCACACCGTCCCTCTAAAGAGTTGCTGAAGGTGAGAGCCCCAGGAGCCCTCCAAACAGTTCCTTGCCCTTCTGCACCAAATGCTCTTTCCTCCACTCTCCTCTGGCAAGGGCTCTCAGCCCTGTGGGAAAAGCTGCAAAGGTTAAGGACGCTTCCTTCACCTTCCCCAGAGCCCTTCCATAGCCCAGCATGTCAGCACCTCACCCTGCACCTTCAGTTTCCTCCCAGCTCAGCTCCCTCTGGGTTCTCTGGGTGCACGGTGTTGATAGCCCCCAGAAGCCTGGATTGCCTCACACCTCTGCTGGTTGGTTCATTATTCTGGCCTGGGCTGCTCTCCTCTGGAGCAGTCTGTCCTAAGCACTAATGTCATCCTGAGAAATACATTCCTTCCTCTCCACACTCGTCGTGTGCTTTAGGGGTTCAGCCACACTCCCCTCAATAGGCAGTACAGCTCCCCAGCATCTAAAGCACACCTACCAACACACACGCACACACACTTCCTATTTATATTGCCAAAGATAAAACATGGAGGCAGGTACAGTCCAGGCAGCCCACACCGCCCTCTTGGATACTAAATTGTCACCTACTTCCCTGTGGCTGCCCATTTCCAGGGAGCAGGTGAGGCAGAGATGGGTGGGGGGAGCAAGACCTAGGTGGTTACCACAGCAACTGAGCCTAGCAACAGCTGAAAAGCTGATGTGTGGGCTTTCCTAGAGCTGTTAAAGAGCCAGACCTAGAATTGGTCCTCAGAGGTGACTGATCCCAGCTGGGCAGCCTGTGTTCCCTCCCCAGACACACCCCTTGATTCCACCCCCACACCCCAGCAAATGCCTTTCTCAGAATGGAAAAGCTAATGAGCTAAGCACACAGGGCGTTTGGTGCAGCATAGCTTTGGGCGGGCAGCTGTAGGTAGCATGTTAAGAAGCAAGGATGAAGGTAAGTCAAGTAGAGAGCCCTCTCTCCTGGGACTCACCCAATCTTTTTATTTTTCCCTCCTCTCCATCGTTCTCTCCTTTGACCCTTTATCCTCTGCCTTAGCTGTCTGTCTTGCCCAGCGTGGTGACTCATGCCTATAATCCCAGCACTTCCAGCACTCAGGATGCAAAGGTGGGAGGATCTAGTACCGGCCAGCCTGGACTAGAGAGTGAGAGACCCTGTCTCCCATCCATCAGCCGCATTTCTGGCTTGTCCCGTTGCCTGTCCTAAGAAATGTCCCCCTTGACTCTGTCTCTTTTCTCTTGGTCTCTCCTGACCTTCGCTAAGAAGGAACAAGCAAGCCACACTCCTGATTCCAGTGTCTCCTGCAAGGCCCTCCCTCCTCTGGACACTTCAGTTCCTCCCGCTCTGTCCCAAGTTAAGACATCCATCAGGCTCCAGCTTCAGGTAGAGCAGGCCAGGTGACAGTCTAGTCTGGAGAAGTTCCCGGTCTCCCCGTTGTTTACCATTCTTCCTGCCAGTCCTCATGTGTGTGTGTGTGTGTGTGTGTGTGTGTGTGTGTGTGTGTGTGTGTGTATGGGGGCGGGGAAGGAGGGTTATAAGGCAAAACAGGGGACTTAATTATCTTGCAAAGGCTTTATTTGAAAATTTTGAAACTTACATCCCACAAGATTATCACCACAAGAAGAAAGAGATAATACAAAAATATATATCACAGCATAGGAGCCAGGTTAGAGGAAGAAGGGAGGTGGAAAAAAACGAGAAAGAAGGGAAGAACCTGAGGAGAGGATAAGGGGGAGAGGAAGGAGAGGGAAGAAGGGGATATGAGGGGACCCAGGAAGAGAAGGGTGGATGTGGAGGCAGAGCTCCCAATGGCCTTGAACCAGCTGGCTTCAGTCCCTGGCAGCCTAGGTACAGTTAGGGAGGGCGTAAGGAAGGGTGGGGAAAGAAGGAGCTGTTCAGGGGCTCTGAATTCCATAGAGACACATACACACAAACAGCCAGGACAGACAAGACAAGGAACTTGGGAGGGAAGGGAGGACGTGGGAGTCCCTTCTCATGTAGTGCAGCAGGTGACACCCCCAAACCCATATTTCAGATGGATGACAGAATTTAGCAATCGGGCCTCAGTACCTCCATTCCGATGGGGGAGCCCTCAGAGTAATGTCAGTGCCCTTGGAATGGGATAGAAGGACAGTGAGACATAAGACATGGAATGAGACGGGGCCGTGGCAGATGGCACTAGGAGCCCCTAACTCACCTCCCACCCACCTCTAGGGCAGCATGCAAGGGCCACAGAAACTAGACCAGTGGGTGTTGAGGCAGTGAGCACACTATGCCATGGAATGGTCAGAAATGCACATCCCCAGTCTGAGATGGCACAGAAAATGCAAGGGGAGTGGGGCATAGGTACCTAGAGGGAGAGAGCTAGGAGCCAGCTGAGCAGCATGGAGAGCATGACTGTGTGCTATGGCCTGGGAGGATGGAGGTGAGTGTGCAAGGCTTTCATGTGAATGTGCAAGGGTGGGAATGGGGGACCCCAACCACTGGAGGGCAAACAACTGGCCTTGCCCATGGGGGTCAGTGAGTGGTCCAGGCGGTATGCAAGAGCAGGAGCTGGGGGATCCCACCATGGCCCCCGTTCCCCACGGTTGCCCCACCCTCAGTGGATGGTGGCTATGCCGGCCACTTGGCCTCCCGCTTGGCAGCACCCCAACATGGGGGAGCATCACAGATTCACCAGGGGAATCCTGAGAGGAAGAGGGAAAGGGCATAGTCAGGAACCAAGGAGCAGGCTGAAGCGGAAGGAAGAGTTCAAGACAGAGGGCACTTAGGGTGAAGAGGGCAGAGCTAGAATTAAGGGTTGCAGGAGATTAGGACATGGGGTAGGAAGGAGTCCCTTTCCCCTGGGGAGGCCTGCAAGCTAGGTCAGGAAGGAGATTCACGGACTGCAGTAGGGAAGCCCACCCACCCCAGAAAGACCCACCAAAGGTCTGGAGACCTAAGTAGCCTTCCCTCGCCGCCCTCCCATCCCATTGGCCCCTGCCCTCACCGGTTCAACTGGAAGGCTGGAGCCCCCTTGGGCTGGGGCATCCCAGGCCGGGGTCCCCCTCGGGGCTCCTCATGGTCAGGGGTTGGGGTAGGTGAGTCCCCGAAGGCCCCCAGCACAGTGACTCCAGCAGGGGATAAATCTGTCAGTGGTTGCTGGCTCTCCTCCTGCCTCAGGGCACCTTGCTGCCCTGAGGGCCTGCGCCGCTTCTGGCTGCGGTCCCAGCTTGTGCATCAGAAGGAAAGAGGTCCTTAGGCCAGCACCTCTGGCCAACCCAGCTTCTCCTCCTTCTCTGGTGCCTCCAACTCTCCACAGTACAGAAACTGTCCTCTGAGACCATGCACCCATCAAACTATTCCTGCTTCCCTCCAAACCAGTTTTGGAGAGCCACAGGCTTCATGCCTCCTCCCCACAGTACAAAGCCCCTTCAAACTGCCCCTTGTCACACTAATGCCTAGAGGAGCCCTTTTTCTCCTCTGCAGCTACCTGACAGATATTTAGTCCAATTTCAAAGTCAGCTACTGACTTGGGCACCTGAGTCTAATGATTCTCTCAGTAAAGAGTGAAGGATTATGTGACCCGCTATTAAATGTGTACAAAGTTCTCTACTCCTCCTGGACAGGAGCCCTAAGACAGGGTTCTGCGGCCTGGTTCAGTTTTATCTGCCTTGGAGAGCCTCCCGCTACCCTTGCATTCTTCTGGAGGAATCTGCACTGGTTCCTCTCGGTTCTCCACTCCAGTTAGCTTTTTTTCAAGCTCTTCCCGTCACCCCCCCCCCCCACTTACCAGAACTTGAAGATGATGCCTGTAGCAACAAGAACAATGATGATGGAGATGGTGATTGTAACGTAAAGCTGAGGGTCCACACCTGATAAAGACGGAAGACAGCTGTTGGGAGGCCTGAAGCAGGGTCAAAGTGGGGCGCGGCTGAGGACTGCCACGTGACTCTGCCTCCTGTCTACTTCTCTGGACTCTCCCTCTTCTCCTATCAGCTTTCTCCGGAGCCATCAGCTCTTCCACATTCCCAAACATTACATGTACCAAACATCACATGTACCATACATGTGATGAGGATGAGGCCCAAGGTCAGAGAACTACCCTCCTGTATAGAAACGGGGGTAGAGGTATCAGATGATCTTCCCTGGCCCAACCCTATGCCACCATCCAGCACAGTATGTGCAAACACATTGTAGGGCAGCGATCTTCCTTCCTCTCCGTGGCTTCCCTCTGCCTGGAACACCCATTCCGTTTTGAAGGTCTATCTCACACGTCAGTTGTTTGATCTGTCCTGATCCCCAGGGTGAAACAGTCTCTCACTCCTCTGTTTTTCTAACAACATGCTGTACGTGCTTCTCTTAGGGTGTTTATTATGTTGACTCATCGCCACATGTTTACACATCTGTCTTCAACAGCGGACCGAACTCCTTCATAGTGCGGGCGGCATCTCCACCTCTGCACCCCTGCCAGCCTAGAACCTGGCGCATATACTGAAGACACTCACAGATGAGGCCTCCCTCCCCATCCCTCACATCCCTACCAGCCTTGCTCACTCACCTTCTCCACGCCCTCCAAACAGGAAGGGCCTCAAGGTAGCAGGTGTTTCCCCAAGGATGAGCCCATCTCCATCATCCCGCATTGAGTCTGAGTTGGGGTGCGGGGTAGCCAGCCCATGTGGGGCTGCAAAACCATAGTCCAGGGGCAGAAATCCAGGATTGACAGAGTTGGGGTCCCCTCCATCCTCCCTGGAGACTGTGGGACCCCACACAATAGCCCAGGGGTACTGAGATGAGGGAGGCCCCTCCTCAAACCCTGATGGGGTGGCAGGAGGTGCCGTGCCTGGCAGAACTTGCCGACGTGATCTTGGGACCCGTGGGGATCGGCTTGGTGGAGGAGCCCGCTCCCAAACACACACATGGCGAGGGGCTGAGGGGCCACCCCGGACACAGGGGGGACGGGCTGGGGCTGGTGGGGACCGAGGGGAGGAGCCCTGAACGGGCGGTGAGAGGGGTAGCAGCAGCAGTGGCCAGAGAGGGAGGAGCTGGGGCAGCAGTGGAGCAGGCCTATAAGAAGGGAGAAAAGCAGGTGAGACCCCGGCCATGTGTGAGAGCGGTAGACTCACACCAAATTCTTGGGAACCTCCCTCCAGGTTTCTCTGCTAAGGCAAGTGTGAGTTAGGAAGTCCCTGGCTTCATTTTGTCTCTTTCTAGGGGGCCAGTCCTCCAGAGGCCCCAAGTTGGCCCAGTCCCCCAGGAAAAGTGGTCTCCAAGCTCCCTCTGCTGGGCCAAACTTACCACATTCTGCACTCCGTATCTGAGGTCTTCCTCAGCTGTGACCCAGATTTTCGGCCTTTACTGGAGGAAAAATGAGGGTGTCACAGCCCGACCTACCCTGTGTACTTTCCCAGCTCACCCATCCACCAATGTCGCCACTTCGTGCCCCACCCCCTGCACAGTTACCAGCCACGCTGCTGCTTCCCAATACCCACTGCTTCTTAGCATCCTTGCAGGGGAAAGCTCCCTAGAGTAGCCCCCAGTCCCACCTACAATACCCCAGATTGGTCCCTGCTACCTCCTGGCCGCAGTGTCTGTCTACCCCTGCCTCTTTGGCTTCCTTCCTTCTCACTTCCTCAGCCCACAGCTTCAGGCTTCTTGGATCTTAATTTAGAGCCAAGAACCTTGTGATTCCCTGAGCACCTACCGCTAGGGAGGGAGTTTGAGAGTGGGGGAGGGAAGGGGAGTCAATCTTAGTGAGTGTGAGTGGGGTGCTAGAAGCCCCCTCACCTCTTGTAGTGCCGAGCACTTCACTGGTGATGAAGCCCGGAAGCTACCTGCCTTTTCAGAAAAATGGGAGAAAATGGTAGGTGGGAGAAAAACTAGAGAATATGATTTTTGCTCTTGGTGTTTAACCACCCAAGCGCATAGGTGCATTCTGAAAGAAGGTGGAGCTTGAACGAAGCCACCCCCTCTGCTGCTTCTTCTGGGCAAAGTCCTAGGAGAGTCTAGATGGTTGGTTCCGAAGGGATGTGCACAGTCTCCAAGCTGAGGGTGGCGAGTCCCAGGGAGCTAGGGTCTCTAGAGAGAAGGAGCATGTGTCACCCTGTGTCTTCTGGATTCCTAGTCTATATGGGCTCCAGGAAGAAGCTGGGGGAGGGACTGGGGTAGTGGACAACAGGGGGGAGAGGTGTGAGGGGCGCAGAGGGAAAAGGTTGGCTAAGAGTCGGAAGGAGGATGAACAGCAGCCGGGAAGAGATGGAGGGGGAACGGGCTCCACATCTCAGAGGGCGCTGAAGGGAGAAGAGGGCAGGAGGAGAAAGTGAGAACAGGCGAGGGAGGAGGATTGAGGGGTCTGGTCAGGACAGAAGCAAAGAGAGTAGAAGGGGAAAGAAAGGATGGGGATCAGAGAGGAGGAGAAAGTCACTGAGATAGAAAAGAAAATGGTGTTGAAGGCAAAATCAGAAAAGGAAGAGACGGAACAGAGGGGGGGGATGGAACAGCAAAGATGGAGGAGTTAGGAATTGTTTCTTGAAATTTAAAGGGATGTTGAGACAGAGCTGGAGGCCAGGTGAAAGCGAAGATAAGAGACAGGCCTGGAGGCTCCGTGAGAGAAGGTTAGCGAAGGGAGGAAAGAAATGGTAGGCGAACCAGTGGAGCGGATAAAGGCTCAGAGACACCAGTGGTCCGCTGACTCCAGGACCCACCTGCTACATCCCCCACCACCAATGTCAACTCCAGCCCCTTCACACACACCCGTACCCCTTGGTCACCCCCTCCAGGAAGTCCGCAGTCCCCGAGCTGGTGCGCCACCCCACCCCCTTCGCGCTCCTCACCGACCTGTTGTGCGCAGAAGACGAACTGGGGGGTGGGGTGGGGGAACAGAGCCCCATCCCTAGCAGAACCCCCATGCCCGCCAATCCCACAGGCCTGCACTCCCTCCACAGGGCTGGAAAGCAGCGCGAATCGGGAAAACGAGGCAAAGATATGCCATGGGATTCGGAGGGAGCACCCAGAGCGGAAAGGGGACCTGAGGCAGGAGGATGCCCGAATCTGCAGGATGAGCTAAAGGCGGGATGAAGGCAGCCGCGGAGACGCTGATTGCTGCACCAGGAGGGTAGGATGGAGTCGGGACAGCGAAGGGATGGAGGGCACAGTGGAAAAGGAGCTCTTGGCGTCTGGAGCCCGACGAGGGACTAGACCAGGAGGGGCAAGCGGCGAAGGGCGCGGAGCTGGCACTGGGGAGGGCAGGGCCCGCTCCCTCAGGGTGGGGGCGTAGGGTCCCCCCCCCCCTCGCTCACCTGCATGCCTGGCGTAGCAGCGCGACGACTGCAGGCGCTCGGGGCTGCGCGGAGCTGGGGGGTCGCAGAAGCGGGTGGGGCGCCAGGCATGGTCGGGAGGTTTGCCTGGCAGCAAGGCGCTGGAGCCGGAGGGGGGCGGGCGCCCGGGGCGCGGGGCGGCGGCGGCGGCGGTGGCGGCGGCGGGAGATGCTCGCTTCGGCTGGGCTCGGCTGGGCTCGGCCGGGCTCGGCTGGGTTCGGCGGACGACTAGGACCGCTTGGTCTCCGCCTCTCCTCTTCACGTCTGTAGGCCACGCACAGTTTAACCCGTCACTTGCCAGACAGTGAGCTCAGCTTTTGTCCCAGGTGCAAGCAAGGTTGAGGAGGGCAGCAGCGATGTGGGGGGCGGAGACCTCCAGTTCTTCGGGATGTGATGGCTCAACAGACCCCATGATTTCTAACCCCCCTAGCAGTTCTGAATTTCTGAGTCAGCCAGACATTTGAGTGCCCACCTCTGGCCAGGGTGGAAAGGGATGGGAGTTCAAGACCGTGGATGAGAGGACCAATGGTGTAGGAGAGAAAACTGCACACACAAGTTAGGGTGTCCCAGCAGCTTACTACCCTTATTTCATTTTGGCCCTGATGTATAATTCAATTTCTCTGAAGCAACCCAAACTGTCCTTACGTGGTTCGAGATCCAAGGGTATCAAAATATCCAAACCACTTACTGTGGCTTACAAGGAAGTCCCATAGGTCCCCATCTCTAGGTATCTCCGATTTTTCTTCCCTAGGATTTCTGTGTCTTGGCTACAGTGCAGCTGACATACGTTCCTCGAAGGAGGCAATAGAAACCTGCCTTGGGGTTTTGCACCTGCTAGTCCCTGTAGAAGTTTTTCCTTGGCCGTTCACAAATGGCCCACGCCAGTCTCACTTAGATCCAGCCTTCTGAGAGGCCTTCCCTAATCTCTTAAAAACTCCCCTGATGTGGGCTATGGAGATGGCTCAGGGGACAAGGGAGCTAGCTTGCCACCAAGCCTGACTACCTGAGTTCTAGCCCCTGGGCTCAGATGGTGGAGAAAGACTCATTTGAGCTGTCATCAGACCTCTGAACAAGTGTGTGAGACCCACACACTAAAGATATGCAATTTACAAGATTCCTCTGGCCCATTCTTCTCCCTACGTTACCACCCCCAGCTTCTAGGAAACCTCACTCTCCTGGTTTCCCTCCAGCCTCCCTGCTGCTGTTTGTAAGTCATGCTCAGCTCTGACTTCTTAAGTGCTGGAGCCTCTTAGAGCTTAGTCCTTGGCCTTCTCTTTCCACATTCTTTGTCCAGTGATCTCATCCAGTCCCAGGGCTTAAATACTCTGTAAATGTCAGTGAGTCCTGAATTTATTTCCATAGCACCAGACTCATTTGTCCAACCGCCCACTTGACATATCCACTCTGATGTCTAATAGCCATGCAAACTTAATGTGACTCAAATAGATGTCTTGAATTACCCCATCCCCAATTCACTTCTGTCCAGGGCTCTCCGAGACATGACAACTCCCTGCTCAAGCTAAAGGCTGTTTTGGTTTTCAGTTCCTTCCCTGTATCTGCTTCACCAGCAAGTGCCACAGCCTCCACTCTCAACGCACGTCCTCCCTCACCCCGCTCATCTTTGCTGTCCTGATCCAAGCTGCATCGCACATCTGGGATCACAGGAGCTTCATTTCCATGCTCATCTTTTACAAAATACTCTTTACAGTTACCTATAATATTTTTAAAACATAAAAGCTCTTTCCTTTTAAAATATTCAAGGGCTGGTGAGATGGTTCAGCAGGTTTCCAAGCCTAACAACCTGAGTTTGGGTGGGAGGAGAGAACCAACTCCTACAGAGTTGTCCTCTGACTGCCATATTCCAGCGTGTGCACGTGAACACACACACACACGCACGCACACACACACACTGAATAAATACAATGTAAAAGCCACCAGCATGTACGCCCTCATGCCCAGTGCTTCGACCAGATCAGACCTCCTCATGTTCCAGAGCATCATAAGCCACTCCCTCCTCATGTTCCAGAGCATCATAAGCCACTCCCTCCTCATGTTCCAGAGCATCATAAGCCACTCCCTCCTCATGTTCCAGAGCATCATAAGCCACTCCCTCAGAATCCCTAATCTTTGGGTCCCCCTCCCACCAAGGTTTCACTGATGTCTCTCTGCTTTTACCTGGCCTGGTTGGCTCTTTCTTGACTTTCTGATCTCTGCCCACGGCATCCCTGTCTTATCATCTTTTCTGAGTCATCCCTTCCTGGCGTGGTTTTATACGTTTGTTGTTTATTGACATCCCACATACACTTGAGAGCAAACATCTCCTTTGTCATCTTCACCCTACATCCTGGTTGCAGTGCTCTGTCACATGGGAAGGCCTCCATCTTCATTGCTCGGTCAACATGGTCTGGGACCAACCCCGCTCTCTCTGAACCCCCTTCACTCTCCATGGCCTCCATTCCCCCATCTCTGTGCTCACTCTGCTCTCACACACACCCCTCCCGGCCATCCTCCTCCTTCTGCCCTCAGCGCTGTCATTACTCTGGCTCTCCCGCCTCTAGGAAGGAAGCCTGCTATTGAGACCAGCATCTGCGCGCAGTTACTCTCCTTCTTGTCTGTCCCTGACAGCCTTTCATTCCAAGTCAAAACAGTGGTGAGTCAGTGAGGTATCCTCTCAGTGTCTCCCAGTGGCAAGAGAAAGACAGCGCACGCCTGATCAAAACACAGCTATCGGACCACTTGGGGGAGCTTGCACAGTTCCTGCCGCCTCCTAGGCTCCCAGGGAGCCTGCTATAGGCTCTCGTGGATGCACTGGAACCTGGTGAGGTCTGCATTTATCAAATGAGTGTCACTTCCCAGTAATGCCTTGCACGTGAAGCTTTGCCTCATGATCAATTATTTTTAGTATCTCTTATTCCTTTCAACAAATGTTTGTTTGTATGAGACAGTCTCATATGGTCTGGCCTGGCCTGAATTCACTACACAGCTGAGGGTAATTTTGAACTCCTGACCTCCTGTCTCCTTTTCCTGAAGAGTTGGCGATAGGAGAACACAGCACCACAACCCATCATCAGCAAATATTTTTTGAACATAACTACAAGCAGGGTAGGGCACTGGACCAGGGCATACTGTGAAGAGCAACAAAGTCACCACAGTCTTTAGTAAGGAGACAATGAGCTATCATGTGATAGGCTAAGGGTATGAGTCATTGGTGGAGCACGTGCTTAGCATGTGCAAGGCTCTGGGTTCTTTATTACTATTTCTTTAATTAGACAGTGTTCCCAGTACTTAGCTGATGGATTTCTTTCCTCAGGCTGGTTTTGAACTTGCAATCCTCCTACCCCAGCATCCTGAGTACCGTTATTATAGGACTGCATCACCATGACCAGTTAGATTTCCATGTTTTCCTTTTTTTAAAAAAAAAAATTATGTGTGTGTGTGTACCTGTACCCTAGCATGCATGTGGAGGTCAGAGGACGACTTACAGAAGTGGTCTTCTCTTTCTCTCATGTGGGCCGCAGGGATCAAACTCAGGTCATCAGGCTTGATGGCAGGTGCCATTCATTACCCCGAACCACCTACCTGATTTCTTATTTCTATGCTTCCTTTTCTCAAATGCCCAGTGTGTGTGTGTCTCTCTCTCTCAGTTTATATTCTTTCTGCTTTATTTAAAAAAAAAGAAAAACAAAAAACCAGAGGGGGAGCAGAGGGCCGGTGGATGGGAAGAGGGGAGGTAGGAAGGGGGATGGGGAAAATGTATAGCTCAATTAAGTACAATAAAGTATTTTTTTTAAATTCCAGGGAAAAAAAGAAAAGAAAACAGAAAGCAGGGTGGTAATGGTTCACACCTTTAATCCCAGCACTTGGAAGACAGAAGCAGGTGGATTTTTGTGAGTTTGAGGTCAGCCTGGTCTGCAGAGCGAGTCTGGGACAGCTGGGACACAGAGAAACCCTATCTTGAGAAGAAAGAAAGAAAGAAAGAAAGAAAGAAAGGAAGGAAGGAAGGAAGGAAGGAAGGAAGGAGGGAGGGACGGAGGGAGGAAAGAAAACAGGAGCAGACAGAGTAATCTTTCTCACCACCCCCCATCTTCTTGGACCACCACCCTTTGGGGGACCCTGTCACCACCCAAAGTTGTCTTTGCAGCAACTGTCCCACCCTTTCCTGAAACCTTCCCATCCTTCTCTCTACTTGGCTATCAGCAGCAGTGTGCAGACATGTTGAACTTCCTCAGACAGATCCTCCTCAGCTGCCTTCCTCTGCTTCCCGTTATAGGAGAACTTTCTCAGAAGGTGGCCTCTACTCTCCGGCTCCCCTACTTCTCCCCTTCTCTTTCTTGCTTACAGATTCTCAAGGGTTTACATTTGTAAACAACTGCCTGTTGTTTTGGAGATAGAGTCTCACTACATAGCCCTGACAGGTCTGGAACACCCCATGTAGACCAGATTGACCTCAAATTTGCAATGATCTTCCTGCCTCTGCCTTACAGAAGCTGGGATTACAGGCAAGAGCCACCACGCCCCACTCTGTAAATCATATTCGTTGTAAATTCAGTTTATAAAATAGCAGATTTCTTTATGGTATTTTCACATGTACTTCATTTTGGTTGGTTCTCCTCCCATCTACGCACCCTCTCTTGCCCTTCTGTACCTTTCTGGCCCCTTCTGCTTTCGTATCTCGTGTCCTATTACTGTCCCCTTCCCCTCACTTAAAGCCTTCTTTTCTCTGCCTTACAGACCTTTTCTAGTTTCCTAGCATTTACCCACATTCACTCCCACTACATGCACTTATTTAACAATTAGCAGCTAAGATCCCCATCTGAAAGAGAACATGCAGGGATGTCTTTGGAGCCAGAGTTATCTCAATTAATATAGTATTTTCCATTTCCAGCAATTTCCCTGCAAACGTAACACTCTCATTTTTCTCTGTGGCAGAATGAGATTCCACTGTTTATATGCACCACATTTTCATGACCCATTCGTCTATTAATAGACATCTAGGTTGATTCCATCTTCCCAGTATTGTAAAAACAGCAACCATGAACATGACCGAGCAAGTGTCTCTGTAGCAGGACACAGAAGCTTTTGGGTGTATGCCCAAGATGGTAGTTGTAATTCTGTTGTTCTGAGAAGCCTCCACATTGATGCATAGGGCGACTGCTCTAGTTTGTGCTCCTACCAACAATGAAGAAGGCATACTTTTCCCTCACATGATTGCCAACATATGTTGCCATTTTCTTTTTAAATAAAAATCATTTTGACAGGGGTGAGAGAAAACTTACGAGATCTGGGGACTGAACTCAGTTCTTCAAGTGTGGCAGCGAGCACCTTTACCCATTTAGCAATCTCACCACTGCCCCATACATACACGGAGGTGCAGGGGCCGATGCCCACACGTGAGGTCAGAGCAGGTTTTTTGATGCCATCCTCTTTCCATCCCCTCCTCATCACCTTGAGACGGCGTTTCTCACTGAACCAGAAGTTCACCATTTCAGCTAGATTGGCGGTCAGAAAGCTCTGCTTCTCCCCTCCCTACATCCCATCCCCCGTCCCCACCAGGGTTACAAGCGTACATCGTCATACCTAACTTTTATGTGGATGCTGGGGATTTGAACTTAGGCCCTCGGGCTTGCAAAACAAGCCCTCTTACCCACTGAACCATCTCCTCAGACCCTTCAGTACTTTAAGAATATTTATTGTCCAGGGTTGCAGAGATGACTCAGCAGTTGGGAGCACTGACTGCTCTTTCAGAGGATTTGTGTTCAATTCCCAGCACCCACGCAGTGTCTCACAACTGTCTATAACTCCAGCTCCAGGGGACCCAACACCCTCACGCAGACATACATGCTGCACCAATGCACATTAAGTAAATAAGTAGTTAAAATATTTATTGGCTAATTTTACTTCTTTTTATTTAAAGAATTATTTTTTAAAATTAATAAAATGATTTCTAATGATATTCTGGTATATTCCTAGATTAGTGCCTAGCTCAATCATTATCAGAGAGGCTTCCTCCAGCAGCTGATGGGAGCAGATGCAGAGATCCACAGCCAAACATGGTAAAGAGAGAGAGTCCAAATTGGAGATCTCCATCATGTACCTCCCCTAGGAGTTGGGTGATCCTCAGCAGTCCCCGAGGAAGGATTATAGAAGCCAGAGGGATTGAGGACATGGCAAGACTATGACCCACAGAATCCACTAAGCAGGGCTCGTAAGAGTTCAGAGACTGAAGTGGCAATCACGGAGCCTGCGTGGGTCTGTGCTAAATCCTCTGCGTAGATATTGTGGTTGTTGGCTTAGTGTTTTTGTGGGACTCCTGACGGTGGGAGCGGTGGTATCACTGACCCTTTGGCCTGCTCTTGGGACCCTTTTCCTCCTACTGGGTTGCGTCACCCAACTCTGGTATCAGGATTTGTGCCTAGCCTTATTGTAACTTGTTATGCTGTGTTCCATTGATCCGCGGAAGGCCTGTTCTTTTCTGAAGGGAAACTAAGGAGGAGTGGATCTGGAGGAGAGGGTGTGTGGGAGGGGGAGCTGTGAGGAGTGCAAGGAGGGAAAACTGCAGTTAGGATGTATTGTATGAAAGAATAATGATTTTTAAAGATTTATTTATTTACTGCACATACAGTGTTCTGCCTGCATGTCTACCTGCAGGCCAGAAGAGGGCGCCAGATCACATGGTTGTGAGCTACCATGTGGGTGCTGGGAATTGAACTCAGGACCTATGAGAGAGCAGTCAGTGCTCTTAACCTCTGAGCCATCTCTCCGGCCCGAGAAAAATTAATTTTTTAAAAAAATTTTAAAAATAAAGAGCACTGGCTGCCCTTTAAAAAATTTTAAAAGTTTTAAAAAATTTTAAAAATAAAGAGCACATGGCACCCAATGTCTACATAAGGCCTGAAAATAAAAAAAAAAAAATGTTCAAACCATGGAGTCAAATGCAGCTTCTTAGTGAGCAAGGTGTTACAGGCAGGTTCAGCATACAGAGGCAGCCTGCAGACCAGAGCCAGTCACCAGGACCATGCACTAAGGTGAACCCCACTGGTGGCCGACATAACAGTTTAAGATTCATCTCTCAATCAGAGAACACTGCAGATGCTCAGTAAAGACAGATCCAGATAGAAAAAACTCTAAATAGATTACAGTGTGCTTAAAACATCTGCATAGGCTTAAAAACAAAAGAGAATGTATATGGACAGCCACGGAAAAAATATAGTAAACTCTCTGAGAGAAAATAAAATAACATAAAAAGGATAAGCCACGTGGAGATGAAAAATACCCAGAGTCTGGATCCTATATGGCGTCTTGTTAGCTGTAAATGGTTTGATTGCTGATGAGTGAGCAATAGCTGCCGAGAGACACTGGGGTGTAGAAACTGCTGAATTAAATCAACCTGTGTGTTTTTAAAATGTCTTAACTTCAAAATGGAAGTAAAAAAATATATTACATTCAGGAAGATATTATGCTTTTGTTTCCACAAAAAACTAAAGGCTGTGGCTTCATTCAAGGTTGATGGAGATCAGATTTGATCAGGGGAGACCCCTGAAAGTCCTGGCTATAGACATAAAGAAGTAAACTTAGAGAGAGTACAAGACAAATGATGTCAAGCATAAAACAAAAAAAAATTATCTTTCACTGGCTTGTGTACAACACAAGTCCATACTTGTGTTAATGCAGATATGTATGTTACCTTTGAAAGTTTGTGTGTTTTTAGAGCAAGGGGACAAGACACAAATAAAAGCGCATGGCCCAGATGACCCAGCCTCTCAGAGAGCCTATGTTGCAGTTTCCGCAAAGTTCTGCATCCAGAACAGCTTCAAGACTGCTGGCTGAGATGGTGCAGTCTCACAGACTATTCTAGCCAGTACCAGAGAAAAGTCTTGTGCTTTCCCATCGCAGAGAGCCTGGATAGCAAATACTATGGCTAGTTTTTCCGGTCTTGACCATTATCCCAAGTTTTTCAGGGTCCCCCCCACCAAAGATGTCATCATCCCCAGACAATAGAAAGCAGTCTAGAGAACATGATGCCCACATCCCTAAGAGCTGTGGTCATTTTGGTCATTTGAAGGGGTATGGATGTTTGTCATTAGTTAGGGAGGCTGGTTACAAATTGTTATTGGTCATGATTGGGAAAAAAGCTAAACGAAGGAGATTAGGTTCAGGGATCTCTTTCTGAAGGGAAAGGGGAGGGTATAGTATAGAAATGATGGGATAGAAGGGTAAATTATTGAGTCTACTTTTGAGCAACCACTAGTCTCAAATATTTTACATTGGTATGGATTTTTGTATATTGATACAAATTTAAGGTTATTTTTGTTACAGTATATATATGTTTCTATTCTTTACAGCTCATTTTAAAATGTAAAGTTTTAGTCCTTAAAAGCTATTTAGGATAAGAAAGAAGTACAGGTTAATAGTTAGTCATCTATAACAATCAAACTTATAGTCATGTTAGGTATGTTTTCAAGGTCATGCACAAATATATTTTAGAAAGATTGTTGTTGTCTATCTTACTCTTTTGGAGGACCTGTCACCCAGCTCCCAAACAAATCACTCATGGAGACACCTATTATTACTTATAAATGCCCAGCCTTTCTTGCCAGCTTGGCTTATTTCTTGCCAGCTTTTCTTTCTTTCTTTCTTTCTTTCTTTCTTTCTTTCTTTCTTTCTTTCTTTCTTTCTTTCTTTTTCAAGACAGGGTTTCTCTGTGTAACAGCCCTAGCTGTCCTGGAACTAGCTCCTGTAGGCCAGACTGGCCTTGAACTATAGAGATCCACCTACCTCTGCTAGGATTAAAGGCGTGCACCACCACCGCCCAGTTTGCCTGCTTTTCTTAACTTAAATTATCCCAACTACCTTTGCCTGTGGGCTTTTTCCTTTCCTTACTTGTGTATGTCCTACTTTCACTCTTACTCCATGGCTGGCTGTGTGGCTGTGTGACTTGCCCCCTGCATCCTCCTCTCCTTGTTCTTGTTCCTTCTCTTCTTTCAGATTTCTCCTGTTTATACTCTCTGCCTGCCAGCCCTGCCTGTTCTTTCTCCTGCCTTGCTACTGGTCATTCAGCTCTTTATTAGACCATCAGGTGTTTTAGACAGGCAAAGAATCACAGCTTCACAGAGTTAAAACAAATGCAGCATAAACAAAAGTAACACATCTTAAAATAATATTCTATAACATTTCCCCCTTTTCTCTAAATAAAAAGGAAGGTTTTAACTTTAATATAGTAAAACTATACACAACAAAACAGTTATCAAATAAGAATTACATTTACAATATTCTATCCATCTGTAGTTAGCATATTCAGAGAAGATAATGCATTATTTATCCTATCTTAGTGAATCCAAACTTTTACACTGGATTTATTTTCTATCATAATTAAGAAAAACTGCAACTATAACTATCTGGTGTAACTCCAAAGACCCCATAAGGAATTAATATTACCTAAGTTAACAGGAAGTGCACTACAAGCAACTTCCAAGACTCTAGAAATGACAGAGACATCAGGCTGCCTGGACAGTCAGTCACCCAAAGTTTCTCTGCAATGTTGGGGCATCCATCTTTATCCTACAGGCCTAGAGTATCTGGCAGACTTTTCAGTGGAGCAGGAAAGTTCTGTTCTGCCTTGTTTTAGCAAAGTTCAGCAGTCACTTTCCTGTGAGTACTGCATGTCAAATCTGCACAGCACATAGTTAAGAAGTCAAGGCAAAAACAGCTTCTTGCCAAAATGGTTGTTTAGCCTTATCACACTGAATACAAACTCTGTAAGGAATATCTTTGATGTCCATCATCTCTGAAGTAAATTGGTGCTGCCAGGAACAGAAAGATCTCAACAGACAGGTGATCTTCAAACACTTCATAGATCTACAGAATATGATATTTTATTGTTTAATAATAAGGCTTTTCATGACAGTAAGATACATTTGCTCTTGACAGCACCAATTTACTTTAAAAAGAGATGATGGATATTGAAGAACATCCTTACGGAGTTTGTTTTCTTTGTGGAAAAAGCTAGCCACTGGGTAAAGGAACTGTCCTTGCCTCAACTGCTTACAGAATGCTGTCCAAATTGGACAAGCAGAACACAAAGGAAAGTCTCTGCTGAGATTTGCCAAGACAAGGTAGAACAGCCCTTTAAAATTTCTGCTTTGGGACTGGAGAGATGGCTGGGAGGTTAAGAGCATTGACTGCTCTTCCAGAGGTCCTGAGTTCAATTCCCAACAACCATATGGTGGCTCACAACCATCTATAATAAGATCTGTTGCCCTCTTCTGACTTGCAGGCAAAAATGCAGACAGAACACTGTATACATAATAGATAGATAGATAGATAGATAGATAGATAGATAGATAGATAGATAAACAAATAAAATTCCTGCTTCACAAAACAGTCTGTCGGATATTCTAGGCCTGTAGAGCAAAGATGGATGCCCCAGTACTACAGAAGAACCTTAGGGTGACTGTCCAGGCAGCTAGATGTCTCTCTAAAGTATATAGTTTTAGAAGTTGCCTACTCTGCTCTTCTGTTTACTCAAGTAATAGTTTATCCTTCTTGGGTCTCTGATGGGGATTGAGGACTAGATAGCTATAGTTTTACAGTTTTCCCTGTCTGATGTGGGATTCCCCTATGTGTACTGTGAATACGTTTTATTACCATTGGTTAATAAAGAACCTGCTTTGTCCTATGGCAGGGCAGAATGGAGCTAGGTGGGAAAATGGAACCAAATGCAGGGAGAAAGAAGGCAGAATCAGGCAGATGCCATGTAGCTGCCAAAGAAAAAAGATGCCAGAACCTTACCGGTAGGCCATAGCTTCATGGTAATACATAGATTAATAGAAATGTGTTAACCTGAGCTAACAGTCCAAGCAGTGTTGTAATTTGTTGTGATCTGGCTGCCCTCAGTGGTAGACTGCACTCCCCCTGACCTACAGTGGAACTTCCTTGTACTCTGTAATTGACAAGGATGTTTATGTTCTTTCTGGCTTGTGGTTTTCAGCAGAAGTGTTCCCAGTACGCAATGCCCTGATCTTGACCTCTGACTGCTCAGCATGTTTTGGACCATCTGCTTAAAGGTATAAAAGGCTTTAGCTCAGGGCAAAATAAAGGTTTCTGTTCTTCCACCTGAAAAGAAGCCTCCGTGTCTCAATCCCAGCACACAGACACACACACACACACACAGACACCCCGCCACCGGCCAGTCTCAGCATCCAGGTTGCACTGGCGTGGCAGTAATTAATATAGTTTCTGTAGGATTACTGGGTCTGGGCAGCTGGCGAAAGAAAGAACAGTCTTTCTTTACACTTGTTACCAAACTCAAAGAAGAAGCTTACATAGGCCATATAAAGTTTATAAGGCTGAGAAATATAAAAACTTAAGTTGTTTATCTAAAAAGGATGTTTTAAGGTCTAAAAATAATTTTAGGATACTAATACAAGTTATGACAAAAATGGTTTAAATATAAAACTTTGGACTAAGATGAATAGATAGTGAAATATTTTCTCTAAATTTGCCAAATTCAAATGTACTGGGCACTATAAATGTAATTCCTCCCTGATAATTGTTCTTACTGTATATAGTTTTACTGTGTTAGAATTAAAACTTTTCTTTTTTTATTCAGCCAAAAATGCAGAAATGTGTGGACTACACCTTTACCTGTGTGAAGATGTGTCACTGTGATTGGTTTAATAAAAAGGTAAATGGCCAATAGCCAGGGAGGAGGTATAGCAGGAACTTCTGGGCAGAGAAAGCGCTGGGAAGAAGGAAGGCAGAGTCACCAGCCAGATGAAGAGGTGAGCAAGACGCGCAGGAGAAGAGGTAAAGGTCATGAGTCGTGCAGTAGCACATAAATTAATAGAAATTAATTGATGCAAGTTATAAGAGCTGTGGGGCCGGGCGGTGGTGGTGCACACCTTCAATCCCAGCACTTGGGAAGCAGAGACAGGTGAATCTCTGTGGGTTTGACACCAGCCTAGTCTACAAAGAAAGTTCCAGGACAGCCCGGACAGTTTCACAGACAAACCCTGTCTTGAAGAACCAAAAACAAACAAACAAAATGAAAACAAAACAAAACAAAACAAAAGAGCTGGTGGGACAAGGTAATCCTATAGTCTGAGCTTTTATAATTAATAAGTCTCTGTGTTATTTTTTGTGAGTTGTTGGCCAAAATAAAATCTATCTACACCACAGGAAGGTGTAGCCCCTCTTAGCCTTACCTCTTCTTTTGACACATTCACTCAGTGAATCCTTGAATCCCCACACTCAGGAAGCAGAGACAAGTAGATCTCTGTGAGTTCCAGGCCAGCCAGAGCTAGAAAGGGAGAGCCTGTCTCACAAAACAAAGAACAAACACACAAAAAGATATCTTTGAGCCTGAAAAGACGGCTTGGGAGCACTTGATACCATTCCAGAGGACCTCAGTTAGATTCCCATCATCCACATGGAAGCTCACCATCATCTGTAACTCTAGTTCTAGGTGACCTGACACCCTCTTCAGACCTCTTCTGACACCAGGCACACACATGATGCACATACAAACACTTGGGCAAAATCCTCATACACATACAAAAATAAATCTAAGAAACAAAACCAAAACACAGATTCAAAAATCTCTTTTTTTCTCTCTCTCCCTTCCTCCTTTTCTGTGTTCTAAGGATAAACCCAGCAACCTCACACAAGCTAAGCAAGTTTTCTATTACCAAACTATATTATGGGCCCTGATGTGTGTAGCTACAAATATTCTCCATTCCGCTGGTCCCCCTGGACCGGTTTCTCTCCACCCACTGGGTCCCACTCACTAGTTCCTACAGTCGCTTATGAATTAATTAATCTGAGGCTTAATATTAATTGCATACTCTTTGGCCTACTAGCTCAGACTTCTTATTAACTAACACTTGTATCTTAAAAGAACCCATTTCTATTATTTTATATTTTACCACGAGGCTCATGGTTTGTTACCTCTTGCTTCTTGGACAGCTACATAGCATCTCTGACTGACTCCACCTTCTTCCCTCCTCTGTCCCTGCCTCGTTTTCCTGCCTTGCTAGATTCTGCTGGGCCATAGGCTTCTTTACTAACCAATGGGAATAAAACATATTCATAGCATACAGGGGAATCCCACATCAAATGTATAAATGCCCTCTTAAGTTTTTATACATGTATGTGTTGGGGTGGTGCTTATGTCACAGAACGTGTGAAGGTTTATAAGACACCTTCTGGGAGTGGGGTCTCCCTTTTAACTATGTGTATCCCAGAGGTCTAGCTAATATCATCAGGTTTCTGCCTGATGAGTCATTTTGTAGGCCCCAGTATAAATTCTTAATTGCTCTTTTTTTTAAAAAAAGATACAATTTATTATTATTATTTTATGTAGAAAGAGCGGCGGGATACATTCCTGCCCAGATCCCAGCTAGCTTACCCCCAAAATAATTACACGCAAACTGTATTCATTTAAACACTGCCTGGCCCATTATCTGTAGCCTCTTACTGGCTAATTCTCACATCTTAATTAACCCATATCTAATAATCTGTATGGCACCACAAGGTCGTGGCTTACCAGGAAAGATTCAGCATGTCTGACCTGGTGGCTGGTTCCATGGCGTCTGCCTGACTCTGCTTCTTTCTCCCAGCATTCTGTTCTGTCTACTCTGTCTATCTAATCTACTGTCAAAAGCCAAGGCAGTTTCTTTATTAACCAATGAAAGTAACACATAGACAGATGACACTCCTACATCAATTTTATGTGTATATTTTACCTGCATTTAAGTTTACTGCATCTATGCAGTATCGTCCAGAAGAGGGCATCAAATCCCCTGAAACTGTAGTTAAGGACAGTGTGAGCTGTCATCTGGGTTCTGGGACTTGATCCAGGCCCTCTGGAAGAGCAGCTGGCGGTCTTAACTGCTGAGCTATTTCTCCAGCCCTTACTGCTCCACTTTTACTTTAGCCACGGGTCGTTTGGATGAAATTTGAGTTACAGATATTGTGAGCCACCAGGCTGAGTGCTGAGAATCCAACTTGGGTCCCCTGGAAGAGCTCTTACCTGCTGAGCACTTTAGCATTTTATTCAACATGTTACTTAATATGTTCTGAACCAAATATACATCACCATAAAACAAAGTTAAAAAACTAGATAAAAGCACAAATTACCTTTCAATTCTCCATGTCCCATTCTACCCAGGCGACCAATTATAACTCTCCATGGTAAAGAACTCATTTGAGCATCTGTAACACCAGTCCCGGGGAATTCCACTTCCGGCCTCCATGGACACTAGGTACAAATGACATATGTGATCCCTAGACATACATGCAGACAACACTCATACAGAGAAAATAAATAAATATAAATTAAAAATAACCCAAACTGATCTTGAATTCTTTTTTTAATGATGTATTTATTGTATTTTATGAGTTTTGCCTGAATGTATGTATAATTATCATGTGTGCCTCGTCCTTGCAGAAGCCAGAAGAGATCAACGGATTCCCTGGGATGGGAGTACAGAGGGTGGCTAGCCACTATTTATGTTATGGGAACCAAACATGAATTCTCTGCTAGATCAGTAAGTGCTCTTAACTGCTGAGCCAACTCTGCAGCCCCAACCTTGAACACTTTGTTTGTTTTGATTTGTTTTTTTGAGACAGGGTTACCCTGTGTGGCCCTGGTTGTCCTAAAACTCGATTTGTAGACCATGCTGGCCTCAAACTCACAGATATTTCTCTGTCCCCGCCTCCCCAGTGCTGGGATTAAAGGCATGCGCTACCACCACTCGGCTGTCTTGCACTCTTGATCCTCCTGACTCAATTTATTGAGTGCTAGCATTATAGGTTTAACAGCTTAACTTCATTTTGTAAAACTGAAACCCTATACCCATTAAACAATCATCCCCTCCCCATTGCTAACTGTCCCAGGTAACTACCGTCCTATCATCTGGCCCTATGATTTTAACTACTCTAAGAAGTATGTGTGTCTGTTTCTGTATAATTTTTCTATGCCATGTATTTAAAGGTTTTTACATTTTATTTTATTTGTGATTATATGTATATGTGTGTGGTTGGGGAGTATATGCAAAAGTGAATGCAGCTGCTATCTGGAGTTCAGTAGAACTGGCTGTCTCCAACTCACAGAGGTCTACCTGCCCCTGCTTTCCAAGTGCTAAGACTAAAAGTATGCACCAAATATGCTTTCATAGATACTTGACATTATTATATATATTTGAAATTACATATGGTATAAAAGTCAGGACATGGCTGGTGAGGCAGGGCAGGCCTTTAATCCTAACATTTGGGAGGCAGAGGCAGGCAGATCTCTGTGAGTTCAAGGCCAGCCTGGTCTACTCAGAGCTCCAGGACAACCAGGACTACATAGAGACTCTGTCTCAAACACCAAAAAAAGGAAGAAAAAGTCAGTAAACAAGATACCATTATACATGTTGGGTATAAATAGCCTTGTTTTCTTGTTGAGATAGGATCTATGTAACCAGGCTGGTCTCTAATCCGCTACTTGAGCTCCTGATCATCCTCTCGTCACCTCCCAGATACTGGGATTATAGGTGGTGCCACCAGACTCTTCTTACAGTTTTTCTGCAAATGAATGTAAGCATAAACATACTGTCTGGGTTTACTTATTGTCAAGCAAGATCCATTTATGTGACAACTTATGTGGTCTTCCAGAATGTTTATTTTCATTCAATATAACATTTTCAAATTTGCTCATTTTTTATGAAGCTGGAGTTCATTTGTTTTTTTTCTTTTGGTTTTTCGAGACAGGGTTTCTCTGCATAGCTTTGGAGCTTGTCCTAGAACTGACTCTGAAGACCAGGCTAGCCTCAAACTCACAGAGATCCACCTGTCTCTGACTCCTCAGTGCTGGGATTATAAGCATGCACCACCACCACCCAGCTAAAATAAGCTATTCTTAATGTTCTGGAGCATCTAGTACTTATTTGTGTTGATTCTGATTGGTCCCCCGTAGGGTACAGTCTGTGGTTTTTCCTGGTTATTGTAAGGATGAGGCCTAGTTCCAGTATTGTTAGTCTGTAGCCTGTCATAGCTGCCCTAATGTTAAGTTAGGCCTCTTCAAGGAAGATCATGTATCCCATGCTGGCCTCAACAGGTATATAGTTGAGTGTGACCTTGAGTTATTTTTAAAATTTATTCCATCCTGGGGGAATCTCTGTGAGTTTGAGGCCAACGTGGTCTACAAGAGTTAGTTCCAGGAAAGGCTCCAAAGCTACAGAGAAACCCTGTCTCGAAAAACAAAACAAAACAAAAAAGATTCATTACATCAATCCATCCATTATGTGTGTGTTTGCTTGTGCATGTGTGTGACAGAGAGAGAGAGAGAGAGAGAGAGAGAGAGAGAGAGAGAGAGAGAAACCACAGGTGTGTGCATACCACTGTGCATGTGTGAAAGACATAGGACTACTTTTTGAGGGAGCCGGTTCTCTCCTCCCACTTTGTTTTGAGACGGGGTTTCTCTGTGAAACAACTCTGGCTGTCTTGGAACTTGCTTTGTAGACCAGGCTAGCCTTGAACTCACAGAGATCCTCCAGTCTGTGCCTGGTCTCCCCCGCCCCGCCCCCCCTGAGCCCCCCCCCCACAAGTACTGGAATTAAGGGTGTGTGCCACCACCATTCCTAGCCATCTTAGTTTTTGAAGACAAGGTCTCTCACTGAATCTGGAAGTCACTGATTGGGCTAGACTAGTTGGCCAGCAAGCCCCAGGCACTACGTTGGTCTGCCCTAGCTTCCGGCAGGATGTATGCAGATTGTACTCTGGACAACCCAGGGTCCTAATCTGTACACAGATGCAAAGGTCCCTTTAAGAGAAAAGCCCCGCCTACTCCCCCATTCCCCCCCCCCTTTCTTTCTCTCTCTTCCCCACCATTCTTCTTAAGAGGCAAGTTTCTCGCTCTCTTCCCATACACTTGCTCCCTTTTCTCTCTTCTCTCTCCTCCCTCCCTCTCTCCCTCTCTGTCTCCCTCCACAGCACCTCCCAACACCTTGTTCTCAATAGACTTCACACTCTAGCTCTCTCTGAATGGTGTACTCTGTCACCCACTGTGGCTTGGGCCTAACCTGCTATGGAATGCTGCAAATGTCCCTCTGGCGCCCTGTGCCTCTGCCTCCTCAGCATGAGACTGCAAACGTGTACCTCCTAGCTAGGCTATTTCCCCTGGGTGATGGAGAACCCAACTCAGGGCCTCATTTTTGCATAGCAAATACTTTGCCACTGAGCCGGTCCCCCAGTCCCTGATTGCTTGTTTGAGAAAGGGTCTCAAATATTCAAGGCTGGCCAAGAATTCACTAAGTAGCTGAAGATGACCTTGAATTTCTGATCCTCTGCTCTACTTCCTGAGTGCTGGGATTATTAGCATTGGATAACAGTCTAGGTTCTATTCAAAACTGGGGGCTGCACTATGCTAAGCCAGCGCTCTACTGACTGGGCTATATTCCCAGTCCCTACACACTTCTACTTGCTTGCCTGTTTTTGAGACAGGATTTATCCGAGTAGCCCCAGCTGTCCTGGAACTGGCTCTGTGGACCAGGCTGGCCTCAAACGCATAGAGATCTACCTGCCTCTGCCTTCCAAGTGCTGGGATTAAAGGCGTGCGCCACCAATGCTCATAACCACTTCTTTTTGATATTGAAATTTCCTGTTATGGATTTGGGTTATCTTTCCATTGATTTAGGCCTTGTTTTGTACAATTTTTTTATTTATATGTATGTATACCCCATATGTTTCTGAGTGCCTGTGGAAACCTTGTCTTGAAAAACTAAAACAAAGTTCAAGGCCAGTCTAGACCTCATGAGTTCCTACTTCAAAATAGAAATGAATAATGAATATAATGTTTACTACAAATTAAGGAAGACTGTTTTAATTTGCTACAACTTCTGTCATGTAGGGGTGTTTAATTCAATGTTTTTTTTTAATTTATCTCTTCTTTTTAAAAGATTTATGTTTACTTTTTATTTATGTGTATATGTGTGTATCTGCCTGAGTTTATGTGTGCCACATGCATGCAGGTGCCTGCAGAAGTTAGAAAAGAGCATCAGACTTTAAAAAAAAAAAAAGAAAAGAGCATCAGATCCCTTGGAACTGGCAGTTGTGAGCCAGTTGATGTAGGTGCCAGGAACTAAACTCTGGTCCTCTGCAAGAGTAATACGTGTTCTTAACTGCTGCGCTGTCTTTCCAGCACTGAATCAAATGCTTTCAAGGCCATTCTTATTTTGAGTGTAAGACAGAACTCTAAAGATAGTAAAGCATAAAATACAGTACTTAGAGGGAGAGTAAGAGTACCCACATTCTGTGCTCTCCATATAAGAACAGCTTTGAATGTAGTTCAAAAGACAGCATCCCACCCAATTATATGTCTCATTCCTCATCAGTGGGGGCAGTATAATGACTTTTATAAAAATTACTTCCTTGTTTTATATATATAAATGGTCTCTGTTGTAGGTAATGCAGCGCAGGTGTGTGGGTTCACACAGGTCCGTGAAATGAAGACTCAGAATGAATCTAACCTTTGCAGCCACAGGGGTCCCCAGTCTCTGTGGACTGAAGCCTTTTCCCTTAGCCTATGGCAATTTTAAAATACAGTGTAATGTTTCATGAGGTACCTTGGTTTTCTGGGTTTGCTCTAACCAAGTTTTGCATAGGCTTTGTATCCATGGGAAACTGTCAGACAAGATTCACATAGGGCAACAAAAGGTATCTGTAACACAAAGGATGGATTAGGGCTGTGTGATAACACAGAAGTTAGGCCAGGTATGGTCCAGCGGAGGTTCACGGCTAGCGGTTACTTACTGACCCTCTGGTGCCAGGTCGTCATGAATTTCTGTCACAGGTCTCACTGTATAGCTCTGGTTGCTCTGGAACTCGCTCTGTAGATCAGGCTAGCCTCAAAACTCACAGAGACTCACCTGCCTCTGTCTTCCCAAGCGCTGGAATTAAAAGCAATACTAGCTTCCTTTTCTTTTTTTTTTTAAAGACAGTCTCATATAGTCCAAATTGCTTATGTAGCTCCGAAGGACCCTGAAGTCCTGATTCTTCTGCCTTCACCTTCTGAGTAATGAGATTCCAGGCACAGAGAATATCATGCTATGTCTCGAACCCAGAGATATAACCATACTAGGGAAGGACTCTGCTGACAGCTCCCTTATTTTTCTTAGTAGCTTTCATGAATGTGTGTATTCCTTAACAATAGTTTAATTTTGGAGATAATGTATGTACTAATGTATATTATTTCCTATATGCGTGGGAAATACGCGAAAGTGATGATCTCACTTTATTAGATAATGCTCAACTTTTTCCAAAGTGATTTCAGTAACAAGGGATGGTACTACAGTCCTGAATTCCAACACTCTGAGTCAGGAAACAACTAAAATTGAGGGCAATCTGGGACAGTTATGTTTAAAAACAAAACGTTTAACCACCAGTCATCTCGTTATCTATGTAGATGAGTCTCTTTGTTGTGTCCCAGTCAACATTCGGTATTTTCAGGGTTTAATTTTAGCAGCTCTGGTGTGGACAATGCTACTTATTGTGGCTGGAATTTGCATTTCCATCATTGCAAATGAAATTGAGGAAGTTTTCCTCTGTTTGTTGACCTTGCAGATTTCTTTTGTGAAGTGTTGGTTCAAACCTCTAGTTCACATTTGTAACTTTATTGTTAAGGCTTTCGGTTTTGTTTTTCTTTTTCCTGTGTGGTTCTTTATGCATCCTGGACACATCTTTAAATAAGGATAAATATACTGAAGCATTATCTTTCCTTTCTCTTTGTAGTACTGGGGGATTGGACCTGAGGCCTCATCCTGATCACATCTTGCTTTTGTTAGTCATGCGTCTCTCTCTGTGTATGCATATGTGCCTGCCAGAAAACAACCGTGGGGGTCATCCCTCAGGAGCCATGCACCTGTTTTGAGAAGGGGTCTCTCACTGGGCAAAGGCTTGCCAGTTCTGCTAGCCCTAACTGGTCAGGGAACTCCGGGGATCTCCAAAACTAGGGTTAGGAATCCATGCTACTGTGCCCAGCATTGTTTCACACAGTACTGGGACTTGATAAAGTCAATACATGCATGTGTGGAAGCACTCTACTGGCTGGGCCATCTCCCTAGCTCCAGATTCTTCTTCACAGTGGTGGTCCTCCTTAGACAGGGTCACACATAATCCAGTTGACCTCAAACACTAGGTATCCAAGACGATCCTCCCATCCCAGTCTCCTGAGTGTTGGGATTACAGGCTTGTACCACCAAACGGTTTATGTGGTACCAGGGATTGATCCCAGTGCTTTGTAAATATTAGGCAAACACTCTACTAACTGACCTATATCCCCATCTGGTGGCTTGTCTTTTGATGAACAAGTGTTGCCAAATGTATCAATCTTTTCAACTAATAGTTAGAATGAGTATTAAATGCTCCTCACTTGCATTATATACCAGAATGGAATCCAGAAGCAGAGGAAGAGGGCTAGAGGATTCCAGGCCAGGAAGGACTACAGATAGAGACAACCTGTTTCAAAAAGCAAAAATAAAGACTTCTCTGTCTTGAATTCATGGGTATATTCTTCTAAATTATATCCTAAAACCTTTTATATTTACTCTATAATGGACTGGGAATAGATTTGTGGTAAAGATTCAATTTTATCTTTCTCATATATATCCAGTTCTCAGAATCGGTGAGAAGTGCGTTATTTCTTTTTTGCATGAAAGGGCAAAGAGTCACAAAATATTTGTGGATCTGATCTGGGCTATTATGATCCAGTGTCCATCTGTCTTTATGAATATAAATAGTATGCTTTCTTTTTTTGTTGTTGCTTTCGAGACAGGGTCTCTCTGTGTAGCTCTGACTGTCCTGGAATCGGCTCTGTAGACTACATTAGCCTCCTGAGTGTTGGGATTGAAGGTGTGTACCACCACCACCCAGCAATGCTTCCTCTTTGTACTGGAGATTGAACTAGGGCCTCATATATGTTAAGCATGTAGTCTACCACAGAACTATACTATGGTCTTGTATGTCATAGTATATGCCTGGTATCTGATAAAGCTAATGTTTATATCTTGGTCCTCTTTCAGAATATCTCCTTGGGAACAAGTGAGATGGCTCAGTGGGTAGAGGCATTTGGTGCCAAGCCCGACGAGTTGAGTCTAATCGCCAGGACCTACATGGTGGAAGGAGAGAACCAACTACTGAAAGCTATTGTCTAACCTATACAAATCCATTGTGGTACATGTGCAGTCACACATGCACAAGTAAATGTAATTTTTTAAAAATATTTATTTATTTACTATGTATACAATATTCTGTCTGTGTGTATGCCTGCAGGCCAGAAGAGGGCACCAGACCTCATTACAGATGGTTGTGAGCCACCATGTGGTTGCTGGGAATTGAACTCAGGACCTTTGGAAGAGCAGGCAATGCTCTTAACCGCTGAGCTATCTCTCCAGCCCCCCGAGTAAATGTAATTTTAAAAATATATTCTTGGCCTTCTATTTCCATGAACCTTTGTAGACAGAGGCTGCTCATTTGTTCCCAGCCACCCAGACCCAAAATAATCACCCAGAAACTGTATTATTACAACACTGCTTGGCCTATTAGCTCACACTTCTCATTGGCTAGCTCTTATATCTTAAATTAACACATTTCTGTTAATCTGTGTATCGCCATATGGTTGTGGCCTACTGGTAAGGTTCCATACAGTGTCTCCTGAAGTGGCTACATGGCTTCTCTCTGACTCCGCCTACTTTCTCCTCCTCTATCCTCTTGGAATTCCTACTTACCCTATTCTGTGCTGCAATAGGCCCAAAGTAGCTTCTATTAACCAATGGTATTCACAGCATACAGATGGGAATCCTACATTGTACCTTCCTTTTTGAGGAGTTTGAGACATCATCTCACACTGTAGGCTAGCCATGAACTCACAACAATCCTACCTTGATAAATGTTGGTATGATAGGCATGAGTCATCATGTCTGGCTTCAAGACAGTCCTGATACCCTCCATTTTTCACACTTCAGGATTCATATTTTACTGATAGCTTTGGTATCAGTTAATAAGTGATGTTGACTTATAATAGTTTCTAATCTAATTTGATCTTTGTCTGATTTTATCAAAATACTTCTAATCTCATAGAATAAGTATTTTACATTTTCTGGAATTTTTTTTTATAAAATTTAAATGATCTGCACTGTCTTTTTAGTTGTCAGCCTAACCTTTAATGGCTGAGCCACCTCTCCAGTCCATGAGGCACAATTTAAAAATTTTGTACAATTTATTTTAATTATTATTTTGTCTTTTCCCCCCCGAACTTGTAATCCTATTTCAGCCTCTCAACCCTTGGATTTATAGGTGTAATTCTGACTGTAACGTCATTTTCTTTTTAAGGTTTTAGGTTGGTGTAGTAGTAAATGCTTTAAATCCCAGAACTTGGAGGCAGAGGCAAGTTGATCTATAAGATTTAAGCCAGCTTGATCTGCCAAATGAGTTCCTAAACAGTCAGGGCTGTTTTACACAGACACACAGACACACACACACACACACACTTAAAAAAATGTATAAGGACTGGAGAGATGGCTCAGAGGTTAAGGTCTTTCAGAGGACCTGAGTTCAATTTCCAGCAACAACATGCTTACTCACAACCATTTGTAATGAGATCTGGCGCCCTCTTCTGGTGTGAAGGTAGAACACTGTATACAGAATAAATCTTTAAAAAAATTTTATGAGACCAGGCCAGCCTGGTCTACAGAGCAAGTTCCAGGACAGCCAAAGCTACAACAGAGAAACCTTGTCCTAAAGAAAAAAAAATTGCACATGTATTAGTATTTTGTCTGGATGTGTGTATGTGCATCATGTACATGTGTGTATGTACATCAAGTATGTGTGTGTACATCATGTGTGTGTATGTACATCATGTGCACGTGGTGCCTGTGGAGGCCAGGGGACGGAGTGTTGACTGAGGTTTCTGTCCTGCCCAGTTGCTGCAGTCATCAAGTCCCAAAGAAACACACAGAGATCTACATTAATCATAAACTGATTGGCCTATTAGCTCAGGCTTCTTATTAAACTCTTATAACTTATATTAACCCATAATTATTGTCTGTGTTTGCCACATGGCTTGGTACCTTTTTCAGCAAAGCAGTCACTTCTTGTTTGCTCTGTGTCTGGGTGACTACTGCAGGCTAAAACTTCCCTCTTCCCAGAATTCTCGTTGCCCCACCCCGCCTATACTTCCTGCGTGACTACTGGCCAATCACTGTTTATTTAAAATACAAGTGACAGGATACAGACCATTGTCCTGCAGCAAGTGGGGGGCATCAAAACCCTCTGGAACTGGAGTTAGACAGCTCCACTATCATATTGGTGCTGGGAACAGAACCCAGGAACTCTGCAAGAACAGCAAGTGCTCTTAACCGTTGAGCCATATCTCCAGCCCCCATGATATCATTCTTAAAACTTTTTCTTTTACACCTTGCATCTAATCCACTTGCAAATAACGTTCCCTTTACCTTTAAATTCAGTCTGGCTATTCATTTCTACTGCTTCTGCTTGGTCCACATCAACGTTATCGTTCACCCAAACACTGTAATTGATCTTACTGTTTCTGTCTGTATAGCTATCACAATAGTAGTTGAAAAATTTTGTAATACCTAAGTGTAGTTACACAACTTTAATCTCAGCACTAGGGAGGCAAAAGCCGGTGGGTTTCTAATGAGTTGCAGGATAGCCAGGAGCTACATAGTGAGACCCTCAAAAACAAAGACCCCATCAAATTATCTGGAGATAAATCTGTGGTTCTTTAAATAACTACTTACTTCCCTTTAATGCCAGAACTTGGGAGACAAAGGCAGGCAGATCTGTATAAGTTTGAGGCTAGCCTGGTCTGCAGAGCAAGTTTCAGGACAGCAAGGGCTGTTATACAAAGAAACCCAGTCTCAAGTTGGGCGGTGGTGGCCCACGCCTTTAATCCCAGCACTAGGGAGGTAGAGGCGGCGGATCTCTGTGAGTTCGAGGCCAGCCTGGTTTACAAGAGCTAGTTCCAAGACAGGCTCTAAAGCTCCAGAGAAACTGTGTTTCAAAATTCAAACGCTCAAAATATAACTCAATGATTACGTGTGGTATCCATAACCAAAAGTCTGGTCATTCAGTACAGCTCTGAAAATTTAACAAAAGAAAACCTGACCAATACACCCCCACTCCCTTTACTATTTGGGGTATTGCTGTTTCCTTTTGAGACTGATTCTCACATGGCCCAGGAACTTGCTATGTAACTGAGGCTGGTTTTGAACTCCTGATCCTCCTGCCTCTACCTCACAAATGCAAGAAGAGGCATGTGCCACCAGTCCCGGCTCCTTTACCTTTTAAAAGTTTTTTTTTTTTTCTTAAAAACACAAGTGGCTGAACTACCCAAACTATGACTACCGCTAATTTCGTCACATTTCCCTCCTCTCTACTTTTTTTTTTTTTTTTTTTTTTTTTTGCGTCTTCTCGCCTGCCACTGAAGCTCAAGTCGCCGCAGAGACTTCGTGCCGCTCTCTCCCCTCCTGCAGCACCCGGGCGGACCGGCGACCCAGGATCTCCCCCGAGCTGGGGTTTCCTCAGCGTCCTGCACTCACCGCTCTGGCACCCATAAATCTTAACTACAGAGCGGAAGAGCGCACGTCCCGGGCCGTCGGAAAGCGGAAGCAGTCCATAGTCGCCGGGAACCCGCCTCCCGAAAGCGGAAGTACGGCCCTAGAAGCTGGCCATAGACGCGGGCGGCTAGAGCGACCCTGCGGGAGGCGGCAGGAAAAGCTCGGAGCAGCTGCCGGAGGTGACGGAGCGGCCGCCCCGCCCCGTGCGCTGGAAGACGAGGCTTTCAGGTAGCCGCGGTAGTCTGTTTCAGGGTACGACCCAGCCTTGGGCGCAGACCCTCCGTACCGGGGCTGCCGCTTTAAGGGAGGGTGGAGCTACGAGTGAGGAGCGTGGAGGTGAGGTCACGTGATTGCGGGCACGTGCAGGACACGAGCTGAGAGCTGGGGGTGCGTCGTCGTTGGGTTGGACACCATGTGCCACCGCTTCCCTCACCGCCTCTTCTGTTTTGGGGCTCAATGGGGTGCACGTGGTGGGGCTTAGGATTAGGCCCTGGATTGGGGGACAGGGTGGGCGTGGCGAACTTTAAGGAACCCTAGAGCTGGGTTTTAGACCTCGTGACCTGATTTCTCAGTGCATTTGTGACTTAGTGCCTCTGGAGTGCAGTTCCCTGCCCTTGAGCTGAGCAGACCCTGACGGCGCCCAGGGACCTTTAGCTTCATGTTCCTCTTTCCTTGCAGCTCCAGACAACTTGAGGCCAGAGCCCCGCACCTCGGTGCAGCCATGAGTGCGGAGGTGAAGGTGACAGGGCAGAACCAGGAGCAGTTTCTGCTCCTGGCCAAGTCGGCCAAGGGTGCAGCGCTGGCTACGCTCATCCATCAGGTGCTGGAGGCCCCTGGTGTCTACGTGTTTGGGGAACTGCTGGATATGCCCAATGTTAGAGAGGTGGGTTACTTGCCTTGGGCCCGAAGTTTCTTCTAAGAATGCGTGGGCCCGTTTTGTAATCAGTTGCACGCAGGTGAACAGGGTACTGATAATTAACCATCAGTCAAATAAAGGTCTGTGCTTCCCTTTGGAGATGGGGGGAAATCTGTAAACTTAATGCCCCTCCCTTTGTACACACACTTTTTGAGGGAAGGTTTCACTGTGAAGGCTTGACTGCTCTAGACTAGGGTCAGTCCCCGCCTGGCTTGATGTTGGACTTGTGACAATCTTCCTGCCAGTGCCTTGTGCAGAATTTAAATTTTTCTTTCTTATTTAAAAACGTGGAACACTTCTCGAACTTGCGTGTCATTTTTGCTCAGGGGCCATGCTGATCTTCTCTATATCATTTGCGTTTTTGTGACTGTGTTGCCAAAGCGATCAGGGATTCCTCTACCCACCCCACCACCACCACCCACCCCACCCCCCGCCCCCGAGGCAGGGTTTCTCTGTGTAACAGTCTGGCTGTTCTGGAACTTGCTTTGTAGACCAGGCTGGCCTAGAACAGAGATTCACCTGCCTCTGCCTCCCGAGCGCTGAGATTAAAGGCCTGCACCACCACCACCCAGCTGGATTTTTAATTTTGAGGGGAAAGAGCAGGTCATTCAGAATACTCCTTGTAAGTTCCAGCTTTTCCACCAGTGTGATGCCTTTTAATAATGTCACCTTTAATCCCAGCAATCAGGAGTCAGTGGAAGGTGAGTTCAAGGCCAGCCTGGTCTACAGAGTGAGTTTTAGGACAGCCATGGCTATTTCACAGAGAAGCCCTGTCTCAATAAACAAAACAAAAACAAAAATCATGTCACCTTGATCAGAGAAACCATATTAAAAGGCTCAGTTTTCTCTTAAAAATGGTGATGAGAAGCTGGAACATAACTCGTTGATAGAATGCTTGCCTACCGTTTCAGAACTTGGGATGCTAAGGCAGGGGCATCACAAACTTTAGGCCAGCCTGGGCAACTTAGACTCCACCTCAAAAAGGAGTAGGGGTGTAGCTCAGTGAAAGAGCCCTTGTCTGTAGTATGCGAGGCTCTCTATAGGTTGAATTCTCAGAACTGCAAAAAGGAAAAACTATGCCGGGTGGTGGGTGATGCATGCCTTAATCTCAGCACTTGGGAGGCAGAGGCAGGTGGATCTCTGTGAGTTCAAGGCCAGCCCTGGTCTACAGAGCGAGCTCCAGGACAGGCTCTAAAGCTACACAGAGAAACCCTGTCTCTTTAAAGAGAGAAAAGAAAAGCCTAAGAAGCAGTGCCCCTCACAGTTACAGAAGTAAAATTGTGGGAAGTCTAAAGCCTCCTAAAAATAGAAAGAATGAGCAAGTGTCCCATTTACTAATTCATTTAAGGTAGATAATGAGTAAATCACTATGAACACAGCAGAGAACCACTCACAGAAATGACCGAGCAAACAGATTGCCCATGCTCTGGCCCCAGCCTGTGTCCTGAGAGGCTGGTAGCAGGGTGTGGCTAAACCGAGCCGAGTTTTAGAAGGCCTGTGGTTGAACCAGAGGATGTAATGGTTTTTGGTTGCTGTTCCATAGACAACTATCTTTTGTTCCTGATTTTATCTACAGTTCCCAATTGCCTAACAGTGTTTAGTGTTCTGCAGAGTGCAAGCTACTAGGCTTGTCCTTCAAGCTTGTATTCGGTTAAAGAGAGCAGATAAGTAGATGAAAATGCGTAAGTCGGTTATTTAGCAAGCGTTTACTTTGAGGGCCACGGTTCTGCTGCATCCTTGTAGGCCTGCAGATGCCTTGTTAGAAGGTACTGTTCAGTGAGAGCCTGCAGGGATGGCGTGCCAGGATGAGTGAGGGGCAGTATGAAACACTAGTGGATGATGTAAGACCACCTCACTGAGGATGGTCTGAAACAGGCCACAAATTCTGTGACCTCTGGGGGCCAAAATAGCGTCATTGACAATGTCTGATGTCTGCGTGTGGTCCTCTGAACACGGAATGTTTTCAACCCTGATTTAGAGTAAGAATTTAATGTGTAACATGTCAAAGGGCTAGAGGTAGAAGTGAATGAGCCCTTAGAGCAAGGGTGTATGTTTGGAGACGTAGAGAAAGCCTCTTGGTGGATGGACCAGGATAGGTTCTGTTGAAGGATGGGGTCAACAAGTTGAGTTCAAAATAGGTCCTTCCTGTCACTTCCCTTATGTTCTTGCAGTTGGCAGAGAGCGACTTTGCCTCCACCTTCCGACTGCTCACAGTGTTTGCCTATGGAACCTATGCTGACTACTTAGGTAACTAGGGGCTGGAGCTGTGACGCTGTGGGGCAGGAGAAGGGTGGTTTCTGGAGAGACCTGCAAGAAACTCCTGGGGTTCCCTACTTAGATGCCATAAGTGAACCTGGCAGCCTAAGATCAGGATGGTACAGAAAACTTGGAAGGAACTGCTAATAATAAGACAAGACTTGTGGGCTTCTGCTCCTTTCCTAGCTGAAGCCAGGAATCTTCCCCCACTTACCGAGGCTCAGAAGAATAAGCTTCGACATCTCTCGGTTGTCACTCTGGCTGCCAAAGTCAAGGTAAGTGACAGTCCTGAAGCCTGCCATCCTATTGTTTGTTCCTGGGAGAGCCATTGACCTCCCTCTGGCTCGATCAGAACCAGTTCTCCGTACTGCAGTCCTTTAGGGCTGATAGTCTCTCAGTGTGGACTGAGTTCTAAGTTATCTCTTGTGTTTGGTGTCCTGTTTCATCGCCATACAGAGTTCTAGGCCTCAGAGCTAGAGATGGGGTTCTTCTCCTGTGAAGCAAGCACCAAGCTTCTGTTTGCTAAGCTAAGATGTGTGTATCTCAGAAGTAGCCCTGTGGTCGCAGTCTTTCGGCACAGTACATCCATCATGTGTCCCTCGTCTTCTCTCCCACTTGCTCACTAGAATTGAGCCCTGGTGATTTTTGCTGGAGTCGGGCTCATAGTTGTGGATGCCTTGACTAAGTCTGTGTGCTAAGCACAGTAATTCTAGGCCCCTCCTATGAACCTCTGATGTCAAGCTGATGTAATGCAATATCCTTAGCTACTGCCAAAGGAGGCTGAGGCAGAAGGATTAGTGTGAGATCAAGTCTAGCCTGGACTACATAGTGAGCCAAGTCAGGCTGGGCTGTAGCATGAGAACCTGGTACCTTGCTTTGCTTTAGAACTAATTTTTTCTAGGAAATGGTTTAGGGATAGGAGCTGAAGGCAGGTGGGACTCGGCCTTGTGGGAAAAGTGGAAAAAAGAGGAGAGGATTATGGAAAGACTTTCCCTGCTTTTGAACCCTCGTCTGTCCCTGGCCCCAGTGCATCCCATATGCGGTGTTGCTTGAGGCTCTTGCCCTTCGGAACGTGCGCCAACTGGAAGACCTTGTGATTGAGGCTGTGTATGCCGACGTCCTTCGTGGCTCCCTGGATCAGCGCAATCAGCGGCTAGAGGTTGACTACAGTATTGGGCGGGACATCCAGCGCCAGGACCTCAGTGCCATTGCCCGAACCCTGCAGGAGTGGTGAGAACTTGTCAGGCCTTGACTCCTTCCTTATACAAGCAGGAGAGCACAGGGCTGGGATGCAGAGGGTTAGCCCAAGAGGAGAGAAAGAGACCAGCACTTTCCTCCAGGGGCTTCCAAGGGAACAAGCTTGACAGGGATGCTGGGTGCTAAGAGGCAGAATTGTTGGGGCAGTAATTGGGGAAGGGAATGGGAGTGGTGCTCTTGAGGTTTCTTAATGGGATGCTTATCACTGTCATAGGCTGAATTTAGTACAATGGCACATAACACCATGGGCTATGGGTCTCTGTCTCCTTTTCTTTTTTTGTATCCCTGTCCAAATGTATTATGATCTCACTGTGTATCCCAAAATCCTCTGCCTCTTCTTCCTAGTATTGAGATTACAAGCATGCACCATTGCACACCACCATGGCTGGCACTCCTATTTCGTGTGTGGTTTCTACCCACATCTTTTTGTTGTTGTTTGAATTTTATTTTATCATTTTTAGCTGTGTGTGTGTAGTAGAGGGGTGGGTGTGCAGATGAGTGCAGGTGCTCACAGGGCCAGAGATGTCAGATCCCCTGGAATTGGTGGTTGTGAGTCACCCAGTGTGGGTGCTGGGAATCAGTGCAGGTTCTCTGGAAGAACAATACAGTGTTTTTCTCCACTGAGCCATTTCTCCAACACCCCCGGCCCCACCCACATTGTATGTATCACTCAACTACTTCCTTATCCCTTTCTTATCCAACTCCAGGGTTTTTGCTGATGAGAATCTGTCGGAGCTGGTCCTCAGGTGCTCCCAGCTTAGGCTAGGGTTTCGAGTCCGGCTCAGAGGCTTGCTCTTGAGTTTTTTTATTAGTTTTCTTTATTCAGCCCTCTTCTGCTGACACCTTTCATCTGCCATGATTCCCACAGGTGCGTGGGCTGTGAGGTTGTGCTGTCTGGCATCGAGGAGCAAGTCAGCCGTGCCAACCAGCACAAGGAGCAGCAGCTGGGCCTGAAGCAGCAGATCGAGAGTGAGGTAAACAAGGCAGGGAATGCGATCAACTACAGCTCCCCAACCTGGACTCCTGGCTTGTGCACAGGGACTGGGATGTGGATGAGGCAAACTGATAAGATATCAGGACCTGTCAGGTTCTGGAACCTACTTTGCTATCCCCCATTCCTTTCATCCTGATAGGTTGCCAACCTTAAAAAAACCATTAAAGTTACAACAGCAGCAGCAGCTGCGGCCACTTCTCAGGATCCTGAGCAACACCTGACAGAGCTGAGAGAACCAGCTCCTGGCAGCAACCAGCGCCAGCCCAGCAAGAAAGCCTCAAAGGGCAAGGGGTGAGCCCGTACGGGGAGCCGCTTGTTTCTGGGTACCCCACTCTTAACCTTGGGGACCTCAGCCTGGCTGCTCCACTTGCTTTAGTCATTTGCATGGGGTCGGGAGTGGGGGTGTCCTCCAGGATTTAGGGGACCCCTTGCATCCCCTCTCTCTCTCTTCCCCTTGCCAGACTCCGAGGGAGCGCCAAGATTTGGTCCAAGTCGAACTGAAAGGACTTGTTTCTTCCCTGGGATTGTGGGGTCCCAGCTGCCTACCTGCCTACCCCTTAGGAGTCCTCAGAGAGCCTTCCTGTGCCCCTGGCCAGCTGATAATCCTAGCTCATGACTTTTCATCTCCTCCACCCCCAAACATAAGCCACATCCTCTATAGGGAAAAGGCCAGTACAGGTCACGTTTGGTTGGTACTTCTGTGTTCCATTTCCTTTTCCTGCCACGCTTGCTCTCATCTTCTTCACTCAGCACTGTTCGTGCCCATTTCCCATGTCATTGAGCAGGTTGGCAGGCCTATGGAGGGTGCTGATCTTCACCACCCACAGGTGTTCTCTACCATGCCTACCCCTGCATGCCTAATCTGCAGTTCCTCCTCCCTCCCTGTGCCTATTGGGCTGCATCTGAAAAGCCATGGGGAAGGGTGTCCTTCACCTTCATCCCAGCCTTAGAGTTCTGGGAGTGGCTGACACTTTGGTCCCAGAACCCATCACACTACAGCTGTTTCTTGTCCTCCCCGTGTCCTTGGGTCTGGGAGTGCTGCTTCAGCGGCTCCAGAGCTGAGAACAGCCGTGTGTGAGACGTTAGGAAGTGGTTCTCTGTTAACTAATCATCTTAGGAAACCCAATGGAAATCCCGGAAAGATTTCTATCTCTTCTTGTGATTTTGTTGGGGAAGGGAATATAGATTGTATATTAAAAAAAAAGTATATATGAATAGGTCTATATATAACATGACACAGAAATAAATCTATGAGAAATCTGTGTACAAAAATGCCGGGAACTGGGCCTCTTCTGTCTTTGATGTTTGTTAACAGGGAGAAGACTAATCCCCAGCCCCTCTAAAGCCGAGTGCTGGAAAGTGAAAGGAACCAGATACTGTTTGCAGACTCCTGGCTAGCAGCCGGGAGACCCAGACCCTGGGCAGGTTGCTCCATACCTCAGCCCATGCCCAGAAGTAATGGGCGCCTACTGAGCACCACATGTCCTAACAGTGGAGCTGCAGCCTGACCGCCACTGTCCCTACGCCCAAGGACCCGCAGGGCAGTCTGTTCCTCTCACCTCAGAATCACAAAGGGGGCGGGTGTTGGTAGTGAACTTGAATTTTCACATTGAAAACACATAAAACTATTAGCTTTGTTGGTCTTTGGCCCTTTTGTTTCCCAAGAAGTATAGCAGGAGGTCGGCCTAGAAGCACTGCTTGCTTTCTAGAGGTGGGGATGCAGTTGAGGGTGGGCAGTTAAACCCTCACTTGAGTGTGAAGTGCTGTCTTTGAAGGGCCTAGTAGGTAACTGGGCCTGTGCTGTTCTCTAGCTGGGGATTTAGAATGAATTGCCTTTTTTTCTGTTTTGGACAGCATCTCTAAATGTAGCCCTGGCTGTCCTGGAACTTCTTTCTATGTTGAGCAAGCTGGCCTAGACTCACAGAGATCCACTTGCCTCTGCCTCCAGAATGCTAAGATTAAAGTTAGGTGTCATCCTGCCTGACTATAGCCAAATTGCTCTTAACTGCTTAAAACTAGCAGTCATTGGACCGGAAAGTAGGGGCAAAGTCCTTTTGTTTTTTGTTTGTTTGGGGGTGGTTATTGTTGAGACAAGTCTTTTGCATTTCAGGCTAGCTTTGAATGGCCTTGAATTTAGGATCCTCCTGTCTCTAGCTGAGTGCTGGGATTCTGTGTGTTTACCACTCTTGGTTTTTCAGCTTTCCCTAGATAAGCAAGCTGCTTGATTCTCTTGCTTCTAAAATAAACCTTTTTGTCCCAGACGCTCCACTGTACAGAAGGTGCTGATTTCTGGTGTTCTGAGCCTGCCCTCTGACCCCTACCCATGCCCTGGTTTTTCCCTTGGAACTTAGTTGTCTCCTTTCCTGGAGGCCGGTTCCAGACCACTGCTTCTCCATTCAACATTAACAGCTCTGAAGTGCCAAGAGAGCTTTGAACTGCCTGGGGGGGGGGGGGCAGGGGGGCACACCATTCCTGTCCATCAGGACACAATAGTGTAGCGTGGATTTGACACACTGAGAGCTCCTGTTTTAAATCATAAGGGAAGGGAAACGATTGCTAGGCAGAGTGAGGACTCAGTTTTTGTTCGTTTCTTTTTGTTTTGTTGTGTTGAGACAGCATTCTTCTGTATAGCTCTGGCTGTCTTTGGATCTCTGTAGACCAGCCTGGCCTCAGATTCACAAGAGATCTCCTTGCCTCTGCCTCCCAAGTGCTGAATCAAAGGCATGCCATTATGTATGCTTGGTTTTCAATCATGAAATTTGTTCAAAGGTTAAGGATTCCATGTGCTCAGGGTACATGGAGTCCTAAACAAGCATACCACCTACCCAAGTACTCACATGTACTGACCCCTCCTGTGCTGAAGTCCTAGATGTCCCGCCCTAAGTCATGAAAGTTCAGGGTTCACATACATGAAACATGGCAAATGATTATGGAGGGAGACATGGCTGAGTGGATAACATCTCCACTCTGCAAGCTTGAGGACCGGGTTCAGATGCCCAGAATCCACTGTAGACCCTGGGGGGTGTGACTGCAACCCAGTGCTTCTGGAAGACGGGCCCTGAAGACTACCCTGACACTCATGGGCCAACTAGCCGGGCATTCGCTGTGGGGGCAGGAGACAGAGTTCTGCCAAGAAACCCACTTTCAAATGAGGTGGAAGGTCAGGACTGACACCTAAGGCTGCCCTCTGACCTCCCAGACTCTCAGACTTACCAGTGAAGCCGGGCGGATGCAGTGGAACATCTGTTTTCCAGCTTCGGAGGCTGAGGCAGGAGGCTCTCAAGTTCAAAGCTAATCTGAGCTACATGTTAAGGTCCTCTCAAAATACGAGAGCTGAGCTGTATAGCTCCTTGATAGGGTGTTTGTCCACTGCTCCCAAGATCATGATTTTTGATCTCTGGTGCTACCACCCTGTGTGATAAGTGCCCATTCCCTAGAGCTGGAAAAGAGGGCTCAACATGTAAGGGTCTCTTGCCTCCAGGTCTGCTAAAACCATGAGTTCTTGCTGGGCGGTGGTGACGCACACCCTTAATCCCAGCACTTGGGAGGAAGAGGCAGGTGGATCTCAGTGACTTTGAGGCCAGCCTGGTCTATAAGCGCTAGTTCCAGGACAGCTCGGGCCACACAGAACCCCTGACTCGAAAAACAAAAACCAAAAAAAAAAAAAGTTCAATCTCTGGACCCCACATGGAATGAGAGAACTAACCACTGCAGGGATCCCTGTATGTACGTATGTGTATGCGTGTATGTTGGAAGGGATGCATAAATGTAATAGATTAGAAAACAAGCAGAAGTTCTGAAGGCAGAGTAGCAAATGATACGTACAGATTAGACCATGCCTAGTCTGGTTTTCCTTTGCTTGTTATATTTGCAGTTTTAAATTTTTAATGTATAAAAGTGTGTGCATGTGTGTCTGTGTATCAAGGGGGCGGGGGCTGCAGAGGGCATCAGATCCCCTGGAACTGGATTTACTTAAGGTTCTGAGCTACCATGTGGATGCTGGGAATCAAACCTGGGTCCTCTGCAAGAGCAGCTTGTGCTGTTGCTCAGGAGTCATCTCTCCAAACCCTAAAAACCTTGAAATTTTAAAAATAAAATAGAACTTAGCTCACAGAGTAGGGGTTTCCATGGGCCTTTTCATCCTTAGCTCTGCTTTTACCCTGTGCTATGGAGATTACTCCCCAACCCACCCTCTGCTCAGTTTTGTTTAGTTTGTTTTGGTTTTTGGAGCCAGGGTTTCATGTAGCCCAGGTTGGCACAGAACATAACTGCATAGCTGAAGGGGACCTTGAATTCCTGGTCTTTCTTCCTGTAAGTGCTGGGATTACAGGCTTACACCATCATACATACCTATGGGATATTGCTAATTAGCAGAGACGCCCTGTGTTCTATTTATTGAATATGTTAGAGATCAGACATTCCCAGAGGCTGGAGAGACGGCTCAGTCGTTTAGAGTGCATACTTCTCTTGCACTGAACCCAAGTTGGATTCCTAGCCTCCAAAGTAGATGGCTTAAAACTGTCTCTAACTTCAGCTCCATTAAGATTTGATGATTGGCATCTGCATTCCCTTAAACATACCCACACACAAATGTACACATATCCACAGTAAAAAGAACTCAAGAAAATCCCGTGAAATCCATACATAAGAAGGCTACTAAAACTCATAGTGGTGGGGAAAGTTTTTTGTACTTAGGTGGACTTAGTCTAACATCGGTGGGTAGAACAGAGTTCAGGGATGTCTATAAATACCAGCACTGCTGCTCTGCAACAAATCAGCTTGAACTAGAGGCTTAAGGCAACTGGGCACAGTGGTGCACACCTGCAATCCCAACATTTACGATGTTGAGGTAGAATTGCTGCAAGTTTGAAGCCACCCTGGGCTACAGAGTTCCAGGCTACCCAGAACTGTATAGCAAGCCCCTGTGACAAAACAAATCCCCAGCATATTGTCTTTGGTCATATGGTAAGAATCTGGGTAGAGCTGAGCTGAATTCCCACTTCAAGGTTTCTCACAAGGCAACATTTTAGATGTGAGCCATTGGACTGAGTATAACTCACTGGTCCTGCACTTGCCTGGCATGGGTTTGATCCCCCCTCCCACAAAAGGAAAGGGTATTCAATAAGGCCATGGTTCTCTCAAATGTGGTAGGCTTGCTTCTGACTCAGTGGTCAGCGGGAATCACCTCATGGGTGTTATCAGGGCCCTGAGCAATGGTTAGTGGCCACTCAGATAGCCCTCACCATCATTGCAAGAACCAGAAAGACTGCACCAGCAGGATGAAGTCACCAAGAATGACAACAGATCATTTCCAACACTGAGTCATACAGCCTATGCCTGAGACGGTGGAAGCTTTTTACACAGGGTGACCTGGCAGAAAACAGGGAGCATTGGTAGCCATGATGTAATTGCCTACCAAAGGCAGTATTTCTGTGGACCACCAGCATCAAAATCCCTGTTCATGCCAGGCAGTGGTGGCACACACCTTTAATACCAGCACTTAGGAGGCAGAGGCAGTCAGACCTCAAAATACATTTAAAATATAACAATTGTGGGCTGGAGAGATGGCTCAGTGGTTAAGAGCATTGCCTGCTCTTCCAGAGGTCCTGAGTTCAATTCCCAGCAATCACATGGTGGCTCACAACCATCTGTAATGAGGTCTGGTGCCCTCTTCTGGCCTTCAGACATACACACAGCCAGAATATTGTATACATAATAAATAAACAAATAAATAAACAGTTGCCAGATGATTATAGCACATGTCTTTAATCCCAACGCTCTGGAGGCAGAGGCAGGCAGACCTCTGGGTTCAAGACCAGCCTGGTCTGCAGAGTGAGTTCAAGGGCAACCAGATCTACCTAGAGAAACTCTGTCTCAAAACCAAGAATTCCTGTGCCAATTCCTGTAAGTTTAAAAGGGACTTTGAGATGGCTTAGTGGGTAAACCTCCCTCAAGTTATCCTCTGACTTTATACACATGTGTACTTGATATGAACATGCCCACACATGTCCACATGCACTAAATATGTAAAAATCTCTAGATCAGGTCTAAGCTGGGAAGTCCTGAGTATGAAACCCTCTTGCCCAGATGAATGACAACATGGACTGACTGTGACCTGGTATTGAGGGCTCTGGAGAACAGGGAAATGTCCAACCACCATCAGGAGGGATAAGCAAAGGTTAAACTGAGGACACGGAGCGAGAGAGCAAGACAGAGCTTGTCTTCTGGTGTTCTCAAGTGTGTGGTTATAAACTGAAGGTTTGTGAGCTAAGCAGTGTTGGATGAGCTGAAAAGCGGTTGACAGGGAAAGCCACATCTTGCCTGGAGTTAAAAAGAAACCTAACAAAGACATGGCTTTGATACCAACTAAAAGCTGGGGTAGGAATGAACTTACGAGGAGGAAGGCACCATGCTAGGAAGAAGAGCAGGGCCAGTTCCTGGATGCAGGAGTGTTAGCCTGTACCTCCTGCTTGGCCAAATATGAGATATGTGGGGCAGGATATACAGGGTGGCTTTTTGTTGTTGTTGATGTTTGTTTTTGTCAGATTGTTGGTAAATATATATATTGACTGAAAAGCCTGAGGTAATAGAAAATGTTTGTGTTAAATTAGGCACTCTAAACATTGGAGTTTGGGGTGATTTTTTTGTATTTTTGCCTGAATCTATTTCCTGGAGCTGGAGTGATGGTTTGGTGGTTAAAAGCACTTGTTGCTTTTGTCAAGGACCCAGGTTTGGACCCAGCATCCACATAGCATATCTAACAACCCCCTGTAACTCCAGTTCCCTTCTTCTGGCCACTGTAGGTACTGCGTGCACATGGTACACAGACATACATGCAGGCAAAATACCCATAGACTTAAAAATAAATACATCTGCCGGGCAGTGGTGGCGCATGCCTTTAATCCCAGCACTCAGGAGGCAGAGACAGGAAGATCTTTGTGAGTTCGAGGCCAGTGTGGTCTACAGAGTGAATTCCAGGACAGGCATCAGATACACAGAGAAACCCTGTCTCGAAGAACCAAGAATGAATGAATGAATGAATGAATGACTACATCTTTGGGTCAGTAGGCTCATCACTCTGTCATTCTGCTGTGCTCATTATTGGGCTTAGAAGCCCAGCCTGTGCCCCAGCAAGGCAGCTTAGCAGCTGTACCCAGCGAGCTAGTTAAAAGAATTAAATTCCTAGTGGAAGAGAAAAAAGGCTTATTCAGTGTGGCCACAGCGGGAAAAGGGGCAAAGAGATCCAGTGCCCCGCCCTGTTCATCTCTGAGGTCCTGAAGTGAGGTTAAGGTTTAAGTGGAGGGCAGAGTCACACCTATCTACACAGTCTAGCACAGCGTGTGGCCAGACCACTACTGTCTTTTCTGTGGTCTGACAAGTTGTGAATCTCTTTCCAAGAAAGCAGTCTCCCTTCTGGCTGGGTTAGCCTCTCGACTTCTCCTTACCAGCATGAAGTTTATGGGGAAACCTGGAGGCAGGCAGATCTCTGAGTTCGAGGCCAGCCTTGTCTACAAAGTGAATTCCAGGACAGCTAGGGTTGTTACACAGAGAAACCCTGTCTTAAAGAGAGAGGAAAAAGAGGAAAAAGTTTCCAGAGGGGTGTCCAATTGACAGCCAAAACAGGGGACCCAAAGGTCTCTTTAGTGTCCTCATCGCTGCCAGGCAGGTCACACTCTCAGGTGGAATGCATGGAATAAGTATGGGGGTCTCAGGAAAGTGTTAGCAGAGAGAACCTAGGGTTCAGTATTCCATCACAGCTTTCTCCTTTATCGTTGCCAGACCTGGACTCAAAGGCAGCCTGAACGTGAGGTGTGCATGAGGCAGACTGAAATAGCTCTGCCCTAGAGCCTCTCCTGCAGATTTGATTTTCCTAGGCTGTCCCCGGAGACCCTGGCAATACAGCATAGTGCAAGGATGTGTGCACACAAACATGCACCCTCATTCACACCTGTAGAGGGAGCACCTGACTCTGCACTCCCAAGAGTGGGGTAGGGGTCTTGAGTACAGGTCTAGAATTGGTTACACAGCCTGGCTTATATGGAGACCCTGCTTCAAAACCAACCAGTTTCCTTCCCCACCCACTTCTCTTGCTGTACGTTTACCTCAAAATGTGATAAATGTGATTTTTACCTTTTTTTTTTTTCTTGTGGTACTAGAAGTTGAGCCAGGGCCTTAGTCATGATAGGCAAACTCTTAGCGTTACATCCGTGGGCCTAGGATAAACTACTTTGATTGTAATCTTCCCTAGAACTCAGCATTAATTTTCAGTCTGTAGAGTTTCGTTATTTGTAGTATTTTATTCTTGTCCTTCTTAGAAATAGGTGTGTCAGCTAACCATAAAAGAAGGGCCAGACAGTGGTGGCACACACATTTAAGACCAGCAGATCTCTGAGTTCAAGGCCAGCCTGGTCTGCAAAATGAGTTCCAGGACAGCCAGGGCTACACAGAGAAACCCTGTTTCTAAAAAACAGCAGCAAAAAAGAAGATAAAGGGACCTGTGTGGTGGTAACATACCTCCATAGTTCACTAAGGTGATAAACAAATTCTAAGTAAATAGTGATAAGTCTGTCTTCTGTAATCCCTAGACGACTTGGTAAACCACACTCCTTAGGCTATATGAAGTCCACTGCCTCGCCTGGTGTGTGTGTGTGTGTGTACATGTGTGTATTTGGGGGAGGGGTTCATGTGTGGGTGGATGCATTCACAGAGGTATGCATGTGTGGTATAGGTCAAAGGACAACTTTGGGTATTGCTCCTCAGACACCCTCCGTGGTTTTTGTTTTGTTTTTGATTTTGTTTTTTGGTGACACTCACTAGCTAGGGACTTACCAAGTGGCCTAGACTGGCTAGCCAGTGAACCCCAGGGGTCCTGTTGTCTCCACCTCCCCAGCACTAGGATTACAAGTTTGTACTGCCATTGGATTTTGTTTTGTTTTGTTTTGTTTTTTTTTTTAATACAGGTTCTGAAAAAAAATAAAATAAAAATAAATTTTAAAAAAATACAGGTTCTGGGAATTAAACTCAGGTTCTAAGGCAAGTACTTTTACACATGGAGCTCTCTGCCCAGCCCCTACACTGCTTCTTTTTTATAAATAAAATTTTAACATAATTATGTCTCATTTATTTAGATGTTTTCATAATGTTGCTTTTGTATTACAGTGTCAAAGTTGAATGTTGGGAGAGATATTGGGCCTATAAAGCCCAACATATTTATTATCTGACCACAGAAGAAGCTTGCTGATCCCTACCTACAACCACTAAATATATGTATACAGAGAGGTGATGAAATAACACAGAGGAATTTAGTGGAAAAAATCAATACATGACTTTTCAGTATTCAGTAATACAGGCCTGTAATCCCGACACTTGAGAGGCGGAGGCAGGAATATCGTAGCCTGAGCTCCACAATGTGACCCTGTCTTAAATAACAAAATAAGGAGCTGGAAAGATGGCTCAGCCACTAAAGACTAGGCTCACAACCCAATGTCAAAAGTAAGAAAAGTAAATCTTTAAAAAAAAAATGGAGCTGGGCAGTGGTGGTGCATGCCTTTAATCCCAGCACTTGGGAGGCAGAGTCACATAGATCTCAATGAGTTCAAGGCCAGCCTAGTCAACAAAGAGAGTTTCAGGACGCAGAGAAACCCTGTTTCGGGAAGGAAAGAAAAAGAATACTAAAGAACATTCAAATGAACCTGAACAATTCTGGAAAGCGGTGACAGGAGTTACAAATGCAGTGACAGAAATAAGTCACCTACCTGCACATTCCAGTTCAAACAGAATGCAACTATATGCTAGTTCCAGAAATCCTACAGTGGGCTAAAAGTAAAAGACTAGGGAAAATATACCATCAAACACTAACTAAAATAAGTTAAATTGGGACCGGCAAGATGGCTCAGCTAATAAAAAGACTTCTATCGAATTTGATGTCCAGTTTGATCCCCAGAACTCCTGAAAGTTATCTTCTGGCACACACACACACACACACACACACACACACACACACCACACACACAAGCATGCACGTGCCTGAGCACACATACACAAAATAAATGCAAAAAATTTTAATTAAGGGCCAGGAGAGATGACTCAGAGGTTAATGAATGAAAATGAGGACATGGCTGATCCTAGGTCTGGTTGAGAAAGGTTTTATTGCAGATATGAGGGAAGAGTTCAGCCAGAGGTATCCGGAAGGGTCCTGACTGAGCCGGCCCTGAGAGGTGGGGGTGGGGGTGGTGGACCAAGAGAGGAGCCAAAAAACCAAGAGAGACTGCAGTTGATAGAGAACTCAGAAACTGGGGGGAAGGGAGGCCACGCCCAGGGGCGGGGTGGGGTGAAAAGTGATGGGAGATCCTGAGTGAGGTTTGTACCAGGTTTCTTTGGGTCCTGACAGAGTACTGGCTGTTCTGCCAAGGATTTGGGCTCAGTTCCAAGCACCCATTTGGCAGCTCCAGGGCAACCTGATGCCCTCTCTTGGTCTCCACAGGCACCAGCCTTCACACATGTGGTACATAGACTTACATTCAGACAAAATACTCGTATATGCATAAAGTAACAAAATAATTCATCTTTTTTCAATAAAAAAGAAAATGGGTTGTAATATCGGTTAACAGTTAAAATGGGGGTGGCATTACATAATGATGAAACCGTTTCCTAAGGAAACACTTTCTGGAAATGTAACTTATAACTATAGAGCTTCAAGCCATGGGAAGATAGATTGATTAAGAGACATGGAGAGCCATAAATATAGCTGAAGGCATTGTTGTGCAGGGGCTTCTGAGTCAACGCAGAACATACCCAGACACCAGATTCTCAGCACAAAGGAGCATTGCCCTAGAGGTACAGGAGGTGGGGGGGGGGGATGAGGTGGGCGAGGAGCTGGAGGGGGTCTCCCTCTGGATCCTCGGGCAAAGAGTGGCTAGTGTCTGTGCAGGAGTGATTTATTTTGGTTTTGGGTTTTCAAGTCAGGGTTTCCCTGTGTAGCCCTGGCTGTCCTGGAACTTTGCTCTGTAGACCAGGCTGGCCCCCAACTAATAAAGATTTGCCTGCCTCTGTCTCTGCTGGGATTAAAGGCATGCGCCACCAGTGCCCTGCTGCAGCAGTGTTAAGGAGAAAAGGGGAAGTCTGTGTCGGGAAGAGTTGGTAAGCCCTGATTGGACAGGTCAGTCAATATAGCCAAATAATGAATTTTGATAGTTGGACCTTGGTGTTTTAGTCGGGCATAAGGAAGTGGTCAAATAAGGGAACAGATCTTGGTGGCTAGCTTTAGGGATGTAATCTAACAGTTTAGAGAGGGAAGAGGAGAGGGCAAGATCTGCTGGCACCATGCTGGCCATGCTCTGACCTGTTAGAGAGCCCTTCATGTAACAGTTAGCTTGGGCTGTTAACTTGACACAAATCTTGAGCAGAGGGACCCTCAACTGAAGAATCGCCAAGATCATATTGGCCTATGGCTGTAGCTGTGAAGTGTTTTCTTAATTGCTAGCTGATTTAGGAAGGCCGGTCCCACTGTGGGTGGCATCCCTATGGGTGTGGCCTGGGCTGTATCAGATAAGCGAACCTTGGGACAAACCCTGTTCTCCCAGTCTCCGGTCTCCATTTCAGTTCCTGCTTGACCTTCTGCTTTGACTTCCCTCGATGATAAACTCTAACCTGTAAACCGAAACAAACCTTTTCCTTCCACAAGTTGCTATAGGTCAGAGTATTTATCACAGCCACAAAAAGAAATAAATAGCCCCAAACCTCAATAACCAGCAACTAAATAAACGGGAAGATAGAGAACCGAACAATTCCACCAACTAGCAGAATCGAGGTGACACTCAGCAAACTTTCTGAGGCTGGAGAGATGCTCAGCAGAAGACTGGGGTTTCATTCTCAGCACACACATGGTCCTCAGAATTGTCTGTAACTCCAGTTCCAGGGGATCTGATGTTCCCTGTGGTCTCCACACATATGGTTCCCAGACATACATGCAGCAAAATGCCCATATCTCAACAAATTTAAAATAAATGACACAGAGCTGGGATGTAACTTAGTTGACACAGTGCTTACCTAGCATGCACCAAACCCTGGGCTCAGGCACCAGCACCGTATGAAGCTGGGTACACACACCTGTAATTCCAGCACTCAGCCAAGAAGGCAGAAGGATCAGAATTTTAAGGTCACCCTTCTTGCTCAGAGAGTGCAAGGCCAGCCTGGGCTACGTGATACTCCGTGTCTAAATAAATAAATGAACAGGACTGGGAATGTAGCTTAGTTCTAGAGTGCACAGCAGGACAGGCTGATGCCGTAATTTCAGTACTCACCAGGTTCGGGTACCAGATTGCCACATATCTGAGGTCAGCCTGGGCTATAGAATGAGACCCTCGCAAAAAACAAGTCAAGAAGCAGTAGAGTGCTCACCTAGCATGCGCAAGATGGTGGGTTCCACCCAGTGCTGTAAAACAAATGCGAAGTAAGAGCTGTCATGGTGACATGTGACTAGCAGAATCCTAGCTTTGGGAGACTGAGATGGGAGGATTTGTAGTTCAAGGCTAACCTGGGCTACATAGTGAGACCCTGTTTCAAAACAACAATAAAAAATTCTTCTTTATTATGTCTCTCTCTCTTTGTGTGTGTGTGTGTGCCCCAAAAGGCCAGAAGATGTTGGATGCCCTGGAGCTGGAGTTACAAGCAGTTGTGAGTCACCCAGTGTGGGTGCTGGCATCTGAAGTTTGGGTTCCTGCCATGACTTCTGAACTTTGGTCCTCCACAAAAGCAGCAAGTGCTCTTAACTCCCAAGCCATCCCTCCAGCTTCCAGGTCTTGAGCTTTTGATTTTCCTGCTTCTGCCTCCAGAGTAGCTGAGAGCACAGTCTTTCAATTCTGGAATTGTTCTGTAGACCATAAATTAAGCCCCCTCTATACTGGGGATCAGCTGGTTCCTTCCTGCTGCATTCTCTGTCAATTGGCATTTGTCCTTATCGTAAATTCAGGATGGAAATTATATATTTAAATTTTTTGCTGGGTTGGAATCAGGGCCTCGTACAAAGCAGGGAAGCCCTCTGCCAACGGAACTCTACCCGTAGCCCCAGGACGTCTTTCCCTAAATTCCCTAATAAGAGCAGCTTCGCTTTCTCCCGCCTTGACCTTCATGCTCTCTGCCCAACTTTCAGAGCCCAGCTATAACACTTTTCTAGGCCCCTTGTTGCCTCTCTTCCTTCAGCCGCCTCTGCCACTTGGTCAGCCTCCTGGCTAGGGGACACTACCACTGCTGTCATCGAAGACAGTGGCACAGAACCTGTAGCCCCTCCATGTGGCAGGGAATAGGCAAGAAGAGGGATGGGTGCTGATGCTGGGAGAAACAAGAAGGGATTCTTGTCGGGTGATGGTGGCACAAGCCTTTAATCCCAGCACTCAGGAGGTAGAGGCAGGTGGATCTCTGTGAGTTCAAGGCCAGCCTGGTCTACAGAGCTAGTTTCAGAGCTAGGGCTACACAGAAAAACCCTGTTTTGAAACACCAAAAGCAGGAGGGTGGTGGGAGGAGGGGCGGAAATGGAAACTTTTATAATTTAATAAAATTAAAAAAAAAAGAAACATCAAAAGCAAAAAAGAAGAAGAAGAAGAAGAAGAAGAAGAAGAAGAAGAAGAAGAAGAAGAAGAAGAAGAAGAAGAAGAAGAAGAAGAAGAAGAAGAAGTAGAAGAAGGGCTACTCTACACCTATCCAAGAGGTGACTCATTCAGGGAGGAAGAGTGTTAAAGGGCATAGGAAGGGCAAAGAGCTCCGAACACTCTAACTCACCCATCTCAGGGGCACCCACAGGGCCTTACGCAGCCAGGGCCAACAGCATTGGCAGGTCAGATCCTTCAAGGTGCTTTCTTTCAGCTCTGTCTTCACCACTGTTTCTCCCTAAGGATGAAACGGCAGTGTGGAAAGCCAGCCACACAAGGTCTGTTCTCTGGGCCCAGCCGGGGGCTCGTGGCTTTGACCTCCCAGAACCTACGATACCATACTTTTCCCATCTTTATCCCCTCTCCCACACAACATCACTCATCTCTTGCCCCTCCTACCCACCTTATAATATAAAACAGCAGGAGGTAGTTGGTGTGGAAGTACATGCTTCTCACCTCAGCCACACAGGGAAACTGAGGTAGGGGGTCAAGTTAAAGGCTTCATAGTAGGAACTTGCCTCGAAAAAGACAGCAAAATGGACTGGAGGTGTAGCTTAATGGGAGTGTTGTCTAGTGCCACAATCACGTACACACAAAGGCTGGGCATTGTATCACATCCATAATCTCAGCACTTCATAGGCTGAGGTGACAGTGAAGTGGCAAGTTAAAGGCCAGCCTGGACTACACAGCAAACCCCTATCTAAAACAATCAGAACCGAACCCGAACTCCCTACTAACACAAAACAAAACAGCAAGAGGTAAAGGCTTCTCTGCTCTCACCCCTAGCTAAGCAGGAAGGGCCTAAGCGAAGGGCTCCTTGCCCTTGCTGCTCCCTCAGTCCTAGAGCTCAAGAGGAGGACTTGTCTTGACATGTGTGATTAAGTAGACTTTAAATATATGAGCTGATCTGGGAGTGGTGGCTCACGTCTTTAATCCCAGCGTTGGGGAGGCAGAGCAGGCAGATCTGTGAGTTCAAGGCCAGTCTGGGCTACAGACCAAGTTCCAGGACAGCCAGGGCAATGTAGAGAGAACCTGTCTCAAAAAACAATAAAATAAAATAAAATAAAATAAAATAAAATAGATAGGTAGATAGATAAATGAAATCTGAACTGACAGCACAGATTTAATTTAGTTTAGTTTCTTTGGAGATATTACATAGCCTGGGCTGGTATTACAGTATGTAGCCCAGGCTGGTCAGCACAGTTCTTCCTCAGCCTCCTGAGGGAAGGTGCTGGGATTATAGGCATATGTCAGCATGCCTGGAATTACTGTGATCTTCCTCCAGCTCAGTTCCTGATTCTCCAGGTAACAGCATCTATACGACTGGGACATGGAATGAAGGAAGATGAGAAAGGACCAAACCTGGGGCCAGAGAGAAAAGAATTCAAACCACAGCAGAGTAGACCCTAAACACTGGCTTCCACTTGCTGCTGCAGGAAGGGCTGAGACACGGGGGAGGCCAAAGACGACAGTTCCCAGAAGGGAGAATGGATGGTTACGGGCCAAGCCCGGGCCAGCAGGACAATTTCCAGTTTGTGTCTGAAGTGTTAGGCGCTCTGAGGCGAGTGGAGCCCAGGGAGCACGGAAGCACCTGAGGGTAACAGAAATCCCAGAAGCAGGACCCGGCTCCGCGTCACCTAAGCTGTATTGCCGACGTCCACGTCCAAGTCCACGCAGTTCTGAGGCAGGACTCCATGAACCCAAGCCTCCAACGTGAAGCCGGAAACTAGTGCTAAGAGACAAGAGCCTACTTAGCATCATGGCTCCTGAGTGGTCTTGCTCATGACTGACTGCATTTTCTGCTTGGTCTCACACCCAGGACCAGCCTTCTCCCGACTCATACTTTTCTGGGGATGGCCAGACCTGAGTGTGTCTGCCTGGTGTCTGGGCTGAGAGAGGAGTTGTCGAAGTGAGGCTGAGCCGAGATGGAGAGCTGGCAATGCCAGCATTCCTCAGGAGAGTCACTTTCTTTTCTTTTTCTTTTTTCTTCTTCTCTTGAGAAAGGGTCTCTTAACCGGGTGTGATGGCACATGCCTTTAATCCCAGCACGAGGGAGGCAGAACCAACTTCTGAATTCAAAGCTATAAGGCTATCCTGATTTACAGAGAGAGGAGTTCCAGGATAGCCAGGGCTACACAGAGAAACCATCGGGGGGGTGGGGTGGGAGGGGGAAATGAGAAGGAGACAGAGAGAGACTGATTCTTTGCATAGGTCTGGCTGTCCTGGAACTCATTTTGTAAACCAGGCTAGCCTCAAACTCGCAGAGATCCTCCTGCCTCTGCCTTCCCAGTGCTGGGATTAAAGGCATGCACCACCACTTCACAGCTCACCTCACTGTGATCTCAGAGGTCAGGTGCCGGCGGGGGGAGGTTACCCAGAATGGTTAGTTCCTCTCCTGGCACCTTGTGTCCTACAATATGTCCCTGCTGAGCACTACAATCACATGGCCCAGGCTGAAGCAAGGTGATCGTGACCAAGCCTAGAGCAGGGACCAGGGGAAACAGTTCTTTAAGGCTGGGGCTGTAGAGCAGTGGTAGACACTTGACTGGCCTATGCGAGAAAGCCCAGGTTCCGTCCCCAGCCCTACAGAAACAAAACAATTAGTCTATATACCTGAAAACCAGGACGGGAATGAGAGTGTGAAACACTGGTTATGGCCTTTAGCTAAAAGTCCGTGTCCTGCTCTACTTCATCCGTAACTACACTCAAAAGCCTGTGGTAGCTCAAGTCTGGAATTCTAGCACGGGGGTGGGGGTGGGGTGGGAGGGTGTTGTCAGAAGTTCAAGGTCATCTTCAGCTCCATGTTGAGTCAGGTCCCTTCCCACAAAACAAAACAAATGGACTCCAAAGAACAACACAGGAATGTGGACACCAGGCCCGTGATGCAGAAAAGAAGCCAGGTATGAAGCACATCCTAAGATGGAACTACATAACTGAGGCCCAGGTAAGTGCAAAGCTTGCCCAAGACCAGGTTAGAGGTAGACTGGCCTGGGAACCAAGCATCTGGTCTTCGGCCCTAGCTGCCCAGGAGAGCCACTTCGACACCCAGGAACTATGTGCCTCCCTGCCCATCTCAGAGTTTATACTTAAAGAGCTGGGGACTTTGAGTTTCCACCTACCAGCTTCATAACCCAGGCGATGCTGCTGCTCCTGCAAGCATGCATGTTCACCAACCCTCTAACCAAGATGAGTACCTGCTCTGGGCTAGTAAGTCAGGGCCTGAATGGTAGGCTCAATTTCAACTGCTTCTTGGTCAACTCTCTGCTTCTTGGTCAACTAGACAATCCCTTATTCACTGAATATCAGTCAAAGGAAATCCTTTCTTCTTTGAGAGGGCCAGGAACCTTAAGGTCTTTTTACCTGTGTTTTTTGTTTTGTTTTGTTTTTTGCTTTGTTTTCTGAGACAGGGTTCTCACTATGTAACCCTGGGTGACCTCACCTGTGGAGACCCACCTGTTTCTGCCTCCGGATGCTGAGATTAAAGGCATTCACCACCACCATGCCTGGCTCAATAGGCTTTTATCAGCAGAATAGCGGAGTAGAAGAAACCTGAACTGCTTCTAGGCATAGTGATGCACGCCTGTAATCCTACCACTTGAGAGGCAGAGGCAGGATGATCAGGAATTTCAGATCATTCTTAGCTACAGCCAATCTGGGGCTGCATGATACCCTGTCTGCAGAAGAAAAAAAAAAGGAACCTGGCTTGGGGACATAGCTCAGTGGCAGAGTGTTTGCCTAGCACGCAGGAGGGACAGAGTGACCCATTTGGCTGCAAAGCAAGAGGGAACACGCTGAGAAATGTGAGCTCCTCCTGTCCTCCAGGCTGCTCTGGTTCCAGCCTTCTCCACTGCTCTCCTTCCCTGGTTCAAATTCTCAGCATCTGGGGCTTGATAAGTTCAAGGGATGCTGACTCCTCTTCCCCTCTCGAAGACTTTTGAGAGGCTGCCTGTGCAGGTGTCTGCCCAACCTCACGGGCTACACCCTGTACCCTAACTCGACCCTGGAGTGAAGTTACAGTCAGATGCAGGGGAGAAGGCAGGTTTGGCTGTTTCCTTTTTCCTCTTGCCCCCCGCTTCCCCGGAGCTGCAACAGCTCCATGTTCACTGTGACTGCGGAACAGCGTGGTGGTTTGACTGAGAACGGCCAGCACAGGCTCATATAGTTGTATGTTTGGTTCCCAGCTGTGACAGAGTTTAGGAAGGACTAGGAGGTGTGAGACTTTCAAAAGCCCCAGCCTTTCCCAGTTTCTCGGTCTCCCACTTGCAGATCAGATACGAGCGCTCAGCTTCTGCTACACCACCACGCCGGTCTGCCCGCCATGCCATCCCCACCATGATGGTTATGGACTCACCCTGAAACTGCGAGTAAGCCCCCAATTAAATGCTTTCTTTTATAAGCTGCCTCGGTCGTAGTGTTTCAAAAGAAACCCGAAGACAGCTGGGCCACATGTGGAGCTAAGAGGGTAGGTAAGAAAGTGTCTGGGAACGGGAGGGTGAGCTGAGGGAAAAGACGAAAGTACAGTCAGAATCTTTTTCCTTTCTCCTTTATTCCATAAACACCTAGTTACAAGTTGCACAAATCATTTATTTTTATAAAGGCAGAGAAGGGTATAGGAAAGTGTCTTTTTGTGATGTGGGGTAGAGAAGGGATGAAGAGCTGGGAACTAGTCGGTTCCCTCCACAGCCCTCATAGGACTATGGCATCTGCAGTGGGGCTCTGAAGAGGTGGGCAAGGGTCCAGGGGAGCTGAGGGATGGTGATCCCTAAACCCAGGGCTTGCACCCCAAAACCTTCAATGCGTGGCAGGGGCTCAAGGAAGATGAGGTGGCTTGGAGATGGAGCAGTAAAATGAAAACTCAAGTTAGTGGAGTCAAGATGGGTGGGGTCATCATGGTGAGGGGAGAAAAGACGGAAAAAGGAGTGGGGGCAGTAAAAGGTTCTCCCTGAGACCCCCAGGGAGAGGTGGGGGCCAGCTTGCCTGTTAATTTAATATTAAATTGGGATAAGTTGGGCAGGACAACGTTATTTCACGGGATGATCTCTCAGCCTCTCAGCCTGTACCTGAGGAAGAAAAGATGAGCCTGTCAGAGGGAGAAAGATACAGAAGCCCGGGGTCGAAGGTACTCTTCCAGACACTCAGAGAACCAGTTTCTCTTCCCATGGCAGCTAAGCTACTCTACCCAAGGCATGACTAGCTGGAAGCCCAGAAGGCACACAGGCCTGTCACCCTTCCATTCCTCCCTCTCAGGCACTTACAAGAGAGACTGAGAGCCTGGGGCCTTCACCAGTCATAGCGACGGGACTGTCGGGAGGGGGAGTCCTCAGGTCCCTGGATGGCCAGGCGGGGAGGCCCCTCGCCCCTTCGTCCTCCACCTGTAGATGCCTCATGCCGTCGAAACTCCAGAGGACGCTGCTGCCTGAATCGGGATGTCTCCCTTCGCCATTCATCATCAAAGGCTGCGGCCTCACCTAAGGCAGACACAGTCGGAGGGGCCGTGAGCCACAGCCTTCTAACATCAGAAATCGGGACAAAGGCAGAGATCACGCATGTGAGAACAGGGGTAGAGAGCCATTTTGGCACAACCACTGGACAGAGACTGTAGGAGTTATAGGCACCATGGCAATTTAAGTAAACCACACTAATCTGAGAGAGATGAAGTAAAGGCTGGGAAAAGAAAAATCACTGATCCAGGTACGGAACGGCACGACACCATCAACACCTGACTTCAGTCATAGGATCTGCCCCCTCCCTAGCAACACCTGACTCAACCCTGAAGCTGGCAACAAGGCCTAAGCATAGGGCTCACTCACAACTCTGCCTGAGAGATACCTGTGGGATGGAGAGACAGCTACGATCTAGCCCACAGGAACTAGATATGGGGCTGCTGCTCAGCAGGAAGGAAGACTCACTTTCATCCAGGTTGATGTAGTCCTGCCGTTCTTCCTGGTCCCCTGTGCGGTGATTTCGGGAGCGCTGGAGGATGTGAGCCCTGTCCCGAATGTGATGGCCAATGGACATCTGCTCTAGACCACTGTCTGAGTCCCGGACAGTCCTCCTTGTCTCCCGGATCTGGGATGAGGTGGACACGGCACATTCAACTCCCCTCCCAAAGCCCCAGCTACAGCACTCCGACCCACTCCTGAAAACAGATGTCAGGGTTTCTTCTGTGGATGCCACTCAACCCTACTTCCTGTGAGATAGGGGAGTTCCTCACTCACCCCGCCTGGGGCAGAGCGCATCTCAGATGTCTCCTGGTAAACTTTTGGGGCTCCGTCCCCAGTGTTGGAGTAGGAGATGACGGTGGAGGAAGAAAAGGTCTGGCAGTTGCCTCCCGCAGCCATGTGTTCCTGAGGAAGAAAGGCAGTGTCAGACTGAAGAGGGGAAGCTACTCTGTGGAAGGGAGCTCCCTTCTGCTGCTTGTTCTTGCCACATCTTCCTTAAACTATGTGAGGACGTGAGAATCATAACCTGCCCAATTCTTCACCGCTCCACACTAAACATACTTAACCATGCACAGGGATGAGAGCAGACACAGGACCCCAGGGCTCTGGCTCAACTGGCTCATCCACCCCAGCCTCTTCACTAGTGTATTTCTCTCCCTCCTGCCTCAGAGGATGCCAGGGATGGTGGCTGCCACTGAGAACAAGGCCCGGGAAGACGACGGAGCGAGAGTCATACCATATTCCCAATCATGTCGTTCATCATCCCAAACATGTCCATGAAGCCACCAGACTGAGGAGGAGAGAAGACAGTTAGTCAGGAAAGCTTTGACTCCAGGCCCTCTCTCTTCTTCCTATACACCTAGTCAGAACACTAATCCTCCTCCTTCATACAGAGCTGGTCCCCTCCTCAGGCCCTGTGGCTGCTTTGATCCTTCTCTGCTTGCTTCCTTATCTTTAGGGAAGTGAACCCAAATCAATGATTTAAACCTTTAACAGTCTAACACAGAATCGTGAAAGTGTCCCAAACTCTATTTCCCTGGCCCTTCGGATGCACCTTCTCCTTAAGAGAATGCTGCACAGTTGCATTTCCCGTGGCTAAGAAAACCAGGAGCCAGGATTATCTCGCTCCAGGAGGGTTTTTTTTTCTTTTCTTTTTCTTTTTGGTTTTTCGAGACAGGGTTTTTTTCTGCAGTTTTGGAGCCTGTCCTGGAACTCACTTGGTAGATCAGGCTGCCTCGAACTCACGGAAATCCACTTGCCTCTGCCTCCTGAGTGCTGGGATTAAAAGCATGCACCACCACCACCCTGCAGATTCCTTTGCGTGTGTGAGAATATTTTATTATTTTTACATGTATGGGTGTTTTCCTTCATGAATGTCTGTGCACTACATTCATGCAATGCATGGTAGAGGACAGAAGACGCCATTGGATCCCCTGGGACCAGAGATAAGACAGCTGTGAGCTGCCATGTGGTGCTGGGAATCGAACCCTGGTCGTCTGGAAGAGCAGCAAGGCGCTCTTGACTCTTGACCATCTCTTCAGCCCTAGCTCCTGGATTTAAACCCAATGGGCTCTGAATGTGTCAACTCTCCAAAGAGAAGATTTTGAGACCATCCCTGAGACTACTCCAGAGGGGCATATTTGGAAACAATGTCTAAGACTGTAGTATGTGTCTGAGATACAGGGGAACAGGAACATAAGGACTCACCATTCCCAGCATCCCAAAGGGAGAGACAGCCCCAGCCTACACGAACACACGAGGAACACAAGTTAGAACAACGTTCTGCTTTAAACAGCATGCAAGGCCCGTGTTCCCTACTTCCTCCTCATCCTTCCCTCAAAAGGAGCCACAAATCCCCTTCCCCAGACTCCTGACCCCACTCCTCAGCCTCCCACACCGATCATTTCCTTTTTAAGCTGGTTGTAGGACAAGAACAACAGCATGCTTTAATAGGCACCCTGAATCTCCTGTCTGTTCCAACTGTTACCTGCATCCTGCGGCTGGCGGGCCTGGTTGCTGGCATGTTACCATCTGTGATGCTAAGAAAGGGGCTATAGCCAAAGCCACCTGACAACATGCGGCTCATATGCTGGCGGTGAATGGCAAAGGGGTCCCTGTGGAGCGAGCATACACTATAGAAGGCCAAAAAGACCAAGCTGTCAACACCCAGCCTTCCCCAGCTCCCGCAAACCAGTCAGGGACACACAGTGGCACAGACGCCAACTTCCCTCTAATTGAGAGCTGCAGCTGGGTATCCAGCTAGTTCGAACCGGTTCCAGACGGGAACCCGGAGGTCTGTCTGAACTGCTCAGACCTGAAGCAGGCAGAGTGGGATGAGTGTTCAGCACTCGGGGGAGGGAATTCTCACATCAGAAACATGGGATCTTCAGGTTCCACGTCCCTCATGAAGCGGAACATCCTGATCTCAGCTCCAGGGGGCTCCACGCTGCGAAGACACGGAGGCTGAGTTCCATGCAGGCGCCCGGGTATCTGCACACCGGCTCAGGGTGACTACTCTGAAAGCTGTCTCTTACACACTGTCACTGAGCCCTTCAAACTCCAGGGAGACCCTTCGGCTGCTGGGCTAGTCCTGAGAGCGAGCGGCTCCCCAAGCCCATCTCGCGGGTCATGGAATTTTTCCCCAGGCTCTCGGTGTTGCCCCCCCACCCCCGCCCGCCATCCTCTTCCCCAAGCCCTGGTCAGCTCCTCCTCCGACGCCAGGCTCGACGAGAATCCCGAACGGCGGCCCGCCGCCCCATTAATGACCCCAGCTACTCCGCCTTCTGCAGGCGCCGGCCTCTGCCAGACCTGCCCGGCCGGCCTCACAGTCCACCGAGCCGGTCGGCGACTGCCCAAGCCCGTGCCTCCCGCCGGGCGAGCCGGAGAGGGAGGTCCGCTCCGGGGCTCGCCACCCTGCAAACCGCACAGGCCGCGGCGCCCCAGCCTCACCGGTCCCCGACTCGGGCTCAGCGGCCCATCCGGCCGGCCTCTTCTCGGGGCGCTGCAGGAGCAGGGTCGCGGCCCGGGACGCAGGGATTGGTCCGCGCGGGAGCTTCTCGCCTCCCGCACCGCCTCCTGCCTCAGCTGCCACCTCCGTACCCCCGCCCTCGGCCCGCGGAGCCGAACCTCGGCCAGACCAGGACGGAAGTGACGTCACGGCGGGCAGCCCCCGGGGCGGGCCGCGGGAGCCCCGCCCACCGGCATTGGGGGGGCGGGCGGCGCGCGCGACGGAGCCCGGGAGGGCGGGTCCTCTGGGGCCGGGTAGGGGGGGCGGGGGGAGGCCTCATTAAGCTGACTGGGGTGGGGTGGGATGCAGGGACAGGAAGAGGCTCCTGCGAAGGTGGGGGAGGGCGGAGCGGATCGGGAGGGACGGGCTAAACGCAGCGTGGGGGCAGGGTGTGCCGCACCTTCTCGGGGGGTGGGCGGTGAGGCCGTCTGTGGGCGACCGGTGGGGCGCATCCCCGTAGGGACCTTTAAACACACTGGAGGAGGGGTGCTTAACCGGGGGAGCGCGGGGGCCTGTCCTCTGGAGAGACGCTCCGGCGGGCGGGGTCCTCGCAGTGACGCGGAGGAGGAGGTGACAGTTTAGCTCAGGTCTGGTTCAGGCTTGGAAAAGGCCGCCAGGGAAAGGGAATCCAGGTTGAGTGACCGGCCGCCAGAGGGCGCTCCGGGGCCAGCCTGGAACTTAAGCGCCTAAGGACACGGTGTCGGCTTAGGCTTCTGAACCCCTCGACCTGTCTGGGAAGGGCGAGCCTGAGCAATCGTGTTAGTCCTGAAATCTGTGGGTTTTGTTGTTGGTTTTTGGTTTTGGTGCTCAGGGATCCAACCTAGGGCCTCGTGCATGCTAAGCATGTGCTCTACCGTGCGGTACAGTCCAGCCCGTTTTCTCTAGCTCTTATGTCTCCAAAACTTTCTTTTCTCTAAGCAGGTAGGTAGGTCATGAAACTGAAGTTTAGAAGAATAAAGGAGTGGAAAATTAAATTAAGCAGAATCACCCAGGGGCGGAGCTACAAAGTAAGCCCAAGAGGCCTGACGCCAAAGCCAAAGACTGATATTTTGACATACTAATTGTCCTGCACAAAGTCTGGCTGCGCTGCAGAGCCCTCCCTTTGGGTCAGAGGATCTGAACCATTTTAGGTAGACTTTGACCCACAGAGATCCGAATTCAAAATTCTTCTTTACTCTGGCTGCCAGCCCACATTGGTACCGTGTGGAACCTGATCCAAAGTGAAAGGTTTATTCTCCACAATTCCCTTGTGGGGGGAAGGGTCCATGGTTATTCAGGAAACGATTGGGAGCAGTTTCTTTCCATTTGATCATTACTAAGCGGAAAAGATAGTGTTCTCAGGAGGAACAGTGATATCAATTAAGGTATGCCGGCAGATTGGAAAAGTGAAACAAAAAGAATAGAAGAAAATTTGTTTTTCATTGATATTTGTAGGGATGTATAAAACCTTAAGTCTGTATATCCCACCCGATAATTGCCCTTCTTGCTCCAAAGAAATGCAGTTTGACATTCTATCAAGGGTACCTCAGAGTGGGGCGGTGGCCGCCCACGCCATTAACTCGGGAGGCAGAGGCAGGTGGATCTCTGAGTTCGAGGCCAGCCTGGTCTAAAGAGTGAGTTCCAGGACAACACAAAGGGCTACACAAAGAAACCCTGTCTTGAACACCCTTCCACCCAAAAGAAGAGTACCCCAGGGTTGCAGAGCCAGCTCAGTGCTTAAGCGTCTGCTGCTGTTGGTGGGACAGGCCTTTGATCCCAACCCTGGAAGGCAGAGACAGGAAGATCTCTATGAGTTAGGGGCTGTCCAGGGCTACACAGTCAGTCTAAAGGAAAAACAAAAACAACAACAAAAGGCTGGCCTGGAGAGATGGCTCAGCGGTTATAGCTGCTCTTCCGGAAGTCCTGAGTTCAATTCCCAACAACCACATGGCAGCTCACAAATATCTGTAATGGAGTCTGATGCCCTCTTCTGGCCTGCAGGCCTACATGCAGATAGAGCACTCATACATAAAATGTATTTTTTTTTAAAAAAAATTCCAGCACTTGGGAGGCAAAGACAGGCAGATCTCTGTGAGTTCAAGGCCAGCCTGGTCTACAAAGAGAGTGCCAGGATAGCCAAGGCTACCCAGAGATCCTGTCTCAAAAACGAACAAAAACAGTGTTTGCTGCTATTACAGAAGAACCCGGTATGGTTGCAGAGTTCCTGCTCAAAGCATCCAGGGGTGCTCACACCCAGCATTCCGACACACATAAACCTCTAAAATCTCAAAAAGAGCACTTACTGCTCTTGCAGACACATAGTACAATTCCCAGGACCCACGTCTAGACTCAACAACCACCAGTAAAACTCCAGTTCCGGGATAAGCAATGCCCTCTTCTGGCCTCTGTGGAACACGCATGGTATGCATACATACAAACATATAGGCAAAATACTCATACGCAAAAGCAAAAATAAAATAAATCTGATTATTTTTAAAACATTACTTTAATGAGTGTTCTGCCACCCAGACTTAAAGAAATGCCACACAAGCTCTTTTTTGCTGTTGTCTCCTTTCTAAGCAAGTCCCCCTCTGGGACAGGGTCTCACTGTGTAGCTCTGGGACTAAAGGTCAAAGCAAGTTCCTCACTGCTTAACCAACCAACTGGTATTTAATGAGTGTTTGTCCTGTGCTAGGATAGTGTATTAAACATGCAGACAAAGCTAAGTAAGATAGTCTCTGCCTGCCACCGTGAAGTGTACAGTCTTTTAGCCTCCTTGTTGTGAGTTGTGTTTGTTTTGAGATGGCATTTTGCTCTAGAGCCCCGACTGGGAGCACTTGAACTAAGGGTGATTCTGCCTTAGCTTCCTGGCTGCAAAGATTCCAGTTGCGTGCCACCATGACCAGTTAGATCTCCTTCTTTCTTTTCTTTTCTTTCTTTCTTTCTTTCTTTCTTTCTTTCTTTCTTTCTTTCTTTCTTTCTGTTTTTGTTTGTTTTGAGACAGGGTTTCTCTGTGTAATAGTCCTGGGTGTCCTGGAACTTGTTCTGTAGACCAGGCCGTCCTTGAACTCAGAGATCCGCCTGCCTCTGCCTCCCAACTGCTGGGATTAAAGGCACGTGCAATCACCACCTGGCATCTATCTCCATGTTTCTTTTTCTATTATTTGACATCTTTGTCTCCTGCCTTTAGGCTTCTGGAACTCTTTTTCTTCTGTCTCTCAGACTGTAAGAATGTCACTCTGAATGTTGGGTATACATCTGTAATCCCAGCTGTATTCATAGCAAGTCTCTATGTAAGACATTGTCAAAAAAGATAAAAACCAAGCAGAACACTTTATGAATCTGATACCATCCATTTTTACCTTTGTGTGTGTGTTCATGTGTGTGTGTGTATGTGTGCATGTGTGTGTGCGTGTAAATCCAGGCATGAACCCAGGACCTTGAATATGGCAGAAAGTTCTCTTCCATTGAGCTAAGTTCCCAGCCCTAGTTTGTATTTGGGACAGCCTCATTGTGTAACCCAGGCTGACCTGAAACTTACTGTATTGAAGTCCTGATTCTCCTATCTTCACCAACCAAGAGGCGGGATTCTAGGTATGTGGGGCTATGCCCTGTCTTTGCATGATTTTATTTTTATTAAAATCTTTGATTATAGTCATTCGTGTAGGGGGGCACATAGATCATGACATGCAGTGGAGGTCAGAAGACAACTTAGAGGAGTTAGTTCTCTTCTCCCACCATGTGGGCTCCAACATGTCAGTGTCAGGCTTGGTGGAAACTCAGCCTGCTGAACCATATCACTGGCTCTACATGATTTTATTTTAAGTTTTATTTAGGCCAGACATGATGGTGCACACCCTTAATCCTAGCACTTGGGAGGCAGGGGAGGAGGATCTCTTTGAGTCCAGGGCTAGCCTAGTCTACATAGGAGTTCCAGGACAGCTGAGACTACATTTTTGCCTGCATGTATAGTTTGAGCAAGAGTGTTAGATCACAGACAGATGTGAGCTTCCATGTGGGTGCTGGGAATCAAACCCAGGTCCTCTGGAAGAGCAACCCGATGCTCTTGACCACTGGGCCATCTCTCCAGCCCCCACACTGAGAGATCTTATCTCAAAAAAATTATTTCATATGTATGAGAAATGAGTGTTTTGCAGGCATATGTGCCTATGCTTGCCTGAGGGCATGCAGAAGTCAGAAGAGAGTGTCAAGATCCCCTGGATTTGAAGTTATGGATGGCTGTAAGCCACTATGTGGATACTGGGAACTAAACCTGGGTCCTTTGTGAGAGCATCAAGCGCTCTCAGACATTTAGCCATCTCTCCAGCCCCTCGACATGATTTTAAATGAGTATATTTCTTCTCCTAGGAATGTTTACAAATTGCAACTTAACTTCTACTAGACACAGCCTGAAATCTAGATTTGTTTGTTTGTTTCTCCTGGCCCAAAAGGTCTTGAGTTGGGCTTGGGATGTAGTCCAGTGTCAGAGAGCTTGCGTTGTACACACAAGGCCATGTCTTGAATCCTCAGCCACACACACACACCACACACACACACACACACACACACACACTTGAGCAGGTGAGACTAAGGGAGGCACTGTGAAAGCTCATTTTCAGCATGCCTGGTGACATACATAGGCAGCTCTCTAGGAATTGAAGGGATATAATTTTACAAGCAACTAGCAGTTATGTCCGGCTGCCTTTTTTCCTCGCCTCCCTGTCTTCTTCCCCTTCTCCCCTCCCTCCCTCCCTCCCTGTCTATCTTCCTCTCTCTTCTCTGTCCGATCAATGAAGGGCAGGAGTTTGTCATTCACTGGCGTTTCCCGTAGATGATGTGACTCAGGAGGGGATGCAGCTTCTTCAGGGGACAAGGCTACAGGGACGAGGACTGAATGTGCCTCCTCCATCCACGGGTCGTCGGGCTGGAGTCAGTCAGGAAACCTTGAGAGGGCAGAGCTGGGCCGGGGAAGGGGCCCTCTTTGGATATGAGGTCACACATCTGGAACCAACCCAGGACAGTTGGATATTTGAACAGAGTGAGGGCGGAGCAACGTTGGGAGTAGGGAAATTACAACAGCCTGTTTGTATTTTAAATCGAAAGGCCGTTTACATTCCTGGAAACTCTCTCTCTTTTTTTTTTTTTTTTTTTGATCTTGTACAATACAGCCAGTATGGAAATAGGGGAACCGAGGTAGGTGTGACGATACATACCTCCTTAACTCATTATTGACAATCAGAAGGTGCTTAAGCTTAACTTCCGGTGGTGTTGAGCCCCTGAGCAGGGACGGGCGTGGAGATAAGAAGTAGCACCGAACAAGCTGGGAATGGAAAACTGAGGTCTAGTGTGGCCCCTTCGGTCGACCGCGGTGCGGAGGGAAGTCCCACCCACCAAGAGAGGAAGCATGGGAGACTTCAGTCGGACTCTGTTACTTTGGGGCCCCGTGGAGCACCCGGGAAGAGGAGAAGCTAAATTTGGCAGTCTGGACCTCAGGAATAAAGTCAACGTTACAGACTTTGGGGTCACCATGGTTTTGAGTTTTGTGGTTGGTAGCAGGACAGAGAGCAGACATCCATGATGGAGCAGCCTAGGGAGGCTGCAGAGAGAGTACATAAGTCCATCGAGTCTCCCTGTCTCGTCCTTCCTACCCTTTCTCTGTCTCCAGCTTCTAGGCCAAGGAAGTCTGTCCCATTTTCATGAGCCTTCCATTTTTTCTTTACTGGTCCCTAGATAAGCCATGGTCTGTGTAATGCGTGAAAACTCTAAACACGCACCTAAGGTAAAGCATGCAGCAGTCGCCTGTGTGAACTGGAACACAGCAGCCAGAGCTGCTCTCTGACATTCTAATTACAAATCACTGGGGCTAGATGTGGGCAAAGAGGCAGGCTGCAGACTGGGTGGTAGCCCAGTAGTAAGGCATGTGATTAGCATGTACAGAGCCCTGGGTTCAATCCCCAGCACAGCTCAAATAAAAAAAAGGGGTGGGGCTGGATAGGTGGCTCAGTCGTTAAGATCACATACTGGGCTCTCAGAGAATTAAGTGCCACTCCAGCCCCCAGAGACCGGTCCCCTCTGCTGACACCTCTACTTCTGCGCACATACTCACACAGAGACACACATAATTTAAAGGGAAAATAAATCTTTTTTTTAAGGAGGGATCTTAAAATAGAGATCTAAGATTGTAGTGTCTAATATGGTAGCCGCTAGGCACATAAGGCTATTTAAGTAGGGCTGATGGTGTAGCTCAGTGGTACGAGCCTTGATTAGCATGTACTAGGCCCTAAGTCTGACTTTCTACAGAGCAAAAACAAATAGCAAACTTAAATAACTCACTTTATTGGGCTAGAGAGATGGCTCAGTAGTTAAGAGCACTGGCTCTTCCAAAGGTCCTGAGTTCAATTCCCAGCAACTACATGGTGGCTCACAACCATCTGTGATGAGATCTGGTGCCCTCTTCTGGCCTGCAGGCAGAATACTGTATACATAATAAAATCTTTAAAAGAATTCACTTTATTTCTTAGTGAAACTCGCCACTCTTACTTATTAATATTTGGAGAAATAGGGTCTCAAACTGACCACAAACTCTCTAAGGGAGACCTGAGCTTCTGATCCTCTTTACCCCACCTCTCAAGGACTAGGGTTATGTGTAGGGGTTACCACACCAAGGTTATGCGGTACCAAGTACCCAACTCAGGACTTCATGAGGATACAAAAATGATTTAAAGTACAGCTGAAAAGGGATGCAATTTGATAATTCATTGGCCTGTATCCCAGCAGTCAGCCTTAGAGCGCTGGTTTTACAAGTGTGGACCCTCACGTCTGCTTTAAGATTTAAGTTTGAGCAGAGCATGGTGGTGCATGCTTTTCATCTCAGCTCTTGCGAGTGAGAGGTAGGTGGATCTCTGAGTTTGAGGCCAGTCTGATCTTCATAATGAGTAGAGAAACCCTGTCTCAAAACATGAAAAAAAAAAAAAAAGCTTGATATGGACATACAATGCATACAATGGAAATTTAAACTTCTTCAGCTAAAATTGACTTATATCTGAGTAGAATTTTGATGGTGGATAAGACGAATTAAACTAATTTTTAAGTTTAATAATCATTTCCATTGTCTCTTCCAACCAGACTAATTACACATGATGTGACTATTTTAAAGGTGATTTCTTTTTTGATCACTTTTCTTGAGATGGGGTCTCGCCAGAGCTGGCATGGGATTTACTATGTAGCCCAAGCAGACGGAATTTGAGGCACTCCTCCGGCCTCAGGCTCCAGACCACTAAGATTATAGAGTTGCGTTACCATGTTCCGCTTTGTGAAAGCTCATTTTCTTCTCGTTCGCTTGTCTGTTGGAACAGAATCTTACATAGCCCAGCCTGGCTTCACCTCCAACTCTGTATGTAAGATAAGCCTTTAACTACTGATCCTCCTGCCTCCACTTCTCAAGCATGGGAATTACAGTCATGTAGCTCCATGCCCCCCATATACTTACATACATACATGAGCTGGAGTCCTGGGCTGAATAAAAAGGAGAAAGTGAGGGGCCTGGAGAGATGGCTCAGGGGTTAAAAGCATTTGCGGTTCTGGCCAGAAGGCCCAAGTTCAGTTCTCAGCACCCAGCTCCAGCTTCTGGAAATCCAAGTTCTCTTCAGAACTCCAAGGGCACCTGAACATATATTTAGCATACACACAATTCCAGCCCCAGAGAGGCAGCAGCAGGAAGCTCTTTGTCGAAGGCCAGCTTGATCTACATAAGAAGTTCCCTCCCGCTGGGTGGTGGTGGCGGCAGCGCACACCTTTAATCCCAGCACTCACACCTTTAATCCCAGCACTCGGGAGGCAGAGGCAGGCAGATCTCTGTGAGTTGGAGGCCAACCACGTCTACAAGAGCTAGTTGCAGGACAGGCTCCAAAGCTACAGAGAAACCCTGATTCAAAACACACCCCCCCCAAAAAAAGAAAAAGAAGTTGTTCCAGGACAGCCTGTCAGAGCTATATAGTGAGACTCTGTCTCAAAAAAAGGGGGGGGAGTTATAGGGGGTGGGAAGCCGCTGGAGAGGGGGCTCAGCTGTTAAGAGCACTTACTGCTCTCCTGAGGACCTGGTTTGATTCCCAGCACCCACACTGAGGCGCACACTCCAGTTGCAAGTTTTCACACCCTCTTCTGGCTTCCGAGGAACACAAGCAGTGCACTGACACACATGCTGGCGAAACATCCACACATATACAATAAAAATAAAAAGAGGACGTGCTAGGACGGTGGAGCACACCTTTAATCCCAATGTTCAGGACACAGACGCAGAGGCGGATATGGAGCTCCGAGCTGGAGACCAGCCTGGTCTACAGAGTGAGTTCCAGGACAGACAGGGAAACCTACACAGAGAAACCCTGTCTCGAAAAACAAACTAACAAAAAGGCAGCTGAACACAAGTGTGCACTGTTCCCTCCTGTCTTTGAATGTAATGAAGGCTGCTGCCTCTTGCTTCCACTACCACAAGGTCTCCACTGCCTTGGTTAAAAAAAAAAAAAAAAAAAGCCGGAGAAATGGAAAAGTCACTTGTCCACTAAGACTGATCTGAGTTCGATCCCTAGGATCCACTGGCAGAAGGAGAAAAACAATTCTCACAGTTGTGTTCTGATTTCTGCTCAAGCACACAGCAAATGTAATAAAAAAAATTATATAAAAAGCTTGGCTAACCTCTCTCTCCACTCTCCTGACTTGGAGTTAAAAAAATTAATATAAAGGAAAAACAGGGAATAAAAAAATGAGGTCACTGAGAGTGAAATAAGGATTTAATTCAGGATGAGGGAGATGCCCAACTTCTGTCCTCCAGCCTCAGTGATACGTTTTCTTAGCACTCACCTGAGATAAACATACACACTAACATCCACTACACACACCCCAGGAAGCTGGGGACCTCACTAAGAGCACACACACCAGGAAGCTGCACTAACACAAACACACACACACCCCAGGAAGCTGGAGACTTCACTAAGAACACACACACACCAGGAAGCCGCACTAACACAAATACACACACACACACACACACACACACACACACACACACACACACACCAGGAAGCTGGAAACTTCACTAAGAATGAGTTTGAAGCAATTAGAGAAGAACACCTTCCACACTTGGTAGCAAGACCAACTTCTAGGAACTCAGCCAGATGCCATGGCTTCCAGGGGCTCTGGTCTTTTCTTCTCACCTGGCCTCTCCCTTTTTCCACTTCCAGAAAATGTGTAAGCACAGGTCCCCCCCCCCCCATTCAACTCGTGGGAAATTTCTCAATTGGACTGTAGAGTAACAGTTCTAGGAATAGGCAGGCCTCCACAAACCTCAGAAGTACTTCTACTGAACGGAGCAAATGCTGGCACTTAACGCTACGGCACAACGACAGATCTTAGAGGACTGCCCCGGTGGGTTCTCAACATCCCATCCCCTCCAAATTCAGCCTAAGCCTCCCAGCTGGTTCCATAAAGCTAAACTTTAGGAGTCCGATCTGTGGTCGAACCAGATAGGAAAAGACGATGGGTGCTTCCTCCATGTAGGAGTGTATTTAGATGCGGCCCTATCACCCTGTAGCATACCCCCAAGTCCCCGCAGACCCTAATGTCCAGGCTCTTTGAGATTGCCATGCAGTCCCTTGGGCCTTGGGGCAGGATTCCTATTCTCTGCCTCGCCATCTCCCTGGAATTTTCCACTGCAGCTGCCTCCGCTCCCAGACACCCCTCCCTGGGCAAAATTCCCGGCTCCCTCCGCCTCCCCTTCCCTAATCACACCTCATTCCCACCCCCATGCTTGAGGCCCAGCCCACAGTCCAGCCCACTCCCCATGGTCCGTCCCACACCTCACAGTAACTCTGGCGGCCCCTTTTAGAGAACTGGGAAAGTAGGGCCTTTATGTGAAGGTGAACTAGAGGGTCGCACATCTCTTCCCTAGGCTGGAGAGAAAGGACAGTGAAGGGGCTCGTCCCCTGTTGGACTGGAGTGGGGGGAGTGGCCCTCCTCACATCCCCTTATAAGGCAGGGCAAGCAGTTAGGCTCCTGGATTGGCTGATTCAAATGAGCATTCCACCTGGCAACAGGGTTTCCATTGGTTCTCAGGAAAAATAGGAGAAGGTGGATGGAGGTTGTTGGTGGCGGTGATTGGAGGGAGGGGGAGGGGAGTGGAGGTGACCGGAGTTGAGGGCGGTTACCAGGGCAACAGGGTAAGAGCCCAGCAGGGTGTCCGAGACAGCAGGCGGTGCTGGAGGTGGAGTAAAGAGACCAACCCGGAGGGAGCGAGACTGGGCGGGTGTGTGGGGGGGTGTTGAAGGGGGAGATAAATGAAGCCAGAGAGGCTACAGAGATGGAATATGGTGAGAGGTTGCTAAAGACATCACTCACTGAAATCTGAGAAGCACATTGAAGAGGGGAAATGGAAAGATATCAGAGAATAGGTGGACCGAATCCTGCCAGGAAAAACCAGGGTGGGGCTCCCACGATTTATGAGACCAAGACGGAGAAACTGAATAGTCAGAGAAACCAGGAGGTGTGTACCAGGGACCAAAAGATGGTGTGTGTGTGCGTGTGTGTGTGTGTGTGTGCGTGCGCGCGCATATGTGTGTTGGCTCACCCACATGCTAAATGATGGCGATGGAGATCAACGATGGCTTCTTTCTTTTCTAATTTTTTTTGGGGTGCACAACAAGATGTCTCACTGTGTTGCCCTGGATGCTACCAACTAATGGCAATCCTACTGCCTCAGCCTCCCAAGTGCTGGACTAGATCAACTGGTTAAAAATGTCTTTATTAAGAAAATGAGAATGATTTGGAAAGGAATGGTGTGCCACACACACACCAAAGACAATCTTTTCCCAAGCCCGACCCTCTGCTACAACCACCTTTCTGACCTCAAACCCACATCCCAGCCCCTGCCCCCTTCTGAGATCTCAGTGTTCTCAAAATGATCCACTGCTGCTGAACCTAGGGGAGCCGAAGATGCGAGCCCTAGGGTGTGGCTGAAACTCCAGGTGTTTGCAAAGGAGGCCGTGAGAATACAGAAAGGCCGGGGAAGAGGGCAGCAGAGGAGAGAGAGAAAGCAAAGCGAGGAGGATAGAAAGGAGATTTGGTAATCAGCTAAGTGTACAGGGCCCGGTGACTGAGTCAGGCAAGACAACGGTGTTGTCTAGAGAGACGCACGCACGCGGCAGAAGGAATGAGGTGTAGGTGGTTGGTTGTAAGGGAGGGGTCTTGGTCAGTAAGAATGAAGAGAGTTGAAGAGAAACAGAAGGACCAGGCAAATAAAAGTGAGGTGAGACATGAGACAGGTAAGAAGACAGAGAAAGAGGCGGCAGAGGAGATCAGAGGCCTCTGACTCCTTTCAGGTCAAGGAAACAGACGGGAAGGAACCCGCCAAGGACCGCAAATGTCAGGTCCAACCTATGAAAGGTCCAGACTGTCCTTTGCACTTGCCCTTTCCCCCTCAAGGCCACCTAGAGAAAGCGGACAAGAGCGAGAAATGGAAGTGGCTCGGCAGCCTTGTTCCCCTTCTTTCCGCTTTTGGTTTCTCAAATACCTGCCCAGCTTTTCCATCTGTGCCTTTCTCCCTACATTATTGCGCCCCCCCCCCCTTTAGTAAAATTTCATCCGCCCTTTAGTAAAATTTCAGGGTTTTGAGGAGGTCAGCAGGAGTCTGGCCACCTCTCCAGTACGCCCCCAGGAGTCAGACTCCAGCTCGCAGGCAGTAGGCTGGCATTTGGAGCGGTGTCTCCCCGCTGGAACCCCACCCCTTCCCACCTCCTCGCCCCACTCCGCTCTCTCCCGAGCCGTCAGTCTCTCCATTTCCCCCTCCCAGTCTCGTCCTTCCTCCCGCCCCGCTCGCTCTCCCGCCCTTCGCTTTCATCCTCCTATCCCCACCTCTTCAACCTCCTCTTTCATCCCCCTCCCCTCTCTTCTCCTCCCCGCTCCCGCCTGCCCCACCCCTGGGAAGCCCCTCCCGTCGGGCAGCGCCGCCTTAAAAGCGGGTTCCCTTGCCGGGGGCGGCAGCGGCTGGTCGGCGGCAGCTCTGCTGGTGCGGGGGCGGCGAGCGAGACTGAGCGACCGCGACCGGAGCGCGCCGGTCACCGCCCGCATCACTCTCCCGCCCGCCCTCCGGACGGCCGCAGCCCTGCGGGTCTCGGCTCGGGACCCACCCCCGCCCCACCCCGCGCGCCTCTGCCGCCTCTTGCAGCGAGCCAGCTTGCCGAGCGGCCGTCGCTGCTGCTGTCGCCGCCGCCACCGCGCCAAGTTCCGGCCGCGGCCACCCTCCGCCGTCCAGGGCTCCTCCGCCTCGGCCCCGGGACCCCGGCTCCCCGCCAGCCCCGGCCCCGGCACCATGTCGGAGAAGAGCGTGGAGGCAGCGGCCGAGCTGAGCGCCAAGGTACGAGCAGGGGCGGCGGCGGCCCGGAACCCCGGCGGCCCCGGGATCGGCGCGGTCGTTCGCGCCCGGTCGCCCCCGACGGCCCCGAGCGGCCCTGGCGCCGGGTCCCCACGGACCCCGCTGCGCCCTCCCCCCGCTCGGAGCCCGGCGCTGCCTACCCCGCTCGGCGCCTGCCAGCGCCCTCTAGCGGCCCAGCGCGCGTTGGCTCGGGCCTCGCCGCCCGGCCCCGCCATCCCCACCCCTCTCGTGCCCCGCCGCGCCCGCCGCGGCCCGGTCCGCCCTCCCGTCGGTGAGCGGCGCGTCCCGCCTCCCGGGCCCGGTGTCCGTGCCGCAGCTCCAGGTCTCTTTCCACTATGACCTCACCTTTCCTCCGCTAAGCGGTTTGGGATCCTCAAGTGTAAACAGGACTCTCTGGGGAGGCTACTCCTCGGCCCCTCCCCTCGCGGCCCGACCGTCTGTGCTCGTCCCCGGAGGGCTGCGCCTCTCCTGCACCCTCTTTTCTGCCCATGCTCATTCGTTCTCCTTCCACAACCGACTTTCAGTTTTTTTCTTTATTGCCTCCCCTCATGTCGAATTCCTAAAAATCAGAAAGGTGGAGAGAATAATCTTCGAAAAAGCCGAAGCTCAGCATAGCCTGACCATACGTCAAGCTGTCTTTGCTCTCAGCAGCTGCCTTTCCCAGCCTCATCCCTTTGCCCTTGTCTCTCTTCCAGCCCTCCTCTAATTTCCCCAGGGAAACTGCGGAGTGTCGCTTAGGGAAATTAATGCGGCCAGATTTGGGGGCTGGGAGCCTTGTCTCTTTTTTTGGGGGGGGCAGCATAGTTCTGGAGGCTCAAGTGGAATGGGGGGGAATCTGATAGCATGAAAGGCAGTGGGAGAGGGGACATGTGAGATTTGACAAGGTGTGCCTGTGTAGCCCTTCGGTGGGATGTGCGGTGGCATGTGACTTCACTGAGTAGGCGTCTTTGTATGTCTGAGATCCAGCGAGTGTGTGGGACTCCCCGTGTCAGTTACATGTGTGCATGTGGAGACTGAGATGTTCCGGAGGCATGATGCCGCTTTGTGAGTGCCGAGTGGCTGGCTACACTGTGGTCCTGTGAGAGTGTGCCAGAATGCCCAAACATTGGGCCATGTGTCTCCGGAGCGCGTGGGCGCTCCCCTGTAGAGTTGGTGTTACCCTGTCTGAGCTTGTGTACCCGTGTAGAGGTCAGAGAGCTGCTCAACACTGGCGGCAGGTCACATACCCTCCTGGAAAAGAGATCATGGGAGGACAGTGACCAGAAGGACAGGACCCGGGAGCAGAGGGGCCAGTCCTGTGGACTTTGGTCTCTGGAAGTCTCCCTTCCCCTCACCCCTCCGTCAACCCCGATAGGAAACTCAGGCCAGGGCCTGACACAAACTATGCTGACTTAGTCCCTGCCTGGCCCAGGATGTAAGGGAAAGCTCACCTGGTCGAACAAGTACCAGATCCACCATGTGACAGAAATGACAGCAAAGCAGAATGAAGAAGGAACCTGCCTGGAGCGAGAGGGCCAAGCGTTCTTGTGCTCTACTCTCCTAAAGGGAGAAGAGAGCCGAGTGACCCCGGGCTGGTCATTTGGCACCAAGTCCCACTTCTACCCCAGTCTTGTTCAAGAAAGGACACATCCTTCTGGGACGATCTGCTTATGAAAACTCCGACCCACTTGGGATCGTGCACCCTAGAGTTGCATACTAACATGAGATAAGATCACAGGAGAACGTGCACCTGCCAAGGAGTGTGGTGGGGGAAAGCAGAGTCTGCATGGGATAGGAAGGCTCCTCTGTCCAGAGGGTCTTACCCACTGGAGCAGTTCCCTCTGTCGGGGTACCTGCTGGGATCTCAGGATGAAGGGGAGGACAGTTGGGGCGGGGCGCGGGGGGGGGCGCTCTGGATAGGTGACACCCACCTTCCCATTTAGGCCCAGACTTTGCTGTGCTGGCTCCTTCCTCTGTGTCTTCCTTTTACCAGACTTTCCCCTTATGTCCACTGAAAATGGCCCCTTCTACTCATCCATCCCAGTGCATAGCCCATGAAGGTGGAGAGGAGGGGACACTGAAACTGTCCAGTTGGGGATAGGAACGTGCTAGGGTGGTCTTCACACCTCTGTGCTGTTTGGCTAAGTAGGAACGGAAGGATTAGGGAGACACAGACAGGGAAACAAAGGCTTCAGAAGCTGAAGGGGACGCTGGGAGGATGCCCAGGGGAGAGAGTACTTAGGCAAAGGCCCCTGAGGAAGACAAAAGGCAGAGCAGGGCAGGCAGAGAGGGTGAAGGGGGTGGAGCGTCGAGGCTGCCAGCAGATGGGGATTTGCTTTGTGGAGCTCAACTCTTAAGCCAGGAGAGATCTGGAAGAACTGGACAGGGTGGGAGCTTCAGTTACTCTTGGCTGCTTGCTCCCCTTCCCCATTTTCCCACTCCCCTTGGGTCTTGGGGAAGAAAGTCTGGTACCAGCCAATTATGGCCCAAATCTCAGGACGCGAGGGCTTGTGTTGTACCTTAAACTGTGACCACTTTTCACTCAGCACCTTTGACCTAGCTGCAGAGTTGGAGCAATAGACTGGGGGACTCGAGGCTGTGCACCATTAGTGCTGAAAGGTGACCTTCTGCCTTGCAGGACCTGAAGGAAAAGAAGGAGAAAGTGGAGGAGAAGGCTGGCCGGAAAGAACGGAAGAAAGAAGTAGTGGAGGTGTGGAGGCCGTGGTCCCACTTTGTCCCAGCGTCCTTCCTACCTCCTCTTGCCTTCCTGGGGGTGTTGGGGTCCTGCCTTGCTCTTGATCCCTCCTCATTTTTTCTCACCCAGTGGGTGGCCACACTGCCAGCCTGACCACTCTCCTTGTCTTGGTACCCACAGGAGGAGGAGAATGGAGCTGAAGAGGAAGAAGAAGAAACTGCTGAGGATGGAGAAGATGATGATGAAGGGGATGAAGAAGGTAGGGATGGGTAGAGGAGACTGGGCTGGAAAAGTTAAGGCTCATAGGACCAGAGACAGGGAGCAGTTGAAGACCAGAAGTCAGGCTGAGGGGAACTATGGATTGGTTATGGGTCTGTGCCCGGAGCCGCCCATCTTCCCCATTGACTTGTTTCTGGCTCTTCAGATGAGGAAGAAGAAGAGGAGGAGGATGAAGGCCCAGTGCGAAAGAGAACTGCTGAAGAGGAGGTTTGACTGGGTTGGGACCCGAGGGACTGTCAAGAATATAGCAGGGGCCCTCTGGAGTTGGACCCAGGTCCTTGTGGCACAGGCAGGGGCTGGAGCAGGGCCAGCAGGAAGAGGGGGAGGTCCCCTTTGTACAGCAACCTCAACTCTTATCCTTTCCACAGGATGAAGCAGATCCCAAGAGGCAGAAGACAGAAAATGGGGCGTCGGCATGAGCCCCTGCCAGTGGGCTTGGGGATGGGAGGCCCCTCAGGTCCTGGAGGTGGGGCAGGAACACACAAGTCCAGCCCCCCTTCTCCTGGCTCCCCGCTCTGGCCCTGCCCCAGAGCTGTGACCCTAGTCCTTCCACCCAGCCCCATTTCCATCTCTCCAGACACTGCTCCTCCACCCTCACTGCCGTCGGTCCAGCTCCTGATCCGCCTCACCTGAGCTCCCCAGCCGGCCCTCACTTGTCCCCTTGCATTCCTGGCTCTTCCCTGCCTCCATCACCAGCCCGTCTGTCCCAGCCCCTTGCAAAGCCTGTCCTTACCCTCTGCACCCGCAGCCTCTCAACCTACCCTTCTCTCCTGCCTGATCCCTGGGTCTCCCTCAGATTCCCTCCTCTCAGACAGCGCCAGGCCGGGGTGGGGCCGGGGTTGGGGCCAAGCCCTGAAGCTGCCCCCCTCCCCTTTTTGTATAATTTAATAAAGAAACGGTCGCGCTTCTGTTTTTAACCTGTCTCCTGATTTCCCATAGTCCACTCAGTGCCTGAAAGGGTAGAGAAGGGGTGGCTGACCCCATATCCAGATGGTAGAAAATACAACCAGCCCTCCGGTGTGGACTAGGAGCCCAAGGTCATATTCTAGGGGCTGACCTGTGGTCTGTTTGGGTTCCTGAGGATGTTTCTCCTCAGCAATACACACTATCACGTTAACCCACACAAGATCTAGACAGTGCTGAGCCCAGTGGAAACCTACTGGCTTGGTTGTGCTGAACCAGGCAGATAGAATCAGCTCTAGAAACAGGAAGTCCCGCCCCGAAGCGGAAAAGGCTGGTAGGCTTGGGTCTCAACCTAGGATTTGAAAAGAACTACCAAGCAGGGACACGTTTTGACACGTGGGAAGCAGGGTCCTCTTAAATCTAGCCGCGGGGGTGGGGCAAGGGGGAAAGGCAAGGATGGCTCCACATTTACTTCTCAGGTCTGTCTCCTCTGATTTTCTCAGCTGGACTGATCTGGGGAGTAAGAGTTGGCAGATTCCTCTAGTCCTGCCTCAGTCCCCATTGTTTTGAGGCAGTCTGGCTATGTAGCCCTGGCTGGCTCCAAATTCACAGAGAACTGTTTGCCTCTGCCTTTCAAGTGGGATAGAGGTCTATTGTTAGTGGTGTTGTCATTGACACTGGGGATACCTTGTGGCCCATGATGTCCCTGAATTCACTAGGTAGCCCAAGCAAGCCCAGAACCAGTTCTTGCCCCCACTTTCCAAAATGTCGGGTCACAGATCAGTACCTCCATTTCTGACTCCTCAGTTTTTCCTTGAGTTTGCTGTGCTACAAGATTTCGGCATTATTCCATCTCCATAAACCCTTGCCTTCATTTTTTAGTACAGAATCATTAGGTGGGGGCAACTTTGAAGATGGCAAACTATCGTATGGTCAGGAGAGAACTATCTGATGAACTCATCAGTTATGAGTACCTGCTGCCCTTCCCGAAGACCCGAGTTTGGTTTCCAGCACCCAGGTTGGGCAGCTCACAAGCCACCTGTAACTGTACTTGCAAGGAATTTGACACCCTCTTCAGACCTCTGGGCATTCATACCTAGGCAGCATTCATGATCACAGACACAGAAATGGAAATAAATCCTCAAAACGAGTATCCACTGTCATTCTCTTCCTAGAAGATGAAAAGTCACTAAGACGAGGGCATGCCTTCATGCCCCCTAATCCTGGCAAGTTATTGAAAGTCTGTGAGCCTCAATTTCCTCTGTATTTTCACAAGTTGCTTTATGGAAAATGTATAATACTATAAGTAGCATAGACTGAAGATTGACACCATGTAGCTACTACACTGTGCCACCAAGCCCTTCCTCAGACCTGCTAATTTGTGGTTCGGTGGTACTTCCTGTGTACCTGTCCAGGAGATGCGGAGTTCTCCTGGAACAAGTTCTTGGAAAGTTTATGGGAAAGAGCCTGTGAAGAAGAAAATGTGACTGCGGGGACATAAGAGGCAGCTTAGAGATACAGCTGTCGTCTTCTAGGCAGACAGGCTTGGCAGAGAACCCGAGAACCCGGGAGAGGGGGGCAGAGGGGGAAGAGGTGAAGAGGGGGCGGTGGGGAGACCCGAGTCTGAGGAAGTAAACAAGGGGAGTGCCACAACAGACGGAGGGCTCTGCTGCTGGGAAACAGCCCCCTCACACTTTCCACTGCGAATCGAAACCCTGAGCCCTGGGGTGGGGGGCGGGCAGTGGGGAGGGGAAGTGGGGAAGGTGGAAGGGAAGCAGAAGGACTTCAGCTGCAGATCAGCATCCCAGCTCACTGTAGTGGCCTTGCGTCTACTCTGCTTTCTGCCCCAGCCCTGCCCTGTTCCAGGGGTGTGTCTCTCCCCCACCCCATCTAGCCAACTTCCTCTGGTCTCCAGCGTCTGGTCATTAGTCCTCCTCCCTCCCCAGACCACCCACCTCCTCCTGGTGATCGTCTTTACCCTACGTTCTTTCTCCCTGTCTCACCTTCCTCCTTGTAGAACTTCTGTTTTTCTCCTCTCAGGACCCCTTTCTGACCTCCCTTGGAGGGCTAGGGAGGCCCAGGCCATAGAGGAGATGAGGGAGACTCTGCTCCTAGGCCATCTGCTTCTGCGACTGCTGTGGGAAGCTCCAGGTAAGATGGGGAGTTCGGGAGAAGCCAGCAGGGACCTCTGTGACCTGTCTCTTTAGCACTATGATGGTCTTCTTGTGCCTTTTTTTTTGGGGGGGGGACAAGCCTTCCAATCCCAAAGCCACCTCATTCTCCCCTTGACAGGGAGGAATGATATTTCTCTCTCGGAACACCGAGGCCTTTCTCTATTCTCAAATCTCTTGACTCATAGCACTTGGCCTCTCTTTTGCTCCACTAGCCGTGGTTTCAGAGCCTGGGAGAGAGGACTCCGTGGTGTGGGCCCAGGAGGGGGCCCCTGTTCATCTTCCTTGCAGCCCCCAACTCCCCCACCGGAATCCCAACCTTCTGCGAAGAGGAGTGGTCACTTGGCAACATCAACCAGATGGGTATGCACCCCACGGTTGGGCGACAGAACCTCCAAATCCAGTTCTAAATGGCATTCTGATAAAACCCCGTCCAATGGGCAGACAGTAGTGGCCTTTAATCCCAGCACTCAGGAGGCAGAGGCAGGTGGATCTCTGTGAGTTTGAGGCTAGCCTGGTCTGTAGAGTGAGTTCCAGGTCAGCCAAAAGCTACACAGAGAAACCCTATCTCGAAAAAAAAAAAAAATCCAAGCCAGTTTTGTCCCCTCTGTGAGTCCCTCTGAAGTCAGTTGCTCGGCCTCTTCACACAGCCCTTTAGTGACTACTCCGCAATCTGCGGTCCATAGTCTGCCACCTCTCCAGTAGCAGATGGGGTGACTAGGGGTGGGAGGGGGGAGGCTGCTAATGGTCGAGTGCTCTCTTAGGCGGGCTGCTTTATCCTCAGAGTGTGTTTGGAGTGCAAGTCTTTACGGCTTTTTCAAATTGCATAGGAATCCCTCAATCCTATTTCTCACTCCGCCCCTGCCCTTGACCGTCTCAGGGGGAAGCCCTTGCCTGGGAGGCCGGTCCCCCATCGTTACACGGTGCTGAGCGTGGCTCCAGGAGGCCTGCGCAGCGGGAGGCTGCCCCTGCAAACCCGCGTGCAGCTGGACGAGCGCCGCCTCCAGCGCGGGGACTTCTCGCTGTGGCTGCGTCCAGCCCGGCGCGCCGACGCTGGCGAGTACCACGCCACGGTGCGCTTCTCGGACCGCACCCTCTTCTGCCATCTCCGCCTGCGCGTCGGCCAGGCCTCGAGTAGGTGGGGCGGGACAAAGGGAGAGGGACTGGGAAGCAGGTCCCCGTCGCACCGAGGCAGGAAGAGCCCTGGCAAGGGTAGTGCTTTAGACCCCGCCTGAGGGCCTCCAGAAGTGTTCAGGAAGGGGTGGCCGCTTGATAGTAGGGTGGAAAGTGCCCCCCTAAAATGCATGCCTCTAGGCGGGGATGAGGGGGCTACGGAGAAACTGTATCACATACTCCAACTCCTTCCTCCGTCCCCAACCTAGAGCGGGAGTGCCCTCCCTGGTGGAGGTAGAATAGGGAGGGCGCCTCTTCTTTGGGGGTCTAGAGTGACTCATTTAAGACATCCATAGCTCATCCTCAGGCAATGTCTGCCCAAAGAACAGGCCAAGTAACATAAGTGGAGGCAGGAGACAGTGAAGAGGGGTCCCGGGTCTCTTGTTAAACACCCCAGGTTTCAAGTACTGAGCTGGAATGGGAGGCTGTAAAGATAATCTGAACACAGTGTCCCTGTTTCCATGTGTTTTCAGCTTGCTTCAGCTGGCTGCATTGAGAAAGTGTTTCCATCTAGACGACTGATTGGTCCTTTTTACTTTCTCACAGTGATCGCCAGTCCCTCAGGACCCCTCAGGCCGTCTGATTGGGTCATTTTGAACTGCTCCTTCAGTCGCCCTGACCGCCCAGTCTCCGTGCACTGGTTCCAGGGTCAGAGCCGAGTTCCTGTCCACAAGTCCGCCCATCACCACTTAGCTGAAAGTTTCCTCTTTCTCCCGCAAGTCAGTCCTCTTGACTCGGGGACTTGGGGCTGTGTCCTCACCTACAGAGATGGCTTCAATGTCTCCATCACACACAACCTCGAGGTTCTGGGTAACTCTCCCAAGCTGTCTTTACTCTTGACCCGAACCCCTTTCTGCCCCCACCTTTCCTGACTCATGGGTCCCCCCAAACAGGTTCTCAGCTGCCATGTCCCTTCAGATTTCAGTATAGCAGTGTGCAAACCTCTTCCTCTGTGGGAGTCTTTTAGCTGCCATCTTTACCGTAGTTTGTCCCTTGGCTGTCCATCCTTCTGATATCCTGACAGCCTTTGGTATCCTGCTGGCTCAGCACAGTCTGGGTTTTTCAGCTTCCCTAGCCTGTCTGCTTTATTCTCTTTCTTTGTGTGTTACTCCCAAATACCTCCATTGTCCTCTGCCTTTCTTCCTCGAAGTTCCCGGCATTGACCTTGGCGTTTCTTTTCCCTCCAGGTCTAGAGCCCCTAGCTCCTCTGACAGTGTACGCTGCTGCAGGCTCTCGGGTGGAGCTGCCCTGTCACTTGCCCCAGGGTATGGGGACCTCTTCTTCACTCACTGCCAAGTGGACTCCTCCTGGGGGAGGCCCTGAGCGCCTGGTGACTGGGAAGAGTGGCAGTTTTGCCCTTCGACTTGAGACTGTGAGTCTGGAGCAGGCTGGGACCTACACCTGTAGCGTCCATCTGCAGGGGCGGCCGCTCAGTGCTGTGGTCACTTTGGCAGTCATCACAGGTCAGCCGCAGGTGGGAAAGGAACAGCTTGCCTTTGCAGGGGAGAGTGTTGGTTGTCAGAGACTGTGCGGATGGGCGGGCTCCATGACGCTAGGCCAGTCCACTCAAGCTGTGGCTTCTAACCTTTTCAATTTTTATGAGAGAAAGAGAGAGAGAGAGAGAGAGAGAGAGAGAGAGAGAGAGAGAATGAGCACACGATGGGTTGCATGTTCCTTAGCATGTGGAGGTCCCAGGACAATGCTGGCGTCAGTTTTTTCCACCCACCTTTTTTTCTGGGCTCTAGGGACTGAACTCGGGGTGCCAGGTTTGCCTGACAAGTGCCTTCTCTTCTGTGATCTAGGCTGCTGTGGCTTAGGATGACTTTGAACTCCTCATCCTTCTTCCGTTTCCTAAGCCCTGGGGTGACAGACAATACTACTGTGCCTGTCAAATTATGGACTCATTTTTCTTGTTGTCTGTTTTGTGTTTTTTTTTTGTTTTTTTTTTTTTTTTCTTATCGGGACAGAGTTTCTCTGTGTAACAGCCCTAACTGTTGCTGTCCCAGAACTCACTCTGTAGACCAGGCTAGCCTCAAACTCGAGATCCTGTCTCTGCGTCCCACAGTGCTGGGTTTAAAGGAATGCACTGCCACACCTGGTTAATGGGCTGTTTTTTTTTTCACCCCCGCGATAAAACAAAACAAAAAACAAAACCGAAACTGAAAATCTCCCCTTGACTCACAAAATAAAAATCCCACTTCTTTACTAAGGGACTCCCCTACTCTGCACTGGCAGGTCTAAGGAGTTAGAAACAGTCGGTAAGAGTTTAAATGGTTCAGAGGAGGCACCTTATATTCTCAAATCCTTGTCTGCTTTTGGCCTGGGACTTGGTTAAAGTTGTGGGAGTTGACCTGGATTTGGAAGGAGTTAATCAGTCAGTCCCTAGTCAGCAAATATCTGTTAGGGTTTTCTAAGACAGTATAAAACAAAAACAGGCAAAAAAAAAAAAATCAGAAAGTACATGTTCATTGATTGGCAGCTATCAGCTATGATGATTAACTATGTCTGCCGTTAGCCATGTAGTAGGTGCTTAGTAGTGTGCACTGGAGCCAGACGTGGTGGCACACAACTGCAATCCCAGCCCTTGGCAAGAGGATCAGGAATTCAAGTACATAGTGAGTTCCAGACCAGCCTGGGCTCCTTGAGATCCTGTCTCAAAACAAACAAATATTGATTACATGACCAAGTAAACGAATTAACAAACGAACATATCTCTAGGCTGTTAACCCTGAATCCCAGTCACCTTATCTGTAACTCTGTCTGGACATATTATGTACCCCTCAGCTTCACTGAGAACCCCATCTTTTCACGTCAGTCCTTTGGCTAACTCAGTCTGTTGCTAAGTCCACTGGAATTCCATACCCCCTAACCCTTCTTTGCCACATTCAGGCCTCAAAACCCACCCATACTTCTGCCCAGTGCTAGTGGCCAGGGTCTTACTGGCTAAATACCTGCAGCTCTGAGCTTAGCCTTGAACTCCTGAACTCTTGATCTTTGGGCCTCTGCCTCCAAGTGCTGGGATTACAAGTATGACCCACCATGCCTGGCCTCCAATGTCCCCTTCTTCCTCCTTCACTTCCTTCTTTTCTCTATTGACACAGAGTCTGATGTATCCCAGTTTGGCCTGAAACTCACTATATAGCGGAGGATGGTCTTGAATTTCTAATTCTCCTGATGCCATCTCCCAAGTGCTAGGATTATAGACAGACAGACAGCTACCACACCCAGTTTCTCTGGTCCTGGGCACCGAACCCAGGCCTTCATGTTGGCAGGTAGCTCTATCATCTGAGCTAAATCGCCAGCCCACCAGTGTCTTCTGAAAGATCAGCTGTGTTTAGCTACTCAGGGGACGTGATACTGTCATTCCTGCTTTACAGAGAAGGCGTGGTCTCAAGGTGGTACCACCGGGAGATGCTAGGCTCAGGGTTTAAACTTGAACCGTGGATGTCTGTGTCACCAAGTCCCCCTACATGATGTGTTCAGCAGGGTCCAGGCCCTTCGCCGTTTGGCAACTACCATCCTATTTCTAGTCAGCTTTAATATGCTCTGCTTGTGGATCAAGCAGTAGGTTACTTGTTCCGTGAACATTCAGGAAGGGGCCATGACGTCCCCTCAGAAGCGGCACGGAGATGGTGGTGATGGCGGCTCTGGTGTGAGCAAAGAGGTGGAGGCCGGGGAAGTTGGTGGGAGTGCTGGGCGCTAACCCACCTGGCTGGTCATTGGGAGTCTGAGCATTGTAGGAGACAATAACCTTGTGTGTATGCGTTTCTGTGTGAGTATGTGCACGTGCGGTGTCCAAGGAGACAAAAAGAAAGTGTTGGATTCCCTGGAGCGAGTGTTACAGGCGATTGTGAGCTGCCAGGTGTGGGTGCCGGGAACTGAACCTGGGTCCCCTGGAAGCACAGTTAACTCCGATAACTTGGTAAACCCTGAATCATCTCTCCCTTTTTATTTTATTTAAAAAATGTATTTTATAAAGCCGGGTGGTGGTGGCACACTCCTTTAATCCCAGCCCTCAGGAGGCAGAGGCAGGCAGATCTTTGAGTCTGAGACCAGCTTGGTCTACAGAACAGAGCAAGTTCCAGGACATCTAGGGCTATACAGAGAATCCCTGCCTGCAACAAACAAACAACAGAAAAGGGATGGGTAGTGGTGGCATCTGCCTTTAATCCTAGCACTCTGGAGGCACAGCACAGGGATCTCTGAGTTTGAGGCCAGGGCTGTAATATAGAGAAACCATGTCTCAGAAAAAGAAAAGAAAAGAAAGAAAGAAAAAAAAAGAAAAATTTTACTGTATTTGTATGTATGTTTTTTTGGACTTGTACATCCGTGACTGATGTCCCCAGAAACAGGAGGGGGCATCAGTCTCCTAGATCTGAGTTACAGACACAATTGTGAGCTGCCAAGTAGGTACTGGGAATCAAACCTGGGTCCTCTGGAAGAGCAACAAGTGCTCTTAATCACCGAGCCATCTCTTCAGCCTTATTTTTTTTTAAAAATACAAGGTCTCATGTAGCTCAGCCTGACCTTGAATCCAATGTGGAGTGGATCTTTAACTTCTGATTTTCTTGTATCCACACCCAGTTTATGTGGTGCTGGGGACTGGACCCGGAGACTTCTGTGTTCTAGGGAAGCATTCTGCCTGCTGAGGTTCAGCCCTAGCATGAAGAATATTTCTCATGTGGCCTTCAGTACTAGTTTGAGTTTAATATAATGTCTGAAGTGTTGAGAACATTTTGAGCAGGGGAAGCAATCAAATGAGAGTGCTGTTTTAAGATTCCTGTGGTCAGGTGGGACACCCCTGTGACCCCAGAACTTACAAGATGGAGCCAGAGGATCAGAAGTTCAGGGTTATCTTTGGCCACATAGTAAGTTCTAGGCCAGCTTTATCTATCTGAGACCCTGTCTCAAAAACACAAACAAAACCAGAGATAAATTTAGTCATGCCCTACGACCTCTTCCCCTGAGGTTTTCCCAGTCAGATCTCCAATGAGAGTAAGGTGACAGAGATGTGGGATTGTAACTTTGATAACCAAGGGGTCAAGACCCCCACAAGAGTTCTTCCTTCTGATTTTTCAGTGACTCATCAGTCCTTGGGGTTACCTGGCTCCCTGGGAAAGCTGATGTGTGAGGTAACCCCCGCATCTGGACAAGAAAGATTTGTGTGGCGCCCCCTGAACAATGGCTCCAGGAGCTCTCCAGGCCCCGGGTTGGAGATACAGGAGACCCGGCTCCTTGCTGAACCTTGGCAATGCCAGCTTTTTCAGGGACAGAAGCTTCTTGGAGCAGCGGTGCACATCGCAGAGTCTAGCCCAGGTCAGAGGCTCCAAAACACCGTGACCCCAACTCCAAAGCTGTCACCTTGGTCGTCTTCCAAGCCCTCTGTCCCCACCCCTTCCCAGTCAGCGACCTGACTTCAAGCTTTCCAAGCCTGTCCTGTTTCTGTCCTTCATTAGCTGAACGATCCTGGACAAGTCCCTTAAACTCTCTGACCTCATTGTATCTGTAAAGGATGAGGGTGTAGCACGGTCATCTCCGACCCTAAGTCTAATCCAGCGCTTTCTTTATAGATGCCCGCAGTGCAAGGAGAGCCTCAGGTGACCTTAAAGGAGACCATCTCTTTCTCCTTCTGATCCTCAGCACTTTCTCACTGTTCCTTGTGGTGACTGGGGCCTTTGGCTTCCACCTATGGAGAAGACAGGTGAGCCGGGGACACAGTTCCCTCCCCTCAGCGTGCTGCGCAGGACCCCTTCTTTGAGGAGGATAACCATGATGAATTCTGAATATGCTCCCAGCGCCCCTGTACTGGGAATACCTTGGGGCTAGAAAGTTTAAAGGGGCCAAAAGAAGATCCTGAGCCAGAGGGGGAAGGCTGGAGAAAAAGCGAGAGGTCAGGATCTGTCCTGTTGCTTCCTCCTCCATCCTCTCCTCTTTCGTTCTCCATTGCCCTCTCTGTCTCTCCCCACAGTGGCTATGGAGAAGATTTTCTGCCTTAGAGAACAGGATTCACCCACCTCCCGCTCTGAGTAAGACAGAGGAGCTGGAGCGAGACCTGGAGATAGAGATGGAGCCAGAGCAAGAGCCGGAGCCGGAGCCGGAGCCGGAGCCGGAGCCGGAACTGGAGCAGGAGCCCCAGCCGGAGCCAGAGCCCAGGCAGCAGTGACCTGGAGCCGAGTGGCCAGCAGATCTCAGCAGCTCCGGCCAGAATAAACTCCCTGTCAGCAGCAGCAACCCAGAGTCTGACTCTTTCTTGTCCAGGGACGGTTCCTGTCTCTCCCAGCCACTGGGGGCTCCCTCCTCCCACTCCAGCCGCCCAACCTACTTTTCCAGCCAATCTTTCTCCTCATTCCCTCGGCTGTCATTCCCTCTTCTGTTGCTTGCTTCTTTGTTTCTCTTCTCTGTTGCTCCCTTTCTCCCGAGTAATCCCTTTCCCCCACTAAAGCTCCAGAGATCACCCAGGTCTTTTCTGTAGCCCTTTCCTCAAGTTCTACCCGCGTTTTGTTGACTGTCCTGGTCTCCTTTATATTCTTGTCCCTTTGGCCCAACAGCAAGCTCAGCTGTACCTCGGCACTGTGCTTAGACTCCTAACTACAGTGAAGGGAGACACAGACAGGCAGGCAGACACGCACGCACGTGCACACGAGCCAGCCATGTGAAGTCCTCCAGGAGATGAGGGCCCCCTAATCTTTCTGGGTAACCAGCTGACGTTGCTACCTCTGCCCCATCCCCCATGTTTGTCATCCCTGGGTGACTTTTCTGGTCCCAGACATGACAACACACTGCCACCTAGTGGCCACTGCTTGTCACAACCCCGAGGAGGTCACCAGACCAACTGTCGCAGGCCTGTCATCTAACACACTGCAGTAGGCAAGATGGAGCAAGAATGCAGGTGTGCTTTCTGTGTGTGAAACACCAGAGTGTGCTCTCAGAATCTGTCACATGTCTTATTTATCCTGCATAAGAGGGACTAAGCAATACAAGTTTCAGGAAATACAGCCCTTGTCCTGGCAAGATTATAACCCAAGTATGACAACGGGAAGGCTGTAAACAAAGGCTGCAGGTAGGGATAGAAACAACCCACGAGGCAGCTGGGTATTGCTGCAACCGTGGGAGTCAGAGTCCTGGATTCTCACTCTCTTACTGCTGGTGAGGCTGTTGCAAATCTCTTTGAGCCTTTTGTTTTCTAGCCTATTAATTGGGCCAATGGCCAGGTACAGAGGCACGCCTCTGAAGTCTCAGCTACAGATAGGACTGAGACAGGAGCATCCCCTTGGGTCCAGGAGTGTTGGACAAACATTGGTAACATGTGAGATCCCATCTTTAACAAAATGGATGTAGGGGTGCCTGCCTGTAATTCCAGCATGTGAAAAAGTCGGTTACCTAGTAAGTTTGAGGCCAGCCTAGGCTATATCAGGCCCCGACTCAAAAATAAATTAATAGACGGAGTGGCAGTGGGGCACACCTTTAATCCCAGCACTCTGGAGGCAGAAGCAGGCGGATCTCTGAGTTTGAGGCCAGCCCAATCTACAGAATTGTAGAGGTCCAGCCCAGGACCGATAGGGCTACACAGAGAAACCCTGTCTCAAAAAAAAAACAAATTAATTAATTAATTAGTTAATTAATAGGATCCTGGGCATGGTAGGGATGTCTTAATCTCAACACTTGGAAGGTAGAGGTAGGGAGATCTCTGTGAGTCTGTGAGTTTAAGGCCAGCCTGATCTACACGGTGAGTTCCGGGATAACCAGGGCTACATAGCTACACAAACAATTATTTTAATTGATAGACTCGGTGAGATGGGGCCAGGTTAAAGGAGCAGGCCACACAAGCTTGGTGACCTGATTCACCAGTGCCTGGGACCCATGTAAATAAAGATAGAAGGAACAACCAATTCCACGAAGCTGTCCTCTGAACTCCACACGTGGCCACTTCCATATACACACCATGTGCATGTACATAATAATAATAATAATAATGATAATGATAATAAATAATATTTTAATAAATAAGTAAGACAGTGATAGGGGCTGAGGAGATGGTTCAGCAAATGCATGGCAAGCATGAGAACCTCAGCTCAGATCCGCATCACTATTAAGACCCTTCAGGACTTCACTTTACAGTGTGCTCGTTCTTGTCCCTCCTTCCCGTGCCTCTGTGTTCCCACAGTGACAACGCTATAGTTCCAACCACAATCCTGAGCCTCGGGACCTCAGATTGCTCTAAATGGCTCATTATTCAGACTTCGGGGCTCCCCCCTCCCTATGACTTAACACAGAGTAATAGCCCTACTTTTCATTCTCTGTCCCTGTGTCTCCATAGAGACAAAGATCTTCAGCCCCCTGTTTGCCCACAGACACCTGGTACGGTGTTTATGCCACCGGGAGCCTCCTGCAGGTGTAGAGCTCAAACCCCTGACAAATAAGGTTATCTGAGGCCAGCGCCCGCCAGGAACTCCTTACTCACCACAGGGAGAGGCCTCAGTCTTGACTGAGGCCCGGAGACAGCTGCTGAGGTGGCTTCTCAGCAGCCCGGCCTCAGACCCTCTTTCCATGGCCGCAGTGGAAGCCACCATATTTTTGTGGGGCAGGGGTTTCCTGGAAAGTTCCGTGGGTGGCGTTTGTGCTTTGTACTAGATAATAACCTATGCCCTTTGGGTTTATGAGAGTTGTCACAGGTTCACTGGGGTTCATGCAGGGACTTCCCCATCTTCTTTCACGAAGAGAACAGAGGCAGAATAGAGGACCACCTTGTTCCTCTGTCTCACATAGAAGAGAAGGAAGAGGAGCTAAGGCCTTGTGGGTAACAGCGCTGTGCTGTGGGGGCTTCCTTAGGGGTGATGCTCCTGCATTCCCTCCTCACAAAGCCCCACCCTCTAGCCAGCAGGGTAACTTCTAGCCCTGTCTGTGTCCTCTTAAGGTCTCTGGGAGTTGGATTAATTCGTTAGGTATCCCCAGTGGTTGTTTGTTTGTTTCAGTTTTTTATTGCATTGGGGATGAACCTATCAGTTTATCTATAAGCCAGTGCTCTGGCCCGGAAGCCTGGAGGGAAGGGATGTAAGGAGACATTTGCAGGAGATTTAGGGGGTGGGTGGGGAGTCATCTCAGAAGCAAAGTGTGCATATTATAGCTATCGACTGCTACATTTAAAAAATCACCCCCAAACTTAGGAATCCTCCCTCTCATGGCCAGAAATCAAGCTAACTGAATAGTTCTGGTACAGGCTCTAAGGTGTGGCCAAATCTGTGGTCAAGAGCAAGCTTGGCCTGGGCTGAGGGATCTGTTTCTTAAAAGACTCACTCAGGTGGTCAAGGGCCAGAGGCTCTTTAGAGCCCCTTCAGTGCCATGGCAGCTGGCTCCCCTGTGACTGGCAGGAAGGATAAGACAAAAGCAATCCATCCCATCTCCTGATCTTGAAAGTGATAAGCCGCCACTTCTGCCCTTGTCACACAGGCCAGTTGGAGTCCAGTATAGGAAGGGGCAAGATAAATATGTGAACCAAGGGAAGTGGGATTGCTGGGGCCACTTATAGACCAACTGTCACGAGGTAGCATTGCTTGATTGACAGACTGCCTAAGAGAGGGGAGGGGCATCATTATCATCCATCCCTGGCCTTCTCATGGACCTGGCAGTCTCCTCCACTGTCAACTGTCCAGATGCGCTGGAGGCTGATGAAAGTCCAGCCTGTCAATCAGGAGGCTAGCCTGTGGACATTCAGACCATTAGCCACTGCTCCTCCCACTTCTGCACTGTCAATCAGGAGGCTAGCCTGTGGACATTCAGACCATTAGCCACTGCTCCTCCCACTTCTGCACTGTCAATCAGGAGGCTAGCCTGTGGACATTCAGACCATTAGCCGCTGCTCCTCCCACTTCTGCACTGTCAATCAGGAGGCTAGCCTGTGGACATTCAGACCATTAGCCGCTGCTCCTCCCACTTCTGAACTGGTTTACTGGTCTCCATGAGTCAGGATCAAACCAGAGGATGTTCTGCCCTACATTCCCAGCCAAGCTGAGGTGTTAGGGTTCAAATTTGAGCCCCTGCTGTGATCTTTCTGCAAAGAAAACAAAAGACCTAGACTTCCTTCTGAGCCCCACCCGAAGATGGAGCCTTTTCTTTAAAGAGATTGAGGTTGGGGTGGGGTAGGTTCTAGCAACCCCACTGTGGCTGACAGTTTCTCCAGAGTTACAGGTGTCAGCTGACTGAGCCTCGGCTGAGCCCCGAGATCTGTCACTCCTATCTTCTCATGGCTGGAGGAAGCCTCCGGGAGTCCCAGAAAGTGGCCATGGGGCTCAGGAAAATGTGGCCGGGGTGGCGGTGGAATTGGTCCTCCTAGGTACAGCTTCCAAAAAGGTTAAAAAAAGGAAAGCCTCTTGTAACCCCATCTAGGTATTCACCTACGCCCACCGGCTAGCTATCTTACAAGAGTGTTTGTGGGACAGCAGATGGTTCGCGTAAGGAGGTCACCACAGGCTGCACCTGGTGCTCCACTTCTCCAATGCACTGGTCTCTAGAGCTGTTGGTAGCCTCTCATAATGCGGGGGGAGGGCTCTCATAATGCCAGGGGCGGGGGCGGGGCAGGGGCAGGGGCTTCCCTTCTCTCCCTTTGGTTACCTCCCCGTCTTTTAGCCAGGAAGCACAGAATCCAAGCAGCAAAATTAGCTCCCACCAAGAACTCAAGCTTAGCAAAACACGTGAGAGGACTTTCTACAGTTTTACTTCCGTGGGCCTAAGGATGGGACCCAGGATCTCACACACACAGGGGAAATGCTCTTCCCTTGAGCTGTCCTCAGCCGTATTTATTTATTCTTTTGTTTCGACTCAGTGTCTAACTAGGTAGCACAGGTTGGCCTGCAACTCCTGTTCTTCCAGCCTGAGCCTCCTAAAACCTGGGATGACAAGTGTGAGCTACCCACCCGGCTTCTATTTTTTTAGCTGATCTATCAAAACATTAAAAATGCATTTATTAAGCTGGGTGTGGTACTACAGGCTTTTAATCCAGCATTCAGGCGGCGGCAGAGTTGGCCAAAATCTGAGTTTGAGGCTAGTCTGGTCTACAGAGCGAGTTCTAGGACAGTCAGGGCAACTCAGAGAAACCCTATCTATTTTATTGTCTCTTTAAAGACTTTATTTTTTAAACTATTTTTTCTATAACTGCCTATACCCATTTTCTTAAACCTACATATATATTCAAAACACACTGTGACCCGTTTAGAGTTGTTTGTTTTTTTGTTTTTGTTTTTTCTAAATCTGCTTTTAATGCATATCTGTGATCATTTTCTGACCAGGAGAGTTTTTAAAATGCTAAGTGGGCATGACCAGGATCAAAGCTGAGGCTTTGGGTGTTGACTTTCCAACATGGGGAGGTACATTCACTGCCCACTGTGGGAGCCATGCTCACCGCCCCAACTCTAGAGATACAGCAGGTTCATACTGTCACCCAGCGTCCCACCACTGCCACCAAGCAGCTTGTAGCACACTGTCCACAGACCCCATTCAAGAGCCCCAAGGCAGGACCTCTTGTTCCTTCTGCCACCATCCAGGAAGTTGTCTCTTAAAGGAGCAGCACATCTGTTCACTGCCAGCAAACAGAGCCTATCTGAAAAAATGCGGCTATCAAGAAACTGTGCTTGGCCTCCATTTTTGTGGATTTAGAAGCCCTCCTTTTTTTTTTTTTTAAGCCTTTTTAGGTCCTATGTAGATCCATGCCCCATGTTGGGCGCCATTTTTATTTGGAGGCTTTTCTTCCACCCACCAGTCCCAGAATATTCACCCTGAAACTTAATATTAATTTCAATCTGTTTGGCTGATGCCTCAGGATTATTAATAACTAGCTTCTATTAATTATTATTTCTATTAATCTATGTATTGCCACATGTCTGTGGCATTTCCTCACATCTTGCTTCTCCAGAAGCTACTGGCATCTCCTAGACTCTGCCTTCTCTTCCCTTTATCTTTGCTTCGATTTCCTGCCTGGCTCTATTCTGCCTGACTATTTACCAAATCAGCTTCTTTATTAATCAATGGTAATAAAATATTTTCACAGCAACCAGAAGGGCATCCACATCACAAGATAGCTTTGAATCTATGGTAATCCTCTTGCTTCAGTCTTATGAATACTGAGATTATAGGCATGAACTGCCATATTTGGTTCTCAGCCCAGTTTGTCTTTTGTGTATGTGTATGTGTCTGCTTGTGTGTACAGTGTATATGTCTGTATATACATATGTATATATACATGTATATACATATGTATATACATGTATGTGTGTGTGCCTGCTTTTGTGTGCATGTGTCTGTGTGCCTTGCTTGTGTGAGCAGTGTATGTGTGCCTGGTTGATGTGTCCAGTGTGTGTATATGTATGTGTGCCTGCTTGTATGTGCAGTGTGTGTATGTGTGCCTGCTTGTGTGTGCAGTGTGTGTGTATGTGTGCCTGCTTGTGTGTGCAGTGTGTGTGTGCACCTGCTTATGTGTGCAGTTACACATGCATGTACACATCAATATGAAGGCCAGAGGTCAACTTTGAGCATCTTTCCTCAGGAGCTGTTCACCTTGCTTTTGTTTTTTTTATTTTTGTTTTGTTAATAGTCAAACCTGTAGTCATGTTAGTTAGATTTTCTAGATATATAGGGATATATTTCAGTTAGATAGGCATTCTTCATATCTTTCAAAGACTACAGAATATGGCATTTAATGTTTTAATAACTTAGGACTTTTCATGACAATGGGACACATCTGCTCCTGGTGGCAACAGCTACTTAAAGAGGAAGATGGGCATTGAAGAGGCTCCTTATGGAGTTTGATAGCCATTTGGGCAAGAAACTGTTCTTGCCTGGACTGTTGCATAAACTGGACACAAAGAATCCGCAGAGAGAGAGGACTACTGAACTTACCTAAAGGTGAGATGGTCTTTTGGGATTCCTGATTCATGAAAGAGTCTGCGAGACATTCTGCAGGATACAAAAGAAAGTGACTGAACTGTCTTTGAAATTTACTGCTTCATGGAAATGTCTGCTGAATACTATGGGCCTGAAAGCCAAAGATGGATGCCCCAACGGTACAAAAAAACTTTGGGTGACTGTCCAGGCAGCAAGATGTCTCTGTTGTTTTTTAGAGTTTGGAAGTTGTTTATTTCTTGTTTACTCAGGTAATATTATATCCTTCTGGAGTCTTTGATCGAGTTGAAGAATGGTTAGTTATAGTTTTACTTAGTTATGATAAAAGATAAAGTAGATATAAATATTGTAACTGTAGTTCTTGCTTAATAACTGTTTTGTTATATGTAATTTTACTATGTTAAAGTTAAAGCCTTCCTTTTTGTTTAAACAGAAAAACAGGAAATGATGTAAGTGGGCCTTCTGTCTATGTATTACTTTCATTGGTTAATAAAGAGACTGCCTTGGCCTTTTTGATAGGCCAGCCCTTAGATAGGTGGAGTAGACAGAACAGAATGCTGGGAGAAAGAAGCAGAGTCAGGCAGAGGCAGAGAGCCACCCACCATGAAGCTGCCAGGTCAGACATGCTGAATCTTTCCTGTTAAGCCACGACCTCGTGGTACTACACAGATTATTAGAAATGGGTTAATCAAGAGGTGAGAATTAGCCAAGAAGAGGCTAGATATAATGGGTCAGGCAGCGTTTAAATGAATACAGTTTCCATGTAATTATTTTGGGTAAAGCTAGCCAGGGAGCCAGGAGCCGGGCGGGACGAAAAGCAGCCCACCGCTCCTTCTACAGTTTTGTTTGTTTGTTTGACACGGCCTTACTTTATAGCCTTGGCTGACTTGAAGTTTGCCATCTAGACCAGGGTGGTCTCAAATTTACAGAGATACACCTGCTTTGGCTTTCCAAGGACGAGGGCTAAAGGCATGTGCCACTATGATGAGTCTTACTGTGTTTTCTGAGACAGGGTATTGTACTAAGTCCTAAGCTTGCTTATTGGATTAGGCTGACTGGCCAGAGCCTAAGGGGCCCCCTATCTCTGTCTCCCTAGTGCTGGGATTACACATATGTGCTACTACACTAACCTTTATTACAAGAGTGAGGGTCCAAACTCACATCCTTATGCATGTTTGTGAGCTTTATCTTACTGAGCTATCTTTCTAGGCCCCTCAGCCATAAATTTTGTTTTTGTTTTTTAAAATTGTTTTTAATTGAGCTATATATTTTTTTCTCCATTCCCCTCTACTTCTCTTATACCATCTCCCATGGTCCCTATGCTCCCAATTTACTCAAGAGGTCCTATCTTTTTCTACTTCCCATGTAGATTAGATCCATGGATGTCTCTCTTAGGGTCCTCTTTGTTGTCTAGATTCTCTGGGATTGTAAATTGTAGGCTGGTTTTTCTTTGTGTTATCTCTAAAAATCACTTATGAGTGACTAAATATTATATTTGTCTTTTGGGATCTGGGTTACCTCACTCAATATGATGTTTTCTAGCTCCATCTATTTGTCTGCAAATTTCAAAATGTCATTATTTTTTATGCTTTGTAATACTCCATTGTGTAAATATACCATATTTTCCTTATCCATTCTTCGGTCAAGGGGAATTTAGGTTGTTTACATGTTCTGGCTTTGACAAACAATTCTGCTATGAACATAGTTGAGAACATGTCTTTGTGATATGATTGAGCATCCTTTGGGTATATACCCCAAAATGTTATTGCTGGATCTTGAGATAGGTATTGATACAAAGGGGCTATACTAGCTTACACTCCCACCAGCAAAGGAGGAGTGTTCCCTTTTCCCCACATCCTCTCCAGCATAAGTTGTCATCAGTGTTTTTGATCTTGGTCATTGTTACGGGTGTAAGATAGAAACTCAGAGTTATTCAACGCAATGCTCATCAAAATTCCAGCAAAATTCTTCAAAGACCTTGAAAGAATGGTACTCAACTTCATATGGAAAAACAAAAAGCCCAGGATAGCCAAAACAATCCTGTACAATAAAATAACTTTTGGAGGCATCACAATCCCTGACTTCAAACTCTACTACAGAGCTACAGTACTGGAAACAGCCTGGCATTGGCATAAGAACAGACAGGAGGACCAATGGAAACGAATAGAAGACCCGGATATCAATCCACACATCTTTGAACACCTGATCTTTGATAAAGAAGCAAAAAAAATATCAAATGGAAAAAAGAAAGCATATTTAACAGTGGTGCTGGTGTAAATGAATATTAACATGTAGAAGAATGAAAATAGACTCATATCTATCATCATGCACAAAATTCAAGTCAAAATGGATCAAAGACCTCAACATAAAGCCAGACACACTGAACCTTATAGAAGAGAAAGTGGGAAGTACACTTGAACACATTGGAATAGGAGACCACTTCCTAAATAGAACCCCAGCAGCACAGACACTGAGAGAAACAATTAATAAATGGAACCTCCTGAAACTGAAAAGCTTCTGTAAAGCAAAGGACATGGTCAACAAGACAAAATGACAATCTACAGAATGGGAAAAGACCTTCACTTACCCCACATCAGACAGAGGTCTGATCTCCAAAATATACAAAGAATTCAAGAAGTTGGACACCAGAAAAGTCACATAATCCAATAAAAATAATTGAGTAAGACCTAAACAGAGAACTCTCAACAGAGGAATCATAAATTTCTGAAAGACACTTAAGGAAATGTTCAACATCCTTAATCATCAGAGAAATGCAAATCAAAACAACTCTGAGATTCCATCTTACACCTGTAAGAATAGCCAAGATCAAATACACTGATAACAACTTATGCTGGAGAGGTTGTGGAGAAAAGGGCACACTTCTGCATTGCTGGTGGGAATGCAAGCTGGTACAACCCTTTTGGATGTCAGTGTTTCAATTTCTCAGAAAATTAGGAAACAACCTTCCTCAAGACCCAATAATACCACTTTTAGGTATATATCCAAAGGATGCTCAACCATGCCACAAGGACATGTGCTCAACTATGTTCACAGTAGCTTTGTTTGTCATAGCCAGAACCTGGAAACAACCTAAATGCCCCTCAACTGAAGAATGGATAAGGAAAATGTGGTACATTTACACAATGGAGTACTACACAGCAGAAAAAAAATAACGACAGCTTGAATTTTGCAGGAAAATGGATGGAGCTAGAAAACATTATTTTGAGTGAGGTAACCCATACACAGAAAGACAGTTATCACATGTACTCACTCATAGGTGGTTTTTAAACATAAAGCAAAGAAATCCAGCCTACAAACCACAATCCCAGAGAACTTAGACAACAATGAGGATACTAAGAGAAAGTTACATAGATATAATCTACATGGGAAGTAGAAAATATAAAAAGACAAGATCTCCTGAGTAAATTGGGATCATGGGGACCTTGGGGGAGGATTGAAGTAGAGAGAGGAGAGGCGGGGGGGGGGAGCAGAGAAAAATGTAGAGCTCAATAAATATCAATAAAAATGTGTATAAAAAAAGAAACTCAGAGTTGTTTTGATTTGCATTTCTTTGATGGTTAAGAATGTTGAGCATTTTCTTAAGTGTCTTTCAGCCATTTTAGATTCCTCTGTTGAGAGTTCTCTGTTTAGGTCTGTACCTTGATGTGGGATTCCATTCTGTATGCTGTGAATATCATTGGTTAATAAAGAAGTAGCTGTTTTGGGCTGGCAATAGGACAAAGTAGAGCTAGGTAAGGAAAACTAAATTGAATGCTGGGAGAAAAAAGGTGGAATCAGGGAGAAGTCATGTAGCTCCACCAGAGACAGACGCCAGTTAGAATCTTGCTGGTAAGCCACAGCCACATGGTGATACACAGATTAATGGAGATGGACTAGTGTAGGATATAAGAGTTAGCCAGAAATGTGCTTAAGTTATCGGCCAAACAGTATTGCAAATAATATGGCTTCTGTGTGATTATTTTAGGGCTGAGCAGCCAGGAACTAACATGTAGGCTCCCATAACAGTATGCCATTTAAAAAAAAATATTTATTTGTTTATTTATTCATTTATTTATTATGCATATAATATTCTGTCTGTGTGTGTGCCTGCAGGCCAGAAGATGGCACCAGACCCCATTACAGATGGTTGTGATTTACCATGTGGTTGCTGGGAATTGAACTCAGGACCTTTGGAAGAGCAGGCAATGCTCTTAACCTCTGAACCATCTCTCCAGCCCCCAGTATGCCATTTTTTTTTATTGGATTATTTGCTCTTTTGATGACCAATTTCTTGAGTTCTTTATATATTTTGGAGATCAGTCCTCTATCTGATGTGGAGTTGGTAAAGATCTTTTCCCATTCTGTAGACTGCTGTTTTGTCTTGTTGGCTATGTCCATTGTTTTATAGAAGCTTCTCAGTTTCAGGAGGTCTCATTTGTTAATTGTTTTTCTCAGTGTCTGTGCTACTAGGGTTATATTTAGGAAGTCATTCCCTGTGCCAATGTGTTCAAGTGAACTTCCCACTTTCTCTTCTGTGAGGTTCAGTGTGGTTGGTTTTATGTTGAGGTCTTTGATCCATTTGGACTTGAGCTTGATATTTTATTTTTTTATTTTTGTTGTCTTTTTTTTTTCCAAGACAGGATTTCTTTGTAGCTTTGGAACCTGTCCTGGAACTAGCTCTTGTAGACCAAGCTGGCCGTGAACTCACAGAGATCTGCCTGCCTCTGCCTCCCAAGTGCTGGGATCTATTTTTATTCTTCTACATGTCGAGATCCAGTTGTCAGCACCATTTGTTAAATATGCTTTTTTTTATTTGATATTTTTTGCATCTTTGTCAAAAATCAAGTGTTCGTAGGTGTCTGGATTGATATTCGGGTCTTTGATTCAGTTCCATTGGTCCTCCTGTTTTTTTTATGATTTATTTATTATGTATACAACATTCTGACTCCATGTATGTCTGCATGCCAGAAGAGGGTGCCAGATCTCATTACAGATGGTTGTGAGCCTCCATGTGGTTGCTGGGAATTAAACTCAGGACCTCTGGAAGAGCAGTCAGTGCTCTTAACTACTGAGCCATCTTTCCAGCCTGGTCCTCCTGTTTTTAATGCCAAAACCAGGCTGTCTCAGTACTATATGTCTGTAGTAGAGTTTGAAGTCAGGGGTTGTTATGCCTCCAGAAGTTCCTTTATTGTACAGGATTGTTTTGGCTATCCTGGGTTTTTTTTTTTCATATGAAGTTGAGTGTTGTTCTTTTGAGGTCTGTGAAAAATTTTGCTGGGATTTTGTTGGGCATTGCATTGAATCTGTAGATTGCTTTTTCTAGGGTTGCCATTTTTAGTGTGGTGGTTCTACCTACCCAAGAGCATGGGAGATCTTTCCATTTTCTGGTGTCTTCTTCAATTTCTTTCTTCAAAGATTTAAAGTTCTTGTCATATAGGTCTTTTACTTGTTTGGTTAGAGTTACTCCAAGATATTTTATGTTATTTGTGACTATCATGATGGGTGGTATTTCTCTGGTTTTCTCAGCCCATTTATCATCTGTATAAAGAGGGACTACTTAATTTTTCAAGTTAATCTTGTGTCCTGCTACATTACTGAAGGTATTTATGAGTTGTAGAAGTTCCTTGATAGAATTTTTGGGATCACTTATGTAAACTATCATATCAGCAGCAAATAGTGAGAATTTGACTTCTTTTCCAATTTGTAACCTCTTGATCTCCCTTTGGTGTCTTATTGCTCTAGGTAGGACCTCAAGTACTATATTGAATAGATATGGAGAATGGACAACCTTGTTCTGTTTCTGGTTTCAGTGAGATCACTTTGAGTTTCTCTCCATTTAGTTTGATGTTGGCTGTGACTTGCTGTACATGGCCTTTATTGTGGTTAGGTATGCTCCTGCATCCCTGCTCTCTCCAAGGCCTTTATCATCTTGTGTTTGGTTGAGGACTTTTTCTGCATCTAAGGAGATGATCGTGTGGTTTCTTATTTTTCAGCTTGTTTATATGGTGGACTACATTGACAGATTTTTGTATGTTGACCCATCCCTGCATCTCTGGGATGAAACTGACTTGATCATGGTGGATGATTTTTCTGATGTGTTCTTGGATTCTGTTTGCCAGTATTTTATTAGTATTTTTGCAGCAATGTTTATGAGTGAGATTGGTCTGTAATTCTCTTTCTTAGTAATATCTTTGTGTGGTTTGGGTATCAGGGTAATTGTAGCTTCAAAAAATGTTTCTTCTGCTTCTATTGTGTGGAACAATTTGAGGAGTATTTGTATTAGTTCTTCTTTGAAAATCTTGTGGAATTCTGTACTGAAGCCATTTGGTCCTGGGCTTTTTTTTTTGGAGACTTTTAATGACTGTTTCTATTTCTTCTGCTTCATCTATATTGGGGTGTTCAAGTCTTGCTGTTGTAGAGCTACTAGTTTTTGTTGGTATCATTGTAACGGATTAAGTAAAATGCTGCAGATCCCCGAGCGGCTGCAGTGGCAGAAACGCTGCAGGTCCCCAAGCCATGGCAGTGGGCAGCGGGTCCTGAGAGCAGCCAGTCCCAGGCAGGGATGGCGCAATTCCCAAGTGGCTGCATTGGGCCATAAGGGACAGCAAGTCCCATGAGGAGAGATAGACAGATGGGCAAGTCATGAAACCACGCCGCAGGCAGGCAGAGAGCCACATGGCGGGCAAGAGACAGAGACATGGATAGGCACGCCATGCAGAGTGAGGTTGGATATTTATCTAGTGGGTTATAGAAGGGAAGGGGAGAGGGGATAGGAGGAGAAGGGGGAAGAGCAGAGAGAAACAGAAAGAGAGAGAGAGAGAGAGAGAGAGAGAGAGAGAGAGATGGGGGGAGGGGAGAAGTGGGGGGAGTGGAGTGAGACAGAAGCTGCTTCTTAGTGGGAGAGAAAGAAAAGAGAAGGGACTCAGTTTGAAAGTTGAAGATCAAGAAGGGGGAGAGTAGGCCTGGCTTGTCTCTTAAAGGGACAGAGCAGACCATTATGATCATCTTGCTCTTTATGCTGTTGAGTGTGTTCTTACCTTGTCTACCAATCTTTTCCTCTGATTGGTGTAGTTGGGACTGTGTCTCCAATGATCAATCTTCCAGGTGCCAGTGGATCAAAGACCCAGATAGTTGCTCCTTGCGGTGCAGTTGGGGTCACTGTTCCACCCACCCTGGAGGTCACTTCGTGTTCTTGGAGGTCACTTCGTGTTCCTGGAGGTCGGAGGTCGCTTGTCACTCCCAGGGGTTGCTCTGCAATCCCAGGGTCATCCAGGCCTACTCCCATGGAGGTTGATGGCTTGGGCCTGGTCCCTGGGCAGTTGCTCCCTTGTAAGAGTGGGTCCTCTACCAAGGCTGGGTAACCACAAACTAAGCCTGCTTTTGTTTTTTTTTTGAGACAGGATTTCTATGTGTAGTTCTTGTTGTCATGGAATTTGTTCTGTAGACCAGGTTGGCCTTGAACTCATAGAAATCCTCCTGCCTCTGCCTCTCAAGTGCTGGGATTAAAGGCAGGCACCATCATCGCCTGGCTCAGTTTTTAAAAAACTACCATTCTGTCCCAGTTTCTGTATCTATGCTTGGGGAGTAGAGCCCAGGCCCTGCCATTCTTGGTTTTTTTTTTTAAAGCTTTATTTATTCTCATTTTTATGTGCATTGATGTTTTGTCTGCATATATGTGTGTGAAGATGCCAGATTCCCTGGAACTGGAGTTACAGACAGTTGTGAGCTGCCATGTGGGTCTGGGATTCGAGCCCAGGTCCTCTGGAAGAGTAGTCAGTGCTCTTAACTGCTGAGCCATCTCTCCAGCCCCTCCTGCCATTCTTGTAAGGATTAAATAAACATCAATCAGCCTGGACGTGGTGGTGGTACACGCCTTTAATCCCAGGACTCGGGAGGCAGAGGCAGGTGGATCTCTGTGAGTTCGAGGCCAGCCTGGTCTACAAGAGCTAGTTCCAGGACAGGCTCCAAAACAACAGAGAAACCCTATCTCGAAAAAAAACCAAAATAAATAAATAGATAGATAAACATCAATCACAGGAAACCTGTGGCTAAGTCAAGTGCTCACCACAGACCTTTCTTCCTCTTTTCTTGTCCTCTCTAGAAGGCCCCTCAGGGGAAACCAGCTTGCACGTCCTTGACCCCCAGGAGCCCAGCTGTACAACCACTCACAGCCTATACCCCAAAGTCAGTGGCTGACTCAGCCCACAGTTTGCAAACTGTTGGGTCCAGAGCTAGAGCCAGGCCTGGGAAAGCTTTGATCTACCAAGTGGCCTTACAGAACACTTCCCTGTGGTCATTAGAATAAGAAGATATTACAGAATAGCTGGTTTTCTTACTCTCCTTCAGAATTTTGACAGAGCTGGCCATTCTGTCATTATGATATAAATTCTACTGCTGAGCAGGCCATGGTGGTGCAAACCTATAATCCCAGCACTTGGGAGACAGAAGGCTGGAAGATGGGGAGTTCAAGACCAGCCTGGTCTGGGGAGTGAGTTTCAGGCTGCATGAAAGCTTGTTGGAAATAAACTTCTATTGGTTCCGCTGAACCTATGAAGGTGGCTTCAGCGCTTCCTAGATGAGGTGGGTACCCCCTGACTTTCCTTAGTTCCCACTCCTCCCTATTACAGTCAGTTCTTTCTCATTTACTTCACGTAGCACACTCCTAAAGCATTTAGTTAGGTTGGAGACCTACTGCAGTAGGCCAACCCTCTTCCGTTCACTTCCTCATTCATCCGTTCATTCATTATCAAAGAGCTAGGACCTAGCAAGCCCCCCATTTGTGTGTGTGTGTGCACGTGCACGCATGCGTGTGCACGCGTGTGTGCACATGTGTAGGAAGTTATGGCGTTTCATGAGGACAGAGTTTAGGTGGGGAGCATGAAGTCCTTCTAGTGGTGGATGGTGGCGTCGATGATATAACTATGTTAGGGAAAAGTTCCACGCTGTTCTAAATTTAACAACAAGGGCCCAAGGATGGAGAAGAGCAACAGGGGAAGTTACTCAGCTAGCAGCTACGTTGGCAAACCAACACCAGCACCACAAAAATATCCTGCAACTCTGAATGTATATATCAAAGGCTTGATATATACAAACAGCAGGTGGCTGACTGCCAAGAGTCGCTATACTTTAAACACCCACATTTTCCTTCCTCTACTTATAAAAATCCTTGCTGGGCTATGGTGCCAGTACGGGGGGGGGGGGGGGAGAGAGGCAGGCAGATCTCTGTGAGTTCGAGGACAGCCTGGCCTACAGAGCTAGTTCTAGGCCAGCCAGAGAGACCCTGTTTAAGTATATATATATATATAAAACAAAACAAAAAAACCTGCTCTTGGACAAAAAAGTGTAAAGAAGGTGTGTGTGTGTGTGTGTGTGTGTGTGTGTGTGTGTGTGTACAGACTACAGTGATTCAGTGGAACCCCGTTATTTTGTATATTAAAATTGGGGGTGTATACATATGTGTGCATAGGCGCTGTTGTGCACACGCACCGATGTGCACACAGGTCAGATGGACAATGTCAGATGTTTTCTGTGGCATTCCACTTCAGTTTTTGAGACAAAGTCTCTCAATGAACCTAAAACAGGCCATTTCAGTTAGGTTGGTTGCCAATGAGCTTTGGGGAGTGATCTCTGCCCTCCAGCACTGGCGTTAGGGGTACATACACACAACTGTGTGAGTGTTGTGGATTTGCACTGAGTCATCTTTCTTTCATGGCAAGAGCTCTTATCCACTGGACCATCTCCCAGCCATAAGTTTTTCTCTTTCTTTCCTCCCCTTCCTTCTCTCTCTCTCTCTCTCTCTCTCTCTCTCTCTCTCTCTTATTATTATTATTATTATTATTATTATTATTATTATTCATAGAGGTGGGAAAAGTGCCATAATTTGAGATCATCCTTATCTACATAATGAATTCCAGGCCAACCAGAGCACACTGGCTGTTCTCTCTGAGGACCCTGGGTTTGATGTCCAGCACCCAAAAAGCAGCTCCAGTTCCAGAGGCTCTGATGCCTCATCTGGCCTTCATGGGCACGCATGAACAGGTATGCAGGCAAAACACCCACACATATAGGATAATCCTTTACTATTATTATTATTTAGTGTATGTTTATGTCACATGTATACAAATGCTTGCTAGAAGCCAGAAGAGGGCGTCAGATCCCTTGGTGTGGGAGCTGCAGGCATTTGCGAACTGCCGGATGTGAGTGCTGAGAACTGAACTCGGGTCCTCTGGAAGAGCAGCAAGTGCTCTTGTCCGCTGGGCCACTTCTCCAGCCCCCATCCCTCAAGATAAATTTTAAGAATTAAAAACCAGGAGGGTGGTTGCTCACATCTGTAGTCTTAGCACTCGGGAGGGGAGAAAGAAGGACCAGGAGTCTGAGGCCAGCCTTGATTACATGAGAGTCTGAAGTTACATGAGATCCTATTTCAACAAAATAAAAAATAAAAACAATTTTTTTTTTTTTTTTTTTTTTTTTTTTTTTTTAGTTCTCGGCTTGTCAAGCCTAGTGAGTGTATTTTCAAGTGCTGTTTAACTTCCCGCTGGAAATCTTGAGAATGTACCGTTTCCTAGCAGGAGTTGGTAATGATTCAATAAACCCTTTTATTTCTGGAAGCTCTTGGTCTCAAGGGTTTTGCTGTAAGATTAAATCAATAGAGCCTGTAATCACAGCACTTGTGAGGCTGAAATGAAAGGATTTGTTCTTTTGTTTTGCTTTTCAGCAGGGTCTTGTGTTCAGGCTGGACTTGAATTTTCTATATAAGCATAGGATGACCTTGAACTTCTGATCCTCCAACATCTACCTCTTAAGTGATGGGACTTTAGGCATGTGCCACCATGCCTGGTTTAACAGAAAGAACTTCTGAGTTAGAAGCCTATATAGACTATGTAGAGAGACTGTTGAGAAGGCAAAAGGTTTCAGTTTAATATAGTGAGTGTACTTAATCCCACAAAGGTGTGCATTTTAAAATGGTTGCAATGGGGGCTGGGATATAGCTGGGTGGTAGAGCTTGTAGTTAGCATGTATTCAATCCTCAATCCTCAGGACCAAAATTTAATATATAAAATTTAAATGGTGTAGAGTTGGGTATGGTGATGCATGCCTGCAATCCCAGCACTTGGGAGGCAAAGGGAGGAAGATTAATAGTTAAAGGCCATCTTTGGCTATGTATCAAGTTCAAGGCCAGCCTGAACCCTGGCTGAGACCCTTTTACCTACAAAAAAAAAATCATTACCACCACAAGAAAAACATTTACATGGCTAAAATGGCAAATTTTATGGTATGTATATTTTACTGCAAGAAATTTAATATCAATTTCATGTACATTAATTTTAGCATATACAATATATTCAATAAATGATATGAATATAGGCCATGATTTAGGAAATAATTGGTTGAGAACAATGGTTTAGAAATTGATAAAACAGGGGCTGGAGAAATGGCTCAGTGGTTAAGAGCACTGACTGCTCTTTCGGGGATCCTGAGTTCAATCCCCAACACACACATCACAGCTCACAACTGTCTGTAATTCCAGTTCCAGGGCATCTGACACCCTCACACAGACATACATGCAGGCAAAACACCAATGAACATAAAATAAAAATAAATAAATCCCTTTTAAAAAAAGAAAAACATTGATAAAACAAAGAGCCGAAAAGTTGTGGCATACACCTTTAGTCCCAGCATTCCCGAGGCAAAGGCAGGCAGATCTCTGATATCTAGGCCAAATCGAGAAATGGATAAAAACAAAACAAAATCATATCCTGGCCAGAGTCTGCAACAGTTCTTGTCCTGATGACCCAAGGTCAAAACCTCATCCACTCAATCTACAGGAAGTAAACGACACGGCTTGATTCTAAGAAAGTGTCTCCTAATTCTGGAAAATGTCTGTTTGTGACACGAAGACCCTAAAACAACGCAGACAGGCGATGGCTGAGACAGAGCAGGGCTTACCTCACAAGCACGAGAACGCGGGTTCAGTCCCCAGACCGCTGAGCCTGGCTGCTCTCCGTGTCTTGGGCACATACTCTGCTCTTCTGTTTGCTCCAAGAAATCTGCCTGCTCTTGTTGAAGCTCTTTTTAAAAAGGGGGAAGGAGTCTTGCTATGTAGCCCAGGTTGCCCTAAGCCCAGAGCCCTCTGTCTCCCTTTGTCTTCAGTGTTGGGATTATAGACATGGGCCTCGTTTCCCTTGGATTTCTTTTCCCCAGAACACCAAGAACCCCTGAGACGACAATATGGTGACCTAGGTATGGAGTCTGCTAGGGTCACTGTACTCTGCTGGGATCCTGGGGGTGGAGCGCTAAGTAAGGCACTGGCCACCATTAGGGAGATGGACACCACCTAATACGTATTTTATTCTGGTTGAACATTGGCTACAGAGAGAAGGCACAAGGCGTCCCTCCTACCTTACATTAGGAAAGTGTATTTTATCTGAGAAACTGGTGTGGCCTTAGACTATGGGCAGATGTCCTGATGGGAAGCAACAGAAGGCCAAAGCCTAGCACTAGCACCTGGTGCTCCCTCCCACAGATCCGCCCGCCCAGGACCTCTTTCATATGAGGAATAAACTCGCATTTTGGTCAAGTCAAGCTACTGTCTTGCGCTTTCTTTCGTTTGCAGCAGACAAAAGTTTGCGATACTTAATAATACATGTGTCGTTGACATAAGGAGACTTTGTGGTAAGCTCTCTCAGCCCTCCGTGTTTTTCCTTTTGTAGTGCATGCCGTCTGCAATGAGATGATTCTTTATAGATGTGTCCCCCCAAAGCTTGCGGGACCCTATCTGTTTTCAGATTCACTGTCACACCCCAGCCCTGACTAAATTGCCTCAGGCTGGTGGGTAGTTAACATCCCTTGAATATGTGGATGGACGGATGGACGAATGGACGGATGGATGGATGGATGAATGGATGGATGGATGGAGAGTATAGAATCGAGTCACAAATTCAGCTGCCTACTGAAGCCTGCTAGGTAATGCGGATGAGATGGGAGGCTGGTTATATTATAAAAAAGGTGTTTGCATGCCAGACTGTCAGAAAAGAAAGCCCAAGGCAGAGCTTTTAAAGAGCAGCTCAGAGGATCTGTGTGGCCCTTTCAGTTCGATTCATTCACAAAACTGTGTCACTTGGCCAGGCTGACTGCAAAGGAAGCTTGGAAATACGTCTTATATCTGGGTCGTGAAAGTCAGAGCCAGTTGCTGCAGCTCTGTAATCCCAGCTACTTGAGAGGCTGAGGCAGGAAGATTGTTTGAGCCTGGGAGCTTAAGATCAGTCTGGGCAATATAGTAAGATTCTATCTCAAAATAAATAATCAGTAAAAATTGAACTCAGATAAAAATCGTGAGTTCTGGGGCTTGGGAGATGGCTCAGGGATAAAGATTCGTCTCACAAATATGAGGATTAGATTTTGGATACCCCAGGCCCCACGTAAAGTCAGCTAGACGCAGCAGTGAATGTTAGTAGCCCCATGATGAGACGGGAGGCAGAGGTAGAGGAGCCCCAGGAGGCTCGTGGACCCAGGATATGTAGCAGTGAACAAGAGACCCTTTCTGAAATAAGGAGGAAGGTGGTGACTAGCAAAGATTGCCCTTTGACCTCTGTATGTACTCAGTGATACACTCAACCTCTCTCTCTCTCTCTCTCTCTCTCTCTCTCTCTCTCTCACAAACACACACACACGCACACATGCACACATGCACACGCACACACGCACATGATAAAATAATCGAGGGGCCTATTACTAAGAAGAAGAAAACCGATTTGAGAAGCAGCTACAAAGAGAGCTAGGGTCTGAAGAATGAATGACAGCTCCCTAGATCTGTGATTCTCGTTACGAAAGGGTGGCCTGTGGACCCCAGGAGGCCCTGAGACCTTCCAGGGGGTCTTAAAGGGCGCTAGTTCCATAAAAGTGACAGGACCCCATTTGCCTGTCCTGTGTTACATCCCAGCGAGGCTGCAGAAGCTTCCTGTGCGTAACTGCTGCCTTGGCACAAAGCAGGGTAGTAGCGCGAAAATGTGCCATGGGTCCTCCTCTGCCAGGCACTGACAATGTAAGAACATGCCCGTATTTTACTGAAGAGTGTCTTTGATGAAACAATAAAATTTAATTTTATTAAAATGCAGCCCTTGGGAACACCGTGTTAAGAAGCAAGAAGAAGCAGGGAACATTGTCTGCAGATGAAGTTGCGATGGTTGCTGTGAGTAAAAGCACTATATTCATTGTGGGTGTTCCAAGCCTAACTACATTTTAATATCTCTCTTTTATTATCATTATTTTTAAATAACTAATCTGTTTTAGCAGCCAGTACTCTTAACTGCTGAACTATCTCGCCAGTTCCTTACTCTATTAAAGTTAGCATGCAAAGTGGTGGGTTTCATTATAGCATTTTCATACATATACATTATTATACTTTGTTCATATCTTATTCTCCCCTCTCCCCTATGCCCATCTTTCTGAAGTAGCCCCTTTTTCTGTTTTTAATGTGTGTGATGATATTTTCCCTGCATCTCTGTGCATCGTGCATGTACCTGGTGCCTGAGGAGATGAGAAGATGGGAGTGATCAATTCCCCGAAGCTGGAGTTACAGACAGTTGTGAGCCACCGGGTGGGTTCTGGGAATCAAACCTTGATCCTCTGGAAGAGCAACCAGTGTGTTATTAACCACTGAGCCACCTCTTCAGGCCCGGAACCAGCTAATTTTTTAGAGAGGGAACGGCTAGAGGGTATGTGCACCGTTTATAGTCAACACTCTGGCTGTTCTGTGAAACATGACCTGGAGGAAGGCAGGATAGAGCGCCATGGCCAGTCCAGCCATGGGTATCAAATAGACCTGGAGAGAAAGGTCACGATAGGCAGAGACCCAAGACCCTGGATTCACTTCAAGACTGAACAATTTTTCCGGGCATGGTGGCACATGCTTTTAATCCTAGCGCTCAAGAAGCAGAGGCATGGATCTCTGTGAGCTGGAAGCCAGCCTGGTCCACAAGGCAAGTTCCAGGGCAGCCAGGTCTATGCAGAGAAACCCTGTCTCAAAAAACCAACAAACAAAAAGATGGACACTTTATTTTCCCACCATCATTTGTGTACTGTTTCTCTAGCTACCAGAGACTGCATTGCAAGCAGAACTTGAAGAAACAGCATCTCTGTCCCTTCGATGAGTTCTTCCTTCTACACACCCTGCGCTTGTGGCTTTGTCTTGCTCCAGAGGACATTCCTCCTAGGTTTTTATCTGTGCTTGCAGCTTTCCAAAGTCATGCAGTCAAGGGGCCACATCTGGGTCAGGGAAACAACAAATCACTTGGACCCCAACAGGACAGGACAGGAGATGAGAGGTTGAGGTAGGAGCTACTGCATAGGGGGGCAGTGCCACCCAAGCCTGGAATGGTGGTGCAGAGTGGCCTGGAGAGACTTTTGAAGACATTTAGAAGGTGAAGTCACAGGATTCATAAATAGGTACACGAGAGGGGTTGCATGAGGAAGTTAGAGCACTTTCAATGTGTTTGGCTTGAGTAGCTTGGATGGCAATGCCTTCACTCAGTGGTTAACCTGGGACAAAGGTGTGCAGATGCTAAGTTAGTCTGGAACTAGCCTGAGAAGTGTAGAAATTGCTACATCTGTGTCTTAGTCACTGGTCCATTGCTGTGAAGAGGCACCATGCTCAAGGCAACTCTTATTAAAGAACTATTTAATTGGGGACTTGCTTATGGTTTCAGAGGATTAGTCCATTTTCATCATGGTTGGGAGCACGGCATTGGAGCAGTAGCTGAGAGCTACATCCTGATCTGTAGAAAAAGAGAGAGAGAGAGAGAGAGAGAGAGAGAGAGAGAGAGAGCCAGTCTGGCAGGACTTTTGAAACCTCAAAGTCCACCCTCAGTAATATATTTTCACCAGCAAAGTGCTCTCTGTCTTTCTCCCTCCCTCCCTCCCTCCCTCCCTCTCTCTCTCTCTCTCTCTTTCTCTCTCTCTTTTTGAGACAAGCTTTCTCTCTGCAACAGCCCTGGCTGTCTTGGAACCTTGGAACTAGTTCTGTAGACCAGGCTCGAACTCACAGAGAGTCCTCCTGCCTCTGCCTCTGAGTACTGGGGTCAAAGGCATGTGCTAACAAAGCCCCAACTAAGATCACATCTCCTAATCCTTATAATCCTTTCAAATAGTGCCACTCCCCAGTGGCACTAAGCATTCACATATAGGAGCCTATGGGAGCCGTTCTTACTCCACCACGTTATGGTAAACAAACAAGTGGAGATGTTCCCTGGGAAGGCAGGTATCTACCCACAGAACTTAGAAGAGAGCTAGGCTAGAGAAGAGTTAGGTGAAATTTTGAAGGGAGCAGGCAAAAGCACTTGGCCATTTGACTTCAGACTCCATTTTAGCTGTAGGATGAAATAAAATTCAGGTTCCCAGGCCCTGGGGAACGAAGAGCTTTTCAATGGCCAACCAACCTCTTCCCTAAACCACAGAAATAATCATTATGCATCTTCAGTTCTCTAGAAACGTGGCTGTCCTAATCACAGAAAGAACAAATGGATCTGATTGGTTGGACTGAAAGGCTTGCATTATGTGTTGGTTGACAATGATGGGACAGGCAAGGAAAGTCCCTACTCTTTGATTCCTGATTGTTGAAAATTGTAACTGCAACTTGCCAACAAATGTTTGTGAATTTTGTGCTTATGAACCCCATTTCTGCCTCTGTTCGAGGTTATCAAGAGAAACAAGGTTCTCGAGTCCTAGTCTTGCAGCCCTGATTGATCACTTAGGTGGTGATTTAATAAAATTTTTGGAACCCATAAGTGTTGTCTCTCTTCTTCATCTTGATGCATAACAAGCTAGGTGTAACAATGTTAGCAACGGTGTAGTCCATGGTCACTCTGGTTCCCTCAGGCATCCACAGTGTGGTCATGGTTACTCTGGTTCCCTCAGGCATCCACAGTGTGGTCATGGTTACTCTGGTCCTCTCAGACATCCACAGAGTGGTCCATGGTCACTCTGGTCCTCTCAGGCATCCACAGTGTGGTCATGGTTACTCTGGTCCACTCGGGCATCCACAGTGTGGTCATGGTCACTCTGGTCCTCTCAAGCATCCACAGTGTAGTCCATGGTTCTCTCAGGCATCCACAGTATGGTCATGGTTACTCTGGTCCTCTGAAGCATCCACAGTGTGGTCCATGTTCACTCTGGTCCTCTCAGGCATCCACAGTGTGGTCCATGGTCCCTCTCATCCTCTCAGGCATCCATATTTCAACCCAGGCCTTCTCTGTCACAGTGGACCAGATACATAGCTGCTACTGTTCACAGCCCTGGAAGAGGCCACACAGAACAGATATGCTCAGAGGTGTGGAACAAGAATCCTTTGTGGCATTTGCCACAGCTGCTTTCAAGTTGTCTCTAAAGGAAGAAAGGTCTTGCTTGCCCACCTGTCCAAACACAGTGACCCTGTTCTTCCTGTCAGAGAGGCCGTGCAGTCTAAATGGCTTATCCATACCTTTTCCATAGAGGAGACACATAAAATTCTCATGCTTTTGCATCTCAGCAGCATGCAGCCTACTCAGTCCCGAAGAATGGAAGGAGTAAAAACCAGACAAGTACTGTGTTCGCTGCGGTGGAGCCCTGGCCCTCTCCAGGCCCTTTATCATCTCTTAACAGAACAGCTGACTCAGTGGGTTTGTTGGGCAATATAATCTCATCAAAATTTTCCACTGATTTAATTTGTGCTAACTTTTCTTTTTCGTACGTGGTATTACTATATAACCCAGTCTGGCCTTGACTTTGTGATTCTTCTGCCTAAATCCCCCAAGTTCTGGGGTTACAGCTATGTGGCCCCTAAACCCTGCCTGGTGCTAGCTGGATCTGATTGTGCCGGCCTGTGTCTTGGCCCCCAAACAGACAACAGTAACTTTCCAGACTCTAGCCCAATTCTGCGTCGCTGCTTCCAATGACTTTGGTAGTTTTAATTTGTCAATTTCCCCAACAGCTGGGGTGGAAGGGAGGGACTCCAGAGGGCTGGCCCACGTCTAGCGTGCAGCAGAGCCTCACTACCAGGCTTCCTGTTTCTTCACTTACGGACATCTGTGAAGACATAGCAAACCCTTCTTCCTCAGGAGGCACCTGTTTGTAGAGCTTCGCCTCCTCACACAGACACACCTGTGCAAGAAGCTGAGCCAAGAAGGGCTGGCCAGAGGTAAGAGCAGCGCTGGACTTCGTCTTTTCAAGGAGCTGGAAGGGGCAGCAAAGGTGGCAGCAGAGGCGCCGGAATGTTCTGGATGCTGCTCTCTGTGCCTAGCTGTGTTTCTCTCAGAACAGGTCATGAACCATGATCTCCCACTAGAATCACGAACTTCAAGAGGTTAAGCAGTAAAGCCATGCTCACCCTTGCCTGCCCACCCGGGCGGAGTACAGAGCTCAGAGCAGCAGGCCTCAGGGAAACACCCTGACTAGAATGCAAGATCAGAAAGGCAATGGCCGGGAGAGACAAGAGAAGGCAGCTGGCCCAGGGGTCATGGTGGAGAGGCGAGGCTGGGAAGAGAGAAAAGGCAGAAACAGTTACGGAGAGAAGGGAAGGCTAGAAAGAATGACAGCTGTTGAGTATGGAGGACACATAAGAAAGAAAAAGAAGAAGAGAAAACCAGGACCATATGCAATTTTTCTAAAATCTTCCCTAGAAATCTTCGCTAAGGGTCAGATACTCAAGAACAATTTAAACCGTGTGATCTCTGCAGCCTCTTTCATCTCTTTTGTGATTATGTGAGCTCTTTAATGTTTGTCCTTTTCTGTGAAGTTTTAGGAGTTTGGCTTTTATTTTGTTTTCAGGTCTCATGTTGTTGCCCGGACCGATCTTAATGGCCTGGGCTCTGGTGACGCTTTTGCCTCAGCCTCCCCAGTAGCTGGGACCAAGGCACATGCCACTATGCCTGGATTGATATTTAGAATCTTTGAAGTGTCTAAGGGAACTCTGTTTTCATTAGCTTGAGTTAGGAAGGGAGGAAGGGAGATCCTCAGAAAGTATTAAAACTGGACTCTTGCCTCTGGAGCGCGGCAAATGGATGCTTCTTTCGGTAGACAAGTCGTCAGGACCCTGCCGACCCTGGTGCTCTTGGTGGGAAGTGGGCATGAAGCCAGGCTCTATTTCTCAAGGAGGGGTGCACTATCCAACTCTAGCCCTGCCTCTGCACCCTCAGGCCTTTCTCTTCTCTTAGTCGTGAAGTCACCCTGTGCCCCCTGGAAGTCCTTCAGTTCATAGCATTGTTCCCAGAGAGATTCCCTGAGTTCAGTCTGATCCTTCAAAATGGAAAGGTTCCATTTTGATAATTCAAAGACTTTTCTGAGTGTATAGCTCTTCCCAAATGTTCTGATCTTGAAGGGCACAGTGGGTTTTTGTTTGTTTGTTTGCTTGCTTGCTTGCTTGCTTGTTTCTGTTTCTGGTTTATTTTAATGTACTTTATTTTGGCAAGCCAGGCCCAAGAGTCTGAAGAGGGAAGACCGCTGTTATTTTTTGTTCTTAGGATTTCTGGTGCTGCCTTAGAGTCTGTAGGTTTATACAAAATGGCTGCCTTGCACTGCTGACGGAGAGCCCCTGAAGAGCTAGAAAGGCAGGAACCAGGAATCACTTTCCCTTTTCAATCCTAGGCACTCTCAGAAGAGGCCTGCCCCAGAACCATCTCCCAGTTCTCCCCAGAGACTTGAGGTGGCCTCAGGCCTTGCTCTCGGCCGCAGGGGTGAAGTGGCAGTGCTTGGAGTTGGGTGGTCAGGTCTGGCACATTTTAGACGCTTAGTAAATGCCCGTCAGATTGAATAACTTGGTTGGAGATGGGAAATAAGACCAGTGTGGGGAGGATGTGGGCGTCTGGAGGGCGAATGTTGCGTGCTGTTTACAGCTCTGTTTAGCGCTTTCAGAGAGAAGGGAAGGAGGGGGTGCAGAACCCAAATCCACCCCCCCACCCTCCATCCTGTGGGCATCTGAGGCAAAGGAGAGGGTGACAGAGGTTGCAGCCGCTGAACCGCAAGGGTCGCTTAGAGGGTCGCATCTCTAGGAAGTGTGAATGAAGCCCGTCAGAGTTGAAGGGTGTGTGGTGGGGGCCACATCCCACGACTGAGCTCGAGTGGGCTGACTGGAGGCCGTGAGGGGAAGATAAAAGTGTCTGTGGACCACAGATGGTCGCTGTGGTGGAGCTGTGCCGGGACCGTGCCCTCCTCTCCCGTCTCCGGGGGCCCTGTGAGGGTAGCAGGAACCCCAAGCACCCTGCAAGCTGTGTGGTAGGTATTGCCATTTTCATCACGTCCCTTGTGTGAGCCCTCCCTGCATCCTTTGTGTCCCCTGCAAGCTTCTTGCCTCCCGGAACCCCTTCATGTCTTTGCCTCTCCTCTATCATTCCTGAGAGGCTCTGTGTGCTTTGTGTGTTGGTGGATGCAGGGATGGGTGGCTGTTGCTTTAGGGACCTCTCTGAGTCCCTTTCTCCTTCCCTCGAGGCCTCTGTGCTTTGTTTCCAGAAAAATCTGCCTACTGTCCTTTGTCCTCTGTGTCTCTCCTACTCGGCAGCCAGTTCCTCTCACATCCACCCCTTGGGTCCAGCCCATCCTCTGCAGCTTTGCCGCAGATCAAAGCTTTGGAAGACCTGCTGGCCTGCAGGAAGCCAGTCTGCTTGTTTACAGTGTAGAAAAAAACTACATCTTAGTGGCATCTAGAGAGGGGAAAGAGGAGAAAGAAGAGACAGGAGAGCTCCAAGTTCTCTTCCAAGCCAGAGAACAGTGCCGACTGTAATGGTTGCAGCCCCGAGGAAGCCACCCTGGGAGCATAAGCATGGAAGAGAGAGAGATTCAGAATTGCAGATGTGAGCAGAGAGAGGGGGAGGGGGGCGTTGCAACCAGTCAGTCTCTGCAACTTCTCCCAGGGGTGATGTACACAGGATGCTACCGCAGGAGGTACAGCACCCCTGGGGAGGCTGAGGCTGTGGGAATCAAAGGCCAGGTCTCTCAGGTGGCAGCGGAAGCCTACAGCACCAAAGTAGGCTGTGGCTGGAAACCCACAGCCTCCTCCACTAAGCCAAAGCCCAGAGTGCATTGGGGTGATGCTAGGAGATGTAGACAGAGATAGCTCTCTGCAGAATCTTGGAGTGAGGGGGAGAGAGTGGTTACCATCTGGGGAAGAGCCAGGAATGCCCTCATTCCTCAAGCATCTTTACCAGGACCAGGAGAATTCCAATCCCGCGGAGGGAAAGCCCATGCAAACTGTTTCTCTGTTAGCTTCTCCTCCAGGGACACGTCTGCTGGGAAAGGTTCTCCATCCAGGAGTAGGGGGGCAGTAGGAAACCCTTTCGGGGCTACACTGCCCCTACAGCTCTGTCACCACACCCTTCCCTTAAATGCTCTGCAGGCCCCTCCCCAAGCTAACAGAGCCAACTTGTAGGCACCCTCAGGACTCAGGGACAAGTTTCTTGCTCCCCCCTTCCCCAGACTCCTCTTCTGACCCCTCCTCTTTCTAGCTCCCTGTTTTCAACAAAATGTATTCTCTCTCTCTGTCTCTCTGTCTGTCTCTCTCTCTCTGTATCTCTCTGTCTCTCTCTATCTCTCTGTCTCTGTCTGTCTGTCTGTCTCTCTCCCTCTCTCTCTCTCTCTCTCTCTCTCTCTCTCTCTCTCTCTGTGAGTGTGTGTATGTATCCATCATCTATCTGTCTCTTCTTCTGAAGCATCTAATGTGTTTCAGGTTCTGGAGAATTCCTCTTTCACCAAGTGGAGGAACTGGACAGGGTTATTTCTTAGCTTCCCCAAACCTTATTGTTGGAACAGCCCCCAATACCTTCTCTGAGTGCTAAATCCCTGTCAAGAATTATGTATTTGTGGTCAAGATGGCCCAGCAGGTGATAGGGTAAGTGTCAGGACCTGAGTTCAGTCCCCAGCATCACTAAAGTTGGAAGGAGAGAACTGACCCAGAGTTCCCTGACATTCTCTCCTCTCACTTTCTCTCATAACACAATAATAATTTAAAAAAATGTGTTAGAACCCAGTAGGAAATCTACCTCAGATGGTTCAGGGACTGCAAAGAAAGGGAATTATTCTGGAGTCAGGGACAGGGACAAAGAGACCCACCAGCATGTTGAGGGGCACAGACACTAGCAACAGCAGCGAGGCATTAGAAGGCAGGAAAGGTGTTTCTGGAAGCAGTAGAGCCTAAACTGTGGATAAGGGCTGACAGACAGCGGTTGCAATGCGACAGGGTGGAGGGAGGGTGGACACACAGCTATTGGTGGTGAACACACCAGAGCATGGAGAGAGAGAGAGAGAGAGAGAGAGAGAGAGAGAGAGAGAGAGAAAGAGAGAAAGTAGGGAAATACACTCTCTCTCGCTAAGACACTCCCATCTCCTTTTCGCATTTCCTCTGGGAAATGCCCCAAGTGGTCCCTAGAGGGCCAGGAAGCCTAAAGGACACAATGGCAGCCAGCCCCTTCGGGGGCATTTGGGCACAGATGATGGAGAAGAATACGCTGTACGCTTGTGAATGACTTGGCTCCGTCTGGGCCAGTGCTGGGTGTGAATACACACTTAGGGACTGGCCTTGCTTCTCCTCCCTCCCTTCTCAGGTTCCTTCTCTCCCCCTTCCCTTCCTTCTTCGTGGCTACATTTTTGTAGTACTGAGGATGGAACCCAGGGTGTGCTGAGGAAATCTGTACCACTGAGCTACATCCCAGCCTTCAGTGACCCAGTTAAGAAACAGAATTCGTGTACTACATGCAGTAAGACACACCAGTGAGTTATTTTCCTCTGTCCCATCCTACGTGGCCTAAGTGACACAGGCGTATTATCCATCTCTGCGCTTGCCCGGTGCCGGCCTTGTGGCAGCTCAAGGCAGCCTGAACTGTTCAGACTAGCAGGGAAGCGATTACATGAATCCTTCAATCTTTAAGGTGGACGACGGGACGTGGCCAAGAGAGCGGCAACAGGGAACTGAGTTCACAGAAGGCAGGTTGCTGTAGAACAACACAGGAAGGGTGAGGCAAAGGGAGAGAAAAACCAGGCTCAGGAGGAAAAATAATAAGAAAGTCTTCACGAATGTCTTGTCTCATCAGCTCTGGACCAGATCCCTGGGGAGTTTCTAACAGTCACTTCTCTGAAAGCCACTATAGCCTGGGCCCCTGGATTGCAGTGTGTGTGTGTGTGTGTGTGTGTGTGTGTGTGTGTGTGTGTACGTATGTGCACGTGTGTGTATGTGGGCGCACGTGTGTGTGTGTGTGTGGTGTGTGTGTATGTGCGTGCATGCGTTGTGTGTGTGTGTGTGTGTGTGTGTGAAGTGTAATCAACAGTGGCTCCAGTCACCTCCAGAACTGAGTGAGTCTCAGCTCTCCTAGCTTGACGTTAAAATTGTCAGGCCCCAAGACCATCGTCTGTCAGCGAGCGCCCTGCACCTGCTGTCGCACACTCTCTTTGTTCTCAGAACATCTGGCACACCCCACACCTCGGAGGCACTGAGAACACTCCTCTCCTTTTTCCTCCACCTGAGTGTGTTTTAGGACTTGGACGTGCCTGGGTCTTCTAGAGGCTTGTGAACACACCAACGTGAACCCCTTGTGCCAACTTTGGAGCCCTGGGTCTGGGGTGGGTCTGTGGATCTGTATCTTACAAACTCAGTTTCTCACCTGTTTTCCTGGATATGTGGCAGCAAAGAATCACTCTTCTGCGCTCCGGAGGCAGAGGCAGGCGGATCTCTGTGGGTTCAAGGCCAGCCTGGTCTGCATAGTGAGTTCTAGGCCAGCTACGGCTAGTAACGAGGATTGCTCTTGTCCTATAAGGCTGTCTTTTTCCTCGCATCTGTCGCCCTTTCTCACCTTCTACCTCAACTGTCAGCGTCACTCACAGGCCACAGCCCTTGTCTTTCCGCTGACCCAGACTTCGTAGGCTTTACACTGTCTGCCTGTCGGTCAGTCTGTCTGTCTGTCTGTCTGATACTGACCAGGAAATGAACTCTCTGGGCTTTTGTTTTGTTTGCCTCTCGGCCCTACATGATGCTAAGTCCTCATCCTAAGACAGGCAAAGTAGTGGTGCACACCTGTAACCCCAGAATTTGGGAGGTCTGGGCAAGAGGATCAGGGGTTCAGAATTATCTTTAACAAAAAGAGATGAAGGAAGAAAGGAAGGAAGAAAGGAAGGAAGGAAGGAAGGAAGGAAGGAAGGAAGAAAGAAAGAAAGGAAGGAAGGAAGAAAGAGAAAGACTGGCAGACAGACAAACATCCGGTCCCTCGGCTCTCTTGCCTTCCAGCCGTCTTAGGGAGTCTGTGTCTGCTCAGTGGAATCACACCTTGGTTATCTCAGGCTTATCCTTTCTCCTGCAACTGGCGGGATCCATTTTGCAACCAGAATCACCTTCTCTGCCTAAAACTATCTCCTGGTTCCTGAGCCTCCAAGATCAAGGCCCAGGGTCTCCGCCTACACCCCAGATCTTGGCTCTGTCCCCTCAGTCCCCATCACTTCGCCATTTTCTGAAACCGCTGTTTCCATCCGCAAATAAGTCATTCTTGGCCAGGGCACAACATTGAAAAACATCTGAAGAATTTTTTTTTCTTTGAAACAGGCTTTTTCCATTGCTTTGGAGCCTGTCATGGAACTCGTTCTGTAGACCAGGCTGGCCTCAAACTCACAGAGATCCACCTGTCTCTGCCTCCCGAGTGCTAGGATTAAAGATGTGCGCCACCACCGCCTGGATTGAAGGAAAATTTTGACAGGCTCTCGTATAGCCTAGGTTGGCCTCTAACTCTGTGTAGCTAAGGGTGACCTTGAACTCCTGATTTCCTGCCTCACTCTACCTCCTGTGGTACACACTGTGCTGCATCGCGGCAGCTAGTACCACTGATACTCCTGTATTAGTAATCGCTCCTGAACCCAGGGCCTCCCATACGCTAGGCAGGTACCTACTAGCTGAGCCACATTCCCCATTTTAATTTTCTGAAATTTTTTTTATTAGAACGTTACCATTCTCACCACAGTGACTTAGTGGTAGAGCACTTGACTCATGCGTGTGGCCCTGAGTTCCACCTCAGCAAAAAGAAAATGAGTAAACCGGGCTGGTGAGATGGCTTGTGGGTAAAGGTGCCTGCCACTAAGCTGGCATCTGTCTACACCCCTGAGCGCCACACAGCGAAAAGAGAGAACGGGCTGGCACACAGAGGTCGTTTGCTGACTGCTACACAAGTGTAACATATACAATAGATACATGAATAAGTAAATAAAGTAAAAAAATTTAATTAGTAACAAGCTTCCCTTGCCCATTTAGTAAGCAATGCGTTTTGTTTTCAGTCGGAGTCTTTTTTTTCTTTCTTAAGAAAGTTTTTCTTAGACAATCTTGTACATGTGTAGAATGCATTCTGATCGCTCATCCTCCCCACCTTCTTACCTTTCTCCCACCCTTATCGAATACTCTCTTCTCCCCAGCAAAGTCCCCTTCTCAAGTCGTTTTGATTTTGTTGTTCCGTGACCCGCCCAGTTTAACTGGGGTAGTCCCAGAATCGCTCTGGAGCTGTGTACAGTGCATGGACAAGACACCCTAGGGGTCTCGGAATCACTCTGGAGCTATCTAATGCAGGGACAAGGCACCAGTGGCCTCGCCCAAAGACTATGACTGTGCCTCCAGCAGCTGTCTGCTACCCATAGTTCCTCAGGGAGAGGCAGGACCATGGCCTCCTGAGCTCCTGCCCACCCATGAGTGGGCCCAGTCTTGCACAGGCTGAATGGTTTAAAATGACAGAAGCCTGGGCTATCAATCACACTCGGTCTTGGAGCAGTTTTAGCTTTGGCAAGTAGGCAGAAAATGCAAGAAACCCAGAGGCCTGAGGATCCAGTTTAGTGACAGAGCTCTTGCCTAGCAGGTGCGAAGGGCCGGGTTGCATCCCTCGTACCGCAAAACAGAAAAAGAAGCCAACGATGTCGCCTGGGTGCAAGGTCCATCTGTTAATATATTAAATATTTGAAAATTACAGCTATCAGGACTGGGAGAGTGTAGTAATGCTAGAGAGGTCCACGAGGGCCCGGAATGGAGGAATCCAAAGGTTTATTTATTTGGGGATAAACTCACAGTAAGGATAGCGATCCACAGTCCCCTGCATGCGCTGGGAACTGAAACCAAATCCAGCGGAGAAAGGACTGCGCACGCTTTTCATTTGCACTTGTAGTACATGAGACCACACCCAAAGTAGGTTGGATCTTAAAGGCTGTTGACTGAAGGAGTTCTCACAGCAGGAGAGCGGCTCAGTGGTAGAACACCTGCCTGGTGTGTGGGAATTTTTAGGTTCTAGGCCCACAGAGGAAAAACAAAACAATTTTTAATAGTATCAGTAAAGGTGATACGGCTTATAGGTGAAATAAACCTACCTGGAAATGGTTTACCAAACTTTCTGAACCTGGATCTAAATACATATATGTGTATGTGTATGTATGCATGTGTACATATGTCTATATTATTTTATTTACATGAAATGAAATTGTCAGTCTACACTTATATTTTAGTTTTTTGTTTATTTACTTTATGTGCATGGATGCTTTGTTTTTCTGTGTGTCTGTGTACCATGTGTATACCTGGTGCTGTGGGCCTGAGTTCCAGACAGGCCAACAGTGAGTGCTGGGGATTGGACCCAGGTCCTCTAAAAGAGCAGCCAGCATTCTTAACCACTGGGCCATTGCTCCGGCCAATGTTTACTTTCTATCTCTCTATCTCTCTATCTCTCTATCTCTCTATCTCTCTCTCTCTCTCTCTATCTATCTATCTATCTATCTATCTATCTATCTATGTGATTTTTCGAGACAGGGCTTCTCTGTAGCTTTGGAGCCTGTCCTGGAACTAGCTCTTGTAGACCAGGCTGACCTCAAACTCACAGAGATCCGCCTGCCTCTGCCTCCTGAGTGCTGGGATTAAAGGCATGTGCCACCACCGCCCGGCCACCAGTGTTTATTTTAAAGCCCAAGTCTAACCAGGCCAGAGATCTAAACTAAAAAGAGATATTTCTCTATCAAAATCCAATAGCTTCTTTTATGAACTACTTGTCCAAACTACAAATAATTCTCAAAACAACAAAATCCATTCATAATATTGTCTCTCAAAACTGGATGTGTATGTATGCAGGTATGTATGCTTGAGTTAGTGTATGCGGGGCATGAGTATCCATGCCAGCTTGCTCCAGGGAGCCCCTATTTCTCCCTCCCAGTCGCTGGGATTACAGGTGCCTTCCTGGCTTTTAAGTGAGGTCTGGGGGTCCCAACTCCAGACCTCACATTTGCATGGTAAACATAGTATCCACTGACCAGTTCAAAATTAGATATTTCTTAAGTAGAAAGATCAGAATTATTTTTCTGTTTTGTTTTGTTTCGTTTCGTTTTTACAGACAGGTTTTCTGTGTAGCTCTGGCTGTCCCGGAACTTGTTCTGTTGACCAGACTGGCCTGAACTCAGAGATACACCTGTCCCTGCCTCCCAAGTGCTAGGATTAAAGGTGTGCACCACCACCTGGTTATAATTATTTTTATTAAAAGTCTAGTGGGTTCCTAACCTTTGAGACAGGGTCTCATATAACCCAGGTTAGCCCTGAACTTGCTGTGTAGCTGAGGCTCTCCTTGAATTCTCTCTCTCTCTTTTAACTAAAAATATATTTTATGTTTATGAGTGTTTGCCTGCATATACATGTGGGCACCAACTGGGTGCCTGGAGCCTGCTGAGGTCAGAAGAGGGTATTGCATCCCCTGGGACCAGAGTTACAGATAGAGCCACCATGTGGGTGCTAGAAATCGAACCTGGTCCTCCGCAGGAGCAACACATGATCTCAGCTGCTGAGTCAGCCCTCCAGCCCCTTTAATCTTATTTTTGAGATGTGGTCTCACTACGCAGTCCTGGCTGGCTTTGGACTCATGGTTCTCCTGCCCCAGACTCCTGAATACTAAGATTACAGATACGTGCCTCTGTGCCAGGGTAGGTGACTGGAACTCTTCATGGAACTGCCTGAGATCGTAGTTTGTATTGACACCCATGATTATACTTATTTCTAGGTATACATAATACGCTGCTGTTGCTTAGGATATTAAAATTGCTGTTATGTACCGGGTGGTGGTGGTGCACAGCTTTAACCCAAGCACTCGAGAGGTAGAGGCAGATGGAGTTCTGTGAGTTCAAGGCCAGCCTGGTCTACAGAACAAGTTCCAGGACAGGCTCCAAAGCTACATAGAGAAGTACTACGTTGAAAAACAAAACAAAACAAAAAAATGTTCTTATGCTACCAACATCACACAGTCTTAATTTGAATTTGGCACGGAATACTGCGGTACATTACTGCAGGGTGACTGCTTCATGTATGCAAATAAGGTGCTGGGGCTAGTTACAAAGGCCCTGAGGGAGAGAGGGGTCTTGCATGCTCCATATCCAAGGAATTCCTTAAGACTAATGATTTCTATCTGCCTCTGCCCCTGCCGTTTTTTGCAGACTCCAGTCCCCAGCGACTCAAGTCTGTCGACCTCAGCAAGGCCACAATGTACCAAGGAGTCTCTTTTAGGCACTTGCTCCTGGTGCTGCAGCTGGGTAAGTTTTCTGACTTGAGGACCAGCAGCAGATGGTGCAGGGAGGTGGGCAGATGGGAAAACACAAAAGGCGGGGCTCGGAGAGGAGCCGGCAAGAACACTGAAGCTCGACCTTCTTTCCTATCCAGCACAGCTCCCAGCCATACTTCAAGGGAAGACTGTGGTGGTGGGCAGAGAAGGGGACACGGCGGACCTGCCCTGTAAAAGTTCCCAGGAGAAGAGCATGTTCTTCATCTGGAAGCTCTCTGACCAGACGAGGATTCTGGGGAATCAGAATAACTTTGTGACTAGAGGTAGGATTCCCTGTTCCCCAACCCAGGGAGGAAAACAGTGAGTTGAGTGAACTTACAGGAGGAAACCTGTGCCTAGAAAGCCCAATGTCTCATGGTGGCTAGGGTTGACAAAAGTCTCAATGGTCCTCTACTCTGGTATTTCCTTTCTTCAGCTGCTGCTGATGAATGACTTCTGGTAGGATCTTTTGTTGTTCTTTTAATATTCATGACTTTAGTGGACATTGGAAAACTCATCATAGAAAGTGTATGATTTCAAGAGTTATTACTACAGACTGTGAAGATGATGTGGTATTTTGTTTACTCCCATTAAAGGCAACAGCTAGTGATACAGAGTGCTTGCCTAAAACATCTAAGGGTTTGAGTCCCCCCCCCCCAAAAAAAAACAAACAAAGAAAGAAAAAAACTCCAAAAACAAAGCCAAGTGGTGGTGGCATATACTTTTAATCCCAGCATTGAGGAGGCAGAGGCAGGTGGATCTCAGTAAATTCAAGGTCCGCGTGGGTACAGAATGAGTTCCAGGACATCCAGGACTACACAGAGAAACCCTATTTTGGAAAACCAAAACAAACACCACCACCACCACCCCAAAAAACAAACAAAAAGCCCACAAACAACAAAAACAATAGCTCATATCCTGTGATTAGGTGTTAAGGCAAGAAGGTGGTAAGTTTTAGGTCATATGCCAAGACTGTCTCAAAAATAAATGAAATAAATTTATTTAATCTTAGAAGTGAACACACTCTGAGTGAGTTCCAGGACAGCCAGGGCTACACAGAGAAACCCTGTCTTGAAAAACCAAACAAAAACAGAACAACAACAACAACAACAAAAACCTGAACACATTCTAAGATGCTGCATAAAGTAGATAGATTTGGATAAACTATGTGCGATGTCCCTGAATGGCTGAAGTTTGAGAACAGCCCCAGCCCTACTCTTCTTGGTAGGCAGCTGAGGCCCCACCCCAATCTTTCATGCCCACATAGAAGCAGAGCTGGGTCTGGAATGCTGGCGGGGGAGGGGGCTCTAAAGAGCTGTGATCTAGGCAATGAGATCCTGCTTGATGTCTAGACAGGTATTTTAAAGATGACTCTGTATTCCAATGTGTATAAATACATATGCCTGGCTGGTGGGATGACGCAGCAGGTTAAAGGTGTCCCTGCCACATCTGCTAACCTGACTTCCAGTTTGTGACCCACGTGGTCCGCACTTTGTCTTCTGACCTCCATGTGTTCTCTGTAGCAGGCGTGAGTGGGGACTCTCACATGCCCTCTAAATAAAGTAGTAAATGTAGTACAAAAAATTAAAAATACTTATAAATATCTGAAGTTAATATGTATTTCTAGATCATTTCTTTTCTGTAACTGCTAATTCCTCATTCAACTCTACTATGATTTATTTACTTTACTAATCCCATATTGTTGGACACTGAGGCTCGGATCTCCAGGGAATACCTTTGAGCTCATTTTGCAAATACCTTTTTTTTTTCCTTCGAAGCAGGGTTCTTCTGTTGCTCTGGCTGTCCTGGAACTCGCTTTGTAGACCAGGCTGGCCTTGAATTCACAGAGTCAGCTGCTTTGCCTCCAGACAGTCCTGTGCTGGGAGAGGCCTGCACCATCACCCTTGGGCTCATTAGGTCTTTAAGATCAGCATAATCTGCTTCCTGGCTAGATTTGCATCCAGGACTCTGCTGGGTAGAGCCCTGGCCCCTTGGCAGAAGCCAGATGGCCTGTTGAAACTAAGATAATGGCTCTGAGGATCTCAGAGCTGGTGGGGTGATTTTTCTTCCTCTTGAAAACAGCCCTTGCCGGGCAGTGGTGGCACATGCCTTTAATCCCAGCACTCGGGAGGCAGAGGCAGGCTCAGCTCTGTGAGTTCGAGGCCAACCTGGTCTACAAGAGCTAGTTCCAGGACAGTCTCCAAAGCTACAGAGAAACTCTGTCTCGAAAAAAAACAAAAAACAAACAAAAAAGAAAGAAAAAAAGAAAACAGCCCGTATTTATCCCTAAGTAGCTCAACTACTTCAAACCAGCAGTGTCCGCCCATAAGATCCGTGAGCTCTCACTGCCTGGAACACATTTCCTCATGTTTGGAATATGAGAGGACTGATAATTTTCCAAATCTTTAAGACTGGGTCTTTTGTGCTTAGAAACCTCTTCAGCTAAATATTCAGTTTGATTATTGTGAATTCTACCTACACAAAATAGTAGAAAATTAGCACAGTTTAGTCAAGCCCTTGATCACTTTGTAATAAGAATCATTTCCAACAATGCACACCTCACTTCTAAGATCTGGAGCCCAAAGCTATCTAGACATGTGGAATAGGCCCAGAAAGAAACAAACCTCAGTGAAAGAGAGCCTTCACTCCCTGAAGACTAGGGAAGACACCCAATCTAGAAAGACAAAAACCTCTTAGGTAATTACTGCCCTTCAGCCAAACATCAGAGGCAAAACTGTGTCCTGTTCCCTAATGTATGCCAACCCTGAGCAAGGAGCCACACTTCCTCCTCTTGAGACCTCGGCAGGGACGGTGCCCTCGGAGGTGAACTTGAGAGCTCACTGTTCATCCAGACCAGTCTGTCACGGGCCCTGCAGTGTTGGTGCAGCGTGTCAGAGAGTGTGGCTCAGCCCGCCTGACAATGAATGCCACTTCCTGTAGGGGGTGGTGTCGGAGGAGGCCTGGTGGACAGTTAGGATTTCCATCATCACCAGCAGCAATGAGATCACTGCGCGGCCATGTGGGTGGAGACCAGGGTACAGGCTGGCGTTTCCGCTCAGCCCAGCAGTAATGAGGGGCGTGCCCCTCAAGGGTCAACAGATGATGGAAGGAATGTGCATTTCTAGCTATCTGCAGTGTTAAGGAGGTTCCCCACCTTCCCTGAACAAATGTCATCCAAAGGAGTCAAAGTCGAAAGTTTAATGCAAGCCACTCATCTTCTTCCTGTTGTCATTATTGTTGTTTATTTTTGTTTTTTGAGACAGGATCTCTGTGTAGCTCTGGCTGTCCTGAAACTTGCTGTGAAGACCAGGCTGGCCTCAAACTCACAGAGCTGAGCCTGCCTCTGCCTCCTGAGTGGCTGGGATTAAAGGCGTGTGTCAGAAAACCCAGAACAATACAAAATCTTAAAGAGTCCAACAACAAAGTACTTACAACGCAGCACTCAAATCTCTAAATGTCCACATTGCTTCTCTCCCTTTCCTCCTTCCTTCCTTCTTCTTCCTTCTCTACACACACACACACACACACACACACACACACACACACACAATGATTTTTTAAAAAATGTTTAAACACTAGGAAGGCAAGAAAAGGAATACTGAAACATGTGACTTGAAGGATGAAGCTTGGTTGTAGAGTACCTGCCTGGCACACAGGTTAGACCCCTAACAGACAGGAAACCCTGGGCTAGACTCTTAGCACATAGGAAAGCCTGGGTTAGACCCCTAGCATACCATAAGCTGGGCCTGAGAGGCTTATAACACCAGGACTTCAGCTATGAAGCAAAAGGATCAGAAGTCCAAGGTCATTCTTAGCTACTTGAGGAGTTTGGAGCCAGCCAAACTCAAAACAAAACAAAACAAAACAAAAATAAAAATAAAAACTAAAAGTAACAGGCACAAGCCCTAACATCAACAATTACATTAGGTATAAATGATCTGCATACATTACAGTAGTCTACATGAATTGTAGTAGTCTGCACACATTATAACAACAATGCACATTGTAATAGTGAACAACATTTTAACAGTCTATACACTTTATAACAGTCTATACACATTGTAACAGTCTGTACACATTATAACAGTCTGCATACATTGTAACAGTCTATATACATTTTAACAGTCTATACATATTATAATGATCTACACCACATAATAGTCCACACGGGTTGTTGTTATTATTATTATTATTTGTTGTAAGACTAAGTCTCACTACTTAGCCCTAGATGGCCTGGAGTTCACCATGTAGACCAGCCTGGCCTTGAACTCATAGGAATCCTCCCTGCCTCTGCCACCTGAGTGCTGGGGTTAAAGCTATGTGCCACCACACCTGACCATTATTTCTATTTATGTATTTGCTTAGTTTGGGCTGTGCTGGAGGTTTGAATCTAGGGTCTCCCACATGTAAGGCAAGTGCTCTACAACTGAGTTTTATTCCCAGCCTCCAGACATTTGTTAACAGAGAGTGTTGGGGGTATGGCTGTAACTCAGTGGTGGAGTATTGATCAAGTCCTAGGTTCAATCCATGGCGCTTCCAAAAAGGGAGGAAAGAGCAGTAGACAACATTCTTGAAATTCCTGATTATAGAAATGGACAACAGAAAGGAATGAGGGTCCACAAAGAAAAAGGATGTGAGCCGGGCGATGGTGGGGCACACCTTTAATCCCAGCAATTGGGAGGCAGAGGCAGGTGGATCTCTGTGAGTTTGAGCCCAACCTGGTCTACAAGAGCTAGTTCCAGGACAGTTAGGACTGTAACACAGACAAACCCTGTATCGAATAAAAAAGATGATGTTTTAACTTTCTTTCATTCATTTGTTTTGTTTTTGTTTTTCAAGACAGGGTTTCACTGTGTAGCCCTGGCTGTCCTGGAACTCACTCTGTGGACCAGGCTAGTTTCTAACTCACAGAGATGTGCCTTTCTCTGCCTCCCACATGCTGGGGTTAAAGGCGTGTGCCACCACTGCCTGGCATACCACAATTTTGTAAGACGTGACTATTGAGATAAACTGGGAAGCGTCCGTAAGATTTCATGCTCTTATTTCTCACAATTGCATGTGACTGACTCTACATCTCTAGATAACTAGAATAACATCAGCTTCCATAAACTGAAAAGAAACACCCATAAAGGACCTTGTCAAGGATATTCTGCTAAGTGAAAGTTGATCGGTGGACGTGTCATATAATCCCATTGGAAAGATTGCTTTCAACTCTGTATGAATGTGTGTCTAAGTGCAGTTGCTAGAGGAGGCCAGAAGAGGGCATCAGATAACCTGGAGCTGAAGTCACAGACTTGTAAGCCACTTGACAATGGATTCTGGAACCAAATTTAAATCCTCTGCAAGAGCAGTATGTGCTCTTAACTGGTGAGCCATCTCTCCAGCCCCATTTTAATTTGAAGATTGATTGTATGTGAACATGTTTGCATGAGAAGAAAAAAAAAACCATTGAAAACTCTATATCAAACTGTTGATAGAACTAGAACGGTGGACAGAGAAGTGGAACTTTTCTGGTTTAAATGACTAACCCGAAAAAATAAAATTATCTTAAAGCAGCTTTTAAGATGTATGTTATGGCCAGGCGGTGGTGGCACACGCCTTTAATCCCAGCACTTGGGAGGCAGAGGCAGGCGGATCTACAAACTGAGTTCCAGGATAGCTGGGGCTACACAGAGAAACCCTGTCTCAAAAAAAAGCCCAAAACAAACAAATAAAAAGATATATGTTATGAATATTTTCCATTTCATGAAATACTATATAAAAGCATGTAGTGCCAGCTCTACATGGAATTATGTCCTCTAGTGTATAGCCATGGTGGTTTGAGTAAGGACGGCTCCCTTAGGCTCCTGTGTTTGAGTGCTTAGCCCCAGGGGGTGGAACTGTTTAAAGGGTTGGAAGAATCAGGAGGTGTGACTTTGCTGGAGGAAGTGTGACCCCGGAAGTGGGCTTTGAGGGTTCAATAGTCCATGCTGGCCAGCCAGCTCTCTCTCCTTGCTGTCTGTGGATCGATCAGGACGTAGAATTCTCCAGCACCAGGCCTCACTGTGTACCACCATGCTAACCACCATCTCCCTGCCACGGTGATAATGGACTAAGCCTCTGAAACTGTAAGCAAAGTCCTAATTAAATGCTTTCTTTTATAAGAGTTGCTGTGGTCACAGTGTCTCTTCACAGCAATAGAACTAAGACAATAACCATTATCATTTTCTGTTTTTTGAGACAAGGTCTCATTTGGTAGCCTAAGCTGCCTTTGAACCTACAGTAATTCACCTGCCTCAGGCTTTCAAATGCTGAAAATAAAGGCATGTGCCAGTGATATTTAATAATACCATAACTATGATTTTTATTTCAATATAAGGTCTTACCATATGGCCCTACTAGCCTACAACTTCCAATGTAGCCTAGGCCGGCCTTGAACTTGTGCCCCTCCTGCACCACCTTTGAGATACTGGACTTTCAGGAATACACCACCAAACCCAGCTAAGTACAATTTGTGAGCCGAAATTTTGGTTTGCGTTTAAAAAGCGTTATTTTTAAATGTTCATTTGCTTTTAGCAGCAGCAGCATGTACGTGTGTGTATTTGTGGGTGTGGACACGTGAGAGTTGCTGGGCACGTGCTAAGATCAGAGGACAACTTTTGGGAGCCTGTTCTCTTCTCCTGCTGTGGACTTCAGGGATTAAACTCAGGCAGTAAGGCTCCTGCGGCAAGGACTTTCACCCGCTGAGCCCTGAAACCATTTTGCTGTTGTTTCTGAGGTTTCTCTTTGTAGACCTGGTTGCGCTGAACCTTGTTACATAGACCAGGCTGGCTTTGCACTCACAGATCTCTGCCTGCCTCTACCTCCTGAGTGATTAAAGCCACACTCAGCTAAAATTATTATTTCTTATTTATTCATTTGTTTGGTTTTTCAAGACAGGGTTTCTCTGTGTAACAACCCTAGCTGTTCTGGAACTTGCTCTGTAGACCAGGCTGGCCTCGAACTCGCAGAGATCTGTCTGCCTCTGCCTCCCCAGTGCTGGGATTAAAGATGTGTACCAACACCCATCTAAAATTGTAATCTCTAAGATAATGTTTTGTAAACTAAAGCCTGATAAACTTTATTTACTTATTTAGACACGTGGTCTCTTGTAGCTGAGACTGGCCTCAAACTCAGCTGTGTGGCTGAGGATGACTTTGCACTTCTGACCCTCCTGTTTCTTGTCCCTTTTGAGTACTGGGATTACAGACCTGTAACAACATACCGCCTAGTCTGTGTGGCCATGTGTGGTGCTGAGGATCAAACTTAGGTCCTTGTCCAGCATGCTGTGAAGGAACTCTCCCACATCCGCATCCTGAGCTACATCCAAGCCTTGTTTACTCATTGTTTGAAACAGTCTATAGCCTAGGCTGGCCTTGAACCCATTATGTAGCAGAGATGACCTGGAAGTCTTTTTTTTAAGGAATATTTATTTTTTTTATTATGTCTACAATATTCTGTCTACATGTATACCTGAAGGCCAGAAGAGAGCAACAGACCTTATTACAGATGGTTGTGAGCCACCATGTGCTTGCTGGGAATTGAACTCAGGACCTTTAGGAAGAGGAGGCAATGCTCTTAACCGCTGAGCCATTTCTCCAGCCTGACCTCTTTTGTGTTCTATTTACAGGCAAGCCCACTTTATTGGTACTAGGACCGAAGTCAAGATTTTGCGTATGCTAGGCAAGCACTCTGTCGACTGAGTTACGGTCCTAGGTCCTGAACCTAGGAACACAAACCACAGTGAGCACAAACCACACTCTAGATGACTCTTTACACAAACTCAGCGTTACTGTGTGCTTCTGCCCCTGGCATCACGACCAGCATCGGACATTTTATTCAAACCTGTGTGTGCACTTGTTTGTGGGTACGGGGGCATACATACCACAACAAACACATGGAGGTCAGAGGACAACCCCATGTGTTAGTCCTCACATTCCTCCATGCTTGAGGCAGGCTCTCATGCTGTTTGTCACTGTGTGTGCCAGGCTTGCTGGCCTGTGGGCTCCCACACATTTTGCCATCTCTGCCTCCACCATTTAGGAGTAGCTGGGATTTATAGACATGGGAATTTGAACTCAGATCCTCGTGAATTCGTGGTAAGCACATCACTTATTGAGTTACCTTAACTTTTTTTTCTCCTTCTGATTTGATAGTTTAAAAATATGTTGTTTTAATTTGCATTTATTTTCCTCACCTGTGAGATTAAAACACTTTCTAAAAATTCCTAGTCCTTTGTGCTAATGCTTTTGTTCTCTTTCTGTGATCTGATTTCTGTAGCAACAGTTCCCTTCCTAACTTCCTGGTTGTGTGTGTGTGCATACGCATGTGTGAATGTACGTGTGTGTATTCGGGTGTGCTCACCCTGTGTATCTGAGTGGATCTATTGGGTGTCTGCTTTACACGGTTACAGGAGATTTGAACTCAGGTCAATGACAATGACAATATCACCCTCTCATTGCTTCCACTTGTGTGGAAGGGGTTTGCCCTTTTCTCTGCTCCAGTCTCTCATTTCTCACTGGTCTCCAGCTACGGTCACTTCTTTCTTCAACTGTTATTTGGTTTCCTCCTCTTTAAAGGCCCACTTGTGTGTCTCCTGGTTGTTCTGCTTCTCGTCTCTCTTGGATTTCTCTTTCTGCTGCTGCGGTACTGACTTCCAAAGCATCATCCCCCGCCTAGGACCAAGACTAGCCGCTTCCACTGGACACTGCCCTCTCTGCACCAGTGCCCACAGTTCCCCAGCTGGAAGCCTCCTTACCCAGACATCCTTGACAGCTTGCCTTGTGCTACCTCCTTATGCCAGCTCCCCTTCCTGGAATGTTCTTCCCCCTCATCCATTTTTCTGTACTTAAACATTTTCCCCCCTGTGGCTGGGGAGATGGCTAGTGCCTGAGAGGACCTGAGTTGGAAACTCCATCACCCATGTGAAATCTGGAACAGTGTTACCACTGCAATCCTGTTGCTGCACAGGGCAGAGACAGGAGGATCACGGGGGCTTGCTGAGCACCGCACTAAGCCCAGGGTTAGCAAGAAACCTTGTCTCAAAGAAATAAGGTGGAGAGCGATAGAGTGCGCGTGTCTGCTGCCCTCCTCAGACTGCCTGCACACTCGCGAGCACGTATAAAAAACACACACCAAAAAAACTGAAATATTCTTTCTTATTGTGTTAGAAATAACAGTTGTGCTACCACTGGGCCACACCCCTAGCCTGCCTTGTTTTGTGTTTGTTTGTTTGTTTTTTTCGAGACAGGGTTTCTCAGTAGCTATGGAGCCTGTCCTGGAACTCATTCTGTAGACCAGGCTGGCCTCGAACTCAGAGATCCGCCTGCCTCTGCCTTCTGAGTGCTGGGATTAAAGGCATGCGCCCTTACCGCCCAGCTATATTTTTCTTTTTAAAAATAATTTTATTGATTATTGGGCTGGAGGGATGGCTCAGTGGTTAAGAGTCTGCTCTTGCAGAGGACCTGGTTTGGTTCCCAGCATTCATGTAGGGGCTCCCAACCATCTGTAAATCAGTACCACGGGATCTGACACCCTCTTAGTTTCCATGGGCACCAGGCACACAAATGGTGCACATACATACATGCTGTCAAAACACTCATACATTCAAAAGTAAAAGTAAATCTTTAAATTTTTTAATTTATTCTGGACAGTGGTTGCGCATGCCTTTAATCCCAGCACTTGGGAGGCAGAGGCAGTCAAATCTCTGTGAGTTTGAGGCTAGCCTGGTCAACATAGCAAGTTCTAGTATAACTAGGCTACTCAGAGAAACACCCTGTCGCAAAAACCCAATATATATATGCTTTATTATTATTATTACTACAGTGTATGTGTGAGTGTGTATACATACATATATATGCTTTATTATTATTATTACTACAGTGTGTGTACATACATATATATATGCTTTATTATTATTATTACTACAGTGTGTGTATACATACATATATATGCTTTATTATTATTATTACTACAGTGTGTGTATACATACATATATATGCTTTATTATTATTATTGCAGTGTGTGTATACATATATATGCTTTATTATTATTATTACTACAGTGTGTGTGTGTTCAGAGAACAAGTTTTAAACTCAGTTCTCTACATCCACCTTTCTGTCGGTTCTGGTTTGCATTATCAGGTGACAACTTTAAGCCATCTCAACCCCCACCCCCACCCCATCACACACAACTCTTGGTGGTGGTGGGACAGAGATGGAACCCAGGACCTGTGTGTAGTAGTCAAGTACTCTACCACTGAGCTACTCCCCGAGCCAGGCTTTTAAGACTTAGTTCAATACCACTCTCCTCAACGAGTTTGTTCCGGATTTGCCCAATCTCTTAGTCGCTCTGCACTCTTTTGAATTGCCTTTGCCAATTACAGGGCAGCATGGACAGATGGGTCATGATTTTCTTCACCAGGGTCAAAGGCAGGCAGGAAGGGAGACACATTTCAAGAGAAGGGCACTACATATTGTGAACAGTTGAATCTGGAGTGGTAGGAGGTTATTCACAGGAAGAAGCTAACTGTCCCCGGGGCTATGAGAAACATGAGCCTAGGGGGCAGGAGAGAGGCTGGGCTTGGAAATTCATTTGCAGCGAAAATAGAAATATTTAGTGGAATCGGGGTGGGGAGAACGGAAAGAATTTAGGGTAACAGCAAACAATAGTTTAAGACACAGAATAGGAAATGGGACCTAGGTGTAAAGGAGAGGAATCAAGAAAGGTGAACGGGGCTGGAGAGACAGTTCAGCAGGTCAGGGCACTTGCCACCAAACTTGATGGCTTGGATTTGATAGAGAACCAACTTCCCAAGGTTGTCTTCTGAGCTACTCCCATGTGGTCACATATAAAGACATACACGGAGCGCGGGGGGTGGGGGGGAACGGGGACGGGACGACTAAGCAACTTCTTCAGGAAGTGTGCTCAGTAGTGAGAAGAAAGGAATTGTAGGGTCGCCCCTGCATCTGGAAAGCTACAGAAAGGAGTTAGTTTTCCCTTCACGGTGGCCGTGGCCACCGGATAAACTGATAAGTGTATTCAATTTGATGGGATCTGGGCCCACCCATCTAGGAGACAGGCCACCAGGGAATTTGGGAGAGACTGTTTAATCTCTGCGCTTGCCTGAGAGGACTTGCCACGGTCAGATACTGGTGAGAGGACCAGTCCACTCTGGGTGGTGCCATTTTATAGGCTCGGTCCTGAAATGAACAAACGGGGAGCGGGGTGGGGTGGGCACACACAGGAACTGACCAGCTGAGCACAAACATTAATTCATCCTTCTCTGCGTCCTGCTTGTGGACGCAATGTGACCAGCTGCTTCAAACTCCCGAGTTGCCTTGATTCTTGTGCCACGATGGACTGCCCCCTAGGGTGAAGAACCAAAAGGAGCCCTTCTTCTCTTAAGTTGCCTATTTTAGGGTGTTTTAACAAAACAACTGGAAAAGACACTAAGACATGAGAGAGAAGGCTGGCTAACTCAGCGGTGCCTGCTTGTGTGTGAGACCTCGGAATCCACCCCAAGCATGAGAGGGGCAAGGAAGGGAGGAGAGAGGGAGAGGGAAGGAAAGAAATAGACCCTGCATCCACGCTGAAGGGACTTCCCAGAGACAGCATTGCAACGTGCGTGCAGAGTGCATGCACATACAAGGCCTGAGCGTAAAGCCACGTCTTACGGATGTCAGGATTTTAAAGGAAGAAACCAGCTGTGCATGGTGGCACGGAGGCGGACGGGGGCGGATTCGGTGATGGGGAGGAGGAGGCAAGGGGAAGGGTTCGGACGGGGGGGGGGTGTTTTGGGGGAGGGCGGGTTCGGTCAGTCTGGTCTATAAAAAGTCAGTTCCAGAACAGGCAGAACTACACAGAGAAACCCTGTCTCAAAAAACCAAAAAGAAGTTTCTATCATGGGTATGGGTGTGGTCAGAGGGTGACTTGTGGGGCTTTGCTCTTTCCTACCACATAGGTCCTGGAGACTGAACTGCGCTCATCAGAGTTGAAGGCTTTTACTAACTGAAGCATCATCAGGGAATTATTATTATTTTTTTTGTCAGGGTCTCACTATGTAGCCTAAACTGGCCTTGAACTCCCAGTCCTCCTTCCTTAGCCTGCTGAGGCCTGGTTGGGATTACAGGTATACCACTATACAAGACCGAAATGTGGTATATTTAGCTATCCTTTGGGAGAGATATAAACTTCTGAATGTGAATTAACTTCGACTGAGCCAAGTGGTGATGGCGCATACCTTTAACCCAGCACTCGGGAGGCAGAGGCAGGCAGATCTCTGTGAGTTCTAGGCCAGCCTGGTCTACAGAGTGAGTTCCAGGACAGGCTCCTAAAACCCTGTCTCAAAAAACCAAAATAATAATAATAATAATAATTCTGACCGATATGACAAATTCCCAAGGTGCATGAATTTGAGCAGTTGTTCCGATGCGGAGTGACAGTGTCCATATCTGCACTGTAGGCAAAGCAGTCTGTGTTTCCTGGAATCAGTGTGAAGATTCCTGGAGAGGGCGAACGTAAAGTGTTCAGCCTGGAAGAGTGGGTGCTGTCCAAATAAGCAGATTGTTTTATAATATTTTTGAGCTAGTGGGATATTGCTCTCATCACGTAAATAGATATGATTTCTCATCATCTGGGGTTACCTGAGGGATGAAGTGAAGACCCTGCTGCTCAGCCCGGCAGAACGGTGGACACTCATCTCGGCAGGGCACCAGGGCACCTCAACTTCCTTTGTACGGCTTCTGTTCACAGCTCAGTCTGAGCGGTTCAGCCGTTTTGATTCGAAAAAATCCTCGTGGGATAAAGGATCGTTTCCTCTCCTCATCAACAAACTTAAGATAGAAGACTCAGGCATTTACATCTGTGAGGTGGAGAACAGGAAGATCGAGGTGGAGCTGTTGGTGTTCAGAGGTGAGTGGGGCAGCCCTGGGACATAGACCCCCCCCCCACTCCCTTCCACCCCTGCTCTAAACCGGGACCTGACCTGAGCTCATCTCAGAGACCACAGAGGTCAGACTGTTCGTCTAGGCAAACAGGGGAGGGACAAAGACTGAGAGAGGAGGAAGGAAAGGAAAGGAATGGAAGGAAAAAGGGAAGGGAGGAAGAGGGGAACCCTGCCTTGTGCTGGGAATATGTGGCGGGGAGCGAGGCAGGGAGGCACTGTTGGGCAAGGGGATAATGGACTTTTGTTTTCCTTTCTTCTTCCTTTATCCTTGGAGATGCTGTGTGTAATGCAGGCCCTTCTTCTTCCACAGTGACTGTCAGCCCGGGCACCCACCTGCTGCAGGGGCAGAGTCTGACCCTGACCTTGGAAAGCAGCCCGAAGGTCAATGACCTCTCAATTGAGTGCACGTGCCCGAGGAAGAGAAATTTCAAGAGCCCTAAAGCCATCACCGTGCCCAACCTCAGCATTCAGGACGATGGCACCTGGCAGTGCACAGTAACCGTGAACAAGCAGAAGGATACATTGTCTATCAAGATCTTTGTGCTGGGTAAGAGGCTCAGGAGCTCCTAAGTCTTGCTCTCCTCTTAAGTTGGTTTTAGGAGCTGCTGGAGCGGGTGATGGGGGTGTCCAGACTCTTCTCTAGCTGTGGTTTGTCCTCAGGATGCTTCCACTTTGGGGGTGGAGGGTCCATTACAGCAACCTAGGAAGTGTACAAGAAGGAATGCATGGGAAGTGGAAGGTGAGAGACTCCAGGGGCCACGGTAGAGAAGTGGCAAAAGCACTTGTCCTTGTCACTGACTTCCACTCCTACTGAGTTGACAGATCCGTTTACTCAAGAATACTACCTTCAGCAAACCAATCATGTAGGGCATCTGCATTGCCTCTCTACACCCCGAGCCAGGCGTCATGGAGAACCCTGGACACAGATCCTGTATAGTACTGTTTTAAATTCAAACTCTGCCCCCCACACAGTCCTTTTTTATTATTTATTTTTTTGAGATCATAATATCATTAGATCATTTCTTTCCTTCCTTCTTTCCAAACCCTCCCACCCCCACTCTCTTTCATATTCATGGTGTCTTTTTCTTTGTTTTACATATGTGCACATGCATGCGCATGCACACACACACACACACACACAAACTTGCTCAGTCTGTATAATGCTGCTCGTATGCACAGGTTTTCAGAGCTGACCATTTAGTATTGAACAGTTAATTGGTGTGCTTTTCTGAGTAAAATTCTTTCTCTGCTCTCACCATTCCTCAGTTGCCTGCAGCTTTGTTTTGTTTTGTTTTTCTCCCCTTCCACATTAGTATGTCCATTGGTGTCATCCTGGTTCAGATTATTTGTAGGCAGCCACATTGGTGAGATTCTATGGGTGTAGTTTCTGACATTCATAGGAGACACAATCTCACGGCAAACTCTCGGTTCCTCTGGCCCTTCCAATCCCCCCACAGCCTTTCCTGAAATGATTTCTGAGCCAGAGGTGAAGGAGTTGTGTTGTAGATTTATCAGGTGGGATTGGGCTCCACACCGCTGCAGTTAAAGGTCTCCATTTGTTTCCTTGATGAGGGGTGAGAACTAAACTTATCTGTGGGTATAAGGACAAATAATTAGAATGTCATTAGGGATTATGCTGGTTTAATAAAGTGATGGTTGTAGGTTGTGAAGGTTTGAATAAGAATGCCCTCAGTCTGGTGGTGGTGATGCCCGCCTTTAATCCCAGCACTCAGGAGGCAGAGGCAGGTGAATATCTCTGAGTTCGAGGCCAGCCTGGTAAACAGAGCAAGTTCCAGGGCAGTCTCTAAAGGTACAGAGAAAAAGAAATAGATTGCTTTCATAGGCTCATATTTCTGAATGCTTAGTTACCAGGGAGTGGCACTCTTTGAGAAGGATTAGAACGATTAGGAGGCGTGGTCTTGTTGGAGGAAGTGTGTCACTGGGAGTGGGCTCTCTGCCTGTTTGCCTTTGGATCAGAATGTAGCACCCTCAACCATAGCCCCAGTGCCAGCCTATTTGCTGGCTTGTGTCCCACCATGATGATAATGGACTAAGCCTCTGAAACTGTAATCAAGTCCCCAATTAAATGCTTTCTTTTTCTAAGAGCTGTCTTGGGCATGGTCTCCTCACGGCATCAGAACACTGACGAAGGCACAGGTTCTCCTCCGGTATCCACAACTTCACCAGCTCTGGGTAGTCGGTTTGGTTTCCGCAACCAGGAATGCTTTCCCTCTTGTTGAGTGGGTTACCGTGCACTCTAATGTTTTGGTTTCTGCATCTATAAAATAGAAATGATGCTAACTGTGACAGCACCAACCTTCTACTACAATAGTAAGAACCACAGTGTGCAGTGTGCCGGGTGGTAGTGGCGCACACCTTTAACTCCAGCACTTGGATCTCTGTGAGTTTGAGACCAGTCTGGTCTACAGAGTTCCAGGACATTCAGGGCTGTTGCACAGAGAAACCCTATCTCGAAAATCCAAAAGAAAAGAAAAGAACTACAATGTATAGCATCTAGGCCAGTGCCTGGCCACAGCAAGGCTTATTTTCATGTTGACCGGAGGATGATAAACAGAGGTCAAGTCGTTCCTGGACTCCAGAGGTCCCAAGGAGAGAGAAATGACAACCTTGGTGGGCAGACTGACCTGATCCCCTGGGCCACATGCTTGCCCCGCCATATACTTCCTCATCTTCCTCTCCCTCCTCACTCAGAGTTATTTCTGTTTCCTTTTCACCTCCAGGTTTCAAGGAGGCATCTACCACAGTCTTTAAGAATGACGGGGAGTTGGTGGAGTTTTCCTTCCCCCTTAACCTTGGTGATGAAAACCTGCAGGGGGAGCTGAGGTGGAAGGCAGAGAAGGCCCCCTCCCCCCAGCCTTGGATCACCTTCTCCCTGGAGAACAGGAAGGTGTCCCTGCAAAAGACCACAGGCAACCTCAAGCTCCAGCTGGCAGAAACGCTCCCACTCCACCTCAAGATACCCCAGGTCTCACTTGAGAACGCTGGCTCTGGGAACCTGACCCTAACTCTGGCCAAAGGAACACTGCATCAGGAAGTGAACCTGGTGGTGATGAAATGTAAGGGGTGGGCTGAGAAAGGGCAAGCCGGGGTCAAAGGAAAAGAGATGGTCCAAGGCTCTTCATGGCCTGTCAGCTCCCGAAAGGGGGGATGCTCTAACCCTGCTTGTCTGTCTAAATGATGAAGGACTCTCCAGGTTGCTGTTTGATTTGCTTTTTTTGTGGGGGGTGGTGGTGCTGGGGACAGAAACCAGGACCTCATGCATGCTATGCACAAGCTATTGCTGAGAGGCACCCAGTCCTGAAGTGGTTTTGAATTGAGGTTGAAATCTACACATCCTTCCCCAACATCTATAGTCTGGCCTGGGATTGGCTCCACTGAGGCTCGGACTAACAACCAGAATCTAGTTCTTCCTCTGCTTGGCAGCCTGTGGCCCTGGCTGGACTCCTTCACACCTGGGACCTGCTTGCTTACCTTGTCTTTCTTTGCTTTTTGTTCTTTGTTTTGTTTTGTTTTTGTTTTTGTGAGACAGGGTTTCTCTGGGTAGCCCTAGCTGTCCTGGAATTCGCTCTGTAGACCAGGCTGGCCTTGAACTCCGAGATCCGCCTGATTAAAGACGTGCGCCAGCGCCGTCTTTATTTTTATTTTACTTTATGTCTGTGTGAGGGTCAGTTTCCCTGGAACTGGAGTTGCAGACGGGTGTGAGCTGCCGTGTGGGTGCTGGGAATTGAACCCAGATGCTCTGGAAGAGCAACCAGTGCTCCTAATCACTGAGCCATCTCCTCTCCAACTCCTTAAGATTTATTTTTATTTATGTAATGTATGTGCATGAGTGCGTGTATGTGTGTGTGTGTGTGTGTGTGTGAGAGAGAGAGAGAGAGAGAGAGAGAGAGAGAGAGAGAGAGAAGATGTGTGCTGTACAGGTCATGACAGAGAAGGCCCAAAGAGCATCGGATGCTCGGATGCCCTGGAGCTCAGGCTGGAGAGGTGAGCTGCCATGTGGTCCTTTGGAAGAGCAGCAGACCCTTTGGCTCTCAGCAATCTCTTCTGCCCCATCATCTCTTTAACATGGAACAAAGTCTTTGCACATAGTAATGGTTGTAACATCAACCTTGCATCTGAGTTATTTGTATCTTTAACTCATCATTACACCAGGTCTACAAATAACAGTGGCTAACCCTGACCCTAGCACATGCCAGGCCCCATGCAAACACTCGGGAACTCAAACATTCCATTGTTGTTTTGGGACAAGTGGTTAAGCGGTTTGTCCAGGGACATACTGTATGTGTCTCGGCAAACGCCAGGGCTGGCAGAGTAACAGTCTTGTGCAGCAAGAAGGAAATCTGGTTCAACAAGACTTTGGGTTCAAATCCAAGGAGAGCTCAGTCCTGGGCTGTTTCTCCCTGGTAATTACAAGAAAACACAACCCAAGAAGCTAAAAGGCCACTCACATGTAGGATCGTTTTCCCCATTCTACGGAGTCACCCTACTTATAGCTCGAGAGTGCAAGGAACCGTGAGCAAAAGGCTCCAGGTCTCTGTTTCTTCCTCTGCAGTGGCTATGAAAGACAACGCTTTGATCTGTGAGGTGAGGGGACCCACCTCCCCCAAGATGCAACTGACCCTGAAGAAGGAGAATCAGGTGGACAGGGTTACCAAGGAGAAGGTGTTCCAAGTGTCGGCCCCTGAGGCAGGGCAGTGGGAGTGTCTCCTGAATGAAGGGAATAACGTCAAGACAAGCTCCAATATCCAGGGTAAGGATTCAATTCCTAAGGCTCACGCTAAGCCTCGGTCTCTTCAACTGTGGAACCTTCCCAGGGATTAGCCAGGCTGACCCAAAGTTACAGCTCCCTAGCTCCTTTGACATGGAAACAGTATGTGCACCGGCCTGAAGACATAGGTCCTGGGTTCCAGATTCTCACTTCCATACAGCCTAGGAATGAGGCCTTCCTGCTAAGAGATACCCTCTTCCATGGCTTCCTTCTAAACCTAAACAAACACATGGGGCCCCTGGCTTTTAGCTCTTTAGGGAACTGTGTAAGAAAAAAAATCTCCCTTCCCTGTTCTGTACCCCTAAGGCCTGGTGACCTTTGAGAACACTGTGTCCTCAGCTCTTCTATTTGATCTGAGTCCATAGACAAGCCTCTCTCTCTCTCTCTCTCTCTCTCTCTCTCTCTCTCTCTCTCTCTCTCTCTCTCGGCAGGGCTTGGGATGGAACCTAGGGCCTCCCTCCACCACTGCTATATCCCCAGCCAAATACTTCCCCTCTCCCCTCTCTCCTCTCTCTCTCAGTTTTATCCAGAGGGTTGAACCAGAACCAGCCAATGTTCCTGGCTGTCGTGTTGGGAGGCACCTTTAGCTTTCTGGCCTTCATCGGGCTCTGCATCCTCTGCTGTATCAAGTGCCGGCACCAACAGGTGAGTGAACTCCTATCATCCCTCACTGGGCCCTTGAGCACAGCATCTTGTACGAGCTGAGCACCATCTGACATAGCGCTCCCCACCCAGCCCTTGAAATTCCTCACTGTACACCAGGCCTTGCCTCTGATCCCATCGGAAGGAGCAGAGTCAATGACAGGACAGGTGGCTTGATCCACAGTAAACGCTTCTTCTCTGCCAGCTTCCCCCTCTCCCCCCTCCAAGGGGCACCTCCCTCCTGGAGGACTGGGATCCTCACAACTCCTCTCCTTGTCCCTGGGCAGCGCCAGGCAGAACGGATGTCTCAGATCAAGAGGCTCCTGAGTGAGAAGAAGACCTGCCAGTGTCCCCAGTAAGGATCTGGGCTGAGAGGGAGGAGGGAGAGGGATGAAGGAAAGAGAGAGGAGGGAGAGAGAAGAGGGGGAGAGAGAAGGGGGAAAGAGAAGAGAGAGGGAGAAAAGGAGGGAGACAGGAGGGGGAGAGAGAAGAGGGAGAGGGAGAGAGAAAGGGAGAAAGGGAAAGAAGAAAACCCATGAGGGAGACAAAATGAAGGAGTTGAGAAGAAAGGGAGGTTCAAGGAAGAGTGAGCAAGTAGATGGGGTAAAGAGGAGGTAACGGGGTGGTGGGCCTGTGGCATGCCTGGACAGGGGTGGCAGAAGTGGAGGTCACAGGGCAGAGGCTGTGGCATGCCTGGACGGGGGTGGCAGAAGTGGAGGTCACAGGGCAGAGGCTGTGGCATGCCTGGACAGGGGTGGCAGAGGCTGTGGCATGTCTGGACAGGTACCACAGTGCTGTCCGTTGGTACCACTGTGTTCCAAGAGAAGAGTAGGATTCTGGGAACAATGGAGGCCACAGCACACTGTGGGGTTGGGAGAATGGATTTGCTTCCTTTATTCTTCTTTCTTCCAGCCGGATGCAGAAGACTCAGAATTTCATTTAAGGCTGAGGCCCCTTTGCAGCCGACCACGTCTCGGCTGCTAAGGCCTGTGGACCAGAAGAATGTAGCAGACCCGTTACTCTGGCCTCCTGCCCTCCTCTTTCAGAACTGGCCACTGCTCCTCTCTCTATTCCCAAGCCCAAAGCAGAGCTTGCTCTCTAATTTTCAGACACTTAAACACACTTTGTTTTTCCCAGCGTCCTTTTCACCAAAACCTCAGCTCTTCCCTGACTACTGTTCAGACCCTCTTTTCAGTTGTCTGGATCTAAGGGCAGTGCCCAGAACCAAACATGGATGTGGGGCTGGTGCGTGGAAATATTCAACACAGTTCACAAGAGATGGCCCTGGGACCAGACTGAGTGGGGACTTGTGTCAATGACCCAGCCTTTCAGGCACAGATGGAGACCCAAAGGCTTCTGAAATAAGCCTCAACTCCCCACACTGCCTGCTTCTCACTTTGTGAGAAGACCAGACTCACATTCTGGCCAGTGCACCAACACACACCCAGGCCACATACCTCTGCACATCGCCATACACTTATCCATAGTTAAATAAGCCAGTTTAATGTTCTTGGTATTCAACCCTAACAAGAACCTTACATGTGGGCAAGCAAAATGGTTCAGCTGTAAAAAGCCCTTGCTGCCAAGCCCGAGGACCTGAGTTCAATCCCGGAGCTGAAAGTTGTCTTCCATTTGTGTGCCATGGCCCTCATGTACACACACACACACACACACACACACACACACACACACACACACACACACAATGCAATCCTATGAGCTGGCAGTGATGACCAAGATGGCAGAAATGACCAATCGTCTCCAACCAAATGGGATTAAGGCTGTATGACTGCCCAAGGTTGCAGAGTTAACTACTGTAGATGTCAAGATTAACCCAGGCCCATGATCCCTGGAGCCACTATCTGCAACACAGGAGTGAATGCCAGGCAGATCCTTGGAGCTAGTCACAGGCACCCAGTATGCACCTTGGGAGCATAGAAACACGCACACCATGTGCAAGATGGCAGGCCTCCAGATTCTTGTTTGAGTCCCACCTTGACCACTGCTGTTTGTGGATTCCTTTACTGGAGGACAAAACCCCAGTTCTCTTAGAGCAAGGCCAAGAGAAATGTGCAGAGAGACCCACCACTCAGTGCAGTGTGTGCAGAGACTGCCACTGTGTGTGTGTGCGGAGCCTGTCACCCGGTGTGTGCAGAGCCCGGAAAGGGAGCCGTGTTCAGGTGTCCTTTGAGAAGATCCTTGGGGAAGCTGACCATGCCTTTCTCCTTTGCCAGGCATCCAGGGAAATCAGGGTTATAAGAATTCTCCCTGCCAGTCTTCATCTGCTTTTCTCTGATGCTCAGCTTCCTTGGCTTCTTTCACTCTCCTGCCTTAGCGCCTCCCTTTTTCCTTCTGACCCCATTCCTTTTTTTCCTCTTCTTTTCCACATGGCCTCTTCCAGAAAGTGCGCCCCCCCCAATTGCCACCAGGCTCCTCTTTGCTTACTTTTTATTTGTTTTCACTGCCCACTCCTGCCCCCTCAGCTAACAGAAAAATAAAGCCTATAAGTAAAATGCACTTCGTGTGTGTGTGCACACATGTGAGTGCGTGTGTAATGTGTGTATGCATGTGTGATGTGTGTGTGTGTGTGTGTGTGTGTGTGTGTGTGTGTGTGTGTATGGGAGGGCATTTACTTCTCTGGAGATCCAGGAATCTTTGGGGCTGGCCCAGGAAGAAGATAAAGTTGCCCGGAGAAGGAAGGATTCTCTAGAGGTTGATTTCCCACCTCCTCATCCCAAAAGTCCTGTGTGTGACTCTGCAGTTGACCCAAGAGACTGTGGTGCGATGTGTGCCTCCTGCCGTCTGTGCATGGGAGAGGAAGAGGACGTGAGAAATCGGAATGTGTGTGGCAATTGTGTGTGTCCTCATCGTAAACGTACGCTTGCGTTCTGGGAGGAGAAAGAGGGGTGCACAGGTGCACCAAGAGCCCACATCCTTTTTGATCCATGCCACTACCTCCCAACTTCACAAGCGGTCTTAGCTTGCTTGCATCACAAGCACCCTTAGCTTCCAGCAGCCCTTCTTCAGGTGCTGCCCCTCTGAGCTCTACCCAAGAACAGCCCCCACAAGGATGCTCACAGTGACACACGGTGACACACGCTTCCTCCGCCCCGAACAGCTAGCTCCTCAGTCCCTAACAACACCAGCTGCCTCCTCGGGCTCATTCGTGTTGGAAAAAAAGGGACAGGGTGGGGGCAGGACACCAACTGCTTCACCAATGAAGCCCGCTCCCCGCCGTCCTCCTCGCCCCCTCCCTCTCCGCTCCTTCCTTGCCCCTCCTCCTCTAAGTCACCGCCGTCCAGTTTCCCCGCCCCACCCTCGCCACCCCCGACCCCAAGACTGGCCAGCGGCTCCCTAACCCCGGGCTCGGAGGCCGATGACCCCGGGAGACAGGGGCCTCGAGGGGCCGCAAGCTAGTGCGCCGCGGGCTGAGCCTGAGAGGCCAGACTGGGGGGGAGGAGGCCAAGAGGGAGGGAGCGAAGGAAGGAGGAGGGCTGGCGAGCTGGAGCCGGCAGGCGGCGGGAGCCCGGGCGAGCCTCGTCGAGAGTGCGTCTCCCCGGCAGAGCAGGACGCAGCCGGAGGTAAGAGGACCCTTGCCCGGTCCCCCGCGTGTCTCCGCTCCCCCCCGACACCCCGCCCAGCCAGCTGCCTCCGCTCCCCTCTTCCCCGCCCCCTCCTCCCCAGCCACCTGCTGTTTCTGCCCAGGAGAACACCCTAGGTGACAGGAGGGTGGAGCCACCTGACCTTATCCCATCAAGATGAAGGGCGAGGGACCCCTGTCGGCCAGGAAGCCCCCAATAGCCCTCCTCCCTTTCCCTTATCTCTCTGTCCTTCATCTCCTTCTCTCTGTCCTTCACGTCTTTCTTCTTCCCTCCCTTTCTGACTCTCCCTCTCTCTTTCATTTGGAACCACCAACTGGGTCTGCGGGTGGAGGTGGGGGTGAGGGTGGGTGGGAAGAGGTCTGGCTGTAGGGGAGAGCAGTGGGGGGCATCCGAACCTATTCCTTACACCTCCCCCTGGTGTCCATTGCCATGGCAACTAGGATGTACTGGGCTGGAAGGGGGAGAGACAAAGCTGGGGGTTGGACTGGGACCTCTTGGGGAGAGCTAGGGCCTAAGCTTCTTCCTCAGGAAATAGACGGTGGCACAGCTGTGCCGGACTCCCCCTTCTCCCCCATTTGCCCCGAAGCCATTATGCCAGTCCTTACAGCCTCTCCTCTGTTCAGCGTTGACTTGATTTCCTAGTGTCTTCCCCAGGTCTCACTGGACAGTGTCACTAAGATCAGGACCCTCCTCCTCCTTCCGGTCAGAGGGAAACTGAGGCTCGGGAAGGAGACCCAAGGTCTCTTAGCGAGAACAGCATACTGAAAGTCCAGCTCCTGTTCTCAGGCTCCCTGCTCCCTACCTCCATAACCCTCCGTCCCACGCCCCTCCCTCCAATGTCTCCTCCCCAGGGGTTTCTGAACCTTCTATTTTCAGATACTACCACTTTCCCCCTCTTTCTTTTCTGCTCAAACTCTCCTCCCTAGTTCCCCCTCTTTCCATTTCTGGATGCTTCTGATGTCAGTGGTTTCCCCGCCTTCAGGTTCCCTAGCTACCCCCACTTCAGTCCCAGCCTCCTTTCTCCCATTTTCCTTGGGCAGCTGAACGGTTGAAAATCCAGGCTTAGAGAAGGGGGCCGAGCAGGAAGGCTGCAGGAGTAGGAGAATGGCCTGCAAGGAAAGGGCTCTTGCTTTGCTGTGAGCCCCCAAGAAAGAACACATCACATGTCTCCTGTTAGCAACTGAAGAAAGATCTGGGGATGCGCAGACAGGGGTGGGTAGTTCTGAGCACAGGCTATTATAAGAAGGAACTTTGGAATTCCAAAGCAGGAAGAAAGGGCTAAAAAAGATGGAGACAGTGAGACTTATCCCACATAGTCTGCAAGTATAGGAGGCCTTATCCGTGTGGGTAAGTAGGCTTCCGATTTAAGGCTCTGAATGACCCCAGTGACCCTCAGCCATCAGTTCTTCCTGCAGTTTCTAGAGAAAGGGTTCATGTGAGCCAGAGTACAGCACAGGCCTAATTCTTGTCCCCTCCATCTCCTCTTCCCACACAGCACATCCAGGTGACTGAGCTCCACCCCTGGGCACTGACTGGTCAAGATTCCCTGGAGAGGCAGATCTGGAAGTCCCAGCACGGGAATCAGAGGTCCCTAACCAGTTTCAGAGATGGGGAAGCAGCAAGCTTGCTCCCCTCATCAATCACAGGGATAATTAAGAAAAAGCCCCACCAACATGGAGGCTAAGGACCACTACCTCTACTGAGTCTCTGCCTTCTGCCCTGCCCACGGCACCTTAGCTGGGTCCCTCATGCAATGCTGAGCAGTAAAGGAGACTTAGGGTCATCTTGCCTGGCTACAGGGCAAGAATTGTGGGCATCATGGGGGTGTGTGTGAGCGGGGCTCCAGGGTGAGACCTAGCCCCCGCCCCCAGGAGTTCAAGGGGGTGGGGGTGGGGCTGAGAAAAGGATGGCTCGGGGTGCCCTGGGGGCAGAAGAGGCCTCTCTCCGCTCAAACGCACTGTCCTGGCTGGCCTGTGGGCTCCTGGCCCTGCTGGCTAACGCCTGGATCATCCTTAGCATTTCCGCCAAACAGCAGAAGCACAAGCCGCTGGAGCTGCTGCTCTGCTTCCTGGCGGGCACACATATACTCATGGCGGCTGTGCCCCTCACCACCTTTGCCGTGGTGCAGCTCCGGCGCCAGGCGTCCTCTGACTATGACTGGAACGAGAGCATCTGCAAGGTCTTTGTGTCCACCTACTACACGCTGGCCCTGGCCACCTGCTTCACAGTGGCCTCGCTCTCCTACCATCGCATGTGGATGGTGCGCTGGCCTGTCAACTACCGCCTCAGCAACGCCAAGAAGCAGGCCCTGCATGCCGTCATGGGCATCTGGATGGTCAGCTTCATCCTTTCCACCCTGCCCTCCATAGGCTGGCATAACAACGGCGAGCGCTACTATGCCCGAGGCTGCCAGTTCATAGTCTCCAAGATTGGTCTCGGCTTTGGTGTTTGCTTCAGCCTCTTGCTTCTTGGGGGCATTGTCATGGGTTTGGTCTGCGTGGCTATCACTTTCTACCAAACACTGTGGGCCCGGCCCCGGAGGGCTCGGCAGGCCCGGAAAGCTGGGGGCAGTGTGGGAGCCAAAGTGGGTGGGCTGGGGGGCTTGGGTACCCGACCGGCTTTTGAGGTGCCAGCCATTGTGGTGGAGGATACTCGAGGGAAGCGGCGATCCTCATTGGATGGCTCAGAATCTGCCAAGACATCTTTGCAGGTCACCAACTTGGTCAGCGCTATCGTCTTTCTCTACGACTCACTCACGGGGGTACCCATCTTGGTGAGACTGAGGTCCCTCCAATTCTATCGACCACGCAGGAGCTCCCTCGTGTTTTCACCATTGTCCTTTCCTCCTGGCATTTGTGGTTCCCTGTCTCTATCATCCATCTTTAAGCTCCCACTACTCAGTCTCCCAGCTCCATCATTTCTGTTTCTATTCTCCAGCTCCATCTTCTATCCTGCCCCTGCAATGTTCAGCCTGGCACCCAGCTGCCCAGAGGCGCTATCTAGTCCCTAATTCCCTTTGGCAATCACAGTCACACTATCCAAGCCCCATTCCTGGGTTTCCCCCAATCTTTACGTTTCTTGCTGTCTCAACTCTCTCTTGCTCTGTCTCTCTGTGCCTGTCTCTGTCTCTCCCCCAACAACTTAGGGTTTTGTCTATAGCATTTCCTGACTTTTCTCATTCAGGCCCTCCTTATTCTCCCCACCTCCCTTCCTACTCTCCTGCATTAGGAGTGGGTATCAGGCTTAGGTGGGTGTCCGGGCTCTCACACCTGACCAGTCATTCTGCCTCCCCTGCCAGGTGGTGAGCTTCTTCTCCTTGAAGTCCGACTCAGCTCCACCGTGGATGGTGCTGGCTGTGCTGTGGTGTTCCATGGCACAGACTCTGCTCCTGCCCTCCTTCATCTGGTCCTGTGAGCGCTACCGCGCCGACGTGCGCACGGTGTGGGAGCAGTGTGTGGCTATCATGTCGGAGGATGATGGCGATGACGGTCAGAGGAGGGATGGGGACTTTTATTTCTTGGACAGCTACCTCTATTTTCTGTCCTTTCTCCTGCCCTTCTCCTTGAGGAGATGTGCTGCCCTGGAGTGCCCCCTACTGGGCTGAACTGGAGCCAGCTCCAGTCTCCCCATAGCCTGATTATGCTCTCTGTCATCCCTGCCTTGTTCCTTTCTGCACCGAGGGAGCTTTCCACTAGGCCTCTGCTCCTCTCTAGAGGCCTACGCTGCCCTGTTTGGTCTGTGCCAAGTAGACTTCCGGGGAAAGGGTCCTCAGTCCTAATGCAAAGAGAGTGTGACCTTAAAGGAAGCTAAACTTCCTGAAAGAGAGAGTCCCTGCTTTTGGAGAACAAGCAAAAAGAGAGAGAGAGAGAGAGAGAGAGAGAGAGAGAGAGAGAGAGAGAGAGAGAGAGAAAAGAAAAAGAAAGTTTGTCTGTGTAAAGGGCCGGGAACTCAGTGACTGTAACAAAGCCAGCCATTCCCTTGGTTCTCCTGGGGCTTACAGACTAATGGGGCGAAGTTTCCTCCTGAACCTTGTGAAGGGGATGGGGAGGTGGTGAGGGTTCTCTGCCTGTGACCACCCTGCTGTTTCTCTCTCCTAGATGGAGCCTGTGATGACTACACAGATGGCCGAGTGTGCAAAATTCGCTTTGATGCCAATGGGGCCACAGGGTCAGGGGGTCGGGACCCCAGCCAGGTGAAACTGCTGCCTGGACGGCACATGCTGTTCCCGCCCCTCGAGAGAGTGCACTACTTACAGGTATGGGGCAGGAAGACCGCCTCCATTCTGGTCCCTGCACCACTACTCCATGGCTTTGGACGGCAGGGTACCCCAGGGGACAGATGAGGGAAAGACCAGGGAAGGAAAGGTTCCCTCAGGTCTCGCAGAACCAGGTTTGCATGTTAGAGCAAACACTTTGCAGAAACGGAAGAGCGGAAGAGCGTGAAGCCATCTTGCGGAGTCCCCTCTTTGCCTTCTGCCACCTCTACCTTTGTTTCGGCAGCATCTCCAGGTCTCACCTCCTCCTCTTCCCAGGTCCCTTTGTCTCGTCGATTGTCCCATGATGAGACCAACATCTTTTCTACTCCTCGGGCACCAGGCTCCTTCCTGCACAAATGGTCATCATCCGATGATATCCGGGTCCTCCCAGCCCAGAGCCGAGCCCTTGGTGGCCCTCCTGAATACCTGGGACAGAGACACAGGCTGGAGGATGAGGAGGATGAGGAAGAGGCTGAAGGCGGGGGCTTAGCCAGTCTTCGTCAGTTCCTAGAAAGTGGGGTTCTGGGGTCAGGTGGGGGACCCCCACGAGGCCCTGGTTTCTTCCGAGAGGAGATCACCACTTTCATCGATGAGACACCTCTGCCTTCTCCAACTGCCTCACCAGGACCCTCTCCTCGTAGGCCCCGGCCATTGGGTTTTTCACCTCGACGCCTCTCCCTTGGGTCTCCTGATAGCCTAGCTGTTGGGCTTCCTTTGGGGCTAAGTGCAGGGAGACGCTGCTCTTTGACAGGGAGCGAGGGGAGTTCAAGGGCTTGGGGAAGACCCTGGGGCCCAGGCAACCCCATTTTCCCTCAGCTGACCCTGTGAGGTTACATGAGCCTGCTTAACTCAGAGGAGGGGGCGTGGGTGAGTACTCCTCATTCTGGCCCTGAGCCTATGGCAGCTGCCTCCAAGGAGATGGGCGCTAGATCTGGGCTCTAGGGCCCCAGTTCTCTCCCATCCAAGTGACCAACCAGACACCCTACTCACCCATCTTCACCCCTAGCAAAAACGTATTAAAGGCTGAAGTATTGCCATGGAAACCCTGGTCTCCAGCGTCTGCGGTGGCAAAGGGTACTGTGGGGGTTTGGAGGAGGAAGGGTGGCTCATAGAAGACAAGATGGGGAAAGAGGCACAGAAGGAGATCGGTCAACACGCAGACAGGAGGAACGGACTCGGGGCATGTGACACTGGGGTGCGGTGGCACTGGACACTTGAGTGTGTTAGTTTGAAATGCAAAGATCTGTGTTCAGATTAGTAGAAGAGTTCAATCCTCATCTCCCCTAAATGTGCCCGGGTGCGCACTTGCTGGGTAAAAAGTTTTGGGGGCCAGATTGGAGTCCCAAGCCCGGAGTCATCCTTTTCCACGATGCCTTCCAAAGATCCTTCTCCGATTTGGTTTGTTGGCAGAAGTGTGGATTAGATACACGTGTGAGGGGCGTCCACAGTTCTTTTCCAGGACCCAAGGATAAACGGGAGCAAAATTATCCCCACGCCACAGGCCTCCCAGATCCCCCATTTCACCCTTCTGTTTCCATTTCCTTTTCTTTCCCACACTAGACTCATATGTCCCTCGGAATTCTCACTCGGTCTCACTTTGGTTTTCCCTGTGGCAGGCCTAGGCCCAGCAGGCTTCTTTGGCTTCACTTACTCCTTCTCTTTTCCTCTCCCTCCTCCTCTCCATTTTTCCTTCCTTCTCCTCCCCCTGACCCCCCTCCTTCTCCCTCCCTCCGGGCTCCTCATTTCCCTTCGGCAGTGGGCCCGCGGCTCTGGGCACCATGCTCCGGCTCCTGCGGTTGCTGCTGTTGCTGCTGCTGCCTCCCCCAGGATCCCCCGAGCCTTCCGAGCCCCCGGGCCTGGCCTCATTGTCGCCGGGGGCGCCTCCCCAGGCCCCCGACTTGCTCTTCGCGGACGGGCTGCGAGCCTACTCTGCTGGGGCTTGGGCACCCGCGGTGGCGCTGCTGCGAGAGGCGCTGCGGAGCCGGGAGGCGCTGGGCCGCGCACGGCGGGACTGCGGGGCGAGCTGTGCGGCCGAGCCAGACGCCGAGCTCCCGGGCCAGCTCCTTGGCGCCCCGCAGTCTGCCTCGAGGCCCCGGGCCTGGGAGCCGCTACTCCTGCGAGCCACGCTCCGTCGCGCCGAATGTCTGACCCAGTGCGCGGCGCGCAGGCTGGGCCCCGGGGGCACGGCGCGACTCCGCATGGGGAGCGTGCTGCGGGATGCCTTCCGCCGACGGGAGCCTTACAACTACCTGCAGAGGGCCTACTACCAGGTGCGGGAGCCCCCGAAGGTGCTACCCCAAGCCAAGGGGATGTCTTACTTGGAGCTGACCAGGAGAGGGCAGGATGCTCAGCGTCCGGACTCAGGGGTGGAGTCGTGGGGGGCGTATAATGGGCTTCTACACTTGAGTGGGTACCATCAAAGCGGTGGCCAGGACTTGTGATGGTCGCAGAGGTAGGGCCAAAGGAGAGGTCAAGTTGTAATGAAGAGGAGTGAGAGTAGGTCGAACACTGAGGGAGGGTCCGCAGTTTTATTTTAGCGGATCTCAGTGAGTGAACGCAGCCTCTTCTAGGCATGAAAAGCAGATGGTGAGGGCCCAAACCAGGCACAGCAGGATAGGAAGTAAGCGTGTGTGTGTGTGTGTGTGTGTGTGTGTGTGTGTGTGTGTGTGTGTGTGAGTGTGTGTGTGTGTGTGTGTGTGTGTGTGTGTGATGTTCAGGAGTGGGAGTCTGACTGTGAACCTTCTCTCGGGACAGGACGAACCTTCGGAAAGGCTGAATGAGAGAAGTTAGGTTTAGAGAAGGAAGCATGGTTGGGGCTGGAATCTGGCTCTGTGGCAAGAGACAGCGAACAGCTACCAGGATGGTAGTGAATGCCTACGTGGCTGGAGGCGGGAGGGGCTCTAGTTACACACACCTCAGCTCAGGGTCCTAGAGGCCTGCAGATTCTGGTCATTCAAGGTCTTCTGCACAGCCCCATCTATTTCGGCAGTCATTCACTTCACTGTCTCCCAAACTGAGGCTCTGAGGGCCTCTGCCCATGACCCACTCACGCCAAAGCTTCAGACCGCCTTTCTTCCTGTACCAGAGTTCTGGGAATACCACCTTCTGGCTTCCAAGGGATTCGGTAGTTCCTACTTGGGACAAAGGCTGGTGAGGGGACATTGGTCTGAACTCCCCCCCCCACCCCACACACACCTCGGGGCTCTGATGTCTCATCCCTTTGGCTCCTCAGTTGAAGAAGTTGGACCTGGCAGCTTCTGCAGCACACACCTTCTTTGTGGCAAATCCAACACACTTGCAGATGCGGGAAGACATGGCTAAGTACAGAAGAATGTCTGGGATCCGCCCCCAGAGCTTCCAGGACCTGGTGACACCCCTCTACTGGGTGAGCCTCTCAGTGCTGACTGACTGCTGCCAACTCTAACCATCTGCAGCTATGGCATCAGGAGATCTGGTACTGTTTCTCAGTGGCCCTGGGTGAAGAGTCTTTCACTAGCTTTCTCTGTGGCCACTAAAGTGTGTGCTGTTCCAATGCTCTGATTCTTAGGCCACGCTGTTCTTCCTCCGGGTCCACGCAGCAGGAAAGGGATTAACCACTGAGCCATCTCTCTTAGCCATGCTTCCTTCCTTCCTTCCTTTTTTTTTTTTTTTTTTTAAACAGGATTTATCTGTGTAGCCCTGGCTGACCTCAAACTCATAGAGAGCCACTTGCCTCTGCCTTCCAAATGCTGGGATTAAAGGCGTGTGCTACCACTGCCCAGCCCATCTTTCTTTTTGAAACAGGGTCTGACTGTGTAGCCCTGACTGTCCTAAAACCCACTATGTCAACCAGGCTGGCCTCAAAGTCCATGAGATCCAATTGTCTCTGCCTCCTGTGTGCCAGGATTAAAAGCATATGCCGTCATGCCCTTCGACCTCCCAATCTCATTGATACCCCACCACCACCCATCTTGCTCCCTTTCCCCACAGGCAGCCTATGACACTGGCCTGGAGCTACTGGGGCAGCAGGAGGTGGCACTGGCACTGCCCGAGCTAGAGGAGGCCCTCCAGGGGAGCCTGACCCATATGGAGAGCTGTCGGGCTGACTGTGAGGGGCCCGAGGAACAGCAGGTGTCTGAAGAGGAGGAGGAAGAAGGGAACCAGGGGGGCCTGTATGAAGCCATTGCAGGTGAGGGGCTGGACTGTTTGCTGCAGGAGAGCACGGATGTCAGGGGAGGAACATGCACAGCCTATGGCTCCTTTGTCTTCTCTGCAGGACACTGGATCCGGGTTCTGCAGTGCCGGCAGCACTGTGTGGCAGATATGGCCACCCGTCCCGGTCGCGACTTCCCTGTTCCTGACTTCATTCCCAACCAGTTGAGACGACTACATGAGGCCTATGCTCAGGGTCAGCTTGGGAAGGATGAACCCTGGGGTGAAGATGTGTCTCTGCTGCCATTCTGAGCCCCGTCTGTCCCTTCTTTTTTCCACCCCACTCTGCGTTGAGAGTTTCACTGTCAGGGGGCCCTGGGGACCAACGCTTCAGCATGGAGTCCTCTGGCACCATGTGCGGAGCTCAGGAGATGGGTCACTGGGCTCCTTCAGCCCTCCTTGCTTCTCGCCTTCCTTTATTTCTTCCCCTCTTCCTCTTCTTTGGGCTCTGCCGCTGAAGGTATGTTTGAGGATGCTTTTGAAGGTGGGTTCATCTCCCAGTCGGGTTGGGGCTTCTTGGAGTTGGCAGCCTTTCTGGTGACCTTTGGCTTTCTTTGTTCTGTCATGTTTGCTGCTGTCCCCTTCCCACTGTCCTCCATCTCCAGTGGGGAACGTGTCTAAAGCCATGGAAAGTATCCTGAGTGTCCTGCTCTTCTACCCAGAGGATGAGGCTGCCAAAAATGCTCTGAACCAGTACCAAGTGCAGCTGGGAGAGCCAAGACCTGGCCTGGGACCACGAGAGGTAATCCCTCACCCACGCTCACTGATAGGTAGGGAATGGAGCAAGCCAAACACCCAGGAGTGTACTCCATTCTGGCTTCTTTATTTATTTTATTTGATTTTTTATTTGTTTATAATTATTCATTTATTTTATTTTATTGCATTTCTTTGTGTGCTCCATATATGTGCAATCACAGGTCAGAAGAGAGCATGAATCTGGGCGTGGTGGCACACGTCTTTAATCCCAACAACTCGGAAATCAGAGGCAGGCAGATCTCTGTGAGTTTGAAGCCAGCCTGGTCTACAGAGTGAGTTCTAGGACAGCCAGGGCTATATAGTGAGACCCTATCTCAAAACAAACAAACACAAACAAGAACAATGAACAAAAGGACCTGGGATGGGATGGAATGAAGATCCCTGGAATGGAGTTAGGATGGTTGTGAGCCACCTTCTGGGTGCTGAGAACTGAACCTGGGTCCGCTGCAAGATCAACAAGTACTCTTAACTAGTGAACCATCTCTCCAACCCAAATTTATTTACTTTTTTGAGATAGGGTCTCGCTGGTCTGGAACTCTAATAGACCAGGCTGTCCTGGAGCTCACAGTGATCTGCCTGCTCTGCCTCCTGAGTGCTGGGATTTAAAGTGTACAAACCACACTCAGCTCATTCTGGCTTCTTACCCAAGCTCTTTAGCCACCGAAAGGACACCCAAGTCTAGGTTCTGACTTCTGCCTTGGCTCCCTGCCCCCTACCCATTCACTTGGGAGTCTATCCCAGCACTATTCTTTTCCCTTAGTCTCATGCCTGCCTGTCTGTGGGCATAAATGTATGTACGCACACTCACGTGCACACGTGTGCACACACACAGAGTCTCTCAGGTCCTCTCTTACACACATGCACACACGCACACAAAGTCTCTCAGGTCCTTCCTCTCTTACTCACACATACAGAGTCTCTCAGGTCCTCTCTTACACCCACCCACACCCACACACACACACACACAGTCTCTCAGGTCCTCTCTTACTCTGAGCCCAGACACTCTGAAAGGTGAGCCATCCATCAGACTTGGTGGCGGATCTCTCTATAGCTTGCAAACGTCCCCTCAGACCCGGCTGGCCTGTTCTCAGCTTTCCCTTCTCTTCTCCTTACATCTCCATTCACCTGTCTACCCTGCTCAGGATATCCAGCGCTTCATCCTTCGATCTCTCGGGGAGAAGAGACAACTCTATTATGCCATGGAACACCTGGGCACCAGCTTCAAGGACCCGGTAAGGAGCTGTGGTCCTCTCCCCAGGGCGAGGCACAGAGATGCTGGACGTTCACAGGCCACTGCAGTCAGCAGCAGTGTCCTGCTTGCCCACAGCCCGCAGACTTACAGAACTCTGGCATCTCAGGTTCCCAGGAACCTGAACGGTGTGTGTACAGTTAAAAAGGTCATGGGATCACGCATGGCTAAGAAGCAGGCTCTCTGCCACAAATATCCTCTGGTTGCCTGGTTTCTTTACCTGTAAACTGTAAAGATCAAACATGTTCCACAGTCCTGTTGTTGAAGCTATGCCATCTGCTAAAAAAAAAAAAAAAAAAGTACAGAAAGCATCATAGCTCCTGAATCCATTACCCTCCTTTAGTCATGAGCCCAAGTCCAGTCCCAACATTATGGAGCCAGTACTTAAGATAATGCAGTAGTTTTTATTGACTTTTTGAGGACCTGGATGACTTAGTGGTGAGTGCTTGCCCAGCACACATAAATGCCCAGGGTTCTAGCTTCAGCATTGAAAAAAAAGAAGGAAGGAAACTATTTTGGACCCAAAGTTCTTTGTTGGAGGAGCGAATGGGGCTGTCCTCACATTTGATGGGTCTTTAGCTGTTGTCCTGACCTTTTCCTAGTAGGTGTCAACAGTACATTGATAGCCTAGTAGTTTCCAGACTTTGTCTAGTGTCCCCTGGGGAGTCAAATCTGCCTCACAGAGAGCCGCTGAATAAAAGTGAGGGTTGTAAACCTGGTCTAAACCCTACTCTGCCACTTAAGAGGGTGTGAAGTCCACCCTCCTCTTCGACCTTCCTGTGTCTCAGAACCCTCCCCTGGGAAAGAGCGCATCAGAACTACCTGTTCCATCAGAATTTATGAGCTATTACGAACTCTAATCCACAAAATCTCACTGCAAGTATAAAACTTTTAGCACTTGGCAAACAGTAAGCGTGATGGAAGTCGTTTATTACAGTCTGGCCTAAAACTCAAGGCACTGGACACTATCATGTGTGAGGTGGTCCTGGCACTGGGTCCAGGCCTTTCTCACTTTGCCTTCCTCTCTGGAAGATTCTAAAGTCAGGAATCCCAGGAGCTAGGCACGAGGGTGATGGCCCTGTTCTTGACGCTCACAGGATTCTTGGACCCCAGAAGCTCTCATCCCCGAGGCTCTGAGAGAGAAGCTCAGGTAGGTGGGGGCCTGTGGCGGGGGCCAGTTGGCCCGGGCTGGGAGGTGACAGGATGGGTCTGCGCTGTGATGACTGAGTTTGTCTCTCACCCCTGAGAGAGGATCAAGAGAAGAGGCCTTGGGACCAGGAGCCTCCACAGTCCAAGTCCTTGCCTTACTGGAAGGGTGAGTTCCTTAGTATGTGAGGAGTTAGGGGGCAAGAGCTGGGAGTGGGGGCGCAGGGTGGGGGGGGATGAAGAGGTAGAAAGGCAGGATGGGGAACATCAGGAGGCAGAAGTGAGGACCTGGAATCTGCCAGCTACTGCCCTTCAAATGAGCACTGGTGAGCTCTGCCCCCATTTCCCCCTGTAGATGTCCTTCTCCTGGAGGGTGTGACCCTCACCCAGGATGCCCAGCAGCTGAATGGGTCGGAGAGAGCCGTGTTAGATGGACTGCTAACTCCAGCCGAGTGTGGGGTTCTACTGCAGCTGGCCAAGGTATGATGGTGTATGGTTCAGTCACCTGGCTAGGGACCCTCAGGTTCAGCCACCTGCTCCTTGTTCTTGGCCTGTGTCCACCCAGTGTTCTGTCTGCCTCAAGTTTCTCCCTCTCCCTCTCCCTCTCTCTGGGTGAGAGTGTCAGATCTCCCGGAGCCAGAGATACAGACAGTTGTGAGCTGCCATGTGAGTGCTGGGAATTGAACCCGGGTCCTCTAGAAGACCAGGCAGTGCTCTTAACCACTGAGTCATCTCTCCAGCCCCATCAAGTTTCTCCTAATGTCTGTGTTTTATCTCAACTGTGGAAAAGTTCTTTTTTCTCTTTTTATTTTTTATGATTTTTATATAAATATGATGAGTTTATTCATTATACACTCTTCATATTATCTCACTTAAAGTCAATGTCTAATAAAGTCTAGTTTAAACTATATTGATAATGTGAAAACAGGCATAAACATGAAAAGAAATACTCTTGATTTTAGAGATCGTCTTACTGTGGAATGTCCTTTTAACATTTTTATTGTTTTTTTTTAAATATTTATTTATTTTATCATGTATACATTATTCTGTCTGCATGTATGCCTGTAGTCCAGAAGAGGGCACCAGACCTCATTACAGATGGTTGTGAGCCACCATGTGGTTGCTTGGAATTGAACTCAGGACCTTCAGAAGAGCAGGCAATGCTCTTAACTGCTGAGCTATCTCTCCAGCCCCCTTTTAACATTTTTAGTGTCAATTCTGGGTGAAATGGGGTGGCTTCTTCTGGTGTCATTCAACAATCCTCTTGCCCTGATCTTGTTCTGATGGTGTTTCTCCTGTGTACAGTGTCTATGGTAGGATTCTTAAAATGGTTCATTTTGGCAGGGCAGTGGTAGCACACATCTTCAATCCCAGCAACTTTGGAGACAGAAGCAGGCAGATTCCAGTATGAATCATTATAATCAACTATATTTTTGGTTTTGATTTTTTGAGACAAAGTTTCTCTTTATAGCCTTGGCTGCCCTGGAACTCTCTCTATAGACCAGACTGACCTCAGACTCAGAGATGTGACTGTTTCTGTCTCCCAAGTGCTTGGATTAAAGGCATGGGCCACCACTGTTAATCTACTGTTTTTATCTTGTGTGTTCTGGTCTGCAGGTGCACACATGTACGTACAGGTGTGCAGCTGTGCTGTATGTAGAAGCCTGTAGCTGGAAGTTTCTCTCCTGCCTGCCAGTTCCTGAACAAATACTCAGAGGCTTAATACCAAACTCTTTGGCCTATTAACTCAGGCTTATTATTAACTAGCTCTTACATCTTAAATTAACCCATTTCTATTGTTCTATATTTTACCATGAGATTTGTGACTTGTTATATCACATTTTGCTTCCATGGCTTCTGGCATCTCCCTGACTCTGCCTTCTTTCTGTCTCTCTGCTTGGATTTCCCACCTGGCTCTATTCTGCCTGGCTATTGGCCAAATCAGCTTCTTTATTAACCAATGAGAGTAATACATATTTACAGTGTACAGAGATTGTTCCACAGCATTCTTCTTGTTTTCATTTTGAGACAGGGTCTCACGCTGTAGGCCAGGCTGGCCTTGAATTCAGAGTTCACTTGCTTCTGTTTCTTGAGTGCTAGGATTAAAGGTGTGATCCACCAAACCCATTCCTTCTTTGTAGCTTCCTGGAGCACTTTCTCAGAGTAACAGCCACAGAGAACATGTTTCTGCTTCCAGTGACCATATTCAGGACAAATATCTAAATTGTTCTTAACTTAATAAGGTCGTAGGGCCTCTTCTCCTACCCCTGTTAGCTTCAATCCCGTACCTGTTTGGGGAGTTGCCATCCAAAAGATCCTATCTAAAAGGCTGGGGCTTTCCACGGGCATCATTTGCTAGTTCTGTGAATATGGATGGACCCTGGACTGCTAATGCCCACAGAGGACTGCAGAAGCATCCGGAGCTCCCAAAATGGTCCAGGATGCACAGCCCAGAGCGCCCTCAGCAGCAGTGCAAGTGCCATATTCCTCTACTTCCCTGTCCTCTTAATTTAGCTGATATAAAAAGCATGGGTGCTCTTATTTGAGACAGGGTCTTGCTTTGTTGCCCAGGCTGATCTTAAAATCAGGATCCTGCTATCAGTATCCCACCTAAACCTTGGAATGACAAACCTTGCAGGTCTATGTCACCACGTCTGGCCAGGGTGGATATGCTTTACAAAGAATAGGAAGAGAAGACAAAATGGAAGAGCGTAGACCTGGGTGTATACGCATGGAAGGTTCCTTGGTTACCTGAGAATTCAGATGGCACCCAGGCTTCCTTTCCCAGGCATTTCTTCCTCTCCTAGCTTGTGCTGAATGACCCACGCTCACATGCTGAGGCTGTCATCTCATGCTTCACTCCCGGCTCAGATTCATTCCTTCCATATTCATGGAGCACCTGCTGTGAACTAGAAGTGGCTAGATCCCAGGGGGAGGCAGATGAGCAAAGACTTCCCTTTAGAGTTATGTAATAAGAAGGGAAACCAACATGGAGACATAATAGGAGCAGGTGGTAAGTTCTGTAAAGAAGTGTGTACTATCTAAAGCCAAGTCCTAAGTGGCTTATCAGAGAGCTGATACTCCAGTTCAGTCCTACACCAGTCTTGCTGTGGTTTGCAGTGCTGGGGGCGGGAGCAGAGTTGTCAAGTCCAGGTTATTGCACACTACACAGGCACTGTGCCACACCCTCGGCTCCTTATGCCAGCCTTACCCATTTGTTGTCCTCCTAGCTGTTGGGAAGGCTTACGTGGGAGGATTGCTTGGGCTCTGGAGTTTGAAGCCAACCTGGGCAACATGAAGAGACCTACCCCATCAAAAGGAGAGAGAAAGAGAGAGAGAGAGAGAGAGAGAGAGAGAGAGAGAGAGAGAGAAGAGGAGAAGACAAAGAGGAGGGACGAGGGATAGAGAGACAGCTCTATGAGATGGTCAGGAGCACTGACTGCTCTTCCAGAGGACCAGGGTTCAATTCCTACCACATGGCAGCTCACAACCATCTGTAATTCCAGTACCTGGCGATCTGAAACCCAGACCTACATGCAGGCAAAACACCAATACACATTTAAAAAATGATAATAAAAACTTAAAAAAAGAAGGAATAACAAAGTGCTTTCTAGGAACTGCAGGAAAACATGGATTAAAGGTGTGTGCCAATTTAAATAAACAGTTACCTGTTTGTTTATTTAAATGTCTGAGTTAGTTCCCCATGTGTAAACTGGGATTTATCATGTTTCTGTCTTGGCGTTTTCCTGATAAATAAATTAGAACACTGTGAAGCCTTTAGGAGAGTCAAGAAAGCGCCCAGGAAGCGGAGCAGCTGTATTCTGCTGCTTGTTATCAAGAGGGGTTATGGGTAAGAGGGAGAGCGTTTGAGTGAAGGTCTATGGGCGAGAGGACCTTCTGTTCCCTCCCCAGGAGCCTCGGCTTTAGTGGAAGAAGGTAGACAGTAGCTGAGGGCTTTCCATGGTTCTCTTCCGCGTTAGTATAGACAATCCAATACTGCATCCTGTAGACTCAGGAGCTCCCTCTAGTGGCAGTCTCCAGAGACTGTGGCCTTAGGTTCTGGTTTTATTCAAGGGAATGAGAGGCTGGGGGAACATATGAGAGAGACAAGGAACACTAAGGAATAAAAGTTAAGTACTTAGTCTGCAGGAGATTATTAGAGGACGAGACCAGGGGTAACCTCAAGATGGCATTCTGTTTCTTTTCTAATTTTGTTTTGGTTTTTCGAGACAGGGTTTTTCTGTGTAGCTTTGGAGCCTGTCCTGGAACTCGCTCTGTAGACCAAGCTGAGCTCGAACTCACAGAGATCCATCTGCCTCTGCCTCCTGAGTGCTGGGGTTAAAGGCACGCCACCGCCCTGCTTTGTTTTGTTTTGTTCTGTTTTGTTTGAGGGGGGGTGTCTTTCCATTTCTTAACGCAGTCTGGCCACAGGACCTTCACATTGGTTTCCATTTCATATATTCAAGTGGCATTTCTGCAACATTTGGTTTCAATCCAGACGTCATCTCTTTAAGTAGTTGTGAGTGAACACTCGTGAAATCGTAACCCTGCTTTAATTTTCTTCATACCACTTATCACCATCTGAATTGGTTTTTCTATTGATCTGTTATCTTAAAACACAAACTCTAGGGGCTGAGGAGGTAGCTTATTTGGTGGAGGGCTTCCCTAATATGCACAAAGCCCTGGGCTTGATCTCTAGCACCGCGTGAACCAGGTGTGGTGACACAGTCTGTAACCAACACTCAGGAAACTGAGGCAGGAGGATCAGGACTTCAAAATCATCCTTGGCTACATAGCAAGTTTAAGGCCAGCCTGGGCTACATGAGACACCATCTCAAGAGGCTAACAGTCAATGCATGTAAGCAGATAGTTTGGTGTATAGCCAGCTCCATGGGGGAGACTGCTTAGCCTTGGTTAGCCCCTAGGTTTGATCCTAGCACTGCAAAAGAAGACGAGAAGGTAGAGGTAGGAGCTAGACCACTTGGTGACTAGGTGAACTCTCGGGGGCGAGGTTTGTATGTAGGGGTAGCAAGGGAGTGGCACTTACACAGAGATTCAACAAGTCGACTAGAGAGTGAATGTCTAGGGGCTGGAGAGATGGCTCAGTGGTTAAGAGCACTGGCTGCCTTTCCAGAGGTCCTGAGTTCAATTCCCAGCAACCTCATGGTGGCTCATAACCATCTCTTCTGTATACATAATAAATAAATCTTAAAAAAATAAAGTGAATATCTGTCGGGCATGGTGGTTCATTCACTCCTATGACCCCAGCACTTGGGAAGTTGAGGCAGAAAAACTGCGGCAAACAAGGCCACATATTAATTTCCAGGTCAATCTTGGCTACAGAATAATACCCTGTCTCAAAAGAAAAAAAAAAATCTCATAGTCAGACATCCAGACCAGGGGAGAGCCCAGGAGAGAAGAGTCACAGGAGGCAGCTGTGTAATAGGGATCCAGCATCAGAGGCAGTAGAATCGGGGAGCCCAGAGGTTCTCCAAAATAAATAAATTACTGGCCTGTCAGACTTCCTGTTAGGGTCCTGCTTGCAGAAGGACTCCCACCTCCCTAGGAAAGGGTGACCCAGTACTTCCTTCCCTGGACCCCAGCTCTGTCTCTCCTTCAGCCACTCTTACCATCTCAAGGTCCCTTCTTCCCCACTGTGGGGTGCTCTCCAGGGTAATGTCCACATAGTCCCCTTGGGAAGTAGCACTCCAGGGCTTTTTTGAGAATGACAGTCCAGAAAACCAGGCCAAGTGCCATTTTCTGGGAAAGGGCCATAGTTCAGGAAAAAGTCACAAGGGAATTCTGGAAGTTCCTAGTCAGTTCTGGGGACTGAGAAGGCCTGAAGGAGAGCCTGGGAGCCCTGTGGCAGCGAGGTATGCCAAGAATGCTTCACGGGAAACCTTCCCATATAGGATGCAGCTGAGGCTGGAGCCAGGTCTGGCTATCGTGGTCGCCGCTCCCCTCATAGCCCTCACGAACGCTTTGAGGGGCTCACGGTGCTCAAGGCTGCTCAGGTAAGAAAGAGCAGGCACTCTGGCCTGGTCTGACGCCCAGGACTTGGGAAGAGGGGCTGTGTCAGGAGGCTGAATATCAGGCCTGGGTGTCTGTGGAGGAATTCTCTGGGGACCTAGATCACTGCATGCTTGGTCCATCGTTGAGAAAGGGTGTATTCGGTGACCTGGGGCCCTGGTGTTGTCATGGGTTTGCTGGAAGGAGACGTTTGGGCTACCGGACACACAATAGGATGGTAGTGTCAGAGACACAGGCGCTAACGCTAGACCTGCTTTTCCCACCTCTCCCTGCCTGCAGCTGGCCCGGGCTGGGACTGTGGGCAGGCCGGGTGCTAAGCTGCTTCTGGAGGTGAGCGAACGAGTGCGGGCCTTGACTCAGGCTTACTTCTCCCCGGAGCGGCCACTGCATCTTTCCTTCACCCACCTGGTGTGCAGAACTGCCATAGAAGGTAACCACCAGGGAACCCCATCTGTATGGGTTCCGTCATTACTGCAGAAAGCCCCCTGCTGGCCTAACTGGGGACGGGGAGCTTCTCTGTTTGTCACCCCAGAAGCTCCGGGCACGGACCCACCAGGAGGCCCATTTAGTCACTAGATGGGTTACATCCTAGGTGAGCAAGAGCAGCGCATGGACCTGAGTCACCCGGTCCACGCAGACAACTGTGTCCTGGACCCTGACACTGGTGAATGCTGGCGGGAGCCCCCAGCCTACACCTATCGAGACTATAGGTGGGTAGCCTCTCTGGGGACTGGCAGGTAGGCACACAAGGCCCAAAGGCTGTCTTGGGTCTGGGTGGGGCTCTCATTGCCTCCTGTCTTCTCTGCTTTCCAGTGGGCTCCTCTACCTCAATGATGACTTCAAGGGAGGCGACCTGTTCTTCACACAGCCCAACGCCCTCACTGTCACGGTAGGGGGTTGGGGCAGAGGGCCCAGCTGTGGGGTCAGGATTCAAAACAGAAGCTCTCAGAGGCAAATGCAGGGAAATGGATGGGGCCACCTTAACCCTGTCCCCTCCTGCCTCTCTAGTCCTGCTGGTCACTGGACCACATTCAAGGTTTTCTGCAGACGTTTATTGAGCCTTGCAGGAGATCTCTAAATGGTCCCCCACCCCATCATCAGGTTGGCCTTGCCTCCTCAGGGTGTCTGAGCATAGCCAAGCACAGGATACACACTTGTAGTCCCAGCTGTTGAGGAAGCTGAGGTTGGAGGTTTGCTTAAATCCAGGACTTCAAGGCCAACCTGGACAATTTATCAAGATACCTTGTAAAAAACAAGCAAACAAACAAACAAACAAACCAATCAGGGGCCAGCGAGGTGGCACAGTGGGTGAAGTTTCTCACCCGTGAGCCTGACAGCTGGAGTTTGCTCTCTAGAACTGACATGGTGGAAGGAGAACCAGCTTCCACGCGTTGCCCTCTGACCTCCACAGTATGCTGCACCATTTACCCCCTCCTCCAATAAACGTAATAAAGACTTAGAACAAAAACAGAGCAAGGAAGGGCTGGAGAGAGGGCTCAGGGGTTAAGAGCACTGGGCTGCTCTTCCAGAGGACCTGGTGTGGTTCCCAGCATCCACATGGTGGCTCACAACCACCTCTAACTCCAGTCTTAGGCATCTAACTTCCTCTCTGGCCTCTATAGGCACCAGGTACAGACGTGCACATGGAGACGAGCATGCACATAAAGTACAATTATAAAATATATTAAAGAATAAAACCAAGGGTGAATGAGTCCTGTGTCCCTATTCTAGGGGTCTGAGGACTTAGCCCTTCCTCCCTCATGGCTAGGCAGCAATGGAGCTAGCTAGTAGCACAGGCTAGCACAGGGACAGACAGGTCCATTAGCCTAGACTTCATGTTGGGGTTCTTAACACTTTTGAAATTCCCTTTCCTAACTAAGGGTGATAGTAATAGTACCGATCCTTATCACATTATTCCTATTATTATCATTATTATAAACAGGGGCTTGCTACATAGCCCAGATTAGCCTTGAATTGACTATGCTGCTAGCCCTGGCTGCTCCTGAACTTAAAGCAATTCTCCTGTCATGGCCTTCTGGGTGCTGAGATATAATCTCAGCATGCACCACCCCAAGTGGTTGACTTTTATTTTTGGAGATAAGAACTCATGGTCTAGCCCTAGCTGGCCTGGAACTCACATGTAGACCAGGCTGGCTTTGAACCAGTGTTGGGATAAAGGCATGTGCCACTTTGCCTGGCTTTGCACACACATACTATGTGGAGTGCAGGTGTGTGCACCTGCCACGGTGCACATGTGGAGATCAGAACGCAACTTCAGGCGTCACCCTTACCTCCTGCCTCTCCCTCACATCTGGGTGTGGGGCACTGGGATTCAACTCCAGTCCTTCATTTGGCTTTTGTGTGGGCACTGGGGACCCAAACTCAAATCCTTTTACTTACACAGCAAGCACTTTACCCACTGAGCCATCTTTCCAGCACTATGAGAAGTAATTTTTAAAAAACTATTTTATGTGTGCATCTGTGTGTGAATGAATGTGCAAGGGGTGGGTGGAGGGGAGGGTGCATGTGCCACACACAGCTCGTGTGTAGAGAACAGAGAGCAACTTGTAGGAGTTGGTTCTCTCCTTCCACCATGTATGTTCACACATGTGTGTTCACCATGTGTGTTCACACGTGTGAACATATGTGCTCAGGTTGTTGGGCTTGGTGGCAAGCACCTTTATACCCTGAACCGTTTCTCTGACCCTATAAAAAGTAATTTATATTATATGCTTTAAAAAATGAGCCAGTGCCTTGTATTAATAAACAACTAATGAATGCTAGGTGTTGCCATTGCCCTAGTCCTTGAGTGTGGTGACTTCTATACCTGGGCCTAGAAGTGGGAAGAAGAGGGGCAGGCATGGCAGATATACACTGTAATCTGATCGTTAGGGAGCTAGGCCGGACTGTGCTACAAAGAGGCATTCTGCCGTGCTCTTCATCCTAGAGGCATAGGCACAGTGGAGCAATCGCCTACACTTATGTACAGTCTAGGATTTCCCAGGTGGAACTGCATCTAAGATCCTCGTCCCCTTCCATCTGGGGCTGCTCCGGGGCCCTCGGATTGCTTCACTCCAGGCTCATGGGGTTAGGCAGGAGAGGTCGGGGGGCTCCAGGACAGAGAACCCCAGGAGGCACCTGCCCCCTTTGGCTTCAGTCTCCTCCAGCCCCAGTCTTGCATTTTTCCTTCCTGAGTCAAAGCCAGTTTCTCATTTGCCCCAAGCCAGTCCCTGAATGAGGGTGTGAGGAGTAACAGACACGAAGTCTGAGGCTGTGTCCCCCCATCTCCTCAGGCTCAGGTTCGCCCTCGATGTGGGCGCCTCGTGGCCTTCAGCTCTGGTGGTGAGAATCCCCATGGTGTGTGGGCTGTGACGCGGGGACGGCGCTGTGCCCTAGCACTGTGGCACACGTGGGCGCCTGAGCACAGGGAACAGGTAAGGAGGTGAGGGGGTAGGAAGATGTGAAGGGGCGGGTGGGTGGAAGGTCACTACAGGAGTCTGTGCAGGAGTGGGGCTCACAGTGAAGCCGTTGGGTGGCTGAGATGACCCAGGGAAGGTGGCCGCAAAGGACTGAACCAGTTTTATCCACCCCAGGAGTGGACAGAAGCCAAAGAGCTGCTGCAGGAGGAAGAAGAAGAGGAAGAAGAGGAGGAAGAGGAAGAAATTCTCAGTAGAGATCTTTCCCCAGAACCCCCAAGTCATAAGCTTCAGCGGGTCCAAGACAAAGCCGGGAAGCTACTCAGGGTCCGAGAGGAACTCTGATTGCTGAGTCAGCTTCAACTTGTGAGCAAACTGATGAGAAGGCCCCGTGTGACATCAAGGACAGCGCAGCAGGCCCTGTGTGACAACAGGGACGGTGCAGAAGGCCCTGTCTCTTCAGTCAACCATCCTGGGGACCTATGAGGGCCACTAAGCCCTGGGCTCACAAACTTACTACACAGACTTAGCCTAGAGCCCACCAGGCCTCGAAGCCAGGTCTGGCCCCATCTGAGGACAAACTAAGATCATTATGCCTCCCTGAAAGGCATGGCAAGGATTGAAGGCTAACTGCGTCTAATACGGGAGACACAGGAGGAGACTATCCCAGCCTCTCCCAACCTGTGCAATAAAGAACATGAATAATTCCCCAGCCAGGGCCTGGTCTGGCGTATCCCAGCTTCTCTAGTTGCTGGAGGTGGGGGTGGTCAGGGCTGGCCTGGGAGGAGACAGGTGGTGTCTTTGGGCCTCCCAGAGGCGGAGCCATGAGAGCCTGAGATTTGTCAGGGAAATCTCAGCCACCTGCTGCCTCATGCAAATGGACCCATGTGCCCCATCACCACCACCACAGCTGCTCCTTGGGCTCCACGGTTAAGCCCTGTTATCTCTCCCTGAGTAAGGGTGAGAGGGTAGCCTTATTCCTCAGCTCCGACCTTCACAGTCCAGCAAGACCCCAGGAGTCATGTGGGCAAACATGAAGACAGACCCCCATCCTACAGGGTTCCCTTCTCTTTATAGTCCTTTCTTTGCCCGGAAGGCAGGGGCACATCGACCCAGAATCCCCCTGAATCTCCTGTCAGCTCCCCCGGCTAGAATCAGGCCCAGGGGCAGCTGGCTGGGGCTTGTCTAGAAAAAGGATTATCCAGATCAGCCCCTTCTAATCTCAGCTTCTGCCTGTACCCTCTTCCCCCACAGTCCTCATGAGGGAACATGGTTTGGGGTGTTGACAACAGGGTCATCTATCACCTTTCTGTCCTGGCTCCTAGCCTGCTTGCTGAACAGGCTTGCACTGCCAAGATCATGACCACAAGTTAGGGCTAGGGCCTGGGGCCCCTGGAGCTGTGGCTGCTCTTGTTCTGTTCTCCCCAAACCCAACCAGTAATCCTCACAGCTTTTCTCTGATCCGTGGGCCTGATGCTCTTATCTCTGCCGGCAGACTGACCATGGAGGCACCCCTTTATTCCCCCCTTCTTGTGGCTGGATGGGGGCGTGCTCTTCTCTGGCTCAAAGACCTGCTCCTCACCCCTCCAGGTTGGCCCAAGTCTCTGGAAGCCATCCGCCTCCCTCCCTGGCCTCTCCCCCACCCCTGCCAGCTGATTTCATTTGCCTGACGTGGTTGTCGTGGTTGTCGTTGGCCTTACCCTTCCCTGTCAGTTTCCCCCTCCCAGTCGGGGCCAGGCCAGGCCAGCTCCTCTGGCAGCAGAGGGGGGCAGGTGACAGGCAGGCATCGCAGCTGAGAGACTCAGGAGGCGCCTGGGAAACAGAAACCTGGGAGAAGTCCAGCCACAGCCCAAGTAAGAGGGAGCTGGCAGACTCTGCCCTCTGGGATTGGGGGCCCACTGGGAGGGCTCAGGCAGGTCTGGGACTGATGTACGGGACCTAACCCAGGAGGAGGGGAAGCCCCCCATCACTTCTCAGGAATGGGTTGGATGTAAAGGACAGAAACACGGTCCGATGGGGACTCCTCAACACCTATTCCATGTTCCTGGCAGGAGCCAGAACCGCCCCTCGATCTGTGCACCATGGGGGAGATGGAGCAGCTGAGGCAGGAAGCGGAGCAGCTCAAGAAGCAGATTGCTGTAACCCCAGAGCCCTCGTCCTGGGGACCCTGGCAAACAGAGCTCAGGACATGAGGGAGTGTGGCCTGGGAGGGGCTGGGGGACTGGGTCACTCTTGGGTGACACTTTAGAGACCTCTGACCTACAAGGATTCAGAGACTTTAAATTTGAAGCTCACATTTGAGACCACCACCCAACTGCAAAGCCCCGTGTCCACCCATGTGTGAGGTGCATGTACATGCCCCCTATCCTACCACAGCCTCCCTGATGCCTGCTTTCCCTGCAGGATGCCAGGAAAGCCTGTGCGGACACCACCCTAGCTGAGGTGAGACTTTCACCCTTCTGAGGCAGGACGTGAGGGGAGGGAAGGGGAGGGAGAGGAGGGAAGAGCTTCCTGACCAGTGACATACTGTTGCCTCAGCTTTTGGCACATCCTGTCCTTGGAGTGAGGAAAGACACTCATGTATTAATTTAACAAACATCTATTAAGATCTGCTCTGGGTCAGGCATTTGGATGCTGAAGACACAGACACTGGTCTTGTCCCCTTCATCCTTAAACAGTAAGGATGGGAGGGAGCAAGCAGGACTTCTCATAGGCTCGAATTGACAGTTGTCTAAGACTGCATCTCATCAGTTCTAAGATGTTTGCTTCTTCACAGATTTCTCTAAAATTGAGATGCATTTGACAATACATAATACTTTGTTAGCCTAGTGTTTCTTTCTTGGTGACACACAAAATAATACTGTTTTTTAGAACTGACAGTAAGTATCAAGCCTTGCTAGGTGGCACAGGCTTGGAATCCAGCCACATGGAAGGCTGCGGCAGGACTGAAAATTCAAGACTTGCCTGGGCTGCAGAGTGGTTTTAAAGCCAGCCTGTCTCAAAATAAAAAGTAAAAAGTTAAGCTAGGAAAAAAAAATTAAAAAGAAGACATGAAGTTGGGTGGGGGTAGGAGGTGAAGGGTGGATCTGGGAGAAGCTAGAAGTAGGGGTGAATATGATCAAGATGCATTGTGTGCATGCATGAAATTATCAAATAGTTAATAGAAATAGTGTATTAAAAAAGAAACAAGTAAAAGGGTCTGGGGATGTATGTCAGTGGTAGACTCCTAAGCCAGCATACCTGAGACCCTAGGTTCAATCCCCGGGTACTGAGGGGGAAGAAAGAACGTAGAATCGATTGTATTAAATATGTTCGTAAGAGTAAACATCATGAGAAAAGCACTGTGTTAGATGCTTAAATACATAATTCTGTACGATTCCCATGGCAACTCTGTAAGATAATAGGCTCAAGGGAAGATGTGATTTGCCGAAGTTGACAAACTATGATAGACCACCTCTGTGGACCCTGGCAGCTCAGCAACTGGGAGGCTGGTTGTGGTTGGAGGGGTGGAGTTCAACAGGGGCAGTTCCTGGTGAGGGCAATACCTCAGAACCCATGAGTGCTGGCTGGGTGCCACTGGTGTGTGAAGACAGGCACCTGTCAGTCTGGTATCACCTGTGTGTCTCAAGCTAATGTTCAGTGACCTCATACCAGCAACTTGAGCTTGATCTAGGTGGGAATATCTCCCTACCACTCTTCAGTCTGGAGACACAGTGCTAAACACTTACCTCTACCATTGAACAACTTGCCAGAAGCTATCCCAGCACCTGTCTACCACAGGAGGCCCGGTCGCTCCAGGCCGGGGACCTCTTGAGCTGTTTCTGGTCCCCAGCAGGGGCTGCGGCAGACATGTGAAACCCAATACCCCTTTCTCTGCAGCTTGTGTCTGGCCTAGAGGTGGTGGGACGAGTCCAGATGCGGACACGGAGGACATTAAGGGGACACCTGGCCAAGATCTATGCCATGCACTGGGCCACTGACTCTAAGTGAGGATCCAGAGCTGTCTAAAATGGAGGGGGTGGGGCAGGGAGAAGAGGTAGGGATGACACAGGTGCCCTTTCTCCAGGCTGCTGGTAAGTGCCTCGCAGGACGGGAAGCTGATCGTGTGGGACACTTACACCACTAACAAGGTACCAGCCCTTCCTACTGACCACCTTCAAGGAAGGACCCTCCATCCTTCCTAGGGTTGCATGCCTAATCTCTGTGCCGTTTCCTGAAGCTCAGGTCCCGCCCGCCCCAAATCTACCCTCTCCGCAGGTGCATGCCATTCCCCTGCGTTCCTCCTGGGTCATGACCTGTGCCTACGCACCATCAGGGAACTTTGTGGCGTGTGGGGGTCTGGACAACATGTGTTCCATCTACAGCCTCAAATCCCGTGAGGGCAATGTTAAGGTCAGCCGGGAACTCTCTGCCCACACAGGTGAGAAGACCTCTTTTCCTGTGTAGGGGTCACGGAAATCCAGGCCCCTGTCCAGCTGAGACCCTGAGCCAGGGCCCTGCCCTTCTAACCACCTCCAGGTTATCTCTCCTGTTGCCGCTTCCTGGATGACAACAACATTGTGACCAGCTCTGGGGACACCACGTGGTAAGGGTTGAATGCCATGGGTGCTGAGGACTGGAAGGTCGTTCTGTGCTGGGCAACTGTGACATTTCTTTGTGATGGGCTCCTTTCCTCCTGACAGTGCCTTGTGGGACATTGAGACGGGGCAGCAGAAGACGGTGTTTGTGGGACACACTGGTGACTGCATGAGCCTGGCTGTGTCTCCAGACTACAAACTCTTCATTTCGGGCGCTTGTGATGCCAGCGCAAAGCTCTGGGATGTGAGGGAAGGGACCTGCCGCCAGACTTTCACTGGCCACGAATCCGACATCAATGCTATCTGTGTGAGTGTCCCTTCATGTGTGCCCTTGAGGAACTAGCTACCTTAAACCCCCGGATACATCTCTGATCAACTTCCACACGACCTTGAAGCCCTTTCCTTATTATTTCTAAAAATAATCTTACCTTTATAGGATAGTTTGAAAACCAATGACAAGAAATCCCAAGTCTGCTTCACCCTGATTCACTGGTACCACTTTGCCACACATTCTTTACGATTGTCTCTAGACATACCAGCACACACCCTCACACATGCACTTAGCTCCTCCCGTTCTCTGTCTGGCGTGTAGCACTGGAGACGCAACTCAGAGCTTTTCACATCCAAGACAAGTGCCCTACCAGCAAGCTACACCCCAGGTCCTCATTCCTGGGTCCTTTGAGAATAGATTACTCATATCATGGCTCTGTGCCTCTCAAATGCTTCTTGGAGGGCAGAGGAGGGTGTTAGATCCTCTGGAACTGTTGGAATCACAGTTATGAGCTGTCATGCAGGTGGGTGCTGGGATCCAGCTGAACTTGGGTCCTCTGCGAGAGCAAATGCTCTTAACTGTTAAGCCATCTTTCCAGTCCTAAATCATAAGTTAAAAAAAAAAAAATCTCAGGCTGGAGAGTTGGCTCAGAAGTTAAGAGCACTGACTGCTCTTCCAAAGGTCCTGAGTTCAATTCTCAGCAACCACATGGTGGCTCACAACCATCTGTAATGAGATCTGATGCCCTCTTCTTGCCTGCAGGTGTACATGAAGGCAGAATACTGTATACATAATAAATAATAACATTTAAGAAAACATTTTAAAAAAAACCTCCCCTAAGACAAGGTCTCACTATATAGCTCTGGCTGGAATTTGCTATGTAGACCAGGCTGGCCTCACATTCTAGGTGTCAGCCATGACCAATTTTTAATTTTTCTAAAATTATTGAGTGTGTGACTAGTCAGAAAACAGATTTTAGGAGTCTGATCTCTTCTGGGGATCAACCTCAGGTCATCAAGCTTGTATAGCAAGTCCTTTTCCCTACGGAGTCATATGGCCACCCCCAGTTATTAACCCTATTACTTTATTTTCCATACTTTTTTGTTTTGGTTTTTGAGACAGTGTCTCTCTGTGTAGCTCTGGCTATCCTGAAACTCACTCTGTAGACCAGGCTGCCCTGGAACTCACAGAGATCTGCCTGCCTGTGTCTCCCAAGTGCTGGGCTTAAAGGCCTGTGCCACCACCGCCCAGTTTATACATTTTATTTTTGTCAAGATAGAGAATGAACCCAGGTTAAGCTAGAGCTGTATCTCTAGTCCTCATCTTTTGAGACAATCGCAGAGTTGACCATGCTTTACTGGAGCCCACTTTCTCACCCTGGAAGGCTAGCTTTAAACTTGAGGCAATTCTCCTGCCTCAGCCTCCCAAGTGCTAGGATTACAGGTAAGTGGCCATTCCCATCTACAGTATAAGTTTTATGTGTATGAGTGTTTTGCCTGCGTGTATGCCTGTACACCAAGTACACGCCTGACACCTGTGGAGGTAAGGTGTCAGGTCCTCTGGAACTGGAGTCACAGGTGGTTGTGAGCCACCATACGGGTGCCGGGAACTGAATCTGGATCTTTTGCAAGAGCAACCACCGATCTTAACTCCAGCCCCAGTATAATTTGTAAGAACCAAGAAATTCAATATTTACAGAATATTGCAGCTCACACTCAAATATAACTGTTATCTCATAAATGTCCTCACTGCAAGGTTTTTCTATGCAGAATTTCAATCATGTGACCCTGGGAACCCCTGGTGCACTGCTGCAGTCAGGGCAGAGGGGGCCACAAGAACACAGCAGTGAACAGCTGTGCTGCAGCTGGCCACCTCACCCTACCAAGGAGACAGGCAGAGAGACTGAGTCAAGCGGCTTCCATGCCCCATGGGAACCAGGAACCAGGCAGAAAGGTGAGGTTGCCCCAGGTCTGAGCGCTGACCACTGCTTATCTGTATTCTCAGTTCTTTCCCAATGGAGAGGCCATCTGCACTGGCTCAGACGACGCTTCCTGCCGTCTGTTTGACCTGAGGGCAGACCAAGAATTGACCGCCTACTCCCATGAGAGCATCATCTGCGGCATCACATCAGTAGCCTTCTCGCTCAGTGGTCGCCTACTCTTCGCAGGCTACGATGACTTCAACTGCAATGTCTGGGACTCTTTGAAGTGCGAGCGTGTAGGTAAGGGTCTGCCCCAGACATTCCAGCCCTCCCGCCTTTCCTCCCAGTTTCTTTAAGGGGACCCTCTTACCGCTGTTTCCCAATTGTTGCCTAACTTGAGCCTTGGAAACCAACACCGTTTGCTTCAGAAACTAAATCGAGATTCCCCAAACAGAAAGTGCTCTAAGCAGCCCTTCTGCCTCGTGTCGTGCCTGCTCCTTCTGGTCACCCCAGACCAGTGTATCTCAAATGCCAGTCCTTTGTGTACCTGAGATTTAAGGGACAGCCTCGGGGAAGTGTGAATAAGAGTAAACCAAAGGTCCTGGGCCTAGCCTAGGGGCTTGTCTAGGACTGGCACAGTCTCGAGTGAAAGACAGCCTGGCTTCTATCAGGAGCGACCAAGAGCTGAAGGAAAACAACACGTACCTCAGAATCAGACCCCAAATCCTATTCAGTTGATTACTTTCCGAGTTTACCTACACATGTCACTTTTCTGGGCCTTGCCTTGTCTTTTTCTTAAAAACAAACAAAGAACCTACAAACAAAGAACCCCTTCCTTGGATCTATCAAAGTAACCCTGTCCTTCCTCACAGCTTACTGACATTACTAACCAATTTACCCTTGCCCTACCAGAGACTCGAGCTCTGGACAAAGGAACTGGCCTGACAAGAAATCCCTCGGCTCGGGCTAATCCTCCTTCAGCTCCTTAGTCTCCATCCGGGCGGAGCCTCCCCGGGCTGGAGCTTCTGCACATCAGGGGCCTTACACACCTGGGAAAGCAGACCGACTTTTCCTCTCTTCCTCAGGCGTACTCTCTGGCCATGACAACAGAGTCAGCTGCCTGGGGGTCACAGCTGATGGTATGGCTGTGGCCACTGGGTCCTGGGACAGCTTCCTCAAAATCTGGAACTAAGGAGGCTAGAAGAAGAGAGGTGGAAGCCATGAAGATTCTCAGCTGCTTCCTCCTATATTCATCTCTTTAGGGTCAGTCTTCTATATCCCAGGGGCCATTCCCAGTAAACTTTCTTTTGAGAGCAGTAGGGATTATGGGAGTGTGCCTTTGGAAGCATCAGGGACACAAGGGCAAAGAACTGCCCCATTTCCGCCCATGGCCTCCCCTATTCAGAGCCCTCACAGCTTCTCCCTTAATAAACAGGAACAGACCCTCTCAGCCTCTAGGGTCCTCTTGAGCTACCCATAGCCTTTGTCCAGACCTGGAACGGTCAGGGTGCTCAGCTCACGACTGTGGGTGTCACTGCTAGTCCCCTGGCCCTTTCATACTTTCTCCTTTTCTACCTTTCCCCCTTTATTATTAGCTAATAAAACGTAGCATCCTGTGTTGCTAGCTTCCACCCCTTTATGCTACAAGAAGACCGAGGTCCTGTTAACGGACAACAAGATATTACAGGTGCTAGGATAAAGGCTAAGTACTAGGTAGACTGTGGGCAGGAAGAAGGATCAAGGCAGAAGCTGAGGTTTCTTGGGGAGGCACACGACAGCTTGCTCCAGACTACAATCATGTGTGCATGCCTGCATAGGAGCTGGATGATAAAGGGCCTTGGAGGCCACTAAAGAGTTTCAAGTGGGGTATTACCACGATCTTTAAGCTTGTCAGGAAAACTGCTCTTCCAACAGTTTAGGGTGGTAAAATGGAAAGACTGGCCCTCTAGAAACATGAAGCAGGTGGCAAGAAATGCTAGGATGACAGAACTGGGGCTGAGTGTGAAGCTCACTAACAGAGTTATTTGTCTAACATGAGCAAAACTCCGGGTCAACCTCCAGCAACACACACACATACACACACTGACAAGACAGGAGAAGAGATCAGAAACATGGAGTCACCAAGATCTTGTGGTCATACTCACAGATATGCCATTCTGAACAGAAGAATTCAGTATGATAACCAAGGCCAAGACTAATGTCCAGGCAGATAGGTGGGTGAGGGTCTTCCCTATCCACGAGGATGGGGAATAGGCAATGAGGAATAGCTTTAGGGAAAAAAAGATCATAAACTTTATTTTAAGGGAACTAACGCTGAGTGCTTATGTGGCAGCTGAATAAAAGTCTGAAAATTACCAGAAGCAAGTAAGTAATAGCTAAGCCCCAACAAAAGGGGAAGAGGAGAGAGGCGCCAAGGGCAGAGCCTTGGAGAACATCAAAACTTAAGGCATAGAAAAAAGGCTTAGATGTGGCAGGAGAGATATATATCCAGGGCTCATAGACCCCCCGGCTACCATTGTACACACAGAAGACCCAATGCAGCTTTGTCTAACTTCCTAAAGCATCATTTAAAACCATCTCCTTTAATATGAAAGAAACACACAAAACAAAACAAAGTCCAAGTATCAGAGGTGGTAGCCTGGGAGGAGCCAGACTTTCCTCAGTGCTCTTGGGGAAGAGATTATCACCATGCTGGGTGAATCCAGCATGGACCTAGCTCTCCATTAAAGCAAAATGCTGATTTTCCTTGTCATGGTCCTGGCTTTGCTCCCATGCTCCTCCAGTTTTCAGGAATCTTCCAGTTCCAAGGATGACTCCTTCCTTTAGGTCCTTACCATTCTCACTTAGTGGAGAAGGTCGTTTACCCTGCAAAAGGCGGTATGTGAGCCAAGGGCCAGGGGACATGAGGGAGAGGGGAGAGTGAGGCGAGGGCTCCGACTACAATGATGGATACTCAGTGACAGTTTTCACCCTCTTCCTTTACCTGTCGCAATGTCAAGGTCCCAGGGGAGTTGTCATCCTGCAGGACGGTGAGAGGGGATCTCCCTAGCACCTTGCTGTTTGCTTTCCGTCTACTGCGCTTAGAACCTAGAAGAAAGGTTTAATCCAAGTAAGGACTCAGAAATTGGGCTTAGCTATTCTTCCTATACTATCCCAGGATGTGATTCTAGCTTCTTTCCCCTCCATCCTGCTCTTCAATTTTGTACCTGAAGACTGGGGAGTCTCGGGATCTCTTGAGGGCTTGTCTGAGTTCTGGCAGGCAATTATGGTTTCTGTGGATTGTTTAGCTTCCTCCTTGGTAAACACCTGTTTGGAGGGGAGGTCAGTCTGGCTCCAAGGCAGCAACTGGTCCTCTAGGGATAACTGAGTCTCCAAAGGCAGGTCCAGTTCAGGAGGAGATAAAGGTGTTTGCTGGGGCAGAGCTAGCTCTGCGGGGGAGATGGATTTGGAAGCTTCGGCCTCAAACACTTCACTCAGTTCTCTCACCAGGGGACTCTGAGGGTCTAGAGGGAAGAAAGGAAACAAGCTATAGCCTTCTGAGACAAACCAAGGAGGAAAAGAGAGAGGAGAATGGGATGTCTGCTCAGATTGGGGAGGGAGTGGGAAGAACAAAGTCAAGGCAGGAGAAAACAAGCTATGGAGAAGACTGAGACGGAGCTGGGGTGGGGCTCAGAGGTAAAGTGTGAACACAGAAGGAGGGCTGGGGTTCGGCCCAAGTGGGCTAGGGGAGCTGGGCACGGCAGCACAGGCCTGCGATTCTAGCACTCATGCTAAAGCAGGACTGCCTTACTTCCGGAGCAGCCTGGGCTACAGTGTGAGACCTTGTCTTAAAAAAAAAAGTCAGGTGGTGGTGGCACACGCCTTTGATCCCAGCACTTGGGAGGGAGAGGCACACTCCGTGAATGTGAGTTCAAGGCCAGTCTCGTCTACAAAGCATGTTCCAGGACAACCAGGGCTGTTTCGCAGAGAAACCCTGTCTCAAGGGTTAAAAACAGGATCCCCTTAAGTTGCCCTCTGACCTTCACACATGAACTGTGTCAGGTGTCTGTCCATACACGTAAATGTTAAAAAAAATAAAATTAAGTGAGGAGTCCAACAGGAGGCTGGAGCTCCTGGCATGTTCAAGACCTTTGGCTCAAAACTCAGAGTTACAAAAAGAAGCAAATAACAAAAACCAGTAAAACGAAAATGGTCTTGCCGGCACCCTAGATAGGTGTCAGTTTCAGCAGTACCTCCCCCCCCCCCAGTCCGTCACTCACCTGCAGCACCGATCTTCATGGGTGTCCGTGCAATGCCAAGAGTAGGAGAGCGGGGGTCTGGGTCCTGGGCTTGTTTAGGACTGTTCAGCTGGTCTGTTGGCAGACTTGGCTGCGGGGAGCTCTCTACCTGTCAATACCATAAGGTAGAACAAGCCTGGGCCCAGAACTTTATCTCCTCCCCATATTCCCAGACAGAACTGCTAATGCCCATGGATATGCAGATTAAAAAAAGCAGAAAGTTGCCAGACACGGTAGTGGCACACACCTTTCATCCCAGGGATTGGGAGGCAGGGGCAGGTCAGTCTCTGAGTACGAGACCAGCCTGGTGTGCATGGTGAGTTCCAGGCCAGTCAGGGCTTCACAGTGAGACCCAGTCTCAAAAACAAAAACAAACAAACAACAAACCCCAGAAAGTCAGTAAATGAAAAAGAGACCATAAATTTGAAGGACAGCAAGGAAGGGTTTGGAAGGAGAAAAGGGAAGACAGAAATGATGAGATTATATCAGAACCTCAAAAAATAAATAATAAAAGAAGGGCAGGTGAAGAAACTAAGGTTCCAGTGGCAGGGGGATGAGGACTCACAGAAACAAGCTAGACAGAGGCCCACGAATCAAGACAGCTTCTCTGCATTCTCCACCCCAGCCCAGCGTACCTGAATAGGAGTGCGCTGGATGCCGGCGCTAGGTGAACGAGGGTCTGCTACCCGAGCCAGATGCTTGTTGTGTGGCAGAGGCCGCGCTGGAGTGCCTGAGATGCTCTGAGTAGAGCCCATCTCCACGAGCGGTGGGGACGAGGCCCGGCTGTGCAGACAGAGGAAGGGACGCCCGTCAGGAGCGACTCAGTTTACCGCCACCGTGGCGGACCTCTGACCCCAGATTCACCCGATCGTCCCAGTTTCCAGCAGAGGAACCTCAGGGTCGCTGGCCCAGAAACCTCTGAGGGGACAATGAGTGGAGTTGTCTAACGGCGCATTCAGATCTGCTGGAGCCTCGATTTAGGCACTAATTAGCATCACTTACCGGGCCCCAGCTCGACCTCGGGGCGAACACTACCAGCTTGAAATACAACTCCCAAAGCCAGGCGTTTCAAACTTCCCGCCACGCCCCCTGCCCTGACCCTATTGGCTAGGCCGAGGCAGACTTTCATAGGCCAGTTGTGGGAAACGCGCCCTCCAGACCTGAAGGCCATTGGTCTGGAGGATGTCTATCACGAGGGCTGGCCAATGGGGTGAGGACTAGCTTGTATCTCGGTGAGCCGAGGGGCTCTTTTGTTCCGTATCCGCCCGTCAGCAGTAGGCGGGAGACTCTGGGTGTTTCTCAGCTTTTCGCTTTTATTAAACAAAATAGGGAGAGCGAGTTATTCTGCCGTTCGCGCAGAACTGGCTGGAGGCCGAGTTAGGATGGTTTGCCTAAAGCGAGACAGCAATCCTTATTGGTTGACGAAGTTATCACTCACATCTCTCAAAGTCTGACTCATTGGTTACTGCTTTTCAAATACCCAGAAGACAAGTGCCCGTTTGTTTTCCGGTTGGACGAGTCCCTGACAAAATTTCAGTAATCCATGGGGTTAAACAGCCCACAGTTTCTGCTTTTTACATAAAGCCCTATTCTCGAGTCCTTGAATCAGAGCCGCAACTGCACGCCCTCCCCGCGGCTCCACACGCGCGCCCGCCCTGGAAGAGCGCGATTGGCCCTTTCGGCCATCAGTTGTGCCAGGAGAGGTTTTCATTGGCGTTCGCTAAGAGTGGGGCGGAGGGCGAAGCACCAGGCGGCAGGCTGAGGCCAACTGCCGTTCTCGCGCGGTTTGCCTTCAGCGCATGCGCCTAGCGAGTCGCGTTCATTGGACGCGAGAGCAGAAGTGGGGAGGGACTTGGGACAGTGGGAGCTGCCGTGTGAGGAGGAGCTGCTGCCGGTGTCATGGCGGAGCTGAGTGAGGAGGCGCTGCTGTCAGTGTTACCGACTATCCGTGTCCCCAAGGCGGGAGACCGGGTCCACAAAGACGAGTGCGCATTTTCCTTCGACACGCCGGTAAGCGCATTCCCCATGCCCGCGGCGACCACGACTTCCTTCCATCGCCATGGTCATTCGGCCGGGCCTGCAAGCCTTGGGCTACCGCCTCCTTGCGATGCACCCTGGGAGTTGTAGTTTTCCCCGCGACTCTCTGCTTTTGCTTTTCATTATCTGGAGCTGTAGTGTGACTACCATTCCCGGAAGCTATAGCTCTAGCTTTGCCCATTCCTGGTCTCGTGAAGCATTATGGGCATTGTAGTTGCTCCTGTCTCTTGTTACCATTCTAAGATAGAGTTAGAACCTGATCGGCGGACTACATCCCCCAGACGACACCCAGAAAAAGCCTGGAGGTGGTCTTGCACGTTGCGCATGGCTCTCCGGGTTTTGTAGTTTCATGTGGGAGGACTAGGGGCGACTCCCCACTGTTCTGGGTAGGGGTTGAGATTGGGAAGGTGTGGTCCGCAGCTTCTAGTCTGGAAGAGGGCTGTGAAGAAGTCCAGTTTTGGCGAAAAACTGAGTTAAACATCCTCCACTCGTGGTTAATTTGGATAGGGGATGGGGAGGTGGGTCACTGGTAGGGAGGAGGAAAAACACCCAGTGGAAAGATCTAGTCGTTTCTTCTCGGAAGTGAATTATGGCCGCGCCCCCCTCCCTTTTCCTCCGTCCTTCACAGGTTACCGAGACAACCCCTTTTGAAGTATTCCTGGAGAGGGTTTCTTTCTCTGGAGGATGCTAAGGCTCCTTTACCATCTTGCTCCCACTCTTGTCTAGTTAGACAAAGCCACCACCCACACCGTGCTTCACGTTCTGCAGGCTCCACCTCATACCTACCTCCCTTCCCGCAGTTCTGCCTCCCTGTGTCATCCTCAGCTGAAGCCGAGCCTCCGGGCCCGAACTGAAAGGGCTGCAGTTTGCTTGGGATCCGCCCCCCTCACGGCCCCTCCCCTCAAGCGGCTGTTGGGCCCTGCCCAGAGCATTCAGCCAGACCAGCTCATGGCCTGAAAACTGCAAGTCAGAGTGGAAGGCTTCATTAATGCATCCCTAGTGCTGAGTACAGCAGCCTGCTGTGATGCCCACTTCAGGACCAGTACTGTGATTTGTGGTTTGCTTGCTTTGATGTAAGCCCCAGATAATGCTCTGCCCCTCTCAAGTTGGCCTTGGTAGAAATAAAGGAGGACTGCCGGCCTAGAGCACCAGGGTTTTCAATCCGTGCTGAAAGCAGCACCTTTTATTTTCATCGGAAGAGTTAGTTACTTGAGAGTGCCCACTTTCCTCCCAGGAGGGAAAGGAGACAGTGGGTCTGTCTTTACACTTAAAGCAATTTAAAGTTGTTCTTGTCTCCTCCTTAGTAGCTACTTTAAATGACCCAGAAAAGGGGTTTTTTGTTTGTTTTGTAATTTTCCAACACCTTCCCTTTTTCCATTCTAAAACCAGAAATCTCCAGTAGAGCTTTCCTGATTTAGTAACAAAGTCAAGTACTTCAGATTATCTTCTGATTCTCTGTGTAGAATAAGAGAGTATAGTTGACCTCTGTGGTGAGAAATGCTTTGCCTGTGAACAGTGCAGCCTGTCCTGAGGGGTAGTACAGCGTTCTGGTCCACTAACTATCTTAGATAACGACCTAATTTCACTAGCACAGTGGGAAGTGTTCAAGGCCACTAAGCTTTTATTCCAGGAAAAGGACACCTTTGCTCAGAGCCTTGGGTCCGAGACCAGACTCTCTATTCTCCAGTCTCCTCCCCCACTTTCTCACTGTTACAGAGGCAGCCATGCTTAGAAAGGCACTAGCAGACTGGCTTAGCTTTCCCTCCTTGGGATTCAGGATGGGCCTTTGTCGACTGCGTTCTTGATTATGTAGTCTAGCTATCTCAGCGAGTATTGCCAGAGTGTTGGTGGAAGAGATAGCTCAGCCAGGTGTGGTGGCAACACACCTGTAACCCTGGGAGGCTAAAGCTGTACAAAGGTTTCCATCATCCTAGGCTACACAGTGAGTTCCATGCCAGTGTAGGTTATACACTGTGTAAAAACGTGTGGTGTAGGACCGTGTGTCAAAAATAAACAAAGTAACTAAAAAGGGCAGGCTTTGAGGTTGCAGGTTGATGGGGCTTCAGTAGGGCTCTTACTGAGGAGAGGGATGGGGTAGGGGTAGCCAGTGGCTATAAAATGATGGACTTCATGACCTTGATAATCTAGGTTCAGGTTATGCTGTGAGTCCCAGACAAGGTATTTTCCTCTCGTAGAGTGTGGCAAAGGAAAGGTCTGGCTGTTGTCAAGCTCAGGGTTAGGTGTACTGCTTGGTACTGTGTGCTCTGCCCCTCTGGCCTAGGAGGTCTTTTTGTTGATAGGTCTGAAAGTGTAGGCCTTTTTTCTTCTGAATGTAGTCCCTCACACTGCCAGCCCCATTTACTTTCTGGATCTCCTGAGCCCAAGAAGGTGAGCCTCAAAGCCCACTCAATGAACCAGAAGATCAGTAACTGAGGGGTGTTGTTCAGCTGCCTCATGAGCTTGTTGGCTGTTTTCAAACTCATAGAGGATGCTGGGAGATCTTCAGCCATATGTCATGCCCCAGAAGGCTGGATAAGTTGCTAAGAGCCACACAGTGTTAGGAAACCTACAGTTTCTGATTCTAGATCCTTAGTTTCCCCACATGTCCAGGCTTCACCCTGCTTGTGTTTCCCCACTGTGTTGTGCCCTGCAGGAGTCTGAGGGTGGCCTCTACATCTGCATGAACACATTCCTGGGCTTTGGGAAACACTATGTGGAGAGACATTTCAACAAGACGGGCCAGCGTGTCTACCTGCATCTCCGGAGGACCCGGCGACTGGTAGGCCCAGTGGCTAGGGTATGGGCTGGGACCATCCAGACACTTTACACAGGTGCCTGTTTTTTATGTCTGTTCCCTTCTAAGTGAGGGTTGTTATTGCTATGATGAGACACTATGACCAAAAGCAAATTGAGGAGGAAAGGGTTACATTTTATTTGGCATATTCTTCTGCACTCTAGTCCATCATTGAAGGAAGTCAGGACAGGAACTCAGAGAGGGGAGGAACCCGGGAGGACCTGATGCAGAGGCCATGGAGGGGTGCTGCTTATCAGCTGGCTCAATCTGCTTTCTTATAGAACCCAGGACTGCCAGCCCAGGGGTGGCACCCACAATGGGCTGGACCCTCCCATATCAGTCATTAGTTAAGAAAATGCCCTACACCAGTGTTCTCAGCTTTCCTAATGCTCTAATGCTTTGATCCAGCTCCTCCTGTTGCCTTGACCCTGTAACAGTTATCATTGTCACTTCCTAACTGTGGCTTTGCTACTGTTGTGAATCGTAATGTAAATATCTGATATGAAGAATATCTAATATGTGACTCCTGTGAAAGGGTCGTTTGACCCCCACCATCACCAGAGGGGGTGCAACCCACAGGTGGAGAACTACTGCCCCCCAGGCTGCCTACAGCCCGGTCTTATGGAGGCATTTCCTCAGTTGAGACTCCTCCTCTCTGATGGCGCTAGCATGTGACAGATTGACACAGAACTAGCCAGCGCGCCTCTGACTCCCCCATTGTGCTTTGCTTTTCTTTCACCTGCTCTCATTTGTGTCACTAAAACTTGCCATAATTGTTTTTTAATCTTCATTCCATTGTACGGTTAACCGTTCCTTTCCCTCCATCTTCCTCATTTGTTCTGTCCCTGGGCTCATGGCTGCTCCTGGCCCTCCTTTTTTCTTTGTTTTTGTCTTTTTGAGACAGAGTCTTACTGTGTAGCCTTAGCTAGCCTGGTACTCATAGAGAGCCTTCCTCTGCCTCCTGAGTGCTAGGACAAAGTCATGTGCCATCACACCCGGCCCTCTGAACCTCTTTTCATTGCAGAAAGAAGAGGACACTAGTGCAGCCACTGGGGACCCACCTCGTAAGAAGCCCACCCGGCTGGCAATTGGTGAGCTACCTGCTAGAAGAACCCTAAACCTGATCATTGGCCTTAGCGCTGTGGAGGGGACGAATTGGAGAAGAGACAATGACAAATGGTAGTTGCCCTCCTTTCTTTCTTCCCTGTCCTCCCCAGGTGTTGAAGGTGGGTTTGACCTTACCGAGGACAAGTACGAATATGACGAGGATGTGAAGATTGTCATTTTGCCAGATTACCTGGAGATCGCCCGGGATGGGTTGGGGGGGCTTCCCGACATTGTCAGAGATCGGGTATGATTCCCTTACCTACCCAGAGACTCTAGGGCAGGAGGGGCTGCTGTGGTTGTGGCTTGGACAGCACTAACAAAACTGGAGACCAAGGGTAGAAAGGGTCTGTGGGGCAGGGGTTGGGTCCTGCTGACTCTCTGCTCCTTCTAGGTGACCAGTGCAGTGGAAGCCCTACTCTCAGCTGATTCAGCCTCCCGAAAGCAGGAGGTACAGGCTTGGGATGGGGAAGTCCGTCAGGTGTCTAAGCATGCCTTCAATCTCAAGCAGTTGGACAACCCTGCTCGGATCCCTCCTTGGTGAGGCCTGCCTCCTCCCATTTCTGGGCACAATCCCTAAATCAAGGGTAAAGAGGCCAGCCACCCTTGTGCTGGAGCTGGTCAGAGAGAGGGTAGGGAGCAAGACCAGAAAGGAGAAGTGGGGAAAGACAAACAGTGCAGAGTACAGCCAGAAGAGAGAAGAATGGTCTCTTGGACTGGCTGGGGCCTGCAGAGCCCCTTCTCACTGCCACCCCCATAGACCCCAACCCAGAATTCAGCTAATTTTCTTCTCCCTGGGCTAGTGGCTGGAAGTGCTCCAAGTGTGACATGAGAGAGAACCTGTGGCTCAACCTGACAGATGGCTCCATCCTCTGTGGCCGACGCTACTTTGATGGCAGTGGGGGCAACAACCATGCTGTGGAGCACTACAGGGAGACTGGCTACCCCTTAGCTGTTAAGCTGGGCACCATCACACCCGATGGAGCTGGTACTCGCCTGCCCCTCCCCACTTAATGTGTTCCACTTACTCATTTCATATGACATGAATAATACATAAATGTATCCCCTTGATACAAAAATGAAACGATTTAAAATTTCACTGCTACCTTTCACAATCCTATTCCCCTTCCTAGAGACAGCCATCATTATCTGTTTAGTAACTTCTTTCCAAACCTATCTTAACTGTAGTAACTTACGGTACAAGGCAGAATCAGAATCAACATTAAACTAGGTATGATAGTGCACTAGTACATCTGTTAGCCTAGTGCTTGGGAGGTGGAGGCAGGAGGATCAGAAGGTGAAGGTCATCCTCAACTACATAATGAATTTGAGGTCATCCTGGGCTACATAAGACCTAGCTCCAGAATCAGAGAGAAAAAGAAAAAACCCTGCACATGCACATGAACACATACATGCATTTAAAAAGGAAATCACAATCCCACCCTCATCCTATTTGACCCTCTTCCCGCTGACAACCACTCCCAGGTGGGCTCGTTCCTCACTAATGCTCAAGTGAGCCAAGAGGGGGATCCTTACTGGCTGTCCTATGTCCTCTGGGCAGGAGGTAGAATTGGTTTCTAGGCCAGTGCCAGCCTGTGTCCCCTGCCCACATTGTGTCTGCCTTTTGCTCTAGATGTGTACTCATACGATGAGGATGACATGGTTCTGGACCCTAGCCTGGCAGAGCACTTGGCCCACTTTGGCATTGACATGCTGAAGATGCAGAAGGTGAGTGCCTCCTCTTCCTGTGAGTACCAGATTCTCTTTCCTGCCTCTGTGGCCCTTGTGTGCCTGAAGCTGAGTTTACCCAGTCCCCAAGTTGCATGGATTTCTCTTGAAGAGAAGTCTACGGTCAACTGGTCATTCCGTGAATACTACCAAACACTTGTTACATACGGGGCCCTGGGTGAATAAAGTAGACATGGCCCAGGAGTGTGGTGGGTCCCAGTCATGTTCACAAATAAATGAATAATTACAAACTACTGGTTTGAGAGTGGTCTGAGCGATGGATGATGGTGTGACACTACCGTAGTTTGTAGCAGAGGCCCTGGGCTGGCTAGGATGTCAGGGACATTTCTCTAAGGAAGTGTTCTTCAAGTAAAGGTGAGTAGGAATGACCTCAGAATGGGAAAAAAACATTTTGGCTAAGGGAATCTCAGCCATTTCACTCCCTTATTCAAGCAAAGGCCTGGTGACTAATGGATCTAGGATGGTTGCCATTCTGGATCTTAGACACTACATGATATTTCATTCTCCAGGCTGCTAATTCTGTAAATCCTGGGCTATATCTGGGTCTTGCCCTAGACTCTGGGAGACTTCTTGCCCAGTCTAAAGCCCCTTTCCTGGCAGACGGACAAGACGATGACTGAGCTGGAGATAGACATGAACCAGCGGATTGGTGAATGGGAGCTGATCCAGGAGTCGGGAGTGCCGCTCAAGCCCCTCTTTGGACCTGGTTACACGGGCATCCGGAACCTGGGGAACAGCTGCTACCTCAACTCTGTGGTCCAGGTGCTCTTCAGCATCCCTGATTTCCAGAGGAAGTGAGTGGTTCTCTTTACCGCTGTTCTGTGGCTATGTACCTGCGCAACCTGAGTATGCTTTAGTTTTTCCACATTTTTTGATTAAGGACCACGAAGTTGAGAAAATTATTAGTTAACTGAAACCAAATACCTCTTAAAATCTTCGCTCCTCTCCTGGTTGCCAGTCTCTTTCAGCACTGGCCTTAGGCTCTCCTCTTATCTGTGTGCCTGCTCTCATTCTTAGAATAGCCCCTGTGTGGGCTGGAGAAGTAGCTCAGAGGTTAAGAGCACTGGCTACTCTTCCAGAGGTCCTGCGTTCAATTCCCAGCAACCACATGGTGGCTCACAACCAGCTATAATGAAATTCAGTGCTATCTTCTGGCTGGCAGGCATACATGCAGGCAGAACACCGCACAAAATAAATAAATAAATCTCTTTTTTAAAAAACAAAAAGAATAGCCCCTGTTCTACTATGGTAGGTGTGCTGTATTATAAAACTGCCCTTGCACACACTCCCCAGTAATAGAGCAGAAAAGAACAAAAGAATATGACTTCTGTTTCTTCTAATCCTGGGCCGGAGTCTCAAGTTTTCTTGGCTTTGCCTTGGGAAAGAAGCAGGAAAAGTGCCTTGAGCACACTGCATGCTCTCTTTAGTTGAGAAGGGAGGATGGATAGGTTGCTGCAGAGAAATTAACTATAACTCTAGGGAAAACATGATCCTAGGATTTGTAGATGATTTAGTCCTTTGTCCTATTCTTTTTGCCTCCTAGGTATGTAGATAAACTGGAGAAGATCTTCCAGAATGCCCCATCAGACCCTACTCAAGACTTCAGCACCCAAGTGTATGTAGCTAGGACATTTGTGCAAAGGCTGTTGAGAGCATCACAGCTTTCTCCTTTTCTGCACCATGCTCGCCTGGGGTGGGCCTGAGAGACCCGGACAGTTAGCAGCTGTGGAGCTGTGGGCTGTCTCTTGAGCTGAGCTCCTATGCGCCTCAGGTGCGCCCATCCCCACAACACCACACACACATTTTTAAGAGTTGTTCAAGTAAGGTCATGAGCAAGATTGAGGGGAAAAGATGCAGACAGCTGCAAGGATCATCAGTTGACTGACACTAACTGGTTTTCTTGGCTATGCCTGCAGGGCCAAGCTAGGCCATGGCCTTCTCTCTGGAGAATACTCCAAGCCAGCACTGGAGTCAGGTGATGGGGAGCAGGTACCGGAACAAAAGGTAATTTTAGGATTTTGTTCTTCTCAGATTTTAGAATTATATAGGGAAACTAAGATCTGGGAGGTGTCCAAATTAGGTCAGTTGGTGGCTACTGAGTCTCTGTCCTGCCTCTGCCTAGGAAGTTCAAGATGGCATTGCCCCTCGAATGTTCAAGGCCCTCATTGGCAAAGGCCACCCCGAGTTCTCCACGAATCGGCAGCAGGATGCCCAGGAATTCTTCCTTCACCTTATCAACATGGTGGAGGTAAGGATGGGAAGATGGCAGAGAGAATAGTATTGGTTCTCCCATTTGCCTTCAGTTTGTACCCACTTACTTCCTCTCCTTAAACCCAGTCCTGTAATTCAGCAGTCTGTCTGCACTTGGCCTGCCCTCAACTAGTGGTTGCACCTGAGGAAAATAGTCAAGACAAGTGCTGGTCTTTACCCATGATCCTTCTTGTGATAAGCCTAAGTAAGCTTAGAACAACAGCAACAATAAAAGACAAATGAGGGCTGGGAGTGGGGCACAGAGGTAGAACACTTGCCTAGCATGCACGAGTCCCTGGTTCATCCCCAGCCCAAGAATACTTAGTGCTTAGAAAGAAAAGTACAGGTAGAGTATTATGGGGACCAGAGTTGGGGTTAAGGGTGGTTGGCTAGGGAAGGCTTTTACTCTGTCTGTGTCCCTGTGCTCCTAGGTGTAATCTTGTAATCCACTGTTGTTCCCTACTGGCTCCCTAATAAATTTTTTGAGCCTCAATTTGTCCCCTGACTGCCTAGACTTTCCTATCCTGACTGTTTCCCATAGAGGAATTGCCGGAGTTCTGAAAATCCAAATGAAGTATTCCGCTTCTTGGTGGAAGAAAAGATCAAATGCCTGGCCACAGAGAAGGTTAAGTACACTCAACGAGTTGACTACATCATGCAGTTGCCTGTGCCCATGGACGCAGCCCTTAACAAAGGTAACTTGCTTGCTCAGCAAGGCCTTGGTATGAATGAAGGCTAGAGGTCTGAAGCTGGGCCACAGTGGGAGTGGGCTTGTTAGCACTGTTGTAATGAGCAGCAGCGTACATGGGCCAGTGATCCAGTGGGTTTCGGCAGGGTAAAGAAACAGGAATAAAGGGTAAAGCTGAACAGAGGATAAGGACATCCTCTAAGAATACACCACCCAATTCTTTCACCAGAGGAGCTTCTAGAGTATGAAGAGAAGAAGCGGCAAGCTGAAGAGGAGAAAGTACCATTGCCAGAACTGGTTCGGGCCCAGGTGCCCTTCAGCTCCTGCCTGGAAGCCTATGGGGCCCCTGAGCAGGTGGACGACTTCTGGAGTACAGCCCTACAGGCGAAATCAGTAGCTGTCAAGTATGTCCTTTGGCCTGGGTGTGAGCTGCAGGCCTTTGGTGGGGTAATCATCAAAGACATATTTGTCTCTTGGCTGTTTGCTCATCCCTTTTAGTTGAGATCTCAGGGTTAAATCCCCTGGCCCTGGGGGGATTTTGTTCCTGAGGGCACCAGGAGACCCCAGCAGGATAGACACGGGTGATGACTGCATCTGTTACCTTATCCTTTCCTGACACTTCCTCTTTTATAGTGCAGCCTTTTCTCCAGTATGGCCTCTGCACATCCTCCCCATTATGCCAGGGCATAGGCACTTGTGTCAGCTGAAGGGTCATTGGACTTCTAGCAAATAGCTTGCTTTTGGCCACTGGCATGACCTAGAGAACTGAAGAGGTGCTTCAGTTTTAGCGACCAAGTGCCCAGCTTATTGCTGCTTCTGCCAAATAGTCCTCTTCCTGGCTCCTGCAGCTCCTTGTGTAGACCTTTAACCCCTACTCGGGCAAGAAGTGAGGGGAGTATCTTCTGGGATCCTGGACCTTAACTAGAGAGTCCAGATCCAGGTAGAGGAAGGAGCATCCTGGGGTACCAGCACATTTTCTCTCTGCAGGACTACACGGTTTGCCTCCTTCCCTGACTACCTGGTCATCCAGATCAAGAAGTTCACCTTTGGCTTAGACTGGGTGCCCAAGAAACTGGGTATGCTGGTCGGGGTGAGGGTGGCAATGTAGAAAGCCCTAGAACAAGATAGTCTTAACATGTATCAAGGAAACATTCTGTGTAGGAGATAGTCTTAAGATGTATCAAGGAGGGGCTGGCGAGATGGCTCAGTGGTTAAAAGCATTGCCTGCTCTTCCGAAGGTCCTGAGTTCAATTCCCAGCAACCACATGGTGGCTCACAACCATCTGTAATGAGGTCTGGTGCCCTCTTCTGGCCAGCAAGAATACATACAGACAGAATGTTGTATATATAATAATAAAATAAATATTTTTTTTTTTAAAAAAAAAAGATGTATCAAGAAAACATTCTGTGTATGTTTCAAAATGTATCTAGTTTGAAAAGACTGATTAAAACTTTTTGGGGGTTTTTGTTGTTGTTTGTTTTTGAGATAGGGTCTCACAGTGTAACCCTGCCTGGCCTGAATTTTTCTCAAGTGCTGGGATTAAGGGTATGTGCCATGATTCCTAGCTAAAACCATTTTGATAGTTGTGATTTACAACTGATTTTATTAAAATTTTTCTAGTTGATAAGTTTTTATTGTGATAATCTTGAAGCAGATCTTACAGATCTGTGTCTCTAACTTGACATGACTGGTTTATCTTGATTTTCTAGATAAGGAAATTGAGACCTACAGTTGTGTAAGGTGACTGAGAGGCCCCTGGCCTGTCTGTAGCTCAGATGGTAGTAGAAGTAGGACTAGAATATAGGTCCTTGACTCCTAGATCTCCACATGTGTCGCAAGGTTGGAACTACTAAGAGCAGTTCCAGAACATAGGAGGAGCCTGAGGGTCTGCTGTGCCTGTGCTGATGAGCATTAGGGAGCTGCTGAATTCACTCTTTTCCTGCCCTTCCAATTACAGATGTGTCCATTGAGATGCCAGAGGAGCTAGACATCTCCCAGTTGAGGGGCGCAGGGCTACAGCCAGGAGAGGAAGAGCTGCCTGACATTGCCCCACCCCTGGTCACTCCGGATGAGCCCAAAGGTAGCCTTGGTTTCTATGGCAACGAAGACGAAGACTCCTTCTGCTCCCCTCACTTCTCCTCTCCAACATGTTAGTGATTCTTCTTCCTGCCTGTCTCTCTCCCTTACTAATGGGGGAGGGCTTTTCTGTATTTCCCCACCATCCTTTATGTTTCTCCTGTCCTCCCTTTCCAATTTTCTCTGTACCTTTATTGGATATGAAGACTGGCTACAATACTCCCAGCTGCGTTCTTAAGATGGATGTCTGTAGCCTTGGCTAATCTCCTCTATATCTTTGTTGTTTCCGTGGTTTGGCTTGGGAAGGGGTATACTTCTTAAATGGCAGAAAATCAATCCCCTTTGGAATACCAGGTCCGCATTTTGCTTGTGTTATTTTTAGTTTTGATATGAATACCTGTCTGTGAAAGAGAAAAACTTGTAGGTAATTGGGAAAAGGCTAGAGGCTTGGCATGTGAGACAATAAAGGAACACATCGAACCAGTAGCGGTAAGTCATAGTGCCCGCCATTCTACCACAGCACCCATGCTGGATGAATCCGTCATCATACAGTTGGTGGAAATGGGCTTCCCTATGGATGCCTGCCGGAAAGCTGTCTACTATACAGGGAACAGTGGGGCCGAAGCAGCCATGAACTGGGTCATGTCACACATGGATGATCCAGGTAGGCAGAGGTGGGTAGCAGGATGGGACAGGGCCTCCATCCATCCCCCACCCAAACACTCATCCCTTCCGCATCCACAGATTTTGCAAATCCCCTCATCCTGCCTGGCTCCAGCGGGCCTGGCTCCACAAGTGCAGCAGCTGATCCCCCACCAGAGGACTGTGTGACCACCATTGTTTCCATGGGCTTCTCAAGGGACCAGGCCCTGAAAGCTCTGCGGGCCACGGTATGCATGGGCTGCCCCAGCTAAGGACTTGGAGCTCATGGGAAAAAGTGGGGGTGGGAGTAAGGTTATATTAACAGCTTTGGTTAGTGGTACCAAAACCCAGTATAGTGTGGTTGACGCTGGCTGCCCTCGTGTGATTGTGATAGTCACAGTGTTGGTGAGCCTGCCTGACTTGGTAGTAAATGTGATACTTCCCTCCTCTCAAGAACAATAGTTTAGAACGGGCTGTAGACTGGATCTTCAGTCACATTGATGACCTCGATGCAGAAGCTGCTATGGACATCTCAGAGGGACGCTCAGCTGCTGACTCCATCTCTGAGTCTGTGCCAGTGGGACCTAAAGTCCGGGATGGTTCTGGAAGTGAGTGTCTCCAAGCATCAGGGCAAACCTGAGGCTATCTGCTGCACCAGACCCCTCATCCTAGCGCTGTGCCCTCCGATCTGAGGGTTAGAAGCTTTGCCTCTCTGATGGGGCGGGCTTGTGAGGGTGGAATTCTAGGAGCTGAGATACGCTTTGCCCCTTGTTCCCTGAAATTCTTGTCCTGCGTTTGAGCTGTTACTGTCGCACGGGAACATTGCATTTTCTCCTCTGCTTTATCATCCTTTTCTTCCTCAGAGTATCAGCTCTTTGCCTTCATTAGTCACATGGGCACTTCTACTATGTGTGGTCACTATGTCTGCCACATCAAGAAGGAAGGCAGGTAAGTGGCTAGCAATATGCACTGTGAATGAAGAGGTGCTGGTGGAAATGTGGAAGGGCAGCCTGGAAGTCCTTAGAATATTTGTGGGAGAAGGCAGGGGAAAAATGCCTCCACATGGATAGGCAAGCCATATCCCAGGGCTTTGCTTTTGTAAATGAAGTTTTACTAGTCCATAGTCATCTGCTTGTTTATGGATTGCCTGTGGCAGCAGCAAAGTTAAATTACAGCAAAGACTATAATTACTCAGTGAAAATGCTGGCTGATCAGTAGCTGTGTGTGGCTCATGGCTGCCGTGCTAGCATTGGAAATGGAGCCAGGTGAACCAGTAGTTGAAGCTCATCCTTGGCTCCATGGTGAATGAATTAAGTGAACTTGAGCTGTATGAGACCCGGTCTCCCAAGCGGGTATGGTGGGCTATAAAGGTGCTCATTGGCTAAGAGCACAAGACCTGCTTCAGTTCTGGGCGCCCAAATGGAGGCTAACAGCCATTGTACGTGACTCTACTTCCAGGGATCTGGCACCTTCTGGCCTTCATGAGCGCCGTCACTCATGCGCAGACACCCAAACACACTTTTTTTGGTTTTTCAAGACAGGATTTCTCTGTAGCTTTGGAGCCCGTCCTGGAACTAGCTCTTGTATACCAAGCTGGCCTCGAACTCACAGAGATTCACCTGCCTCTGCCTCCTGAGTGCTGGGATTAAAGGCGTGTGCCACTACCACCCGGCTTAAAAATCCTTTTTTAGAAAAGAAAAAGGGCTGGAGACATGGCTCAGCAGTTAAGAGCTCTAACTGCTCTTCCAGAGGACATGAGTTCAATTCACACCAACCACATGGTGGCTCTAACGAGATCTAGTTCCATCTTCTGATGTGCAGGCATACATGTGGGCAGAATACTGTATACATAATAAATAAATAAATCTTTAAAAAAAGAAGAAAAGGAAAGAGGGATAGAAAACATTGGTCTCTCTAGTTTCTCCAGCTTCACAGAAATGGGTGGAAGATGATTATAAAATACAGTCCAGGCTGACAAGATCTTAATGAGTAAAGACACTAGCTGTCAATCCTTACAGCCTAAGTTAGATTCCCAGAACCAGAAAGCTGACCTCTGGCCTCTAAACACACCTTGGTTCAAATGCATATTAGTGCAAAATAAATAATTGTAATTTATGAAAATACAATCTGGATAGGCATGGTGGTGCATACCTTTAATACCAGCACTCAGGAGACATGGAGGCAGTTGGATCTCTCAGTTTGACACCAGCCTGGTCTATAGAGTGAGTTTCAAGACAGCCAGGGCTGTTACACAGAGAAAAGGAAAAAAAAAAGAAAAAGAAAAAAACAAAAAACCCTGACCAAATGTATTCCAGCATTATGGATGCAGAAGTAGATAGATCCTTGAGTTTGTGGCCAGCCAGCCTGGTCTACATAGTATTCCAAGACAGCCAAACTGTTGGGATCCTGTCTCTAAATAAATACATAATCTGACATCAAATGGGAACTGCTGCGTATGGGATTTTAAAGCTCCTTTCAGACTCCTAGCTGGAATGTAGATTTGGGAATCACAACATAGAAAGAAGGAGGTTGGGATCCTTGCCCAGAAACACCTCAGGGATCTCAGGTGGGCACGAGAGATGAACATGATGCAACTTGGCATGCCCATTTTGTTATCTTTCTCTGTCCCTTCCCACCTCCCAGATGGGTGATCTACAATGACCAGAAAGTGTGTGCCTCCGAAAAGCCACCCAAGGACCTGGGCTACATCTACTTTTACCAGAGAGTGGTCAGCTAAGAGTCTGCCCTTAACCCTTACCACTTTGGGCAGGGGACAGACCTTCTGGCATGAGGGACAGGGTTTGAGGGATGGACTTCAGCCCCCTGCTCTGTACCCTTTTTCTTTTTGTCCCCAGCAGCTGGAAAGAGCTGGAGGCTATTGGAGAATGGCCAAGCAAAGAGGAGGGGTACTCAGTAGACTTTGGGGATAGAGCAGGGATGGGACAGGAAGAGGCCAACTGCCTGTCCACACTGGGACCTTGTTGCTTCCTTCCCCTACCCCTGAAATCCACAGTGCTCTCTGCTTCTCTGTGATGGCCCAGCCCCTGGAGTGGGGAGGGGTCTTATCTTTGTGTGCGTGGGTGTGGCTTTATGCATCCTTCCTGGGGAGGGAGCGACTGTGTCTCTCCTTCCCTTAAAGTGTTTGCTCCCTTGTGGTTGGGCAAAGAAGGATATGAGGGAAATAGGGACACCTTCCACCCCTTGCCCTTCTGCCTCAGCCTCCCATTCTGTCTCCTCGGTCCTCTGGAAAAATGCCAAAATACATGATGTGAATAAAAGTACAATGACTGGCTGCTTTTGTTTGTTTCTTTATGGGGAACTTACTTTTCTTGGGGAGCATGTTCAGAGGCCCAGCTGGGGTCCTTTGCCTGCCTCCACCCCTGGGCAATTCTGTCTCTAGTTCTAAAGTGCTCAGAAAACGGACTGTATGTGTGTGTGTGGGGGGGGTGCGGGGATAATAAGGGAGAAAGTCCAGAAGAGTGACTGCATCCCCCTACTGCTGACTATGGAATTTGATCTGGCCCCACTGTAACTGGAGAAAGGGGATCTAGAGCAGGCGGTGGCAGTCCATACTGGTATTAGCTGACAGGCCTTACAAGACAGCAGCCCATCTGCCCCTCCCTTCACACACACACACACACACACACACACACTAGTATCCCACTCTACTCCATTTGGCCAAGACAAGAGGCCCAGCGACGTTTGTGAAACACTTGGACCCCTTCCCTTGTGATTGCTGGGAAGGCTCCTCAACCATGGCTCTGCCTTGTGCTGTGGGGGAAGGGGACTTTGAGTTGGAAAGGCGCTCTCCGCCTCAATGAGACTGGTTCAGAGCCATGTTGCTCTCAGCTCCACCGGGAATACCCTTCGGTCTTCTAAAATCACAAAGTTGGTTTCCCTGAGCACGAGGCTCAACATCTCAACTGTCGAACAATAGGCGGGACGTTTGAGCTCCCGGAACCCCTTCGAACGTTGCTACAAGAAAGGAGAAACGTCAGAATATCGAAACACCGGGAGGTGGATAGGCGCGGGGGGGGGGGGGGGGGGGAGGGGCGGGGGGAAGGCCTAGCAGCAAGGGGCCGGGCTAACCATGGCGGAGGGCGGGGAGAAGGAGGAGTTCTGCTTCACAGCGCTCTATATAAGTGGCCAGTGGCCAGGGCTGTGCGCTCGTAGTGACCTTCAGCCAGCCAGTCCCTGCGCAATGGCGCCCTCCAGGAAGTTCTTCGTTGGGGGCAACTGGAAGATGAATGGGAGGAAGAAGTGCCTGGGAGAACTCATTTGCACCCTGAACGCGGCTAAGGTGCCGGCAGACACCGGTGAGCTCCATTTGGGAGCGGCGGCTCGGCGGCGGGGAGGTGGAAGGAGGAGAACGGGGGAGAAGATCGGGCGTGGCAGCACCTACTCCCTTTCCTTGTGGACCTGGATGCTGGCCTGGGGACAAGGGCCATTTGGTGTCCGGGAAGCAAAAGAGGCGCTGAGGTTGGAAAGGCTTTGAAATAGTGCCCTGGCCCTGTGGAGCCGGAAAGGAATTCTTGGGGTGGGGGCTGGGTGGAAGGTAGCCCCTGGGAGTAGACCGGGGCTGCACCAGCTAGGGGCCGCGGTTAAGAAGCGGAACCAGTGTCCGGGTGGATAACCGAGGAGAGTGGCACGTGTCCTCCAGAGTGTGGAGGAGGAAGCTGAGCTTGCGCGGGCTCCCAGCTACCTGCCCCTTGTTCTCTAGATCCGTGCGTCTCTGCACGTAGCCTGAAACTCCTCCCCCGCGTCGCAGCTAGCTTCGGCCTCTGAGCTGGGGGCTCCTACTTCTCTACCCCTCCACAGCCTGGGCCACTGCTGCCTTCCTCTAAGGGACTGAGCAGGTGCCAAACATGCTGAACCGTTTGGGAATGAAAAGCTATCCTACCGCTCTCCGCAATCTGGAAATAGGAAAACACGAGGTCTCTGGGAGCTGCTCAACTCCCTGCTGCTCACAGACTCTATCCTCCATCCTTCCACCTCCTACCCACCTAAAAGAACCTTGAGAATGACCAAAGGGTGTTGGTTGTCTGCTCGTTTATTTCCCAAAGAGCCCAATACAAACCCCAGTAACTGGCCTGTCTTCTTAAGCTAAAAATCCTTGCCGCGTTGGAGAAGTGGAGATGGGCTATTTTAGAAAGGATTGGCCCCCGGAGAATGCTGACTCTAGGAGGTGCCCATTCCCAGAATAGCCTGAGGAAATTAGAGCCACGGCTGTTAAAAAGAGCAGAGGGCAGGGTAAGGGCCGTGGCCTATCAGGAGCCTTAGGAAAGCTTTGCGATTGGTACAGGCCCTGCCTGGGCTGTAGTAGACAAAGGTCATCTTTCTGGAATGAAAAAGGGAGGAAAATAGAACCAAGAAAGCGAAGGCATGACAGTTAGCCTGGAGAATGAAGGCTTTCTTTGATCTCATTTTCAGAGGTGGTTTGTGCACCCCCCACCGCCTACATCGACTTCGCCAGGCAAAAGCTAGATCCCAAGATTGCTGTGGCTGCGCAGAACTGCTACAAAGTGACCAATGGGGCCTTCACTGGGGAGATCAGGTGAGCCGGAGGCAGAGAGGGGCGTAGAGGGCAGTTTTCTTGTAGGCTCCTTGCTGAACCTTGGTGTTTATCTGTTTGTTTTAGCCCTGGCATGATCAAAGACTTAGGAGCCGCATGGGTAGTGCTGGGGCATTCGGAGAGAAGGCACGTCTTCGGGGAGTCCGATGAGGTCGGTAAGCAGGAGAGGAGGTAGGGGATGCTTTCATCCAAGAGGGCTGGCTCACTGTATTTTTTTCTTCAACAGCTGATTGGGCAGAAAGTAGCCCATGCCCTAGCCGAGGGGCTTGGAGTGATCGCCTGCATTGGGGAGAAGTTAGATGAAAGGGAAGCTGGCATCACCGAGAAGGTCGTTTTTGAGCAAACCAAGGTCATCGCAGGTATGTCTGGAAAAGGACCTTTGAGCCTAGCAAGAGCCGCCGAGATGGGTGGGGAGGTCAAAAACCCTGCAGCCTGCCTGATTGTGTTGAGCCAGGAAAAGAGAGAGAGCGATTTGCGTGGTCCTTGCCACTTCTGTTCCTGCAGAAAGCAGAAACTCTACCTTCAAAAGTCACTAGGGGCTGGCGCTTACAGCCAAGGCTGAAGGCCTGTTTGATTCCCCCAAACCCACATGGTAGGAGAGAACCAACTCCTGCAAGTTGTCCTCTGGCCTCCATATGTGTGCCACATGTATACACACACACACACACTCACATATAAATTGTTTTTAAAAGAAATAGGTGTTTTAAAAAATTTAAAAAAAAATAGAAAAGGCCCACCAGGGGCAGCAGGCCATTACTGTTAGACCCTAGAGAGCTTTACTGGGCAGCTTCCTCCTCTTCACTGTTCTCACCCTGATCTCTGTCCTGCAGATAATGTGAAGGACTGGAGCAAAGTGGTCCTGGCCTATGAACCTGTATGGGCCATTGGTACTGGCAAGACTGCAACACCTCAACAGGTAACTGCCCAGAAACTCTCCAAGAAGAGTGACTTCCCAAGGATTCTAGACCTGACTGGGATGGAGCCTTGCTATTCTCTGATCCCAGGGCTTTTCCAGAAACTAAACTCTGTCCAAGCACCAATGGGGTTTTTTGTTTTGTTTTGTTTTGTTTTTTTCTCTTTGAATGAACAGGAAGGGTCTTACTTAGTCTACCTTCTCTTTCTAGGCCCAGGAAGTGCATGAGAAGCTTCGGGGTTGGCTGAAATCCAATGTCTCTGATGCGGTGGCTCAGAGCACCCGAATCATTTATGGAGGTGAGTGGGTCTGGCTCCGGCCAGGATAGAAATGGGCTAAGATCGACTAAGGCCCCACAGAGGTGGGGTTTAAGTGGATCACCCATCCCTGACCAAGCTGCCTTCCTGTTTGTTACAGGTTCTGTGACTGGAGCAACCTGCAAAGAGCTGGCAAGCCAGCCTGACGTGGACGGCTTCCTCGTGGGTGGTGCTTCCCTCAAGCCTGAATTTGTGGACATTATCAATGCCAAACAATAAGCACCGTCCATGCTGCTGCCCTCTGCCAGGCCAGGACTAGGTTGCCCAGAAGCTTAGAACAGCTCCCACCAGTCACATGCTTCTGATGTCATCTGCCTCATCTTGTGTCCTAATCCACGCTGTATCTTCCCGAACCTTTTACACCTCCCTGTAATGGTTGGGACCAGACCAATCCCTGTATCACCTAATACAATGGTTAGAATGAAATACGTCACCGGTTTCACCAAGGCTCGGGGAGGAGGGCAAAACAAGTGGAACTGATTCTGTCCCTTCAGGCAAGGCAGGAAAGCGAAATCACCTTTCCTTCCCTTCTCGATGTACACTAAAGTCGAGATCCTCTCGCCCTGAGAGGCCGGGGCTGTTCCCCTCTCCCACCATGCCGAAGCCCTAGTATTGTGTTTGTGAACCATCTTACATGTAAGGGAAATAAACACCTGGCCCGAGCTTTGTAGTTTGTCATCTTTGTCGCATGTTTCCATACGATTTCTTAGACAGTGGCAGGACTCTGGGGTTCAGGGTGGAACAAAACAAAGCAGGCTCTGACAACACATCTCACTTTTACTTGAAAAACATCTTTTGTAGCAGGCTACCACAGCCTTTAGGTCCACTTCCTTGTCTTGGCCCTCTGTAATGGTTAGTGAAGGCGCCTAGCCTCTCCTCGCCTCAGCTTCACTGGCTTTTACGTTGTCGTTCTAGGTCGATGGTGCGCCTCCACCTGTCCCCACCGTGCTGATGGCCAGGTGCCGGTATGAAAGGGTCATTTGTAGAGCAGGTAGCGCTTCATGGCAGGGGGCAAAGGCAGGGTGGAGATTTGGCCAAGTCGGGTATCCCCCAGCGCATGGCGCACACACAGGCGGCTCAGGTGCATAAGGGATTGTGGTTCCTCGGCTGAGAGAAGGAAACAAGGTCAGTAGAGATGCAGTTGGCAGTCAGACATCCTCAAACTCTAAGGTCCTGCTCAGGCTCCCTTAATCCTTCAGTTCTGCCTCCACCTGACGAGATCTAAGGCTCTGAATTTCCACACCACACAGCCAGTAAGGCCTGGGAGTGAAGCTAGTTATTCAAGTGACAAGCCAAAGTGATTTAAAGCCCCCTTCCTGTGGCCCAAGCATGAGTTTCCATCCCAAACCATTGCCAAGAGTGGCAATTCTCTCCCCACACCTAGGCCAGGTCTCACCTCTTCTCTCGCCCATGTAGCGGATGCGGACCTGGCACTGGCCCCAAACAGCGCTTACAGAGGGATAGAGGGTCCTGCCCTTCAGTCCACGGAAGGCTGGTCCCAGGTAGGTGCCCCCAATAGAGTAGCCCAGAGTCCCCTCTTCCATGTCGAGAACCACCAACAGTCTCTCTGGCACCACTAGCTGCTCACCCTGAGGTACGGCTGGGTACTGGGGAGCCTCCAGGCCCTTACTCTGATGATACAATTTGCCCCGCCCAATATCCCAGCCCCACGACTCGCTGTTGCTGCCCAAAAGCGCCGCATAGTGGTCAACCTGTAGCGGGGCGAGAGCAGTGGCCACGCCCACCACGGCGTGTGTGCCCCTCTGCTCCAGGGGCCAACTGATCTCCCAGGCATGCAGGCCCCTCGAGTAACCCTTCTTTCCCCGGACCCCATCGGTACTTTGGGCTACAGGGCGCCGCTCGAAGCACAACCCCCCTTCCTTGACATCGATGTTCTCGGAACAATCCTTGGGATTCCAGCCGTGGCACCGTTGGGCCCCTAGGTCAGGAGGGGGAGCAGACAGGAGCTCCTCCAAGCCCTCGGGAGGGGAGAAGTCAGAGTACAGAGCCTGCGAGGTGGGGGTGCTGCTGCTGCCCCTTGCAAGGGCCGTCTGGCCCATGAGGTGAGCAGCTGAAGGGATCCTCGAAACAGACCTGCCGGGGCTTCTCTCTTCTGAAAGTTGAACTCCGGATCGTCCCCTGGAGCGGTGTGGAAAGAGAACCGACTGTGAGACGCAGCATCTTTCCCTCCGCTCCCGTCATTCGTTCACCCGTGTGTGCCAACCAGCCTGCATGCTTTTGGTTCCCCAACCCTCCTGGATCCATCACTCTGCTTTCACCCCATCTGTCCCGCGCCCCCCCGCCGCAAGATTCTCACAAGTGTGCCCCTCAGACCTCACCAAGGGCCGTCCCCCTTGCCGTCTCTAAGCGTCACCTCGCTGTGCTCTCCAGCCCGCGGGGACCTCAGCCGAAGCACAGACCGACAGGGTAGGGTCGGGTAGACGCGCCCCTGACCCGCCACCGCTTCCGGCTCCAGCGTGCACGCCGGACGCCCGCCCGCGCTCCGCCCCGGGACTCGGTGGGTGGTTAACCCTCTCGTCCCCGCCCAGGCCACGCTCGCCAGCCACGCCCCCCGTGGGAACCTCACCCGCTGTAAGAGACCGAGGCAAAGAATCTGTGGTGATGCCAGCCGAGGACAGGCGCACATGATTTGTGGAGCCCACTCTTGTCCCCTCCCAGGACTCGACCTGCCCCGACGTGAGGCTCTACACCGCACTTAATCTTTCCGACGCCACCTGAACAGCTGCGTGCCCCGCCCCTAGCCCCGCCCCCGCGTCCCTGGCTAGAATTAACCCTTTGATGACATCATCCCCTTGGATTCTCCACGGAGAGTATTCTCCACTGGAGACCTTTGTGCTACCTAGACGAGTCATTCCGAGGCCCTAAGAGTAAGAGGCATTAACACCCTTTCTGAACTACTGCTCCCACTCCGTAGAACGTAAGGGCTGTTTCTTCCCTGAGTCTCCCTATGATGCTGAAGTGGTAGCCATTCATCCTCCTGCCTCAGCCTTTTGAGACTACTAGTGGGTACCTCCTCTCCTGGATGTGCTTCAAGGATCACTTTTGAGTGAAGCTAGGTCATTAGCTGCATTATCATGGAGATTGCCATTGACTTTTACCTCCTCAAATGCCTATTGATAACAGTTCAAATACCCCATAATGCTACAGGTAACTTTAACTCTTTTTTTCGTGATAAGACCTCACTATGTAACTTTGGCTGGCCTAGAACTCTCTAGACGTTGATCGGCCTGCCTCTGCCTCCTAAATGTTGACCTAATTCTAACTTTTTTTTCGTTATTGTTTGGTTGGGTTTGAAACGGTGTCTTGTAGCCCATCCTAGGACAAAACTGGCTATGCAGCCAAAAGCTGGCCTTCGATTTCTGCTCCTCTTAGCCCCACTTTCAAGTACTTGGATTATAGGGGTATGAGTCACGTATGGCTAATTTTAACATTTTAAAATTCAGATGTGGGGTTGCTGAGATGGCTCAGGAGTTAAGAGCAGTGGCTGTTCTTTCAGAGGACCCAGTTCAGGTTCCAGCACCCACATGGTAGCAGCTCACGACCATCCATACATCCCAGTTCCAGGAGATTTGGTGCTTTCTTCTGACTTCCACATGAATGTGCCACAGACACACAGTTGCGAAAGAAAAAACAAAAAACAAATACGTAAGTAAAATAAATGAATCTTTTTCTTTTCAAGACAGGGTTTCTCTGTGTAGCCCTGGCTGTCCTGGAACTCGCTCTGTTGACCAGGCTGGCCTCAAACTCAAAAATCTGCCACCATCCAGCAAAACAAAGTAATCTTAAAAAATAAAATCTAGACGTAATAATATCCTAAGTTGCCCAATTATATGTGCTTGCTTCCATTTGGATGCTGGGAATTAAACTGAAGTCCTATTTACTAAGCAAGCATTGCTTTACCATTGAGATATGTTACTCGGTGAATTTTACACGCATGTGCACACTTACTTGACCACCAGAAACAAGGTAAAAAAACTTCACTAGCATTCCGGAAGGCTTATTCTTACTTTTTCCCTGATGCTATACTCCTAAGGGTATGACACCCACGAACATAATTGGTAAATTTTTTTTTAAGGGGATCAGGATTTGTAGCTCTGTAGAACACACCACCAAGTGGGTCTGGGAAAAGATGGAAGACTGCTTTTCAACCGAGGCTTTAGGATTCCAGATGGGAAACAGAAACACAGCTGAGCATTTTCCCCGGGGAAGATACCAATGGGAGTTACTGAGTACCAGGCTCAGCACTCCCCAGGGTTCAGAACAGGATGCCTACAGCAAGCAGAGGCTGGCTAGATATCTGGGGGTAAAGAAAGTAAATTAGCTCACATAAGTCTTTTTATCATGTCTCATTTATTCTTCCTATGCTCTCCCCAATCTTCTCTGGATGTTTCCCTTTCGATGTTCCTCCTCGCTGTTCCTCCACCTTGTTCTACCTATCCCACAAGGCTTCCAGTTTATACTCCACAGACATAGTTAACAAACATGCATTTTAAAAATGTTTTTAGTGGCTGGAGAGATGGCTCAGAGGTTAAGAGCACTGACTGCTCTTCCAGAGGTCCTGAGTTCAGTTCCCAGCAATCACATAGTGGCTCACAGCCATCAATAATGAGATCTGGTGTCCTCTTCAGACAAGGAAGGAATGCTGTATACATAATAAATAAATGAATCTTTTTAAAAAATGTTTTTAAGTTTATTTAAAAAAGAGTGTCCTGTCTTTGGTCACACCAGAAGAGGGCACCAGATCTCACTACAGATGGTTGTGAACCCCCATGCGGTTGCTGGGTATTGAACTCAGGACCTTTGGAAGAGCAGCCAGTGCTCTTAACCACTGAGTCACCTCTCTAGCCCCAAACATGCACTTTTTTAGGGCTAACAGGATGGACAAAAGACTGACAAGGTAAGCACCGTGTCTCAGAAGGGGCATGACTGGCTCCCTGGCAGATAGATACCAGAAGGATTAGGATGGAGCTCCCCACCCACCCAGGGGGAGCAAGCATCCCAGTGCTATATGGGTGAGAAGGAATTCCTTCTCTGGAGTTGGTGTAGCAACCAAACCTTTTTCCTGTATATTTCAGGTGTAAAGGTGCAAACAGTTAATTTCCTAGACTAAGACCTTGTGTCAAGTGAAAGGTGAAGGTAAGTACAGAATACTAACAGCCTGTTAGGGTAGAGCAGGGGTTAATCCATTACACCTCCCGAGTCTGCTGCTAGGGAATTCAGGGCCACCCAGACCTGTTTGTCAGTAAGAGCAGACATACTATCTCTCTGCTCAGCGCCTCCTGCTCAGGGCTCCTTTCTTGTCAATAAATCCTGGCAATAAGGATAGTTGTGGGGAACTAGCTTTATGTATATTTGACTGTGAGAACAAAGGTTTGGTTGAGTGAATGTTTTCATGCCAGGGCCCCACAGTGTGGGAGAAGGTATACAGTTGTCAGTTCAGGAAAAGTCAGGTGTGGGTTTTTTTGGTTTTTTGTTTGTTTGTTTGTTTTTTGCTTTTTTTGTTTTTTGTTTGTTTTTTGTTTTGTTTTGTTTTGTTTTGTTTTGTTTTTCAAGACAGGGTTTCTCTGTAGCTTTGGAGCCTGTCCTGGAACTAGCTCTTGTAGACCAGACTGGTCTCGAACTCACAAAGATCCGCCTGCCTCTGTCTCCTGAGTGCTGGGATTAAAGGTGTGTGCCACCACCACCCAGTGGAAAAGTCAGGTTTAAAGAATGCTTTATACAGGGCTGGAGAGATGGCTCAGAGCCTAAGAGCACTGGCTGCTCTTCCAGAGGTCCTGAGTTCAATTCCCAGCAACCACGTAGTGGCTCATAACCATCTGTCATGAGATCTGGTGCCCTCTTCTGGCATGAAAGTGTATGTGCAGGAGGAACATTGTATGCATAATAAATATGTATTTTTTTAAAGAATGCTTTAAACAGTGCTGGGATATTTGGGGATGAATCCCATGATGGAAGGGAGAAATGTCTTGCTATCACAAGATCCCAACAGAATCGACAGTGACTTATCCAAAGCAGTGTTCCCGAAGCTCTGCTGCTTGGGTTCTCCACCGGATCATACTCCTGTGAATCTGCTCACGGACCTATCGCTGTACTTTCACTGTATAATACCTGTGGTTCACATCAAGATACCTCGTTCAAGCTGGAAGACAGCCCTTTTGCCAGTGACTCTAATGCACTAGATCCACCTCGTTGCCTGTTCCCCCAGACATAGCCTCACTAACAGTCTGCATGTTTTGCAAGTTGAAATCGGTTCTAAAGCTGTAAGTCCATCGATGGCTAGTCTTGAACTTCCATCCAAAGGCTATCTTATCTAGCAGGAGGTTTGAACTGTGACTTAAGACAGAACATTTAAAAAAAAAAAGATTTCATTTTCTGTGTCTGAGTTTTTTATTGAGCACACTCATGCATGTATGTATGTATACCATATACTTTTTTGGTGTCCAAGGAAGTCAGAGAAGGACACAGGATTGTCTGGAATTGGAGTTATAGACGGTTGTGAACCACTGTGTGGGTGCTGGGAACCAAACACTTGTCCTTCTGCAAGAAAGTCAAGGGCTCGGGGCCTGGAGAATGGCTCAGAGGTTAAGAGCATTGCCTGCTCTTCCAAGGGTCCTGAGTTCAATTCCCAGCAACCACATGGTGGCTCACAACCATCTGAACTGATATCTGATGCCCTCCTCTGGCCTGCAGACAGACACACAGACAGAATATTGTATACATAATAAATAAATAAATATTTTTTTAAAAAAAAGAAAGTCAAGGGCTCTTAACCTTTGAGCTGTCTCTCCAGCCCGAAAACAAAACCTTCCCTGTGGTCTCACTCTGCTGGTCATATTGGGGAAGTACCCAGAGCCTCATGTCCGTATTCCACTGCTGAGCTACAAGCCCACCCTGAATCAGAGTGCCTTCTTGAGTTTCTATGTAGCCTTGCATTGACAGTGCTGAGCATTTTCTGGTTCATGTCTTCCAGCAAGAAATACATGAAATCTATACAGCTTTGGATTCTGGTTGGTTTGGGTTTCATTGTTGTTTGCTTTTTAATTTTTAAAATTATATTTATTTTTGAGTGGATGTGGTTGTGTGTGACACAGTCTGCAACGTGTGTGGGATCACATGACAACTTATATTTATTTTTGAGTGGGTGTGGTTGTGTGTGACGCAGTGTGCAATGTGTGGGGGTCACAGGACAACTCTGAGGCAGCAGCTCTGTGAGTCCCAGAGGTGAAGCCAGGTGGTCAGGCGTGGCAGCAAGTGCCTTTACCAAGGCAACCATCTTACAGCCTCTGTGCATGTGTGTTGTTGAATGTATATGGTCTTTTGCCTACATGTATGTCTGTGCATCATATGTGTGCAAAGCTTACGGAGACCAGAAGAAGGTGTTGGCTCCCCTGGGACTGGGGTTACTGATGGTTGTGCGCCACCATGTAGGTTCTGAGAATTGAAAACGAGTCTGCTTTAGTGCTGGAGAGATGGCACAGCAGTTAAGAGCACGACTTGTTCTTCCAGAGGATCCGAGTTCAATTCCCAGCATCCACATGGCCACGTACAACTGTCTGTAACTCCAGTTCCGGGGTTCTGATACCTTCACACCAATGCACATAAAATAAAGTTAAATAACTTGAAAAGAAAAGAAAAGAAAATGGGACTGCTGGAAGGGCAGAGGATTTTTTTTTTTTTTGAGCAGAGGATTTTTAATCATTGAACTCTCTTTCCGGCCCTGTTTCTGTGTTTGTTTACTTATTTGATTGTTTTGTTGTTGTTGTTGTTTTCTGGGGCACAGCATCACATGTAGCCCAGGCTGGCCTCCGACTAGTGTGTAGCCAAGGATGACCTTTAATTCCTGATCGTCCTCCAAGTGCTAGGATTACAAGCATGTGCCACCATGCTGAGCTGTCAATTTTCTTTAAAGATGAATCACTTGAACTTCGGTGGAACTGTAGTAACTTTAGAACTGGATGACTCACTTTTACAAGTGTCTTCAACTGCATTTAGTTTTGTTTGGGACAAAGGGAACACTGGTGAAGATCAAAGGGCAACCATGTGGGTGCCAAGAATCATACTGAAATCATTAGACTTGGCCACAGGTGCCCTTCACCTGTTGAGTCACCTTGCTAGTCCACTTTTAGAAATCTCTTGAATCTCAAAGACACATATGCTGATGTCTTGAGATCATATTTAGAAATCTCTTGAATCTCAAAGACATATATGAAAACCTATACATGAAACCTATATATGAAAACCTATATACGTATGCATGTACATATACACATATGCATATTGATATATATGTATGCATAATGCATATATACATATATTAAAACAAATATACATACATGTACATGTGAAATGGGAGCTATGGCCCTTGTTCAGTAAGCCAGCTTTTTTCCAGATTGAAAAGATTCTGTTTCTTTGCTTGGGTAACAAATGAAGTGCTAGCCAGGCAGTGGTGGCACATGCCTTTAATCCCAGCACTTGGGAGGCAGAGGCAGGCAGATCTCTGTGAGTTCGAGGCCAGCCTGGTCTACAAGAGCTAGTTTCAGGACAGGCTCCAAAGCTACAGAGAAACCCTGTCTCGAAAAACCAAAAACACAAACAAAACAAATGAAGTGCTTGGACTGCCTTCAGATGGGTCCTGTTGTGTAGAAACAAGATACCTTAAAGCAGTATAATCTAAATGATAAACAAAAAAAGCAAAACAAAACACATCTAGCCTTGGTCCAGCACTGGATTCAGTAGAACATAGATCAGTTTCCATCTTACATGCTGGCCAAGTTCTGCCCCATTTAATAAGACCATTGTTGAGTTCGCATTCATGTCTGTTGTAAAACTGAACCTTTTATTCTCACCAGTGATTCCAGTTTTCACAGGCTCATACAGAAGGTTCAGATACCTTTAACTTGGGAGCCAGAACATCTGCTGAGAGACTGTGTCGTCTATATAGGACAGGGAAGCTGCACCAATGAAATTTTAACAATATGTTTGCCTAAATAAGGCCTGAACAATGACAACGCTATCTGACATGCCACGGAGAAAGGCCCCACCCCTGTCTGAAGAGCTAAAGGCAATTCATGGCTGACCCCAGGGTTCTCCAACGCCAAGGGGGTTAGTTCTAAAAACATGTACATACGAGCGACACTAAATAAACTCAGAAGGTTGTATTTATATGTTTATGTGTATCAACAATGAAAGACAAATAGTATTATGTAATATGTAAAACAAAACAGAAAGGATTAAACCTGAAAGGAAAGCCTATTTCAGAATTCACCAATGAGGACGAAACGGCAACTGGGCTGAGGTTGAGAAACCTGGATTACTGGCCGCACGCAGGCCCCGCCTCTGGCTCCGGCCCCGCCCCCTCCGCCCCTGGTGCTAGCCCCGTAACCAAGGCAACGTACTGGCAGGATGGGGTGGGAAAGCTGACTCACTCAGGCTGACGGTCACGTGCGTGGGCGCATAGTGTGCGCTCGGGAGGACTGGGGGTCTCTCGAGTCGTCAGTCGGCTCCAGAAGTCGGCCACCTCGAGCCCTCCACTGAACTGCAGCTCGTGCTTTGGGCGTTAACACTCAGGTCTGGAATGTTCTACCAGAGGAAACCTGGGTGGGGATGGGTTGGAAGCTAGGGAAGGCCTTTCGGAGGAGAGCTAACCAAGGAAAACCGGAGAGGTGAGCAAGGGTAAGAAAAAAGCCTTGTGTGGTGTGGTGACGCACGCCTGTAATCTTAGATATTTGGACAGCCTGGGATATATACCAAGACCTTAGCTTTAAAAAAAAAAAAAAAATCCGAGCCACACGAGGTGGCACCCTCCCAGCACTCAAGAGTCAGGTGGATCTCTGTGAGTTCTATGTCATACAGAGCCAGAGCCAGTTCCAGGACAGCCCGGGCTACACAGAGAAATTCCCATCTCAAAAATAGATAGATAAATAGTTAGATAGCTACATAGATAATAAAAACAGAATCATACAGAAGACTTTTAACTGCAAGCCAGAAAAGGCTTGGAAGTAGGGAGAACCAAACCTAGACCCAGGGTGGTAAAAGGGAGGGAGATTTATGAGAACACCTTAACTGAAGCTTGCCTTACCCCAGTTAGTTTTGAAGACTCGGTTTGACAGCCTGATAAAATGTTTCCTTGCTCTTCATCTGCTGATCTTCCCCCACAGGCAATCCCCCCCCCACACACACACACGGGTCTCAAGGAGACAGCTCAATTTGTGTTAGAAATCTCAGTATAGCGGGGTGGTAGGTCAGTGGGAGGGGGCTTGCCTACCACATACTAGACCTTGGATTTGATTCCTGGCACTTCGGAAAAAACAAAACAAAACAAACAAACAAACAAACAAACAAACACACCTCAGAGGAAGGTCTCAGGAGACCCCTACCTTCCTTGCGCTTTTCTAGGCAGTCGATGCTGGGAAAGGGAGGAAGGTTTCTTCTGTGGTACAGACCTTGGTAAATTGCTAACGTCCCTTTAACAGTCCCTCACGCATGCTCCTGTAAGTTACCCTAAGCAAACTCACTGGATCCACAACCACCCAAATTGTGAAGTATAAAGGAACACACCCATTACAATAGCCATACCCTCTTAAGCTCTGCCAACTCTACCAAGATTAGTCACCCAAAACCTTAATTTACCCAATAAAATGATTTGTAATCCTAGCACTGAAGAGTCCTAGGCAAGGGGACCAAGAGAAAGCCTGGGGTACCCTGTACCAACAGCGATGACTGAAATACTCAAGTTTTCTTCTGCCCTTGGCATTCTTCAGGACCTGGGTTTCCTTCTGAAGTGTCCTGACTGGAGACCCTCCAGGCTTGCCATTTCAGCCCATGGTGCTTCTCCAAGAAGAGGGAGGAGCGTTTTGTTAGCAAGGGCTCATCTGAATGGAAGGGAGGGTTTTAAAGATTACTTTTTCAAAGTATGACAAAGTTGCTGGAAAGATGGCTCAGGAGTTAAGAGCACTGACTGTTCTTCCAGAGGGCCAGGGGTTGATACCCAGCACCCACGTTGCAACTCACAACCTTCTGTAAGCCCAGTTCCAGGGGATCTGACGCCTTCTCACCTCAGTGGGCAGTAGGCACGTGCTGAAGAGATTCATGGGGCAAATACATCTCCTTTGTGCTGAGAACTTGGAACTTGGTCTTGGGTGTCTTGTGTTGACCACACAGTCCCTTTTACATATATGATATACACAGACACACATGCAGGTAAAACACCCAAACATATTTTTAAAAATAATTAAATTAGCCACGTTAAAAAGTCAACTCTGGTGCAGATATGCAATCCTAGGAGAACGGAAGGAGAGTCTGGGCTACAGTCTGGCAATTTAGTCAGACGCTGTCTTAAAACAACAAAGAGAGCAGGGTCAGGTGTTGTGGTATATTTAATTCCAACACTTGGGAGGCAGAGGCAAGTAGAAGCCAGCCTGGCCTACATAGCAAGTTCCTGGACAATCAGGACTATATAGTGAGACCCTGGAAAGAAAAAGAGACAGACAGACCGAGAGTGCACAAGAAGCTCCCTGGTAGAACACTTACCTAGCATATGTGAGGCTCTAGTTCAGTCTCTACTATCCCCTCCCTTTGTTGTGTGCAGCACATACATCTACTCACACCAGCTAGGGAACCCATGACAGACCAAAGTATGAACGCTATCAGAGTCCAGTTTAGTAAACGAATGTGTTTTCTTGGCGGTTACATACAGGAGTATGGGTGAGGGGTTACAAGAGCAGACATGACCCAAGGACAGCTGTATCATCAATGCCCACCCCAGCATGGGTGACAACTCACTAAACTGTAAACCTGGGGTACACTGCATAGCTGTAAACCACAGGCAGCTCAGCAGGTTACAGGGTTTCCTTCCCGGGTACTCAGCTGGTCTAGACCTCTTCCAGGCTGCTGGCTGGTCTCAGAGTCTTCCTTGAAGCTAATCAATTTTCTTCATTTCTCAACTTTTATAGTTTATGCTGGCAGGGAAAGGCCTAATGAATCTGATCAGTTTCAGGGACTTCCTGGAGCTATTTGAGTTGTATACATTCTTGCCCAAGGAGCTTCCTTGCTGGATGAAATGTTTCAATCTCAGAGAAAAGTGTTACAAAACACCTGTTCAAAAAACAAAAACAAAACAAAGCAAAAACAAACAAAAAAAACCAAACACCACTAGGGGTGTGTGTGTGTGTGTGTGTGTGTGTGTGTGTGTGTGTGTGTGTGTGTGTATGCAGTAGCATACCTGCAATCTCAGCAATCTAGAGACCTATGCAGGAGCATGGCTAAGGGTTGGAGAGGACTGTCTGGGCTACACAAAAGACCTTGTCACAAAAGAACAATGGATGATAGCATATTAAGGGTATTGAGGTTGTTCAGTGGTTAGCAACTTGCCAATAAGCTTGCCACCTAAGTTAGATTCTTGGAACCCACATGATGGAAAGAGAGACCCTCCCCCAACATGTGCACTGTGGCAAGTGTTCTCCAACACACACACACACACACACACACACACACACACACACCACGAAGTTAAAAACCAACAGAAAAACCAATGAACCATGGCTTAAATCTAGCCTCCTTGGCCCCTGTGTATAGTGTAAGGCTCCCTTTGCTCAATGTCTCGTCTCCACTAGCCCTCCTTTCTCTGATCTCTTCAGTGACAGAATTCTGTGGACAAAAAGGAATGGCGCTGGGCCGTGGTAGCACATGCCTTTAATCCCAGCACTCAGGAGGCAGAGGCAAGTGGATCTCTGAGTTCAAGATCAGCCTTGTGTACACAGCGCCAGTTCCAGGACAGCCAGGGCTACACAGAGAAACCCTGACATAAAATAAGTAAATAAAAAATAAAAAGAATGCCAGCACACACTTTTTGGCTGGAGAGATGGCTCAGCAGTTGAGTGCTTGCTTCATAATCAAGAGGATTGGAGGTCAGATCCCGTGTGCTGTTCTGGTCTCTGAAGGCAGAGACACATGCATTTGCTCACATACTCATCCTAATGAAAATGCAAACAAGATGTTGACATGTTTCTTCTAAGGGCTTCTTCTGGATTTGCAGAGAGCCACGTGTGTCCTCACGTGAGGCCTTGGGGCCTCCTGACAGTGTCCCTGGTGTCTGTGTGTGTTCCTATTTGTTTCAATGCAAAGGGAGGAACGGATGAAGCCTGGTACCAATCAGAGGAGGAGCTGTGTCCCGGGAAGAGCTCAGCAGTTCTGCCAGGGTGTCACAACACCTTGTCGGAGCGTCTGAGCAGACACACTATTTTGGCTATGCATACTTAGTGTTCTCTCTTTAATCCTCCTGTCATGACCTCAAAGATTAACTTGAGACCAGAAACCTGACCTCGGATTTACTCGTCCCAACGTTGAAATAAAGCTTTCTCTGCTTTTCATTATTACTTCTTTTTTTTTTTTGTTTTTAAAGATTTATTTATTATGTATACAACATTCTGCCTCCATGTCTACCCACACACCAGAAGAGGGCACCAGATCTCATTACAGATGGTTGTGAGCCATCATGCGGTTGCTGGGAATTGAACTCATGACCTCTGGAAGAGAAGTCAGTGCTCTTAACCACTGAGCCATCTCTCCAGCCCCCTCATTATTATTTCTTATATTGAGGGCGGGTGAAGAGCCCAGCCTGCCAGATCAGCCAAGACCCCAACTAACAATAACAAATTTACTGTAATCTCCATTTTTTTGAGACTGAATTTCTCTGTGTAACAGTCCTGGCTATCCTGGAACTCATTCTGTAGACCAGGCTGGCCTTGAACTCACAGAGATCCGCCTGCCTCTGCCTCCCCAGTGCTGGGATTAAAGGCTACACCACCACCGCCCACTTTGTAGTCTGTTCTGAGGTGGTTTGCCTTCATTGCGTCTATACAGTGGAAATGCTGTCACAGTACGTGCCGCATATTCTCCCATTTCCATGCTCAGTTCCAGTTTGAGATCAGCCATTTTTTTACACTCCACACACAAGCCAGAAAGTACTTAAAAGCAGGCTTCTGTTCTTCCCATGGCGTCTGACGTTAGACTTCATCTTAGTCACTGTTCTGTTGTTGTGCAGACACCACGGCCAAGGCAACATAGAGAAGAAAGAGTTTAACTGGGGACTAAGGATCCCAGAGGGTTAGGACCTACAACCACGTGGATGGGAACATGGAGACAGGCAGGCGTCAGGCAGGCGGGCAGGCATGGCACTGGAGCAGAAACTGGAGAGTTTACATCCTGATACGCTAGCACAAGATGACGGCACGCTGGGCAGAAAGAGCTAGCTGGGAATGATCCGAATTTTTGAAACCTCAAAGCACACTCCAGTGATCTATCTCCTCCAAAAATCCCACGGCTCCTACTTCTCAAAGAATTCCATCAACCAGGAACCAGGCATTCAATACCTGAGCCTATGGCAACCATTCTCATTCGGACCACCACAGACTTTGTGTATTTATTTATAAACAGGTTCTGACTGTATATAGTACAGACTTGCCTAAAACTATTTAATTAATTAGTTAATTAAGTTTTGGGATTTTGATACAGAGTCTCTCTACATAGACCTGGGTGTCCTAGAACTCACTGTATACATAGACCAGGCTGACCTCAAACTCCAGATCCGTTTACCTCTGCCTCTCAAGTGCCAGGATTAAAGGCGTTTGCCACCATGCCCAACTCTCTCAAATTATTTCTGTAAGAGATTTAACAGAACGACTTGGCAGTTAAGAGTACTTGTTGCGGGCTGGAGAGATGGCTCAGAGATTGGGAGCACTGGCTGCTCTTCCTAGGTTCAATTCCCAGCACCCACATGGTGGCTCACAACCATCTTTAATGAGATCTGGTGCCTTCTTATGGTGTGCATGCATACATGCAGACAGAACACTGTATACATAATAAGTAGATCTTAAAAAAAAAGAGTACTTGTTACTCTTGTTTAACTAAAGTTGAATAAACAAACTTGCCAGGCGGTGGTGAAGCACTACATGAATCCTGGCACTTGAGAGTCAGAGGCAGGTGGATTTCCAGGCCAGTCTGGTCTACAAAGCAAGATCCAAGACACCTAGGGCTACACAGAGAACCCTTGTCTTGAAACACAAAAAAACAAAACAAAAAAATGAACTGTGGCTGATAGAAATACAAAGAAGTTCTTCTGAGAGTCAGTGGTTGCAGACAGGTAGGTACATCAGAACTTTCCAATGAGACTTTGGTTTCAGGCTGTTCCTAGTCTAGAGAACTCAGGATAGGCGTCTGGGTGTGGCGCTGTATATCTGTAATTCTAGCACAGATGAGGTGAGGACAGGAGGGCCACCTGTGTGAGGTTGGCCTTGGCTTATGAGCCCCCAGCACCAGCACCACCAAATATACAGCTATACAGAGTACATTTGGGAAGCCCCAGGGCACAATGGCCAGGGTTCACATTGGCCAGGTCAAGTCCACATGATTGAACAGAATGTTATTAAAGTCTTAGACAGGCAACCGGACATGGTGACTAATGTCTATCCTGCCAGGTAGGAAGTAGGAAGATCAAAAGTTCAAGGTTAACTGGGTGGTAGTGGCTTAGACCTTTGATTCCAGCACCTGGGAGGCAGAAATAGGTGGATCTCTGTGAGTTTGAGGCCAGCTTGGTCTACAGAGAGAGTTCCAGAACAGCCAGGGCTACACAGAAAGACCCTGTTTTTTTGTTCTTTGTTTTTTGTTTTTAAAGTTCAAGGTTAGGGCTAGAGAGATGGCTCAGTGGTTAAGAGCACTTCCTGCTCTTGCAGAGGACCTGAGTTTGGTTTTCAGCACCCATGTGGTAAGTCATAATCACCTGTAACTTCAGTTCCAGGGAATCCAGTGCCCTCTTATGACCTCGTGGGGCACCAGGCACACATGCGGTGCATATGTGTGTATGTGTGTGTGTATACAAGCAAACAATTGGACACATAAATGTAAATAAACAAAAAATAAAGTTCAAGTTTATTCTCAACTACATAGCAAGCGTATATAGTGAATTTGAGACCAACTTCAGGTACATGAGACCCTTAAAAAAAAAAGGTCCTACACCTGGCAAGCTCACTAGTGTTCAGAAAGTGGATGAAATACACTCCCCCGGACAAGTGATGAGTCCTTCTGCAGCTCTGAGGGCTCCACTGCATTGCTGTCTCCTTAGTCTCAGTCAATAAAGAATCTTACCTCCTAAGAAAAGAAAGCCTAACTCCCTTTCTCTTGACTAGACAAACTCAGTGAGACACTTCCAAAACTAAAGTAGAAGTGATGACGTGGGATTTTTTTACGTGTGTATGTGCATGTTTGTGTGTACAAGAGTGTGGGATAAGCACATGTGTGAGCACACTTAGGCCAGAGGATGTCCTTAGCTGTCATTGACAGGTCCTAGCCACTTCACCTTCTTTGAGACCACATCTCTTATTGGTCTGGGGCTCACCTGTTAGGCTAGTGTTGTTGGCCCAGGGATCCTCCTGGTTGTGGGATTATAAACCTATACCACCACGCTGTGCATTGTGAAAGCTTTGTTTTTATGTTTTGTTTTAATTTTTTTCTGTTTTTTGCTTTCTTTCTTTCTTTCTTTCTTTCTTTCTTTCTTTCTTTCTTTCTTTCTTTTGAGAGAGGGTTTCCTCTGTGTAACAGCCCTGCAATCCTGGCTGTCCTAGAACTTGCTCTGTAGACCAGGCTGCTCTCAAACTCACAGAGATCCACCTACGTCTGCCTTCAATAAAGGCATGCACCACCATGCCCAGCTCTCTGTTTTGCTTGTTTTTTTTTTTTTGTTTTGTTTTGTTTTGTTTGTTTGCTTGTGTGTGCATGCGTGCTTTGATATTTATTTAGATAGGGTTTCTCTATGTAGTACTGGCTGATCTGGAGCTTATTATGTAGAGCAAGCTGGCCTTGGACTAATAGAGATATACTTGTCTTTGCCTTCTGAGTGTTGGGATTAAATGTGTGCACCACCACACTCAGCCCTAGACAGGGTCTCATTAAGTTCCAGACTGTACCCAAGGCTTACTTTTTATCCCCCTTCCTCACTCTCCAAGGATTACAGACCTGCACCTCCAGACAGCATGTTTCATGTTTTTTTTTTGTTGTTGTTGTTCGTTTGTTTTGTTTTGTTTTGAAACAGGGTCTCTTGTATCACAGACTGGCCTTAGAATCTATGCAGTCAAGGATAACCTTGAGCCTCTGATTACCTGCCTCACCAGTGCTAGGATTACAGATGTGCACCATATCAAGTTTATGGAGTGTCTGCATTAAATTCTGGACTTTAGACATTCTACGCAAGCAATATACCTACTGAGTTCCAGCCCAGTCCTGGAGATGACGTTATGTTAAAAAAGCAGAATAACTTCTAATCTTGTTCTCTTTCTTTCTTGGATCATTGAGTCTGTGTGAACCTGCTGTCATAGCTAAGGATACTCAGTTTCCAGAGAGAAGGCCAGAAGTAATGGACTGTCTGGCAATAGCTGTATGACTGTGCCATCTTGGAAGCAAGTCTTTTTTTTTTTAATTTATTAATTCATTATATATACAATGTTCTGTCTGCATATTTGCCTACGCTCCAGAAGAGGGCACCAGCTCTCATTATAGAGTATATATATGAGCCACCGTGTGGTTCCTGAAAATTGAACTCAGGACCTCAGAAAGGGCAGCCTGTGCTCTTAACCTCTGAGCCATCTCTCCAGCCTAGAAGCAAGTCTTTCAGTTCCAGTCCTGCGTCCAGACAATAGAAGCCGCAGCTGACTTTCTGGCTGCAACCCAACAAAGCCACTCTCAGACTGTGACACACAGAAACAAAGAAAATGTTTTTTATTTGTTTGCTTTTTTATTTTCAAGACAGGGTTTTTCAGTGTAACACTGGGCTGTTCTAGAATTAGCTCTGTAGACCAGGCTGGCCTTGAACTCACAAAGATCTGCCTTGCCTGCCTCTGCTTCCTGAGGGCTGGGAATAAAGGCATGCACCACCACGGCCTAGCAAGACAATGTTTAAGTAAATAAAATGTGGAACCAATGACATGGTTCAGCAGGTAAAGTTGTTTGACACCAAGTCTGACATCTACCTGACTCCAGTCTCCTCCATGGTGGAAGCAGAGAACAGACTCTTGTGAATTGTCCTCAACACTTGCCCTGTGGCAAGCACACGCCCACACACACAGTAAATAAAATCTGAGGTTTTAAGACTGGACGCAGTGCTGCTCACCTTTAATCCTAACCTTTGGGAGGCAGAGGCAGGGGAAATTTTGTGAGCGCAAGGCCAGCCTGGCCTACACAGTGAATCCTAAGATAGCCAGGAGATACCCTGTTTCAAACAAACAAGTGAAGAGATAACAAAACAGACCATGCGCGTACTAGCCATCTATAGAAGTCCCGGCTGTGCAGAGAGTAACCTAAAATACAATGGAATGTATCTATGTGGTGACACAGTCGGTGACACATTCATATAGAATGGAATGTATATGAGCTGGTAACACAGGTCGGTAGGTAAAGGCGTTTAAGGCTGAGCCTGACAACCTGATTTCAGTCTCCAGGACTGAATCTTCAGGTGGAGGGAGAGGATCTCTCAGGTGGAGGAGAGGATCTCTGACTTCCTCTTGAGTATCACAGCATCAGTGGCTTCATCTTTAAAACAGATCAAGAATCTAAAAACAGAGTCCTTTTAGTGGTTGATAGATCTGACTTCATTCACCTTTTTCATATTTTTTTAAAAGGTTCATTTTATGTTTTGCTCGTACATGTGTCTATGCACCACTGCATGTCTGGTGCCTGAAGAGGTCAGAGGGCATGAGAGCCCCAGGAACTGGAGTTACAGACAATTGTGAGTCACTGTGGGGGTGCTGGCAATCAAACCTGGATCCTCTGCAAGAGCAGCGGGGCTTTTAAGTGCTGAATCATCTCTTCAGTCCCCAGCTTTTTCATATTTTAAATTTTGTTTTCATCTTTTAGATATTTACAGCAGTTTGTTTATTAACACCTGTGATACATTATGCTAAGGATACAGAAAAGGAAGATAGATGTATTTGTTCTCAAAATGTCTGAGCTGGTAAATATATTTGTGGTTGAAAAATATATTACTTTTTTGTTGTTTGGTCTGTTTGTTTTTTTAATCAATTTTATTTTTTAATTTTTGTACATTGGTGTTTTGCCTGCATGTATGTCTGTGAGAGGGTGTCAGATCTTGGAATTACAGACAGTTGTAAGTTGCCATGTGGCTGGGGATTTGAACCCAGGTCCTCTGGAAGAGTAGCCAGTACTCTTAACCGTTGAACCATCTCTCTAGCCCCGTTTAGTCTGTTTAATTGAGACCTGATCTCAATAAGTAGCCCAAACAAAATGACCTGGAACTTGAAGCAATCCTCCTGCCTCAGTCTACCAAATGCTAGGATTATAAATGAGAGTCATTGTAACTGAAGTATATTCTGACTCGACCAGCCACTGGGGGAAGGCTATCAAGCATGGTAGAGAATCTAGCTCTGATTACATAGTGTACATGTAGCCCTTGCCAGCTAAACACAGAACGAAACCTTCAGTGGCTCCCCACAGCTTCCAGGATGAAGTCCAAGTTCCCAGCTGGTATCCAGCTCTGTTTTCCCTCCCATTGCACACCCCCCACACACTCACCTACTGTTCCAGCCAGGAGAACCACCTGCTTTCCTTGAGCAGGCCTGTAATACAGATACACCCGCTGTCTCGAATCTGCCCCAAATATATAATATTGTATATATGCAAATACTGTAAAATGACCTCCGTGGGCACAGGGTGTGGCTCAGTGGTGGAATGCTTGCTTAGCATGCTTAGGGCCCTGGGTCCCATCTCTAGCATCAAAAACAGAAACAACAACAATAGTGAAACTCCAGCCACTCAGTAAAAGCCCCATTCTGCTGGTCAGTGTTATGTATGATAGCACAGGTTTCATTGTACTGGATTACGTGTGTACTTAACCCCAACACTGTGAACCCCTTGAAAAGGCAGAGACTAGACGAGGCTTGGCCCTGGGAACTTAGTCCTCGAAACCTGTCCCAGAGCAAAAGTCGAACAAAAGTGCACTCAAAGATGCATCTAATATGTCTGTTTCTCCTCAGATAAAACCCATACCTTTTCCCATCACTTGGGTCTTTCCCTTCTCCAATGAATTAATCTCTTTGTTGTTGTTTTGAGACAGGGTCTTGCTATGCAGCCCAACCTGAGCAGGGTAGAGAGATGGGGAAATTATGGGGACAGGGTGTCTTAAATTAGGATTTCTAGTACTATGAAGAGACACCATGATTACAGCAACTCTATTTAAAAAAAAACAAAACATTTAATTGGGTGGCTTACAGTTCAGAGGTTCAGTCCTTTATCATCATGGTGGGACATGGTGGCAGGCAGGCAGACATGGTGCTGGAGAAGCGGAGAATTCTATATCTTTGATCCACAGGCAACAGGAAGAAAACTGATACAGTGGGTGTGGCTTAAACATATATGAGATCTCAAAGCGCACCCTCACAGTGACACACTTCCTTCAACAAGGCCGTGCCCACTCCAAACAAAGCCACACCTCCTAATAAGTCACTCCCTGTGAGTTTATAGGGGTCAATTACATTCAAATTATCACACATGGGGAGCAAAGGTTCCCCTCTTCCCCTCCCTACAATCTGAAGTCTCTCTCACCAGCAGAGATGTATCCTTATTCCTGTCCAACACTATTGACAACGTTCTCTGTGGAGATTGCTGACAGAGCAATATGAATTAGCTTGGTTTGCAGGAGAGATATTCTGCCTTCCTGCATCCCTGTGAGATCCAGCCAGTGGAATACCTCAGGGGCCCCAGGAACCACCTGCTTAGCTTCCTTGTTGACCCTTTGAAAAAAATAGCTTCAAACCACCAACATCTTTTCTACCACTGTGGTAAAGACAGGGAAGGGTGGAGCTCTCAGGTGAGTTTACCCTTTCTTTTCAAACACCTCTTTCCCTCTCTTAACCGGCAAGCTTAGAGTTTATATTTAAAAGGTTAGCAGCATGGTGGTGGTGCACACCTTGAATCCCAGCATTCGGGAGGCATAGGCAGGTGGATCTCTGTGAGTTTGAGGTCAGCCTGATCTACAAAATGAGTTTCAGTACAGCCAGGGATACACAGAGAACCCTGTCTTTAAAAAATTAAAATAAGGTTTCTGTGTGTGTGAGTGTGTGTTTCTGGGCATGCTCACGGGAGGCCAGAGGTGGACCTCAGGTGTCTTTCTCTGTTCTTCTCTGCCTTATCTTTTCAGACAGGGTCTCTCACTAAATCTAGAACTCATGAATTGATTAAGCTAGTTAACCAGTGAACCTCCTGTCTCCACCTCCCCAGCACTGGGCTTACAGGTGTGCGCCTCCACATCTGAGCTTTTGTTTTTGTTGTTATTGTTGTGTTTGTTTGTTTTGGTTTGGTTTTTCAAGACAGACTTTCTCATAGCTTTGGAGCCTGTCCTGGATCTTGCTCTGTAGACCAGGTTGGTCTTGAACTCACAGAGATCCATCTGTATCTGCCTCCCGAGTGCTGGGATTAAAGATGTGTACCACCACCACCTGGCTGGACTTTTATTTTTTTTAGCATGGATGTTAGGAGTCTGAACTTTGATCCTCATGTATGCCTGACGTGCACTATACCCACTGAGCCATCTTTCCAGCCCCCAAAATATCTTTTTTGGGATTTTTTTTTATGTGGATGGGCATTTTACCTGAATAATGTTTGTATGTGTACCATATGTGTGCCTGGTACCCAAGAAAGCAAGAGGAGAGCATTGAATCTCCTGGAACAAGAAGCGAGCTGCCATGAGGATGCTGGGAATCAAGTCTGGGTCCTCTAGAAGAACAGCCAGTGCACTTAGCTGCTGAGCCATCTTTCCAGCTACTCCCCACCTCCAAATATCTTTCAATAATAATAAAAAATTAAACACTGCTTCATACTAGCTAGCTCTAAATTTTTTAATTAATTTTTATTTTATTAAAATATAATTATACAATTTCTATCTCCTTCCCCTTTTTTCATCTCTCCTACAGCCTCTTTTTCTAATTATTACCATTTTATATATATATATGCAACCTGCTTGATCTGTTTAATGTTCCTGGTACTTGTATGTTTCTGGAGCTGACCACTTGGTGACCACCTTTTAGGAGGCTCGTCCCTGGGGAAGACTAGTTCTCTCTCTCAGAACCATGTGAGGTGCTCCTCATCCACCTGGCACATTGACTATTGTTGTCAATGTTGGAGTCTCATTGAGATTTCATGTGATAGCCTGAGGTTACTTTCCCCGCTGAAGCTGTGAATCCAGGGCTGACCTGTGGTCACTATGTCCCTAAAGGATTAAGGGAATTTCTCAGATTGCTGAGGGTAACAGGACGAAACTGTCTCCTCTCTTGTACCGTTGACAAGGCTAACCTTGACCTTACTGTGTGGTCTAGGCTGGCTTTGAATTTATTAGCAATCCTCTTGCCTCAATGTTGTGGAATACTATTTTAACTAGACAAAGATCTGTTACATTTGTTTATGCTGTGGAATGTTACTTTAACAATGTAAAAGTGTGTTACATTTGTTTCTGCTGCCTTTGTTAAAGTTGTAAAGATGTGTTATTTTTGTTAATGCTGCATTTGTTTAATTATCTAAAGATGTATTGTGTTTGTTTCACTTTGCCTGCCTAAGGCACCAGATTGGTCTAATAAAGAGCTGAATGACCAAAAGCTAGGCAGAGAAAGGATAGGTAGGGCTGGCAGGCAGAGAGAATAAATTGGAGAACCTAGGCTCTAGTAGGTGAGGAATGCGAAGAAGAAGGAGAAGGGAACAGCCACGGGCCTGGGGCAAAAGCCAGCAGACACCAGCCAGCTGAACTGAGCAGCAGTGAAGTAAAATATACAGAAGAAAAGATAAGCAAAAAGCCCTGAGACAAAAGGTAGATAAAGAGAAACAGGTTAAGCTAAAAGAGCTAGCCAAAAATGAGCCTAAACTAGGCCAAACATTCAAAACTAATAAGAAGTCCCTGTGTCATGATTTGGGAGCTGATTGGTGGCCCAAAAGAAAAATCCTGGTACACCTCAATAACCAAGTACTGTGGGCTGCAAGACTGTGTCGCCGTGGCTGCCTTAATACAATCATTTCCATTTGCAAAGCACTTCCAGTTTTCAGAATACTTAACATTTACTCTTTCACCTCTAATTCCAGCTGTTCAGAGGTTGAGGTAGGATTGCTGTGAGTTGAGGCCAGCCTGGACTACACAGTGACTTCCAGGCCATCCTGGGCTACAGAGCAACATCTTATCTCAAAACATCGTTTTTCATTTTTTTTTTTCCTTCTTGACAGCCTCAGTACTGAGAATACTGAGGAGAGAATAGGGGGCAGGAGTTTCTTTACTGAAGGGTAAACCAAGTGAAAAACCATTTATTGAAAATTCTCTAATCCTTCAAGGTGTGTGCTGTCTTATTTTGAGGTAGTCCAAGCTGTAATGGTCGTTCTGTCTCTTTAAGAGACAAGCCACGCCCACTCCCTCCCCCATCCGCTGAGGCAGGCTGATTTTCAGTTTCCGGTCTGAGCTCACTTTTTTTTCCATCTTCCTCTCAGAGAGGCAGCTTCGCTTCTGCCGCTCTCCCCACTTTTCCGCTTTTTCCCTTCTCTCTCTCTCTTTCTTTCTCTCTCTCTCTGCCCCCACTTCTCCCTTCCCCCTCCATAACCCCCTGAATAAATAAATATTCAACCTCACTCTGCCTGTCATGTCTATCCATGTCTCTGTCTCCTGCCCGACCGCCATGTGTCTCCCTGCCCGGGACCAGCCATTGCTCGGGGACCGGCAGCTGTCTCTGCCTGGGACTGGCTGCTCCCAGGGCCTGCTGTCTGCTGCCGCATGGCCTGCTACCACCATTTGGAACCTACAGCATTTCTGCTGCCTGTTGCCGCCAGGGATCTTGCAGCATTTTTTAAAAAAATCATAAAACAAGCTAGCCTGTAACCCCTCCTGCTTCAACTTCCAGAGAGCTACTGTTGACAGTTGCGTGTCGCCATGCATAATTTAGCAATATATATTTTTAGATAATATAGGCTTGTGCGACATAACCTGAAGAGCGCACAGCGATTGAGTGATCGAGCTGTTTGGAACCTAGTGTTTATACTCTGAAATCCCTGCTGTCTCTAAGGCCCCAGTTCATTGACAACAAATGGACAGATTTTGTTCCTCAATCTAGACTGATCCAAAGGAACACTTCCTGACTTTCAGCCCACTCGGAATCAGACCTCTCTGCAATCTTTAAAAGATTTAACTATCTGCATGTGGGGGCAGGGGGGTATGGACGTGCAGGCCAAAGACATTGACTCCCCTGGAGAGGAGTGATTAGGGTAATGAGCCCTCTTTTGTGGGTGCTGAAAATCAAACCTGAGTCCCCTGCAAGGACCCATGCTCTTAGCCAGGAGCCATCTCTCTAGCATCCGATTTGCATTTTATCTAAAGCAGGTAACAAGATAAACAGTCCCATATCTTCCTGTAGCACCTAATTGCTCTGTTTTCTTTAGATTCCACAAGATAGCATTTAGTTGGGCTCTGGTAGTGGACCTGTAATTCCAGCACTTGGAAGGCTAAGGAGGAAAAGCGACTGCTGCAAAACAACCCTGCCTACTTTAAAAGACAAAACAAACAAAACACAGCAACAGTAAAAACCCAGAGTTACTCATAGAATCCTGCCAGTTGTTAAGTTTGTTCTACAGAATCTTAGCTAAATGGCTTGTAAGCTGCACATCTGCCAAGGCTCCAAGCCGGGCCTCCATTTTTTTTTTAATATTTATTAATTTTGTCATTTTATGTGTATTGTTTTATGTGTTTGCCTGGTGCCCTTGGAGGTCAGAGAAGAGGACATCAGATCTCCCTAGAGCTGGGTGTGTGGGTGCTGGGAATCCTGGGAGAACAGCCACCACGCTTAATAGCTGAGCCGTCCCTCTGTCCCCTGCAAGGCGTTCTTAGGGTAGGGCTTCTGCTCTGTAGGTCACCTTCCGAGGCTAACAAGAAAATAGCAAACGAGCTGAACTCGAGCAGCAACAGATCCCATCCTTAGCATTTCTTGCTTCTCCTAGTGCCTTCCCCGTTCATCCAACCCCCCTTTGCTTCTTAGGGATAGTCTTAAAGCACAATAAGTACCTTTGCAACGGACATCTGGTCCCTTTAAGGACATAATGGCCAACCCCGCCTCCCACCCACCTCTCTGCAATGCTGTTCTAAGCGGACCTTTGTTTAATGTCCTCGGACAATTAGCCGCGTGACACTCTCCTTGTCTCCTCCAGGTTCGTGGGAGTGGGAATTTGGCCTCGTAACTTGGCAACCACTGAACTACCGGTTGAAGGTGCCTGTAGGGGCACTGGGGTTTGCGCTTTACGGTTGGGTTACTCCGGGTTCTTAACGGAAGCAGGCTGCAAAGCCAAGCGACCCCGCCCCCGTTGCCATAACAACGGTATACAGCTTCGCCTACCTTCCCCCAGTTGCGTCTTCCAAAACAACAACAGCAACAACAAAAAAGTAGTCCTGGACTCTCAGCATCAAAATCCTCTCCATAACTACTGCTAGAGGAAGAGAACCAGGGTCTGCGCCCCCTCCGAAGGCGAACAGCGTGGGGGAGTTGGAGACTGTGCCTTAGGGCAATGGTGTTAAGCAGAGAGAAGGCATTATAAGAAATTATAAGAGCAAGGGTTGGGGGTGGCAGGGAACCCGGAGGTGAGGTGTAGGTAGATAAGAGAGGGGAGGAGGGTCTGGTGGGGGAGATTTTAGGAGGACCTGTAGAACTCTATCAAAGGAATCCAGGAAGCAGGATCACTAGGTTGCTGGGGCAGAGTTGGAGCCACTGCGGAGGCCAGAACGGTCAGGAGTTTGGGAAGGTGTCCCGGAGGGAGCAGGGTCCTCCAAGCAGAGGCTGGGAACCCAAACGTGTTCTCTAGGATGGGGAAAACCGAACTGTGGGAGGTCAGCGGTGACCGGCTTGTACAGGGTACCTAGGTGTAAATGGAGGTGAGGGCACCGGAGGGTGGGATGGGGTGGGAACTAAGACCTCTTTCCTCGGTACCAGGACTGAGTTTCAGCTGACTCCAGAGGGCAGAGGGGAGCAAGATGTCGGATGAAGATGATCTGGACGACATTGAGCCAGACCAGGATGATCTGGAAAAGGAAGAGGAAGACAAGGAGACGGAAGAGTGGGAAGACTACCGGAAGGAGGGGGAAGAAGTCTCTGAGGAAGTGAGAGCCTGCAGGAGAGGTCCCGGGGTTGGGGGAGGGGGCTAGAGGAGAGCTGCGAAGAGAAGTCTTTACTGCCCTCCTCTTACAGTGGATGCCCACCCCCCTCACGGAGGCCATGATGAAGGAAGGGCTTTCTTTACTCTGCAAGACTGGCAGTGGACTGGCTCATGCCTATATTAAGCTAGAGGCTAAAGACAGGTGAGGACCAAGAAGCTGGAGCACCGCCAGCCTCCCCTCTCTCGTTCCAGTGTTTAGGCTAGACCTGATGACTCTCTCATCTGACCTAATGGGAAGAGAGGGAAGAAAGACGTCCTCAGTGTCCATGATCAGGTTGTACCTTGTACATACTAGACAAACGTTTTTACCACTAAGTTACGTCTCCAAGCCCAGGCAGAGACTCCACAGCGAAGGCTTGTCTAGCATGTATAAGGCTCTGGTTTTGATCGCTGCACTGAGAAACAAGAACAAGACTCCACCTGCCTCCTCTTCCCCCTCCTACTCTGCCATCTCTTTATAAGCCGTCTCTGCTGCCCTCTGCTCAGTATCTCTTTTCCAGTTCTTGCTGGGTTCTTATCCTTTATGGTGAATCTCCCACCCCCACCCCCATCTCCTAGGGACCTCACAGACATCAACCTGTTGCGCTCCTACATCCATCTTCGGTACGTGGACATTTCTGAGAACCACATTACAGACCTGTCGCCGCTCAACAGTCTCACCCACCTCCTGTGGCTCAAGGCTGACGGGAATCAGCTGCGAAGTGCCCGGATGAGTGAGCTACCCTACCTGCAGATCGCCAGTTTTTCCTACAACCAGATCGTGGACACAGAAGGCATCCTTCATCCCCGTCTAGGAAGCCTGGATCTCAAAGGTGGGTCCGTAGGAAACACACAGAACTTCCCTTGCTAGCGCGGGGCTGACGGAAGTAGGCAGTATATGACTCTTGGCTGAGCTACTCAGCCGTCTGTATGGACTCACTCATAGTGTGTAGGACGTGCAGGACTGGGGGTATAACTCAGTATTAGAGCCTTGCCTATACTTATATGAGGCCTGGTCAAAAAAAACACTTATTATAATTCATTTTAATATTCTTTTTAATTTTATTTTCAATAACATGTGTGTGCATATGTGTGGGTGTCTGGGAAACCAGAGGAAAGTGTCCGATCTCCTGTGATCTGCCTAATGCAGGTGCTGGGAACTGAACTCAGGTCCTCTGGAGGAGCACCCAGTGCTCTTAACCTCTGACCCATCTCTCCGACCCCTCCTTATAATATTCTTTATGACAGCTCTTCATGCTGGAATACAGAAATGAGCAAAACCAAAAATCTCTATTCTTAGCAGTGTCACTCTAGTTTATGGTGAGGGGCGGCTAGCAATGAACGTAATAAGTAAATAAGAAGTCAGGTTTGGTGGCTTGCAACTCAGTTCCTACACACTGGAGACTAAAGCAAGATTGCTAGAGTTCAAGGCCAGTCTGGGCTTCGTAAGGAGTTACAGGTTAGCTTGACCTACAGAGTGAGACTCTTTGTCTCAAAAAATAAAACATAAATCAAAAAGGAGATAAATTCTATAGAAAAATAGATTGGAGAAATACCATTGTGAAAGGCACAGGTAACAATCTCTCTCTTTTGGTCTCTCTGTTTCTGTCTATCTCTCTGTCTCTGTCTGTCTGTCTGTCTCTCTCTCCTCCCTTCTTTGTCTCTCTGTCTCTGTCTGTCTGTCTGTCTCTCTCCCTCTTTCTCTCTTTGTCTCTTTCGTGTGTGTGTGTGTGTGTGTGTGTGTGTGTATGTGTGTGTGTTACAAAGGATTGAATCTAGGGCCCTGTGCATGCCAGGCAAGCACTCTTGTGCTGACCATATCCCCAGTTTTATTATAAATTTTTTAATTTTATTTTTTATAAAATTGTAAAAGGTTTATTTATGCATCTTATGTATGAGTGCTTTGTATTCATGGACACCTGCACACCAGAAGAGGACACCAGATCTCATTATAGATGGTTGTGAGCCACCATGCAGTTGCTGGGAATTGGACTCAAATCCTCTGGAAGAGCAGTCAGTGCTCTGAGTCACTAAGCCATCTCTCAATCCCCGACTTATTTTTAATTTTGAGACAGGATCTCATAAGTTTCCCAAGTTGGGCTTGAGCTCACTCACCCAATAGTAGCCTAGAAAGGCCTTAGACTACTGATTCTGTGGATTCAGGCTCCGCAGTAGCTAGGACCACGAGGCCCAGCGCACATGACAGTTTCACACTGGTTGTTTAAGGGAAACATCACTTGACCAAAAATGTGCAGCAGGGAAGGAAGTCAGGCCAGTGCATTGCTTAGGGGTTACTAATTCATTCTCAAAGCATTGACAGATAAACCCTCCAGGGCCTCTTGCCTCGGGGCTCCAAAGATCTTGCTCTGGAGTTGTTCCTTCTTCCCTTCCACCCTGCATTAGAGGGAGAGAGGATACAGAGGGGCCAAATTTTCTAAGGCTGAACATTCAGAAGGGACCCTTGTGCACTTGACTCCCTCCTTTTCTGCAGGCAACCGCATTCGTCACGTGAGTGGTCTGGACCCTGAAAGACTGACAAGCCTGCATACCCTGGAGCTTCGGGGGAACCAGCTAGAAAGCACATTGGGAATCAACCTTCCTAAACTGAAGAATCTCTTCCTGGTAGCTTACTGGGCCCTAGGGTGGTGCAGGGAAGGGATCACAGCCTTGGCTTCTACCCAGCTTCCTCACCATGAGGATGACAAGTCCTTCCATGATGTCTGATGCCATGGAAATATAATGCTAAGACAATACGTACAATCTTAGGCTTATATTCCTAGTACTTGGGAGGCTGAGGAAGGAGGACTGCTGAAAGTTAGAGGCCAGCCTGGGCTACAGAATAAGACTCTGTCTTTCAGAGGAAAAGGGGGAGGGAGCAAGAAAGGTAGGCTTCCAACCTAGCAGGGCTACGATACACGATGAGTGGAAAATACAGAGAAAATGTATTGGTACAGGTTGTTGCAAAATGCGCTATTCAAGTACAGAAAGCAGGCCAATGAAGCCACTTAAATATTTATTTATTGAGAGAGAGTCTTTTTTGGCTGGGGGTGGTTAAGACAGTGTTTAAACTGTGGTCTTTGTTATTCTGGAACTCCATCTGTAGACTAGGCTAGCCTTGAACTCAAGAGGTCCACCTGCCTCTGCCTCCCAAGAGCTAGGACTAAAGGTGTGCACCACCAGTGTCCAACCTGAAACAGGGACTTATGTAATCCTGGTTGACCTGAACACACTACATAGCTGAGGAGGACCTTGAAATCCTCCTGATCTTCCCACCGCCACCTTCCATGTGCCAGGATTCCAGGAAGGACCATTATAATCAAATATATTTTTGGTTTTGATTTTTTGAAACAGAATTTCTCTTCACAGCCTTGGCAGTCCTGGAACTCTCTCTGTTGACCAGACTGGCTTTGAACTCAGAGATGTGACTGCCTCTGCCTCCCAAGTGCTTGAATTAAAGGCATGGGCCACCACTGCCCAGCTATAATCTACTGTTTTTATCTTGTGTGTTCTCATCTGCGTGTGCACACACGAACATGCAGGTGTGCGGCTGTGCTGTGTGTGGAAGCCCGAGGTGGACTTAAGCATCTTCTTCAGTGGCTTTTTACCTTGTATTTCGAGACAGGCTCTTTCACAGAACCTGAAATGCCGGATTAATTTGTCTGCCTGACCTGTGGGCTCCAGGGATCTGTCTGTCTCTACCCCAATAGCAGGCATGACTGACTGAACACCCCCAAGCTTGGCTTTTTACATGAGTGCTGGGGGCACAAACACAGGTCCTAGTGCTTGTATGACAAGAACTTTACTGATGGAGCCGTCTCCACGGCCTGTGTTTTGTCTGTTTGTGTTTGATTTGGGCTTTTTGGTTTTTGTTTGTTTGTTTGTTTTTTGGTTTTTCAATACAGAATTTCTCTGTAGCTTTGGAGCCTGACCTCAAATTCTCTGGTCTGTCCCTGTCTCCTGCATGCACCACCATTGCCAGGCTTGGCTCGGTTTTTAAGGGTCATACCATGTAGTCCTGACTGGCCTATGTAACCCAGGGAGGCCTAGAACTCATAACATAACAATCCTCTTGCCTCAGTCTCTGAGGGCTGGGATTTGCAGATGTATGTCATAATATCTTGTTTTGTTCTATTACTTTACTTTTAATGATTATTTATTTTTATGTCTATGAGTGTTTGTCTGTCTGTCTGTCTGTCTGTCTGTATGTATGTATGTATGTGTGGGTAGTGCTGTATGTGTGTCTGGTGCCCCTGGAGATCAGGAAGGAGGTCAGATTCCCTGAAACTGGAGCTGCCATGTGGGTGCTGGGAACTGAACCTGGGTCTTCTGAAACAGCAGCAGGTGCTCTTAACTGCTGAGCCATTGCTCCGACTCCAAGTCTTCATTACTTTTGAGATAGGGTCTCCCGGTATGCTAGTCTGAACTCCTTACATAGCTCAGACTTGTCCTCTTGTCCCCCAAGTGAGTGCTGGGATCGCAGCTGTGCACCACCATGCCAGGCTCTACGTGTCTGTTTAGGCTGGGCATGCTGCTTTCTAGAGTGGTACCACAGCCACTCCTCTGGGTGAGTGGGGCTCCTGGACCAATGGTAGCTTCCAGCAGCTCTTCCATAGTTAGAGGTGACCTTGATGGAGACGGAGAAGACCGCTGAGAACACAGCAGGAGACTACAACCCAGCTCTTGTTGGAGTGGCAGCTTTATTTTTTCTTTTTCTTTTCTTTCTTTCTTTCTTTCTTTCTTTCTTTCTTTCTTTCTTTCTTTCTTCCTTCCTTCCTTCCTTCCTTCCTTCCTTCCTTTCTTTCTTTCTTCCTCTTTCTTTCCTATTCTTTTCTTTTTGCTTTGTTTTTTGAGACAGGGTTTCTCTAGCTTTGGAGCATATCCTGGAACTAGCTCTTGAAGACCAGGCTGGCCTCAAACTCACAGAGATCTGCCTGCCTCTGCCTCCCGAGTGCTGGGATTAAAGGTGTGCGCCACCAGCACCTGCCTCTCTTTTGGTCTATCTTCTCTCTCTCTCTCTCTCTCTCTCTCTCTCTGTCTCTCTCTCTCCTCTTTCTTTCCTTCCTTTCTTCTTCTTCTTCTTTTTCTTTTCTTTTTTGGTATCTGGAATTGAAACCAGAGCCTTGCACATGATTTAAGAGTGCTCTACCACCAGTGCCTCCCTAGCCCAGAAACTAGTTTCCAGTAATGATTTTTATTATTATTTTATCATCATCATCATCATCATTTTTGTTGTTCTGGGAAATCTGGAAATCTGGTAAAGAATTAGACTTCTTTTTTTTCTTCTTCTTCTTCTTCTTCTTCTTCTTCTTCTTCTTCTTCTTCTTTTTAAATTTATTTATTTAGTATACAATATTCTTTCTGTATGTATGCCCACAGGCCAGAAGAGGGCACCAGACCCCATTACAGATGGTTGTGAGCCACCATGTGGTTGCTGGGAATTGAACTCAGGACCTTTGGAAGAGCAGGCAATGCTCTTAACCTCTGAGCCATCTCTCCAGCCCCCATTCTTTTTCTTCTTAAATTAAAATTACTTTACAATTCCTTTTCATTGGGGGTAATCACAGCCCAGCCTGCAGATGGAGTCAGAGATGACTTGCAGGAGTTAGTTCTCTTTCTACCATGTGGCTACTGGGGAATGAACTCGGATTGTCAGGCTTGGCTCTCGGAGCAATCCTGCAGGCCCCTTCTTTGTCTTTTTTTTGGGGGGGTGGTAGTATTTGAAATATGGTCTCACACTATAGTTCAGACATGCCTGGAGACTCACTAAGTAGCCCAGGCTGGCTTCTAACTCATGACAACCTTCCTGCCTTATTTAGGGGTGGGCCACTGCACCTACTTTTGTACTTCCTTATTTTCTATACCACACTCTCTTATCTGCCCCTCTACTCCCCTCCTTCCTCATCCTTTCCCAACCTCCCTCCCTCTGCTCCCCTCTCTGAGTCAATGTATTACATACTGAGTGTAGGCTCAGAACATGCTGAAGAAGATAGAGGGCCTGGAGAACCTCAGCAACCTGACCACTTTGCATCTCCGAGACAACCAGATTGAAACTCTGGATGGCTTCTCCAATGAGATGAAATCACTGCAGTACCTGAACTTGAGGTACGGGGAGTAGCCTCTCTAACACCCACCTTGCACCCAAGCCATCATCACCTATAGCAGCTTCTGAATCAGTGGCCCTCCCAGTAACCCACAGCTGGGTCCTTCCCTTGTTTTCCTTCTGGGTCCTGTCCTCTGCTTTCTTTCCTTCCTTCCTTCCTTCCTTTCTTTATTTTATTTTTACTATTTTTAATTTACTTACTTTATTTTATGTGCATTGGTATTTTGCCATAGGTATTGGGTCCCCCGGAACCGAAGTTACAGACAATTGTGAGCTGCCATGTGGGTGCTGGGAATTGAACCCAGATCCTCTGGAAGACCAGTCAGTGTTCTTAACCACTGAGCCATCTCCCTAGTCCCTCTGCTTTCTTTCTTTCTTCTGCATTTGGTTCAAAGAGCAACACAAAGATCTTCTTGAGCCCTAAACATCTAAAAGAATCTGTTTTTTCTTTCTTCTTCTTCTCTCTCTCTCTTCTTTCTATTTATGGTTTTGGTTTTTCGAGACAGGGTTTCTCTGGCCTTCAACTCAGAGATCCTCTTGCCTCTGCCTCTCGAGGGTTCGGATTAAAGGCATTCACTACCATATCTGGATTTTTTTCTCATTTTCAAACATGGGGGTCTTGCTACATTAACCAGGCTGGTCCCAACATCTTGAACTCCTGCTTAGTTAAGTTATAGGAATTCACCACAATGTTGCTAATCCCTGTTTTTGAGCAGTTCAATCTGACTCCAATGCCACTTTCCTGTCTGGATCCTATATAAATGCCCTTCTCTCTCTCCTAGGCCTCATTACCTTTCCATTTCTGGTTTCTTTGCTCCTGAGCTGAGCATCACCTGTAGAGGACAGCCCTTCACTGATACTAAGCATGAAATGTAACCTGGCCGTGGTGGCCCACGCCTTTAATCCCAGCAGTGGAGAAGTAGAGGCACACTTGGCAGATCAGTCCTCAACAGTCATTGCTTTTAGGGCCCAGCTGGCGGTGTTCTTACAGAGGAAGCCCAATTTCTGGCTAGCAATCAAAGCTCATGCTCCTAAGGTAAGCCCTCGTGACCTCATCCACAGGAGCAATATGATTGCTGACCTGGGGGAGCTGGCCAAACTGCGGGACCTGCCCAAGTTGCGAGCCTTGGTGATGCTGGACAACCCGTGTGCAGATGAGACTGACTACCGCCAGGAGGCCCTGGTGCAGATGGCAAACCTAGAGCGCCTAGACAAAGAGTTCTTTGAGGATGAGGACCGGGCTGAGGCAGAGGAGATCCGTCAGAGGCTGAAGGAGGAACAGGAACAGGACCTGGATGCAGACCATGACATGGAACCATACCGGCCACCATCTTAGCGGCTCTTCCTAAACCAATAGTAAGGGAGATGCTGCCGGAAAGGCAACTGCAGAAGGTCAAAGGTTGTGCACACAGAGGAGGCCAGGAGAACCCTTAGCAGAGAGCAGACTTAGGGGCTAGAGGTATCTTAGGTATGAAGAAAAGATGAGAGGCCCGGGAAGAGCTGATAAAGGACACGGAGGACCAGAAAAGTGAGTGGTAGGCAGAGGAACTGATAGGCAATCATATCCTGCAAAGAGGTGGCTACAAAGGGGTAGATCTGGGAGCATGGAGGAGCTCGTGGGGAAAGGAGGTGGCTGGTGGTACGTGGAGGCTGCAGCTGGGCCAGGGAAAAGATCCTGCACTAAATCTGAATCTAAAAATAGCAGGACACAGGTGGGGAGGCAAAAGGAGGGCAGTGAAGCAGAGTCTGAGAAGCCCAGGGATGTGGGCATTTCTAGTGGGGCACAAGCTGCCCTTCTGTCCTCTTCTTCCAGGAGACCAATGAGGCTGGCCTCAAGAATTGATAAGACTCCAGTGCAGGACCACAACATTCATGACCCTGTGATAGGAAGTGGAAGATACTTGCTGTCTTTTGTCTCCGAGTTAAAAATCCATCATATCCCAAGGCCCAGGCTCTTCGGTGGTCATCTCTGTGTGACTTGCACTATGGGCCTAAACTCCCAAGCTCTGTCTGGAGCCTAGATCGGGGACAGCCCTCAAGCAGGTCTGGGATAACCAGGATGGAGTAGGGGTTGTCTGGAGAAAGGAGCTGAGGAGTGGGCTGTGGTGTGACAATTCAGGTTTCAAATAAAACGGTATTTTGATATTCTCGTGTCTGACCGAGTTCATGAGTCCGCGTGATGGGCTTCTCCACCAGCATGGGTCAGTACCTGCCGCAGTGCTGAAGTGAGGCGATGCCTGCTTCCCTCGACTTGGCTGGCCATGGGTTATGAGGGCAAGTGCGCTTGGGGGTGGCCATCCTGGTCCTGGATCACCCCTCCCCTCCCCCACCCGTTCCCCACCACCACCCGCGCTCGTACGTGCGTCTCCGCCTGCATCTCTTGACTCATCGGGGGCTCCGGGTCACATGCGCCAGCCCGGCTCTGTAGGCGCCGCCCCCTGCCCGCCCCCCGCCCGCGCTGGGAGCCGCAGCCGCCGCCACTCCAGCTCTCTCTGCTCCGCCACCGTCACCACCGCCACCGCCACCGGCTGAGTCTGCAGTCCTCGAGGTGAGGCCCGCATCGGGCCGCATCCCCCTTACTCGCTCCTTGCCGCGTTCACTCCCCTCTGTCCTGGGCTTGGCGCGCCCGGCGGGTGACGCTGCAGACCTGCTTGTCACCTGCTTTCCCCAGCATCCTCCATCCCGGGCCTTTCCGGACAGCTCGCGGCTTTCTGGCTCTTACCTCCTCCCGGTTTAGGTACCAGTTCTGCACCCGCTTCTCTAATTGCACGGTTCCACCCTCGCCTGCCCCTCTCCCCACGCCGGTCTTCGCCTAGGGTCCTGCTGATTTGTTTCTTAAGTTCGATGTCTCGGCCCGTGGCGCGTGTTTGCCTGGCACGTCCTTTTTGCTTTGCATTTGGGGAGATACCTTCTCTCACCCTTCCTTGGCTGCCTCAGACTTGCTCTAGACTCGTTTTTCTGTCCCTCCTTCTCTTCGCCTCTCTCCTTTGACATTTCCTTTTCTCCGATGCATGGGGGAGGGATGAGAGGAGTGGGGAATCTGTCTGGGGGTAGGGAAGACGATGGGTTCAGCCTGGACTACCTCACGATTCCCCACTGCAGCCCCTAGGGTCTGGAGGCCTGACCCCAGGATGCTGTCCCCAGCCAGACTCCTCTTGAAAAGAGGAGGAACTCATATTTGGGAGAGAGGTGACGACCCCGGAGAGTGTTTTATAGACCCTGTGTATGGGGGCTGTCAAGTTGGGGCTCCGCTTGCCCAGACAACCCCTCTTCTTCCCGTTCCAAGATCCAAGGAAAAAATACCAGCCTGGCAGCCATCCCGCCTGGGGAAGTCTAGGGGAACCCTACTGGTCGGTGAAGCTGCTGAGGGGTGAAGGAATAGCTGCCGTGCCCCTCCCCTCTTCACTGCCGGGGTTCTCCCAGCTTGTCATGAGATGTACCCCGCTCCTGCTGCAGCAAGCTCCCCTTCCTCACTGCATTGACCTTTCCCTATCTCCACGGGGGGAGGAAGAACCCCTTCCTTCCACAGAGGCCCACTGCAGTTTGCTCCTCCCCACCCCCCGCCACTGCAGTAACCTCTTTCCCAGCCCTCCCAGCCTCTGGCCCCTCCCACTGGCCTCAGGCTCCACCCTTCTAAGCCTGTTATCTTTCTCCCATCTCTTCCACCCAAGGAGATCCCAACCATCATCATGTCTATAGAGAAAATCTGGGCCCGAGAGATCTTGGACTCCCGTGGGAATCCCACCGTGGAGGTGGATCTCTATACTGCCAAAGGTGATGGGCGGGGCATGGGCTTTCCACAGCCCCTACTTCCCCTGTGCTGGGTCTGGCAGATTTCTGAGGTTTTCCTTCGTACTCAGGGACCAGGGGGTGCTAGGCCAGGTTCCTAAGGCTGAATTGTGGAGGCTGATCTTCCTCGACTTGTAGAGCCGGGCTAGATGGGTCTGTGTTCTAGTTCAGAGTGGGAGCGGCCCTGCCTCTGTCTGTGTGCCTGTGCCAGCGCAGGAGCACGCATGCTCTGCCTAGCATAGCGCTGTTTCTGCGGCCTCCCACATGTGCCTGTGAGGCCTCAGATGGGCGGGTGAGAAGGCCCTGCTTGTGCAGTTGGCACGGTGTGTGTAAGGAACAGTCTAGGGGGAAGTCTGGATGTAGCAGGTAGGAGCTTAGCCTGGAAGGTCCAAAGAGTTCTTGGCCCAGAGTGTCCTCCCTCTTTGCTCATCGTATGTCTTCTTCCAGGTCTTTTCCGGGCTGCAGTCCCCAGTGGGGCCTCCACTGGCATCTATGAGGCCCTGGAGCTAAGAGATGGGGACAAACAGCGTTATTTAGGCAAAGGTGATGATGGCCCGCTCCTAGCGTGCCCCAGTCCCCTAGATGACTTCCCCCTCCTCTCCTCCCCACCCCCTCCTGGACTGACCAGCCCTTCTTCCTCTTTCTAGGTGTCCTGAAGGCAGTGGATCACATCAACACCACCATTGCACCAGCCCTCATCAGCTCAGTGAGCCCCGCTCTTTCCTGGGGGTGGCTGCTAGACCAGAATCCTAGAAGAAATCTTGGGCCCAGGGAGGGACAAGGGGGGTGCAAAAAGAGCCCATGCTTTAGGAATTGTGGTTACAGAGGGAGGGGTAGGGAAAACGCCGCTTTCTGCCATGGCAGGAACTCAAGGTCCCTAAAGCTGGCAGAGCAGGCTGCTGTCACAGGGATATGGTGGGACCCTGCTCACTCAGAAGACTGTGTGTGAAGGAGGGGACCCTCTGTCTGAGGGCCCAGCTTCCATCTTGGCTCTGGATAATGAGGACTCTGCCCACAGGGTCTCTCCGTGGTGGAGCAAGAGAAACTGGACAACCTGATGCTGGAGTTGGATGGGACTGAGAACAAATGTAAGCAGAGGTTGGGCTGGGAGGAGAAGGAAAGCACAGAGACCGGAAGGGGCTGTGCTGGGGGCACAGTGGGTGTCAGGGGACCTCCTCCTCCCTTGCCCAAAGCCACTGCAGAGGGAGGGAACGACGTTAGACAGAGAGACAGAAAGCTAGGAGTTGGCATGAGGTCATCCGGGGGATGTTTAGGAAGAGGTGAGGCTTTCCCTTTCTTGTCACCCCCTCCCCCAACCCCACTATTTGTCGTAGAAAACGAATAAGTTGCTGCTGGAGGTTGGGGGGTATGGTGGGATCTCATTAACTAGCTTTTCCTGGGAGTCTAGGAGGGGCAGGGGCTATAAGAGGGAGGGGCATTTTTTTGCTCAGTGTCTTCCTCTCTATTATGCCAGCCAAGTTTGGGGCCAATGCCATCCTGGGTGTGTCTCTGGCCGTGTGTAAGGCTGGGGCAGCCGAGAGGGACTTACCCCTCTATCGTCACATTGCTCAACTGGCTGGGAACTCAGACCTCATCCTGCCTGTGCCGGTGAGCCTAGTCTCTTCCAGAGGAGGAGTGCGTGCTGGTGAGGGATGAGGGGAAGAAGGGGAAGGGGCAGCTAGAGAGAAAGGGTGGGGATGTGAAACCTGAGCCTGGCATGTGGGGGACCTGGAGATCCTATCCCAGGGGCAGGAGGGGAAGGCTCTCTGACTCCTCTGTGACTCTTTGACTCCCTGACCATCTGTGGCTCCCCAGGCCTTTAATGTGATCAATGGCGGCTCTCATGCTGGGAACAAGTTGGCCATGCAGGAGTTCATGATCCTCCCAGTGGGTGCTGAGAGCTTCCGGGATGCCATGCGTCTTGGGGCAGAGGTGTACCACACACTCAAGGGGGTCATCAAGGACAAGTATGGCAAGGACGCCACTAATGTAGGAGACGAAGGTGGCTTTGCCCCCAATATCCTGGAGAACAGCGAAGGTGAGGCCTGGAGCCCTTACTCTGAGTCTCACACTGGGAAAGGTGGCACACGTGGGTCCTGAGGGTACTGGTGGCAGGTCCTTGAACTTCTGAAAATCTCAAGAGGTACCAGACCTTAGGGTGGGCTCCAGGGGGCCTTCTGATGTCACACATAGACCTCGGATATCAGTCTTTTACCTGACCAGCCTAAACTGTGAGACTATTGGGACGTGATCTGGGTAAGGTTCATTTCATCCTATACTGCAACAGACTTAGAGGACATATACCGTGCTCTAGGGAGGTAATTCCACGTCAAACCCGTCCCCTTCCCAGACTCTCGGGAGGTATTCAAGTCCATGTTCTGTGCTACAGAGGGGACTGTAAAGATCATGGTTACAAGTGAAGGTACTGGGGAGGGGTATGGCTCAGGGGTAGAGCGCCTGCTCAGGCTGAGGCCACCACACCACACACAAATGTCCACACATGCAAATGCATGCAGATCGGTATACAATGTACACAGACTCTGCTCTGGAATCAGATTCCTTGCCTTCATTTGAACATTGAAGAGTTATTGGCTGAAATCCCCAACACTTGGGAGGCTGAGGCCTAAGGGTTGCTATGAACTTGAAGCTAGCCTGGGCTACATAAAACCATGTCCAAAAAGAAAGAAAAGAGAATAATGATGATGATGATGATAATAAAAAGATGCAGAAGTGGTCTTTTAAGAACCAAGCATTGGCCGGGCGGTGGTGGCACATGCCTTTAATCCCAGGACTCGGGAGGAAGAGGCAGGTGGATCTCTGTGAGTTCGAGGCCAGCCTGGTCTACAAGAGCTAGCTCTAGGACAGGCTCCAAAGCTATAGAGAAACCTTGTCTCAAAACAAACAAACAAACAAACAAAAAGAACCAAACATTTACCAGGTGACGGTGGCACATGCCTTTAATCCCAGCACTTGGGAGGCAGAGGCAGGAGGATCTCTGTGAGTTCTAGGACAGCCAGGACTGTTTCACAAAAGAAAAAAAAATTCCAATTATTTGCCGGGGGTGAGGTGGAGAGGGTGTGAGATTGGTACATGACTTTAATTCCAGCACTTGGGAGGCAGAAGCAGGCAGATCTCTGAGTTCTTGACCAGTCTGGTCTATAGAGCAAGGTCCAGATCAATCAGGGCTACACAGAGAAACTCTGCCTTGAAAAACCAGAAAATGGAAAAAAACAAAACAAAACAAACAAGCAAACATTTGATCAGGGCATGGAGGTGCACACCCTTAATTTCAGGTAGAGGCAGGTACATCTCTGAGTTTAAGGCCAGCCTGGTTTGCCCAGAGAATTCCAGGCTAGCTAGGGTTACATGGTGAGAGCCAGTCTCAAAACAAAAAAGTAAAAATCCAAGTTCTACAAATATCATTGAGGACTAAATGAGATAATATATGTAAAAGGCTACTATGATGTGGCACCAAACAAAGCTGCTATTAGGAGCTGGAGAGGTGGCTCAGTGGTTTAAGGATACTTGCTGCTGAGGACTCAGGTTTGGTTCTCAGCACTCACGTAATTCCAAGGGATCTAACACTCTCTTCTGGCATCTGTGGGCACCAACATGGGCATGGAGCAGATACATGCATGCAAGCAAAATACACACACACACACACTCTGCTAGCCAGGCTGGTAGTGCAGACCTAGCATCTCAACTACTTAGAAGCTGAGGAAGGAGAATTGGAAGTTCAAGGTATACCTAAGCTACAGACTGGGTTCAAGGCCAGCCTGGGCAACTTAGTGTGACACTTTCTCAAAATGAAAAAGAAAAGGAGGTAGGAATGTGGCTCAGGGGTAGACAACTTGCCTCAAATGAATGAGGCCTTGGGTTCAAGATGCAGCATCAGGAAGAGGTGTGGGTGAAGGGTGTGGAGAGGGGGACCAGCACTACTAGTAACAGATTAATACTCTTCTATTTCCCTGGCTAGCCTCTCTCTAGCCACACCTCCCCTTCCACTCTTCATTCCTTTCTCCTCCCTCTTTCCTTCCGACCCATTTCTCCTGCCCGTAACTTCACTGTGCTTGTCTCTAGCCTTGGAGCTGGTGAAGGAAGCCATTGACAAGGCCGGCTACACGGAAAAGATCGTGATTGGCATGGACGTCGCTGCCTCTGAGTTTTACCGTGATGGCAAATATGACTTGGATTTCAAATCTCCCGCTGATCCTTCCCGATACATCAGTGGGGACCAGCTGGGGGCACTCTACCAGGACTTTGTTCGGAACTATCCTGGTGAGAGCGAGGGATGTGGGGGATAGGAAGGGGGGAGAGGCAGAAAGAGGTAGGGACCCTGTAGGGCAACTGTGAACCTTACAAGGTACATTCTGGTGCCAGGTAATGTCCTAAGGAACCCGAGAAGCAGGGAGAAGGGAAGGAGGTTTGAGTGTCCTGTAGCTGTAACGGGTCTCCTCCATCTGGTTCAGAACCTGGGCTCTCAGAGCTACTAAGTCCTAGCGGGGGCTCCGGAAGGAGCAGGGATGGGGAGACATGGATGGATGTAAGAGGAAAGTGGCAGGCCTTAGCGTCTTTGATGAAGGTAGATACTGAAGTTGGCGTTGCTGCCTGAAAAGGCTTACTGGGTTACAGAGTCCCCAGATCTACCAAAGGCTTCTGCCCCACTCCAGGGAGGCTGCTGGCCTCCATCTTCCTGAGGGAGGGCAAGGTAAAATAGATACCAATTGAGGAGAGCGTTAGAGTGGGAATGAGGGTGGACTCCCTGGCAATACCAATAGAACTCAGAGAGGGTATGAGAAGGACAGCTCCCTGGGCCCCCGACAAGATGGGCGGGGGGGGACAAGGATGAGGAGGCTTTGTCAGGGGGCAAATCAAAGGAGGGTGTCCCTCCAGAGCTCAAGAAGCATTAATGGCCCCTCTCTGCTCTCTCGACAGTGGTCTCCATCGAAGACCCATTTGACCAGGATGATTGGGCAGCTTGGTCCAAGTTCACAGCCAACGTCGGCATCCAGATAGTGGGTGATGACCTGACAGTGACCAACCCAAAGCGCATCGAGCGGGCGGTGGAGGAAAAGGCCTGCAACTGCTTGCTGCTCAAGGTCAATCAGATCGGCTCGGTCACAGAAGCCATCCAAGCGTGAGTGGTTTGCGGCCTTCTCTGGCCTGGCCCTTGTTCCTTCTGGATCCCTCTTTCCAAAGCCTCCTAGTCCTAGCCCGGTTCTGCCCTGGAGTGTCGATGAAAGCTGGGTACCCTTTGCAATTCTCTCACTCCTCTTCTCTCTGCACTGCGCGACCCGCCCCCGCGGCCTTTCCGCTTAGTCATTTTCCTCCAGCTGTTTCTGGACACGGGGCAAGCCTGGGGCTGGGAGGGAATGCCTGCGCCTCGGGACAGCAGGTCAGTGCTGGTGTGCATTGCAGGTGCAAGCTGGCCCAGGAGAACGGCTGGGGGGTTATGGTGAGTCATCGCTCCGGAGAAACAGAGGACACGTTCATTGCTGACCTGGTGGTGGGACTGTGCACAGGCCAGGTGAGTGGAGCCAGTTTGCGGTAGTAGGAGAGATCTTCGTAGGGTTGGTGGGTGCTAGGCCCAGGTGGTCCTGCCGGAAGACTGACAGTCAGAGGAGTTTGAAGCTAGAAGTGTTGCCAGGCATTGGCATCACACACCTTTTGTCCCAGTACTTGGGAGGCAGGTGAATCTCTGTGAGTTCGAGGCCAGCCTGGTCTATATAATGAGTTCCAGGAGAGCCAGGGCTATACAGAGAGACCTTGTCTTAACAAACAAGAGAAAAAGGGGGTAGTTTTGAGCTGGTGAGATGGCTCAGCAGGTGAAGGTGCCTGGTGCCAAACCTGACTGACCTCGAGTGTGAATCCTGGGACCCACATGTTGGGAGGAGAGCACCTCCTACCAGCTGTCCTCTGACTTCCACGTGCACACCATGGCATGAGCGGACTCACAGACATGTACACAGACACAGAATCAATAAAGTATTGATTTTTACAATTAATTAATCCAACCGCAGAGGAGAAGTTTCAGGTCTGCTGGTTTAGCTCAGTTGCAGAGTACTTGCCTTGCATGTGCAAGGTCCTGGGTTCCAGCACTCAGGAAGCAGAGGCAGGAGGATCTCTATAAGTTCAAGACCAGCCTGGTCTACATAGCGAGCTGCAGGACAGTCAAGGCTACATAGTTAAACCCTGTCTCAAAACAAATAAACTAGCTGGGCAATGGTGGCATATATATATCTTTAATCCCAGCCCTTGGGAGGCAGAGGCAGGTATTTCTCTGTGAGTTTGAGGCCAGCCTGGTCTACAGAGTGAGTTCCAGGACAGCCAGGGCTACACAGAGAAACCCTGTCTTAAACAAACAAATGACCTGGACTTGGTGGCACATGCCTATAGTCCCAACACGTGAGAAGTAGAGGCAGGAGAAGCAGGAATATAAGGCAAGCCTGGCACTCTATGAAACTGTCTCAAAGTAAAAAATGGCGGGAGGGGGAGTAGGGTCATCTAACCAGGGGAAGGGAATCTTTAAGCTGTATATCCTCTGGATGTTTCAGATCAAGACCGGTGCCCCATGCAGATCTGAACGTCTGGCGAAGTACAACCAGCTCATGAGGTGAGGAGGGTCCCTGAAAAACAAGAACCCCAGATCTGGGACTAAACGCCCCACTAGGCCATCATCCCATCTCTAGCATCCAGGACCTGGAGAGTAGCTGAGGCCAGGAAAAGACTTTCACTTAGTGGGGCTAGGGCGGGTCTGATTGACAGATCACTATGGCTATAAGCCAGGGAATGTTCACCCTGGGGCAGTCCTCAGAGAAGGAGCCTGGAGGGACCCAGAGAGGAAAGCAGCTTCCTCCCAGTCCCCTGACTGCCACTTTCTGGATCATCTCTCAGAATTGAAGAGGAGCTGGGGGGTGAAGCTCGCTTTGCAGGACATAATTTCCGAAATCCCAGTGTGCTGTGAACCTTCGCCTGCCTCAAGACTGGAACCTCCATCTCACCCTCCTGGAGCCTCCTTGCTGTCCTCACCTGCCATGGTTCACCCTGATACTTTGCGCCCAGAGTCACCCAGAACACCTCAACTCACCTGCTCTGGCTGTTCTTGGCTTCCCCAGTCCCCTGCTGCTGCTGTTCCTCCTCTTCTCTGGGCCCCAGTTTTTGGGATTCCATCCTTCCCACTTGCCTGTCTATTCTCTCTTCTCTTAAAAAAAAAAAAAAAACTGGAAATGAGAATGAAGATTAGAATGGGGTCCACAGAAGAGCCATCAGCGTCTGACAGGAGCTTCAGGATCGGTGTGCTGAGGTGTTTAGGATGGGACCGTGTGGCATGTGTGCCTCGCTGCCATTTTCATGTTGTGTATCAGCCATGAACTATGTATAGACTTGGTGTTTGGGGAGTGCTGGATGCGTGATCATGTTTGGCAAGGCCTTTGTGTGTGTGTGCGTGTGAGTTCACACTTATTTATTTATTTATTTATTTATTTTATTTATTTATTGTTCAGCTTGTCAGCCAGCTAGCTCCCCATAACTATAGTCTGAAATTGACGTGACTTGACAGGAATTCGGCATCTGTATTTTCATGTGGTTGCATCCCAAGATGACCCAGGATGGGAGGTTTTGTTAGCATGGGAAGGTAACAGAAAAGGGCCTTAGCAATTGTTTCATTTGGTGTACTACCTGAAGCCTGGTACTTCACAGAATGCCACTGTGTGCCCTGGGGGCTTTCCCCCCACGGCTCTCTCCCCAGCCTTTTGTTCCCTAGTCTTTCCCCAGCTGCACAAGAGCACTGCCTCACTCCCCCACGCCATGTCCCACAGTTGCCACTGTCTCTGTGGCTCTGAAATGAGCACCACCATTAAAGTCTGAATCACAGTGCACCACCCCGTGTCCGGGGAGTTTTACTCTCTGTTCCATATGAGAGGAGGGAAGACAAAGGACTGGATATTGGTGAAATGCGACAGCAGAGCTGGGGAGGGCACAAAAAGAAGAAAGCCACTGAACATACGACCAAGTCTGTGGCATCTCTGACTAGGTGGGAATCCATGTTGATTTTTGCCTTGCTTGTTTGTTTGTTTGTTTTGAGACAGGGTTTCTGTGTAGCCATGACTGTCCTGGAACTTGCTTTGTAGGTCAGGCTAGCCTCAAACTCAGAGATCTGATTTTACCTCTTCTTCTCCTTCTTCTTCTTCTTCTCCTTCTCCTTCTCCTTCTCCTTCTCCTTCTTCTTCTTCTTCTTCTTCTTCTTCTTCTTCTTCTTCCTCTTCCTCTTCTTCTTCCTCATCCTCCTACTCCCTTTTTCCTTTCTCTCATGAACTAAGGATTCTTCACCTTTGGTCCAGGGGTCCCTCAAGGGTTAGTGTGTATCTGGGGTGAGGAGTAAGGTATTTCTGTTTCTCAAAGTCTTAGACCAGAGTCGGGATGAGTGATAGACTAGCAACTAAAGCATTCCTGTACGAGCCTCCTCAACAGCATTTTGGATGGCTTTGAAGACAGGACTTCAAGGCAACCAATTTCTTTGGACTGCGGAATAAAGGAAGAAGGGGAGGGAAGAATGGTATCAGGTATGAAAGTGGGCCTGAGGAATCTGAGTTCTTCAGTAAACTGGACACAATGCCTGAAGGGCTCAACAGCCTCCCCTATGAGGAGGACATTAGTGTGTAGCTAGAGGCCCTCTAACCTTTCAGCTCCAGTGGGACTGTGGTGTTGAACCACTCAGCCTAGGGACCACCCTGGGGGTCAAACTCTTACAAGATGACTGCTTCGGGTGCCAGGGCTCACGCTTACAAGCAGGATCTGCCCATGGGTAGCTGTGGCCACTAGGGGGAGCCCAAGTCCTGCAGGACGTCATACTAGACTTCAAGGTGCGGTTGGGGTGGGAAGAATTTCAAGGTTGCACCCTCCGCCCGTCTCTCACTCAACCTCTAGGGTTAACACTTCTTTGGTGAATGGGCGGGAGCCACATCTCTTTTTGCTCTTCTTCCTGTATCCCTCAGCTATTTTCCGTTCAAAGAACTTCTTGCCTTCTCTCCTTCCCTGTACCTCTTAATTTCTATGTAACCATCTCATCTTTCCCCTCTCTCCTAGCACCCAGTCATGTCTCCCATGGGGCTCACTACACTTTTCTCTGAGATTGGTTTCTCAGAAGCTCCCAGACTGACCAGGGCTATTGTAGCTGCAGCCACCTTTCCTAACCCTGTCTTTTCTTTCCTCTATCCTGGCTAGGTGTCTCTCTGACAGCGCTCCCACCCCCTCCAGGTACTGGGTTGGATTGGGTTACAGCTAGCTCTGCTTGGGCCTCCAAGGCCCCTCTCTACTTTCCTTTTGTGCCGTTGCCTGGAGACCAGAGGATTGTGGGGGGCTGGGGCCAGAGAAGGAGCTGGGGTGAAGGATGGGGGTGGGGTATATGTGTGATGCTCCAGCAGCCAAGCTATGAGCCTGGCTTTGGGTACCAGAGGAACTAGAAGGGGTAGCGCTGGCTTCTTTTCTTCGTCTCATCCCCTGTCCTTATCTAGGCCTAAATTTTTTCTTTTAGGCTTAGATAAGTTACCATCCTGGCATTTGCCTTAGTAGTTAAACAAGGAGAAAAGCTCAGTCTAGAAAAGATTTGGAAAGGGCCTGGGCCAGGCCCAGTGGGAAACTAAAGGAAAGAGAGGAAATGCAATGGGGAGAGGGAAGAGGGAGGAGGAGTCTCGGAGCAAAATTAGTTGGTGGAGGGAAGGAGCAGAGGCTTTCCTGGCGGACCGAGGAAAAGAAGCCAGGGCCACAGGAGGCCAGGGAGCTGACCTGGTCTCTGGGAGGCCCTGGAAGGGGACAAGAAGATGGGCATGGGGGTAAAGTGAGTCCCTGCAGAGGCAGGGATTTCAGGGTGGTGCGATGGTGGGAGGATTCTCGCTCGGTTTCCCTAGTGCTTTGGAATCTGTTGAGAGCTTTGGGGTAAGTTCAAGAACTTGGCTGAATCTGGCTTAAGGAATGGTGACACAGGACTTAGTGAGCTGATACAAGGCCAGCCTTCCTCCTTCCTTCCCGAAGGTAGTCTGCCCGTCCAGTGCCTCCTACTCTACCCACTTGGTTTGCAGCTAGACTGACCCCACAAATGCCCTACCCCCACTCCAAATCTGGTGAACTACTAAGGGCTCCCAATCCAGACTCCGGCTCCAGCTCTTCCCACCTCCCAGCCCGCCTCCCTCCCTTTCTCTAGCCTTCCCAATTTCAGCTGCCAAAAATCGCCCTGTCTCTAGTGTCCTTTGTCCTGAGAGACGTTGCTGCTTGGTGCACGGCCAGACTGGGAGTCCAGAAGAAGGCCCCGGTGGACTGACAGGGGATGCTGACTTCATGGCTGTAGACTGGACACACTGACAGCACTCGATCACGCTGTGGTCTGTGCTGGGGACTACCTCCATATTCCAACGATTGTTAGAGGGAACTCAGGGCACCTAAGGGTGTGTAGAGGTCCTTTCCACTTCGTTCCTTCTGGGACCATGACCGAAGAAGCCAGTAGTGACTTCAAACAGACTTGAGAAGGAAAACGGGCCCGAATATGAAGTGCCATTCCTCAGTTCCCTGTACATGCCAGGGCCTGCCGGCCCCATTCTGTCATTTCTTCGCGGCATTTTCCGTTTCCATCTTTAGCTCTTCTCTTTCCCATCACTGACCCTCCCTCCACGATGCCACAAAGACCCTATTTATCTTGTATTTCCTTCCAGTCCTCTCTAATTCATTCTCCAATTTATTTGCCAAAGGAAGCAGTTCTTAGTTCGGTTGAAAGTCCCACCCTCAGGTTTGATCAATCCACCCCAAACCCAGTCTCCCTCTAGAATAGGCATCTGGTCCCACCTTTTAAAATCTCTTCTGGGACCTCTCCTGCCTGTGCTCCCACAGAGGTATCTGGACTCCCTCTAGCTTCACTTCATCACTCCCAAATTCTCGAGGTTTGCATTCTTTTCAACACCGATCCCCTTTAAACTCTTATCTCTTCCGAAACACCATTCTCGTAGCATGTCTTCTTCATCTTTTCATCTTTTTCCGCCTAGGTCTCCAAACTTCCATCGTATTCTCCCCAAACAACCCCTAAACACCTCCAGTCTAAGGCTCTGGCCCTTCCTCTCCATCTTTCCAATATAGTCCCATTATCCCAATCTCTACTTCAGGACCCCCCAAACCCTCCCACTTCACCCCTGCCACAGCCCCTTGTCCCCAAACTTCTTCAGCCTCCCTAAGTCTGCCTTCACAGTCCACAGCCCCTCCCACCCAGCCCTCTCGCGCGCGGGGCCCGGGGAGCTCCCCACGCTCTGCACCGCGAGGCCCTCTCCCTCCGCGCCCCGGCCGGCTTCGGCCAAACTCGCCCGGCGCCTCCCCTTCCCCGATCCTCCGCCCCCCGACTGCCGCGCGCTCCCTCCCTCGCGTCTCCTCCGGGCCCCTCTCTCCTCCGTTCCTCCGCGCTCCCTCCTTCTCCCTCTTCCTCCCTGCTCCCATCCCCCTCTCCCGAGCGCCCTCCCTCCGCCGTCCGCTTTCCTGTGCGAGTCGCCGGACGCGCCGCCCAGCCCGTCCGCCTGCCCGCCCGCCCGCAGCCCGGCGCCGGGCCGGGGCCTCGGGCCAGGACGCGTTTGTGGGCGGCTGGCCTCGGGGCGGGCTAGGGGCGCGCGGCACGAGCGGCGGGAGGGTCGGGGGTCGCGGGCCTCGCTGGGGCCGCGAGTGCGGGCGGAGGCGGGCGGCGCGGCGGGGGCGGGCAGCGCGTTCCGGGCGGGCGGGCGGGGAGTGCGAGAAGCCGATCGGGGCTGCGCGGGGAGCGAGGCATGGGGGCCGCCCTCCGGGGGGGCCGGGGCCGCCGCCGCCGCCGCCGCGGCAGCAGCGACTGAAGCCGCTCAGCGAGGAGGGGCGGGGAGTGGCCGCCGCCGTCCCCGGGAGGCACTCGCAGCCAGCCAGCCGTCCCGAGCCGCTCGCAGGTAAGGTCTGCTGCCGCCCGCCCGCCCGGGCCGCCCCGTTTCGGCCCTCGGCTCCCCGCCCCCACCCCTGCCGGTCCCCTCCCCCCCCCCCCCCCCCCCGCCGCCCCGCCGCCGCCTCCATTTGTTATTTTCCCGGTCGCGTTCCCTCACTGCGGGCACGGCCGGGCCCGAGGCTGGGGGCTCAGGGGGTGGGGCCGCCCGGAGGAGGGACGCGGGCCCGGGAGTCGCGAGCTCAGGAGGTGGGGGGGGGGGGGTCTCGGGAAGAGGGCTGATGGGGCCGAGCGTCGCCAGGACCAGAGCCTAAAGGGGAGGAACGCCGAGGTGGAGACTTGGCGGAGGTAAAACAGGGGATGCTGTGCGGATGGTTCGCGGAGAAGGCAGGACGGATCCGAGAGATGGCAGCGAGGTGGGGCGTGAAGGCTCCAGAAGCCTCACAGGCCCAGAACCCGGGTTCAAGAACCCAGGATTGCGGGTATTAGGAACCGAAGGGAACTGGGAACCGGGAAAGGGGTGTGGTGGATGATAAGAACAGGACTGTTGCTGCCGGGGGTGGGGGGGGGTGGGGGGTGATTGAACCTGGGGGAATGGAAAAGGACCAAGAGAGGCCCATCTTTGAGAAAGCCTGGGGTGGAAATGGGAAGGCCGTATCTTTTGTGACTCAGTTTTCTTTTCCCTACTCCAGGTCACCTCTGACCCTGTTTTCCTAATCCCAGACCTAGTTACTTCGTGAAGGGGGCACTGAGGCTCGGCAGTGTGAGTCTCCCAACACTAATAAGAAAGACAGGAATACAGAAGGGGGAATTAGAAAGGTTGGGAGGTTGGGAAAGAAGAGAGAATTGGGCAATCTTGTAGGCATTCCAAGGAATTGTGACCTCCACCCTCATCCCCTCAGCATTGGCTGCCCAACAGCTGGTCTCTATCTGGGAGGCCTTCCTTACTTCTTTGATCTCAGAGGTCTCCCTTTGTGCCTGGGGCAGGTTACCCTAAAGCTCCTTTCCCTGAGGATACTGTAAGAAGGTCGGAGTTGCTTTGGCAACTGAAGTGGTAATAGTGGCTGCCAGATGGACCCCTGGGATGGTCTCTGGAGGGGTACTTTTTTTCACCCATTTTGTTGCCATGGCTGTGATCCAGTGGGAAGTTCTATAGGTGGGGATTCAGTATGTAGATCGGGCCTCAGCCTGTAGCTATGTCCTACGGGCTCTTGGGAGGGGATCTGGGATATTTTCTGGTGTTGCCCCAAGTAGGGGTTTCCTAAGGAGGTTCACCCTTTCTCCCTCAGTGATCTGTTGGAACAGGTAGCACTGTTGCTTGCAGGTCATTCTTGCAAGCCTCTTCCTGGGTATGGTGGGAAGACGAAATATACTGTTGTTCACACTACATGGTCTTGGGCTGGGGGTAGCTCAGTGGTATGTTAGTTCCTAATATGCATACAGAGGCTCTGGGTTTGAGACAGAATAAAAAACCAAGTTCTATCATCCTGGGCAATTTCTTCTGGCCTCTCCCACCCTTATGTTTTATAAGTGGTTGACTCTCTACATGATTTTACTTTCTTGAAGTCCTCTTTGGATCTCTTTCCTCTTTGTCAGTTCCCAGGGTGACCCCCTTCATTCAACCAATCTTTGACCTTTTACTTTTCTGAACTTACAAAAATGGCATGGCTCTCCATGCCTGTCTTTAGGTGAGTGTGGCCCAAGGGAGAGGGCTATGGCACAGCCTGGAGCAGAATGGGGTGCTCCGGAATGGGAGCTGGGAGACCAGGGTGTACTCTGGCTGTGTCTCTGTGACCTTGGGCAAGTCACTTCTATTGTCTTTGAGCTCCACCTTCATTGTCTAATGAAATGGCCTCTGTGGCTCCTTCAGCAGTCCTGGGTTCTAACAAGACTTAGGCTACTGCTTTGTTAGCCTGCTGCTCTGTGCTTCATGGATATCTTGGTCATTTTCAAGTGATTGTCAGGCAGGCAGGTCTGGAATGATGGAGCCTACTCAGTGACCCTGAAAAAATAGACTCTGTAAGCTCTTCCCAGGGAGCCTGTGGCGTGGTCATTTTCTGACATTCTCGTATTATTTGTTCCTTAATTTCTTTCTTTGAAAAAAGTTTTAATTGCATTTATTTATTTTGTGTGTGTGCCCTGGTGCACATGTGGAGGTCAAAGGGTAACTTGGTGTTGAGTTGATTCTCTTCTGCCATGTGAACCTCATGGTTTGATTCAGGTCATTGGTTTGGTAGTAATATATGTTTTTGGTTTTTGAGATGGTCTTCTATTCTATAGCCCAAGCTGGCTTGACTTGAACTCACTCGCTACAGAAGATGACCTTGAACTTGTGATCTCCTCGCCTGTACCTCTGAGATTGCAGGCATGAGCCACACCCTGTTTTATGTGGTGTTGGAATCTAACCCTGGGCTTCGGGCCTGCTAGCCCAGCACTCTACACACTGATCTGCATTCCTAGTCCCTCTCCTTTTCCCTCCTGTGCTTACTGAGGGACTCTTGATTTCTATTTCCTTGCCTGCTGAGTTTGGTCTCCCATGCTTTCCTTTTGAGTAAGGAAATGGTAGCAGATGGGTGCTGTTGTCCATGGTAGATGCCCTGTAAGTGTTAGCAACAGCCTTCTAGGCAGGATGGAGTGCCACTTGGTCAGTTGGTGGTAGAATACCACCCAAGTCCAGACTTAACTATGATCTGACCTCAGTCTCAACTCCATATACCCCTCTCCCCCGCCATTCCTCATCCGGGAAATTACTGCCCAGTTGATGCCGGTTTTTTTTTCTCTTCCAAAGCTACTCATTGCAAATTTTATCAGATTTCAGCTGATTAAAAAGGTAAGAAAGGCACACAGTGATTGCTCTGTTCTCCAAGGAACTTTAGTATAGTTTTTGACCTTTTGGATCCTTTAGAATCAAACTGACTTGGTAAACCAGTCCTGTGATGGGAGGAAATGGGCGCCCTGTTCGGGGAGGGCGACAGATGCAGCCACAGGCAGTGTTCTTTCCTGTCATTGCTGACATTGGTGTCTGCTCCTCTTTGGTTCGGTTCTGTCCTTGGACATTTGTTTATTCCCCCTCCTTCTCTTTTCCCATTTGTAGTTTTATTTGAGACAGGATTTCATGAAACTGGCTGACCTTGAACTTGCTATTTGCTGAGGGTGGCTGGTCCTGCCTCCACCTCCCAAGTGATGGAATTACAGATGTTGTCCCCATGCCTGGTAATGCATAATATTTTAAAACCAACCCACAAAACAACTTTTAAAAATGTGGTTATAGCTGTAGTTGAAGTAAACTGGTTTACTGGGCAAACATCAGTTGAAAGTTTAGACCTGGGGCCCAGTCCCATCTATTTCGTGCCCCTTCAGTGTAAGTTAAGTTACCTGGAAATGTTAGACTTACTTGTTCCTCATTGCCTGTCTCAGTGTGGTTCAGTGGGGTTGGGCAAAAGCAATTACTCTGTATTCCGTGGAGAACCACACCTTCCAGTTCAGAGTGGATGGGTAAATGTAGTCTATTTTCACGTGGGTTACTATCAGCTGATTCAAAGGACCTGCCGAGCCTAGGGTATACCTATACTTGAGACCCTACCTCAAAACAAAACAATAACCAGACGAACTTGCTGACATTCACTTGGTTTAAAGGTCATTGACAATAGTACACTTGCCTGGATGAGCTGCTCACTTACAAACCTGGTCTTGGCAAACTGAAATGGAAGAGCCCTGGGTTTAGTTTAAGGCTGGTACAAAGAGCATAGAGTGACGTTGTCTCAGATAAGGAACACAGACCCTATATGTGTGTGCTCATGACATCAGTGGAAAAATATAGAAAGGAAAACTATGACCACAACAGTTTTTGCTCTTAAAATATCTTAATAGGCTGGGCCTAGTGGCACACACTTTTAATCTTAACATTCAGGAAGTAGAAGCAAGCAGATCTCTGTGAGTTCAAAGCCAACCTGGTCTACATAGTGAGCTCCAAGATAGCCAGGGCTACACAGAGAGACCCTGTCTTGAAAAACTAAAACAACAATTAAAACAACAACAATAGAGAAACAGACAAGAGAAAAGGTCGGGAGAAATGGCTCAGTGTTTTAAAGCACTTGTGGACTTGTGACTTGTGCAGAGGACCCAGGTTTTATTCTCAGCACCCACATGATAGATCATACCCATACTAACTCTAGTTCCAGGGTATCTGCTGCCCTCTTCTGACCTCCCCAGGGACCAGGCACACACGTGGTACACATACATTCAAGCAAAACATTCATACATAGAAAATTAAATTTAGCTGGGCAGTGGTGGTGCACACCTTTAATCCCAGCACTTGAGAGGCAGAAGCAGGAGAATTTTTGTGAGTTCGAGGCCAGCCAGGTCTACAAGAGCTAGTTCCAGGACAGGTTCCAAAGCTACAGAGAAACCCTATCTCAAAAAACAAAAACAAAAATTAAATTTAAAAAAAATTATGGATGGTTTTATGGCATGGTTTACCTCTTAGCAAGAAACATAAACAAGTAGTGGGGCTAGAAATACAGGGGCAAATCCAGTGTACTTGCCTGGCATGCTTGAGGCCCTGGGTTCAGTGCACCAGCACCCGGGGAGTGAAGACTGGAAGATCAAGATGATATATCCATGTTTGTACTGCTAGATACAGGTAGGTAGGCTGCTCAGGCCGTGAGAACACAGGTAGATGACGATATCCATGTCTGTATGACTAGATACACACAGCGAAGGCTGCTCGTGCCAAGTGAGAAGCAGACTTGATTTTATAAGTCTGTATTGGATGTTCGCTGACATTTTGTCTTTTCGTGGTAGTAAAATCTTTGGAAGGGGCTGGAGAGATGGCTCAGCTGTTGAGAGCCCTGGCTGCTCTTCTAGAGGTCCTGGGTTCAATTCCCAGCACCCGCGTGAAAGTTCACAACTGTCTGTACTGACAGCTTCCGGGGACCCGACACCCTCACACAGACATGAATGCAGACAGAACACCAATGTATATAAAATAAAATTTAAAAAATATTTTGAGTTGGGTTGTTGAGATGGCTCACTGAGCAGAGGCACTTGCCACAAACCTTGACACCTGGATATGATCCCTAGGTCCCACATGGTGAGAAGGGAGAACTGACTGACAGGTTTTTCTCACACATGCACACCCCTCCCCTCAGCCAGTCAGTGTATTTTGAGTCTGGTTATTGTGAAAGCTTTGATTTTTCTTTTGAGCCCAGGAAACCCCATTGCAGCCATCCCTTTGATACCTGGGGGCTTTGTTTCGGTATCCTCGAGAGACACCAACATCAACACATACTCAAGTATTTTGTACAGAATGATGCTATGTCTGTTTATACCTGCACACTCCCGTGCTTTTAAAGTCACCTGCAGATCATGTACAGTAACCAATTCCATGTAAATCTTTGATAACGTCTACCTGTCCAAAACCAGGCAAAGAAGGTAGACAGTGAAAGCTGGAGGGAACCTGGGACCTGTGGAAAGGTGGCCACTACTGCAGGCTGTGCCCACGCATCATTCTTGTAGATCGAGCCTGGGGTGGCAATGTAGCAAATTTGAATTTTATTTGAAACTTTCTGGGAATTTTTCCTCCCAAATATTGTCAGTTTAGGTTGACTGAATCTCTGGACAAAAACGCTGTAAGCGGAAAAGGCCAACTAGAGGATGGATCCTTATGAGGCTGTCTAGAACGTTCTGCAGTTTTGAAGATACCTTGATTTGGGCTTGAGGCTGGTGAGACTGCTGCTCAGTACGGGACATTTGTCTACATTGTCTGACGTGAATCAAGATTGCTATCTGAGCGAGTGATGTAGGCTTCTTAGAATTCTCTCCACCTTCTGAGGAGAGTTTAGAAGAGCGTGTGAGCGTGGCGTTTGAAGTCAGATTGCAGAGGGCTTGGTTCGTCCCTGTGGAAGGTGGGGCAGGCCGCAGTCACAGTCAGTCTCTGAGCTTCAGTCCCCTTACCTATTAGTCCCCATTTAGAGTGCACTGGAGATGTGACAGGAAATCGTATGTAACATGCTTGACACAAAGAAGATACTCAGTAAACTGACACTTCAGCCTTGTTTTTTATGCTGCTTTTGAATTTGTAAGGTTCTAGAATTAAAGAGTGATTTTTTTTTTTCTGCTGTTGTTTTGTTTGTTGAGACAAGATTTTGTTGTCTTGTTCAGGCTGGTCTTGAACATGTGATACTCATACCATAGCCTTCTGAGTGCTGGCACTACATGCACCCCCCCCCCACCCCGATACCAGGCTACAGATTCTCTTTAGGACTTGTGAAGGGTAAAATCCTGCTGTGTTAGGGTGGGGTTCATAGGTACATCTGAATTTTCTGCCTTCCCTAGAGGTGAAAGAGATTATATTGTGAGTCTCTATCACTTAGCTGATGCAGCCTATGGAGCGAGCCGCAGCTTCTCGTATCTGTGCCTCTTGACCCAAAGGCTTAGGACTCTGCTTCTTTCTCAGACCCCTGCTGTTTCTGCTGTAACATGGAAATGCTGATGGTTTTTCCTAACAGGTTTCACAGAGAACACCCTGAGAGTACCACGTGCCTACAACTGCTCCCCGCTTCCCAGACCACAGCTGTGGGGAGCTTGGGGTACAGCATACGAGATTCTGTATTAAGCTGCCCAGGCAGAGGAGAATGGGGTCTCCACAGCCTGAAGAATGAAGACACGACAGAATAAAGACTCAGTGAGTAGTGAGTAGAAGCTCTAGTGAGCAGTAGGACAGGTCAAGGGCAGGGGCAGGGAAGCTAGGGGGAGGGGCCTAAAGTGGAGACCAGAAACAAAGTATAGCCGAAAGTGGAGACCAGAAACAATGTATAGCCGAAAGTGGAGACCAGAAACAATGTGTAGCCGAAAGTGGAGACCAGAAACAATGTATAGCCGAAAGTGGAGACCAGAAACAATGTATAGCCGAAAGTGGAGACCAGAAACAATGTATAGCCGAAAGTGGAGACCAGAAACAATGTGTAGCCGAAAGTGGAGACCAGAAACAATGTGTAGCCTAAAGTCAGGTGCAGTGCAACACACTACCCACTACCTGACTCCATCCTACTCTCAGATGTCAATGAGGAGTGGACGGAAGAAAGAGGCCCCCGGGCCCCGGGAAGAGCTGAGATCAAGGGGCCGGGCCTCCCCTGGAGGGGTCAGCACATCCAGCAGTGATGGCAAAGCTGAGAAGTCCAGGCAGACTGCCAAGGTATTCCTCCTCCGGCCCCCACAGATGCCACAGCGCTGCAGCTGAAGGGGTATTTGGGGGGTGGAAGGGGCTTCATGTCTGGCAGAGAGTAACTCTGGTGGGGGCTTAAGAGACAGAAGACAAGGATTCTCTTTCTCCCTCACAGAAGGCGCGAGTAGAGGAGACCTCTACCCCAAAGGCCAGCAAGCAGGGCCGCAGTGAGGAGATCTCGGAGAGTGAAAGCGAGGAGACCAGTGCACCCAAAAAGACCAAAACTGAGGTGAGAGAGCCGGTGCCTACCGTGACTTGTTTCTGACTTGTTCTTTCTCTAAGCGTCGTTTGTGCACCACGCCTACTTTGATCTCTGCTCAGTTAGAAAAGGCCCATTTGTTGCTTATTTGGAGTGGTCCTGTCTGTAATATGGTAGGCTTCAGTTAGAACAGTAGGTGACAGGGCAGGGCCAAAGGGATTGGAGGGTAGGGAAGGGTATCACAGCCTCCTTTGTGGAAGGGACAAGTAAGTTATTAGGATACAGAAATGGGGCTGGTAATGGAGCTCACTTGGTAGAGTGAGTGCCTAGTACATAGTGCTCAATCCACGCACTTAATAGCTGGGCATGAGTGCACATCTCTGACCCTAGCATTCAGAAGGTGGAGGCAGTAAGGTAAAAATTCAAGGTCAGCCAGGCAGTCATGGCAACACTGTTAATCCCATCACTCAGGAAACAGAGGCAGGTGGATCTCTGTGAGTTCCAAGCTAGTTCTAGGATAGCAGGGCCACACAGAGAACCCTATCTCAAAAAATAAACAAAAAATTCAAGGTCATCCTGTGCTGTTGGTGGGTTGGAGGTTAGCCTGGGCTATATGAAACCCTGTCTTTAAAAAGCAAGCAAGGAAGAAAGAAAGCAAAAGGAAACCAAGCATTGGGGATAGCTGAAGGAGACCAGAGATGAGCGATGAGCGTAGGGTACACAAGAGATGGCAAGAAGGGTCTGCAGTCAGTCGTGAATCCTGGGAAAGCAGGAAAGGAAGAGAGGAAAATCGAGCCTCTTCCCTGACAGCAGGAGCTCCCTCGACCACAGTCTCCCTCGGATCTGGACAGCTTGGATGGGCGCAGCATTAATGATGATGGCAGCAGTGACCCTAGGGACATAGATCAGGATAACCGAAGCACGTCTCCCAGCATCTACAGCCCTGGAAGTGTGGAGAATGACTCGGATTCATCTTCTGGCCTGTCTCAGGGCCCGGCCCGTCCCTACCACCCACCTCCACTCTTTCCTCCCTCCCCTCCACCACCAGACAGCACTCCCCGACAGCCAGAGCCCAGCTTTGAACCCCATCCTTCTGTGACACCTGCTGGATACCATGCTCCAATGGAGACACCCACATCTCGATTATTCCAGGGCCCGCCTCCTGGAGCCCCTCCCCCACACCCACAGCTCTACCCTGGAAATGCTGGTGGAGGTGTTTTGTCTGGACCCCCCATGGGTCCCAAAGGGGGAGCAGCTGCCTCTTCAGTGGGTACCCCTAGTGGAGGCAAGCAGCATCCCCCACCCACCACCCCAATTCCAATATCAAGCTCCGGGGCCAGCGGTGCCCCCCCAACAAAGCCGCCTAATGCTCCAGTGGGTGGTGGGAACTTATCTTCTGCTCCACCATCAGCTACTTTCCCCCATGTGACACCAAACCTGCCTCCTCCACCTGCCCTAAGACCCCTCAACAATGCCTCAGCCTCTCCTCCTGGCATGGGGGCTCAGCCAATCCCTGGGCATCTGCCCTCTCCCCATGCCATGGGTCAGGGCATGAGTGGACTTCCTCCTGGCCCAGAGAAGGGTCCAACTCTGGCTCCCTCACCCCACCCTTTACCCCCAGCTTCTTCCTCCTCTGCCCCTGGGCCCCCAATGCGGTATCCATATTCATCCTCCAGTAGCTCTGCAGCAGCTTCTTCTAGTTCTTCCTCCTCCTCTGCCTCCCAGTACCCAGCTTCCCAAGCTCTGCCCAGTTATCCTCATTCCTTCCCTCCACCCACAAGTATGTCTGTCTCTAATCAGCCACCCAAGTATACCCAGCCTTCCCTCCCATCCCAGGCTGTGTGGAGTCAGGGTCCTCCACCTCCTCCTCCCTATGGGCGCCTCTTGGCCAACAACAACACCCATCCAGGCCCTTACCCTCCTACTGGGGGCCAATCCACAGCCCACCCACCAGCCCCTACACATCACCATCACCAGCAGCAGCAGCAACCACAGCAACAGCAACAACATCATCCTGGAAACTCCGGGCCCCCTCCACCCGGAGCATATCCTCACCCCCTAGAGAGCAGCAGCTCCCACCATGCACACCCTTACAACATGTCTCCCTCCCTGGGGTCTTTGAGGCCCTACCCACCGGGGCCAGCGCACCTGCCTCCACCTCATGGCCAGGTGTCCTATAGTCAAGCAGGTCCCAATGGCCCCCCAGTTTCCTCCTCTTCCAACGCTTCCGGTTCTTCCTCTCAAGCCTCCTACTCCTGCTCCCACCCCTCCTCGTCCCAGGGTCCCCAAGGGGCATCCTACCCCTTCCCACCCGTTCCTCCAGTCACTACTTCCTCAGCTACACTTTCTACTGTCATCGCTACCGTGGCTTCCTCGCCTGCAGGCTACAAGACGGCCTCACCACCCGGGCCCCCTCAGTACAGCAAGAGAGCCCCATCCCCAGGGTCCTATAAGACCGCCACCCCGCCTGGATACAAACCGGGGTCACCACCCTCCTTCAGAACAGGGACCCCGCCTGGCTTTCGAGGCACCTCTCCGCCAGCAGGCCCAGGGACCTTCAAGCCAGGCTCACCCACTGTGGGGCCAGGGCCCCTGCCACCTGCGGGGCCTTCGAGTTTGTCATCTCTGCCTCCACTTCCCGCGGCCCCAGCGACAGGGCCGCCCCTGACTGCCACGCAGATCAAACAGGAACCAGCTGAAGAGTATGAAGCCCCCGAGAGTCCGGTGCCCCCGGCCCGAAGCCCCTCGCCCCCTCCCAAAGTGGTGGACGTGCCCAGCCACGCCAGCCAGTCAGCCAGGTGAGCAGCCGTGGGGTTGGGTTCAGGTGGGTCTGGAAGCGGAAGACGAAGGGACGACGGTCACCGTGCTACTGACATCAGGGACACACGCTGGTGGGGGCCGCTTTAGGGACATGGGCTGGAGGGGGCTGCCCTTGAGGCTCGGGCTCACAGCCCTGTGCCCGCCCGGCAGGTTCAATAAGCACCTGGACCGTGGCTTCAACTCGTGCGCGCGCAGCGACCTGTACTTCGTGCCGCTGGAGGGATCCAAGCTGGCCAAGAAGCGCGCGGACCTAGTGGAGAAAGTGCGGCGCGAGGCCGAGCAGCGCGCGCGCGAAGAAAAGGAGCGCGAGCGCGAACGGGAGCGCGAGAAGGAGCGCGAGCGCGAGAAAGAGCGCGAGCTGGAGCGCAGTGTGGTGAGTGCGTCACAAGGTGCGCCGCGCGCCTCTCCCGGTCCCGGGCTTCGCCACTCCGGTCGCTTCGCCACCTGGCGGAGGGGAGGAGCCACTGCAGCCCCGAAAGCTCAGGCTTCCAGGCAGGAGGAAAAGAAAGCTGGGAGTGGGGTGAGGCGTTTTGGCTTTCCCTCACTGAGACAGTCGGGCGACGTGGGGCCGTTGACTTCCCGGAACTGCAGTTCTGACCTCTCCTTTCTGTATCCTGCAGAAGCTGGCCCAGGAGGGTCGTGCTCCAGTGGAGTGCCCGTCTCTGGGTCCAGTGCCCCATCGGCCTCCCTTTGAGCCTGGCAGCGCTGTGGCTACAGTACCCCCTTACCTGGGTCCTGATACTCCAGCCCTGCGCACTCTTAGTGAATACGCCCGACCTCATGTCATGTCTCCTGGCAATCGCAACCACCCATTCTATGTGCCCTTGGGGGCAGTGGACCCGGGGCTTCTGGGTTACAATGTCCCAGCCCTGTACAGCAGCGACCCAGCTGCCCGCGAAAGGGAGCGGGAAGCTCGTGAACGTGACCTCCGTGACCGGCTCAAGCCTGGCTTTGAGGTGAAGCCTAGTGAGCTGGAACCCCTACATGGGGTCCCCGGGCCAGGCCTGGATCCCTTCCCCCGACATGGGGGCCTGGCTCTACAACCTGGGCCGCCTGGCCTGCATCCTTTCCCGTTTCATCCGAGCCTGGGGCCTCTAGAGCGAGAACGGCTAGCGCTGGCAGCTGGGCCAGCCCTGCGTCCTGACATGTCTTATGCTGAGCGGCTGGCAGCTGAAAGGCAGCATGCGGAAAGGGTGGCAGCCCTGGGCAATGACCCTCTGGCCCGGCTGCAGATGCTCAACGTGACTCCCCATCACCACCAGCACTCCCACATCCACTCCCACCTTCACCTGCACCAGCAGGATGCCATTCATGCAGGTAAGACGCCCTCTGTCCTCGCTTTGAACTGTGGTTCTGCTGTACCTCATAATGTTCTTCCGTTCCTGCTGGTCAGACATTAGTCACCCTGTCCTGAGATTACCGTTCTCATCTTTGCTGGACTTCCCACCTACATTTCTCATGCTCTCTTCCTTCTGCCCTTCTGCCCTTGATAACACACAGAGCCTTTTGAAGGATTGCCTCTTCTCTGTCTTCATATTCTTTCTCTAAGCCCCTCACATGCCAGCGTTCTTGTTTTTCTGTATACAAATCCCGTTTGTTGCCAGCATCTCCTTCCCTTACATCTAGGGGTCTTCTGTGTTTCTGCCCATCTGCAGATTTAGAATCTTTTAGAGAAACCCATGTAAGTTAGGTTTTGGTGCCATAGGCAATATAGAACTTTACTTAACTGTAGCGCTTATAGCCCAGAACACTGCCTGGTTGACCTTAGACTCGTTCATTTTGAGTTGCTTATTTCTTCTCGCTCTCATTTGTTCTCCCTCGTTAGGGCATTGATTGATGTATTAGTAAGTATACAAGACCCAGGCTTCGGGCATTTTCATACTGTGCCTTCTGCTCATATTCATCCCACCTCTTAATATTTTTTCCTGTCTCAGTTCTTGAACTCAAAAAAAAATGACCAATTTTCTAAACGTTTCCTTCATCCCTTCCGAGCAGTGCGTTCTTTTCTTTCCTTCTCGGTCCTCTCTGCTAACTGCGATCTGTCTTCAATTATCCGCCTCTCTTCTCCAGCAGTTTCTTCTCTCCATCTCAGAGAGTCCCTAGCTCTTCCATTCTGCTCCATTCTGCTTTGGATCCCTTGGGTCTGTCTTCACAGGAGAAATCCCTCCACCCCAATGCATGGTTGTCCCTAACCCTGCCTCCTGGTGACACCTTCCTTTCTTTGCCCTCCAGCCTCCGCCTCGGTGCACCCTCTCATTGACCCCCTGGCCTCAGGGTCTCACCTTACCCGGATCCCCTACCCAGCTGGGACCCTCCCTAATCCCCTTCTTCCTCACCCTCTGCACGAGAACGAAGTTCTTCGTCACCAGCTCTTTGGTAAGGATGGAGGTTGGGATGGAGAAGCTCACACGAGGGAAGGCCAGAACAGGGGGATTAGGGTGGCAGAGTGGGCCTGTAGAGTTTGGAGAGGTGAGGAGCTATGGTAGAAACACAGGCTGAGGTCCTTCTAAAAGAGGCTCAGGTTCTAGGCCCAGGCAGAGAAGTTGGCACTGCTTGGTTCCACTCCGGCCCTGGCAGATTGTAGGGCAGGTGGTGTAACTTCACAGCTTAGCCTTAGCTTCCTGTCTGTGAAGTGGCTGACCGTCCCTATCCATCCATCACATGCTCCTGTCCTTTCTCCCCACAGCTGCCCCTTACCGGGACCTGCCAGCCTCCCTGTCTGCTCCCATGTCAGCAGCTCATCAGCTGCAGGCCATGCACGCCCAGTCAGCTGAGCTGCAGCGCTTGGCGCTGGAACAGCAGCAGTGGCTGCACGCCCATCACCCGTTGCACAGCGTGCCGCTGCCTGCCCAGGAGGACTACTACAGGTACTGCAGGGCTCCCAGAGCACAAGGGGAGGGTGTGGGGATACCAAGAGGATACCAGGCCCGTTGGAGGGGCCCCTCCTTTCTCAGTCTCATCGCTGTGATGCTTTGCCTCTCATCTAGTCACCTGAAGAAGGAGAGCGACAAGCCGCTGTAGAACCTGCGATCCAGAGAGCACCCACTGCTCCTTCACCCAGACCTTGGAGGACTCCTCCAACCTTTTGCCGCACCCCCATCCCCCCCAGAGCCGAGGAGAGGGTGCTGCCCACTCGCAGAGCTTCTGCAGCCGGGCGGAGGGAGGGAGGGAAGAAGGGACAGACATGGTTAAGGCCCAGGGTTGTGTGGTGCAGAGGTGGAAAGTGGCGAGGGTGAGGACAGAAAGTGCACAGTATCTTGGACCAGGTCCCTCCTCCTTATCCCCTGCTTTTCTTCTCCTCTATGCCCAATCCTTGGTGGCCACTGCTCCTCCCCTAACCCATTGGTGTGATTCATCTGTTAGATGTGGCTGTTTTGCGTAGCATTGTGTGCTGCCCCTGCCCCATCCCCTTGTGTGCACCCCCCTCGGCGATGTGTGCCCCTTGCCCGTCCCACATTAATAATTTATATATATAAATATCTATATGATGCTCTTTAAAAAACATCCTGACCAAAACCAACCAAACAAAAACATCCTCACAGTTCCCCAGGAATTTGTCCGTGACTTATTTTGGGGAGGTTGTGGGTCTGGTGGGGTGGGTAGGTCGGGAGGTCTGATTGTCTTAGGGAAAATGGGAAGAGATCTGGGGGGGCTTGACCATGGATCCCCAGCCATGCTTATGGGGGTACTTCGCACTGTTTCTCTGGTTTCTCCCAAGACTGGGAAGTTAAGGCAGCTGAGGCCTTTGAGAGTAAGAACAGGCCCACAGTGAGCTTGACCAACCCTAGAGACTTACACCTTGGAAGCATCCCTGTCACGGACCTGAACAGCTTGCTCCAGCAACAGTTTCAGGGATCTAACTCCCTTTTCATAGCCTAGTTTGACAAGTGATTTTGAAACAGTTGAATTTGCATAACCTCAGTAGGCCAAGAAGATTTGTATTGCTGATTTTCTTAAAGATTTATTTTCATTATGTGTATGGGTTCAAGTCTGTGCCCATGAATGCAAGAGCCCAACAGAGGCCATAAGACGATGTTGGATCCCCTGTAGCTTGAGTTACAGGCAGTTGAGAATTGTCAGAAAGGGTGACCCATCTTTGCAGCCCCTCTATTTTTAATGAGGCAATGTCATGTAACCCAGGCTGCCCTTGAACTTGTGGCTCTCCTACCTCTCAGCTTTTGTGCTAGTACCACAGAAGTGCAGTACTGTGTCCCTATGTCCCGTAGGGCGGCCTGACGTTCTGGATTACCCTTGCATTTTGAGGAGGGGATGGGTGCAAGAGCCTAGAAGGACATGAATACGTGGCACCGGGCCACATCGCCTACCACAACATAAGGCCAATTACATCGGCTTTCGCTCCAAGCTTTTATTATTGCGAAGCCCTACTTTTGCTCATAGCAACGAAGGAGCTGTGATTGGCTGTTCTTAGCCAATCAGCATTGAGTCATTTGCATAGCCCTCTACCAAACGGTCACAAACTCAAGAAACGACCGGTTTTAGTAGTCTTCTAGAATATTATTTACCGAATTGGATGATAAAAGTGTGCTTTGCTATTTGTATACTGGTAGGGGTGGGAAAAATAGCACGCTGATCTCACCCTCACCGTAAGTGGAGTTCGTGCCTTTCCCGGGCTCGCTGCTCCCGACGCTCGGGAGTGTTACAGCTCTTTTAGAATTTGTCTAGCAGGTTTTCTGGCTCTTGCCGGAAAACCCCTCCCAATCTCATTGGTAAACAAGAGTAGCAACGGGCCCGGCTTGGTGGCTGGTGGGGTCTCTTCTCGCCGTTGTCCCCCAGTCCTCTAGGACTTCCGTGTGTGTGTGTGTGTGTGTTAGGTCCACGCTCGGAGACTTCCGCCTCGTGCGCTATAGCTTCCTTTCCGCCTCCGCTGGCCCGCAGCCGTGGTGGGAGGCGGCTGGCTTCTCCGGATCTCTTCGGTGTTCCCATAGTCAAGTAGCGACTGGCGTTCTATGGCGTCCGCCTCGGCCCAGCCCGCGGCCCTGAGCGCAGAGCAGGCCAAGGGTGAGCCTGGTCCGGGCGTGGGCCGCCTTTAGGGGGAGGGCCTTTCTACCCATTCCTTCTCCAAGTGGGGCCTTTGCCCATTAGGGTGAAGGGTTGGGAGGACGAACTTATCGGGTTACTGATCTCCTCGGTCCACTAATTCCTGCCTCTTCCCTCCTCTGGGCTCGCCCGCCCTGCTCCGCGGATCTCTCTGGGATGCTTCGTCTTGCAGTGGTCTTGGCGGAGGTGATCCAGGCGTTCTCGGCCCCGGAGAACGCCGTGCGCATGGACGAGGCTAGAGACAATGCATGCAACGATATGGGCAAGATGCTGCAGTTCGTGCTGCCAGTAGCCACACAGATCCAGCAGGAGGTTATTAAAGCCTATGGCTTCAGTTGCGACGGGGAAGGTGGGTCCCACATGGAATGGCGATGGGATGGATTGGGGGTGGGGCTCATGATCAGTGGCCCCCGAGTCGATCTCTTTGTCGCCACTGGGCGGCAGTCACATCAAACATTGGTACTCTGAGCTGAGGGCCTATCCTCAGCTTCCCCCCCCCCCCTTTCATTCTCTTAAGTACCGACTCTTGAACCTTATGTTGGGCAAGCTCTCCACCTCTGAGCTGTATCTGCTCAGCTCTGAGTCAGGAACTCACCAAGGTGCCCAGGCTGGCCTTGAACCAAAAGGCTCCTTTATCAGCCTACTGAGTAGGTGGTATTGAGTAGGCTTGAGTCACCAGGCCTAGGTCTAACCTGAACTCTTGTCTGCCTGACAACAGGCTTCTGCAGTTCCTGCAAGGCGTTTTGGTTAATAGGTTTGGTGTTGGGGATTGAGCTCTCTCTTCCCAAAAACATATATATTTATATATATATGCTCATTGATTGATTTGGCCTAGCTAGCCAGGGATTGCTTGTAGATCTGGGATCTTGTTCATATTTAGGCTGCTTAAGGACAAAACAGCTAACATGGCTCACCTGAGAGTAAAACGTTCTGTTTTAGTACTTTTTTTTTTTTTTTTTGAGACAGGGTTTCTTTGTGGCTTTGGAGCCTGTCCTGAAACTTGCTCTATAGACCAGGCTGGCCTCAAACTCACAGAGATCCACCTGCCTCTACCTCCCAAGTGCTGGGATTAAAGATGTGTGCCATCACCACCCGGCTCAGTTTCTCTGTGTAGTCCTGGCTGATCTGGAATTTGCTTTGTAGACCAAGTTGGCCTCGAACTCAGAGAGCCACCTGCCTCTGCTGTCAAGTACTGGCATTAAAGGCATGTGCCACCATGCCTGGGTGCTTTAGGACTTTTTCACATTGTATCCAGTCGTGCCTAGTGGAAACTGGGGTGGGGGTTGATGGAAGCCATGCAGGATGGGTGTGAACTGTCCTCCTTTGCCTATGGCTGCCTACTTGTGCCTATCTACTATAGGGCGTCCCCTTCCCTGCCTTGGCACACTGGCCCCCCTCCAGCAGGTGTCCTTCCTTGCACCCTCTTTCAGGTGTCCTTAAGTTTGCCCGCCTTGTCAAGTCTTATGAAGCACAGGATCCAGAGATTGCCAGCCTGTCTGGCAAGTTAAAGGCCCTGTTCCTGCCACCCATGACACTGCCGCCCCATGGGCCAGCTTCCGGAAGCAGTGTGGCTGCCTCCTGAGATTTGTTCTTGCGTGTGTGCCACCGCCAGGGAAGAAGACCTCGCTCTCCAGAGGATAATAAATGTGCTTGTGACTAAACCTTTGTGTTGGTCCTCTGTAGTCTTGGCTACCCCCACTTGTTGATTCCGACTGCCTCTGGCCTTTCCCCTCCTTCAGCTTCCTTCCTATACTCTTTGCTGGGACCAACCCTGCTCTCAAGAGCCCCTTTCCTCCTGTCCTCCCAGGGGGTGGGGTGGGAGGCTAAATGGGCCTCTTGGCATCCTGGGAGGTTCGTTCACAAAGGCGGTACCTCCTCTGAACAGTTGGCTTCAAGGCTTTTCTTTGAGCCCTCTTCTTTCCCGGGCCTGAGAGGTACTCTGCTGGGGGCGGTCCCTTGGCTAGGGTTACTTCCTGGTCTTTGCCCCTACCCGCCCTCCTGCTGCTCTGTCATCCTGAGCTCCAGGTGGAACAGCAGGTGGCTCCTCCCCTTCCAAGAGAAGTAGGCCCTGGCAGGCCTGAAGCCTGCTGGCCTGCCTCGAGCCTCTGGGGAATTTGACTGTGGTGGGCGGTCGCGGACCAGCCCCGCCCCACCTGTCCTTCCCTCGGAGACCTGCAAGCCAGGGGCTTGTCCTCAAAGTGCCACAGGTCTGACTGACTGGAGAGAGGAGGAAGTGGGTGACAACCAGAATATTCTTCCTGAAGGTCTGATCTAGATCCCTGGACAGCTGTGCCACTGGATTGGCCCCGCCCCATCGCCCTTTTCCTGCGACTTCCCCCACTCCTCCAGGGAGATGCTGTCCCGCGGGTAAGTCCCCTGTGCCACCTGTGTCCTACAGACTCCTGTTAGTCTGGGCGGAGTATGCCATCATAAATAGTCTTGTCACCACCATCAGCCCCTGCCCTGGGTCAGCTTCCTGTCTTTGTCAACTCCTTCCCACAAGATTCAGGACCTCCCCCCCAGGGTTCATTCATATTCCTCTGCCTCCTTTTTCTTTCATCAGCCCCCCACCCCCAAATGTGTATCCTCTGGCCTGTGGTCCTCTGCTTCTGCCTCCTGTCTAGGACCTGTCCCCACTGGGTAGCTCACATCACCTCAGACTGAGGCACATTTGAGAACATCCTTCCACTCCTAGGCAAACTCCCCCTTACTTCTGAGCCTTGGTTCTGTGGGTCCTTTCCCTGCTCCCCAAAGGGAGCAGACTTAAGTAGATAAATAATGAATATTCATGGTGGGTGGGGACTGCTGAAGATACTGGTGCATGGGGCAGATGTGGTCTGTTTAGAGAGTTGGTGTGCCAGGCTGAGGAGATAGAATGAATACATAAGCCATAGCTAGGATTATTTCAGATGATTGAAGGGTTAATGCCCATGCCCAGGAAAAGAAACACAGAAAGGTGCTAGCAGGTAATGCATGCTGGAGACATTACTGACTGAAGGGAGAGGGGACTTTCTGATGAGGTAACGTTTGATTTAAGACCTAGTAATGAGATAGAGACAGCCATATTGTGACCAGCAAAAATAGCAAGTGTGAAGCCAGAATAGGAAGTGTTCACTCAGAGGGAGCCTTGGGCAGCTTAGACCTGGGTGGAATTTGGGTAGCTGGCGACTGTCGATTGTTTGTACGGGAGTCCCCACTGGTTTTTGCTTTTCCTGCTCCCGGGAGTCCCCACTGGTTTTTGCTTTTCCTGCTCCCGGGAGCTGTTCTGTTTGCACTCTTCCTCCCGCGTGTGAGGGCAGTACTGAGTCTTCCCAGTAGGCTTGGCAAGGCATCTCCTAGTACAGAACCTTGGCTTGATTCCTCAGCCTGGACTTTCAAGAGCTCTGCTGCTGGGGTCCAGCCCCTTAAACACAGGCTCAGCTGCATTGATGGGATTACACTGAACAGCCCAAGTGATGTCATGCATGCACCTCTGTGTCCTAGTCCATCTGCCTGTGGCAATTACCTGCTCTGTCATCTCCCTGCATGCTTTGCTGTGCCTTTTACCTGCCTAAGCCTGCTGTGGCAGTGCTGTGGCAGATAAATCTCTGGCCACAGACAGCTTTATATTTTTATTTATTTTCACCTTCCCACTCAACCCACCACTCACTCAAAGCTTGTGACTCTGGGCAAGTTATTTAACATGCCTTGAGTTTTTGTTTTTGTTTCTAAAATTGGGACAGTAACAAACAGTATTTTCATGAAAATTAACCGTAATTCAGTTTTCTCAGCGGGTGTAGTGGTGCATGTCAACACTAGGGAGGCTGGGGTAGGAGGATTTTTGAGTTTAGGCTAGCCTGAACCACACAGTAAGATCCTGTCTAAATAGATAAATAATAAAAAGAAAGACTAGGGTTACAGTCAGTGGTAGAATACTTGCCAAACATAAAAACCTGAGTTTGATCTCTTTCGCAATAAGTAAATACGGGGTGGTGGTGGTACCTGCCTTTAATCCCAGCACTCAGGAGGCCGAGGCAGGTAGACCTCTGTGAGTTCGAGACTGAACTGAACTGGGTCTACTGAGTGAATTCCAGGACAGCCAAGACTGTTACACAGAGAAATCTTATCTCAAAAAGAAAGAAAGAGAGAAATAAATAAATAAATAAATAAATAAAAGAAATAAATGAATAAAATAGAGTAGAATAAAAATAATCACCACACAGAGAAACCCTGTCTCGAAACCCCCCCTCCCAAAAACACAAAAATCACCTGCTGGTGTCCATTGAGGGATTGGTTCCAGGGAAACCAGAAGCTATCAAACTGTACAGATGTATTTGCATTTAACCTATAATGTACTAATGCATATTTTAAGTCCTCTCCAAGTATTTACCTAGTACAATGTAAATGCTATGCAAATCATTATACTGTATTATTGAGGAAATTACGGCAAGGGAGAAAGGTCTGTGCAGCTGGCTGACTCCACAGATGCAAAATTGGAAGACAGAATCCACTGTAAAATGCTAAAGCTGATGACGTAAAACGATACCACTTAGCAGTTAGTTATGTAGGCAAGAATGACCTCCCCAAGGCTGGCATGTGCCGTCACACTTGGCCTTTTGTCCCAGGCGTCAGCCTCCTGAATACTGGGGTTTTAGGCATGAGCCACCACACCTGGTTGCTTTATTAGCCTTTTAGGTCGGAATTTAGGAAATCTTGTTAAGCTTATTTATTAGGTGGGAAGATCGAGGCCTAGGGACGTCCGGTGACTATGTAAGATCGTTGTGTTTTGTCTTCGATACCCAGTACCTGTCTCTTGCATCACCTTGATCTTGTCTTCTTTCATACCCTGCTTCCCAGAGGAATCTCTTTCTCATCTAGATACCAGGCACTTACATCCCTACATCCTAGGTGGTCAAGGGCTCAAATGGGATGATTGTGTATGTTGCCCTAATGTTCTTCCAACTCCAGAAAGGGTGCCTTGCTTCCTAGGGGATTGCCATTATTTTCCTGCCAGAGGATAGCAGGGGTGGTCCGTCTTATCGGAGTGTCTCATTTTCTGGCTTGACACTCTTCAGATACACTTAAAGGATCAGGAGTATTAGGTGCCTTCTAAGTTCCTTTGCACAAGTGGGCTTATCTCTGCAATGAAGAATCCTAGATCTGGTGCAGTCAGTGTGGTGCTAAGCAGGTACCTGGAACTTCCTGTGTCCCTGTCGTGTTGGGGATCTGTCCCCAGCGGGGTGTGTATATGGCTGGACACATGATGGGGGGCGGCCTGTGAGTTGTGCTTCTTTATGAGGTATGCTTGGGTATGACTGTGGGAATGCTTACTCATCTGCCTGCAGGGGCAGACCAGGAGGCGTCCATGGAACCTTGACTGTGTAAGTGTATTCGTGAGTCTTCTCACTGGATTCTTCCCTGGGCTCTGAAGGTTGGGATGGGAACAACCAGGATGCCTGTGAATCCCCGTGCTGGAGCCAGTTTTGCACGTGTTCTTCCTGACCCTTGGAGAGAGCTGAGTCCATGCGGGTACTTGATATCCCCAAGAATGATAAAAGAGGGGCTGGAAAATAGCTCAACAATTAAGAACACTGACTGCTCTTCCAGAGGACCAGAGTTTAATTCCCAGACCCCAGATGGCGGATTACAACTGTCTGTAACTCCATGATCTGACACCTTCACACAGACATACATGGAGGCAAAACACCAATGCAAACAAAATAAAATTATTTTTCTTTTAAAAAAAAAGAATGACAAAAGACTTATCGTAGAGGGTTTTTTGTTTGTTTGTTTGTTTTTTGTTTTCTAAACAGGGTCTTGCTATGTAGCCCTGGCTGGGCTGGAACTAACTCTCTATGAAGCCCAGGCTGGCTTCAAACTTGTACTTACCCTCTTGCCTCTGTCTTCCAAGTCCTGGAATTCCAGGTGTGTGTCACTGTACCTAGCATGACTGTGAAACCCAGGGTTTCCTACATGCTAAGCCAGCGCTCTACCCAGAGCCACACTCTAGCCCTTGTTGGTTTTCATATTCTTTTATTTTTTTCTATTTTTTATGCATACCATATAGACTATAAATAAATATTAAGCATACAGCTAACTCTCCACTTATTCATGACTTTCATGGGTTTGGTTCAGAGATGGAATCCAGAGCCTTATGCATGCTACCTTTGAACTACACCTCAGGCATCATACAGTTCTGAAAAAAGTGTAAGGGAACCAGATGTGGTGATGCTTATACTCCCAGCTCCTAGAGAAGCTGAGGCAGGGGGATTGCAAGTTCAAGACTACAGAGTGAGTTCCAGATTAGCCTGGGAAACTTAGTGATTGATACCCTGTCTCAAAATAAAAAATAAAAAGAGAGCTGGGGTGTAGCTCAGTGATAGAGCATTTGGCTAGCACATTTGAGGTCGTAGGTTCAATCCCTAGGACTGCAGAAATGTAAGAGGAATCAAATGAATAAGAAAGAAATATGGTGGAGGATTTGCCTCAGTGATGCTTGCCACCTGCAGAGTGAAGGGACTGGGTTCATTCTATCTGTCTGTCTGTCTGTCTGTCCGTCCATCCATCCATCCATCCATCCATCCATCTATCTATCTGAAACAGGGTCTCACTATATAGCACTGACCATCCTGGAAATCATTATGTAGGCCAGGCTGGCCTCAAACAGAGATCCGCCTACCTCTGCCTCCCAAGTGCTGAGATTAGAGGCATGTGCCACAATGCATGGCTAGGGCTTGGGTTCTAATTCCAGTATGGTAAAAATACCCAAACTAACCAATCAAAACACCACAAGCAAATACGCCCCAAAGGCTATAAAGGACTCTGTCTCAGCTGTGCTCCTCCCGAAGGGAGACACCAATAGGAGTTTTTGTTTTGTTTTGTTTTTTAGTTTTTCTCTGTGTAGCTTTGGAGCCTGTCCTGAAACTCGCTAGGTAGCCCAGGCTGGCCTTGAACTCGTAGAGATCATCCTGCCTTTGCCTAAGTGCTGGTACTAAAGGCGTGCGCCACCACTGCCCAGCCACCAATAGAACTTTCTTGGATCTTCTGCTTAAGCAGCTTGTTTCTCTTCTGACCCCAACTTGGTAGCGTTTGCATTTTGTTTTTGTTTGTTTGTGTTTGTGTTTACACTGGGGATTACATACACAGGGCATCATAAGTCTTTGGTCTGAGAGCTCCTAAAGGTTATTATCTCTGTGAGCATCTGCCAGGTTGGGACCTTGGCTAACACCCTAGCTTCCAGGACACACACATACACACACATACACACACACACACACACACACACACACACACACGCATGCACGTGCGTGCCCCAGCAGAGTCAGGGTACAGGAAAGGGGCCTATAAACAGTGCCTACAAGTAGAAAAGGCCCACACTTGACAGTGCCGCATGAGGTCATTTCTGTGGGGGTACTCTGCTGTGATAGTGTCTCTTTTGGACATGGAGTCTGTTGACTACTGTTCTTTGGGTCCTGAGGGCTGGCAGGCGGTATTTAAAAATCACTGGCTTTGAAACTAAACTACTTAGGTCTGAAGTGTGCAATTTACTAAGTGAAAAGCCTGGGGGCAATTCCTCAAACTTCTTAGCCTCAGTTTCCTCGTCTGTAAAGTGGGTATAAAGATAGTGCCTGCGTGGTGAGGTGTGGTGAGGTGTAACTCAACCCACAGAAGGAATGTCAATAGCATTGTAGCAACGAGTCTGGCATGTGGCAACACTCCACTAAATGACAGTGTCACCGCACACCATTGTTATTAGATTGTGCCAAAGAATGCTGTGGAGAAGAAGCAACTGGGGGATGAAACAATGACCCGATGGCCATGAGGATTCGCCTGTGTGAATCTTGGCCTGGAGGAGTCGAGGAGCACACACGTGTGTCCTTGTCTCTTGAGTTGTGACTGCTCAGTGCCATATACTCCTGTGCCTTTGATGGCAGACTGTGGCAAGTGGGCCCTCCCCCACCCTGCCACCCTTCTGCTTCTCTTCCCTTGCTCTGAAAAGAGAAGTACAAGTGAGTTCCCCCAAGGGGTCGGCCGCGCCCCTTCCTGTCTCCGCCCTACTGGCTGTCCCAGACCAGTGGAGGAGTAGCCCGGTAGCAGGACAGCAGGTTGGGGTTGTAGGAGTTGGGCTCGGAGAGCCTTGCTTGAGGCTCAGGCCTAGAGTTCTCTCACCTGCCCAGGCAGGCTGTTCCCTTTACGTTCTCTGCAGCTATTTCAGCAAGAGCCCCAGGATGGTGAGGTAAGGACCTGGGACCCATGGGAGGCAGGCAGGAAGGATGGTCTGGCCCTCAGGGGACGTTACCTCACCACCTTGTGCACCTTCAGGTGGTTTCATCGCGACCTCAGTGGACCTGATGCAGAGACCCTGCTCAAGGGCCGGGGAGTCCCTGGGAGCTTCCTGGCTCGGCCCAGTCGCAAGAACCAGGGTGATTTTTCCCTCTCAGTCAGGTGGGTGGCCCTCCCTGCGATTTGGCGGCTCAATGTGTGGGTCCTGGGCATTCTTCAGTTCCCTGGGTTGCATTGCCTCCTCATGTTGTATTGCTCCCCCTGTGTCCCTGCCTGTAGCTCCAGTTTGTCCCCAGAAGTGTCTGTGTCCACTCTATTCCTGTGTGCCTTTGCATTCTGGTTGGTACCTCAGCCTGTCCCCCAGCCCATCCCACTTCTGCTCCTCTACCGGGGCCTCACTTCCTGGTACCCTGCAGGGTGGATGACCAGGTGACCCATATTCGGATCCAGAACTCGGGGGACTTCTATGACCTGTACGGAGGGGAAAAGTTTGCGACGTTGACAGAACTGGTGGAGTATTACACTCAGCAGCAGGGCATTCTTCAGGACCGGGACGGCACCATCATCCACCTCAAGTACCCACTGAACTGCTCGGACCCCACCAACGAGAGGTGAGGGGCATTGCAGGCTGGCCCTGGCCCTTGAGAGAAGTGTAAAGGAGGTGAGCACCCAGCCCAGGTGGCCTGCTCACTCACAGACTGTGCCTTATCCCCACTCTCCACCTGTGTTCCAGCTCAGTGCTCTGAGACTCTTTCCTACAACTCACCCATCCCCGGTCCCCCCAGGCAGCAAGAGAAGGGCTCCCCTTGCTTTGCAGCTGGGTTCATGCTGCCTAGCAACCTAGTCCTGAGAATGACAGTGAGGCCACTTCTTGTGGCTGGTGTTTCCCATCAGGTTGGCCCTATTGCTAGAAAGCTCTTCCTTCTGTGGAACTCTGTTGCCTTTCCCCAGCTCTCCACAGTCTGGGCCTCTGAGGTCCCCTTGTTAGTAAGGCCTTAGAGATCCCCTTTATTGGGATGCTCAGGCCTTTATCTCAGCAGCACAGCGAGGATGGCGTGGTCACAGGTACAGAGGGGTGGAGGGTCCAGGCTCGCCTGGCTCCAGGAAACTCTCCGGACAACCCCACTAGTGCAGCAAAGACATGGCCCCCATAGCCGGGCTGGCTATTCTCATGTGGTCTCCCCAGAGTGTGTACCAAGAGAAGGCACACAGATAGAGGCCCTCATTACACCGTGGCTCATCTTAGCTGTGCAGAATAGTGACTAACAGCTCCCCTTAAAGTAAAGGGCAGTGGAATAACACTAGGGGCTTCTCCTGGACTTCTGGGGCCATGCCAACTTGTTTTTGTTCTGTGTTTGCGTATTTACTGTTGAAATGATTCTGAACCTTGACCCCCCTCCTCTGTTGGGGCCTGAACCCATGACCTTGTGCATGCTGAATGTGTGCTTTGCCACTGAGCTACTTCCCAGCGGTTTTTAGTCTTTTTTTTTTTTTTTTTGAGATTCGTGCCTACACTTAGAACCGGAGGCCTAAGGTCTGTGGGCCAGCGGGTTAGAGTGCTTGCCTAGCGTGCATTAAGCCCTGGGTCTGATTCCCTGCATTGCATAAGCCCAGTGCTGCAACAGTCCCAGGCGGAGGCAGGAAGACCAGGAGTTCAAGTTCATCGAAGCTGGTCTACACTTCCTTGAAGGCTTTCCCTTGTGGTGGCAGACAGAAAGGGGGGCACGCCTCATGCTGTCTGTTCTTCTCCCTCTGACCTGCAACTCTCAGGGTGGGTTGGCCGCTCAGATTCGCTTTACCTCCTGTCTTCCCTTGTTGGTGTCCCAAGCCGGGAGCTGCTCCCCTAGAGGAGGCCGACTATGGAGGTATAGCAGAATCGTGGCTGGTATGTTCACTATGATAGGGAGGAAGTGGGAGCTGAAGAGTGTCAGGGGAGCAGGACGGGACAGAGTGGAGAAAGATGGGGTGCGGGAAGCATGCTACACCACTGAGGGGTGGGGTAGCAGATGACTCCAAGAGACACTTTGGATGGCCAGTTAGGAAGCTGAGTTTCATTCCTAACCTTGGGGTTTGTGGCAGCCAAGGGCCAATACTCCTTGTGTCCTTGCCCCACCTCTTCAGGGGAATTTGCATTTGTCCCCTCAATGGTGAACTCTCTGCCTGTGGTCAGTTCACATTTGCATGGAGACTTCCTCATCCTGTCCCTGAGGGAAGGAGCTGAACCCCCTCACATTGCTTGGGGGCCCTGGCTGGTCCCTGAGGTAGGCGTGGGTTGGGGTAGGAGCCTCTGACAGGCCCTAAGCTATGGTGTCCCCCTGGCAGAGTTGAGAAGGATCAGGAGGACTAAGCCCCGCTCTCCTTCCCCCTCCATCTCTGCGGTTGGAAAATGCTGCAACCCCCCCTCTGTCCCTGAGCTGAGGAAACCCTCACAACCTCACTTCTCACTCTCTCCCCAGAAGGAGTTTTGTGTTTTTTCCATCACGTGGTTTCCTGTGAGGCTAGGCATTGTGGGGCTACAGTTTCCTCCTGGGAAGGGGTGCTTCACGGAAAGGCCCTTAGTTCTGCTTTCTGCCCTGCAGCCCCTTTGGACCCCTACTGCCCCTTCAGTCACACCGTCCTGGGCTCCCTGGAACCCTGAGACCACTCTCCTCAACGGAGTGTTGTGCCCCCACATCCCTGAGGAATTTTCCATTGGTCCTTCCTGACATCAGTCTCTTCTGACGCCCACTGCCATCTGTGGTTTGGGTCCATCTACATTTTACTGCCCCTCCTATAACCCAGTCCAAGTCTGCATTTCATGGGGACACTTCTTTTTGTCCCTCCAAATATTCTGCATATTGCTTGCCTGTTTGTTGTAAACAGTTGGAAGAGGCTCTAGACCCCTCCTTCTTTGTTGCTCTCTTCCTCCCTTCTTCCTTCCCTCCTTCCCTCCATCCCTCCCTCTCTCCCTCCCTCCCTTCTCCCTTTATTTTGGTGCTGAGGAATGAACCCAGGGTCTTACATGTCCCATTGAGCTATAACCTCCATCTCCATGGTTTGAACTCTGTGGAACTTTTTCTCTTATTAGTTGAGGACTTAGGCCCAGTGTGCAAATGCTTAGCCTCTATTTTTTTTTTTAATTGTAAAGTAGGGAAAATGTCAACCTCTCAGTTTTTGTTTTGTTTCTTTGTTTTAAATGATTTTTGTTACGTTTGTACATGTAGAGGTCAGAGGACAACCTGTTGGAGTTGGTTATCTCCCTCTGCCATGTGGGTCCTGGGGATCAAACTTGGGTTGCGGGGCCTGATAGCAAACATTTTTACCCTCGGCCGTCTCGTGCAGAGCCCTTTTCTTCCTTCATTCCTTTCAACTCACTCTGTAGACCAGGCTGGCCTCGAACTCACAGAGATCCACCTGCCTCTGCTCCCAAGTGCTGGGATTAAAGGAGTGCGCCACCACTGCTAGTCTCTGCTCTTTTTTCTTTTCTGAGATAGAATCTTACTCTGTAGATCAGGCTGGCTTGGAACTCACCGTGTAGACCAGGCTACCCTCAAACTTACAGTTATCCCCTTGTCTCTGTCAGCCCAGGGCTGGAATTACAGGTATGTGTCACTATGCCTGGCTGTTTGTTTTGTTTTTGAGACAGGGTCTTATTCTGTAGCTCAGGCTGGCCTGGCACTTAACATGTAGAGCAGGCTGGCCTCATTGGCGTACTTCAGCCTACTGAATGCTGGGATTATAAATGTGAGCTGTGGCTACACAGAAAAACCCTATCTTGAGGAAAAAAACCAAACAAAACAAAAGTGAGCCATCATAACCCAGCTATTTATTTATAGAAGCAGGTGGGTCTTTTTGTTTGTTTTTGACACAGGGTTTCTCTGTGTAGCCCTGGCTGTCCTGGAACTCACCCTGTAGACCAGGCTGGCCTCAGAGATCTGCCTGCTTCTGCCTCTGAGTGCTGGGTTTAAAGGTGTGCACCACTACGTAGATCGTGTTGTCTGCAGTTCCTGCTGTTCTCACATCTCCTGAGGAGCTGGGATATTCTAGCTCCAAGCCTGGCTTCTTCCTCTCAGCATTTTTATGAGATAGTGATGGATCTCAATGTCATGGTGGATTTGAAAGCTCGTAGCTCAGGTCTGGCAGGTGTCAGTGCCACTCGGGCCTGGTCACCAATCTTTTCAATGTTCCTAGGTGGTACCATGGCCACATGTCTGGAGGGCAGGCAGAGACACTGCTGCAGGCCAAGGGCGAGCCCTGGACGTTTCTTGTGCGTGAGAGTCTCAGCCAGCCTGGTGATTTCGTGCTGTCTGTGCTCAATGACCAGCCCAAAGCCGGCCCTGGTTCCCCACTCAAGGTCACTCACATCAAGGTTATGTGTGAGGTGAGTCAGCTGGGCTGTGGGGAAGGCCTCATGCCAGAACTTCATTCAGAGCTGCTGGGAGGGTCTTCTGGGGTTGGATTTAAGACTGGGGGTGTCAGGAGGGGAACTCAGCCCTGAGGGGTAGCCCTCCTTGGTGTCCTTCAGGGTGGACGCTATACTGTGGGTGGCTCAGAGACCTTTGACAGCCTCACAGACCTGGTGGAGCATTTCAGGAAGACGGGCATTGAGGAGGCCTCAGGTGCCTTTGTCTACCTGCGGCAGGTGAGGAGCCAACCTGCTGCCTCTTCCCTTCCCCTGAGCTGTTGGAGATGTGGGCTTCTGAGGTCTCTCAGTCACTGATTCCTGCTTTCCCTCTTCCCAGCCTTACTACGCCACTCGGGTAAACGCGGCCGACATCGAGAACCGGGTCTTGGAACTGAACAAAAAGCAGGAGTCAGAGGACACAGCCAAGGCTGGCTTCTGGGAGGAGTTTGAGGTGGGGACTGGGGACTGTGGGGCTGGGATAGACGAGGCCACCTTGCCTTCTTTATGTGCCTCTGACATGGCTCTGGCCTCTCCACCCGTGGATGTGCCTGGGGCGGGGGCTTAGTTCTCTCACATTTCAGAGTCTGCAAAAGCAGGAGGTAAAAAACTTGCACCAGCGCCTGGAAGGGCAGCGGCCTGAGAACAAGAGCAAGAACCGCTACAAGAACATTCTTCCCTGTGAGCTCCGCCCCTTCGCCCCTCACTGCCCCCCACCACAGACTCCACCTCCCCACTGCCCAGCAGAGCTCTCCTCCCCCAGGAAGCCTCTTTGCTTTTCATCAGCCTCCCCACAGCTATCAGGAAATAATCCTTGCCCCTTCCCCGCCACAGCCATCCTCCTGTTCACGAAGCCTCTGCACCCACCCCAGACACATTTGTCCCTGCCTGCTGCCCTGTCCTCTCTGAGTCTATGGTTTTGGAGACAAGAGCATCTGTTAGCTTGGGAAGGGTCTGGCCCAGGATATGGCCCAAGCTGTTTCTTTTCTACCCATGCCAGTTGACCACAGCCGAGTGATCCTGCAGGGTCGTGACAGTAATATCCCTGGGTCCGACTACATCAATGCCAACTATGTCAAGGTGAGTTGGGCGAGCCATGTGGGAACAGACGCTGGTCTCTGAGAGCTCCCTGTGTCTTGGGGTCCATGGGTACAGTGCCTCTGGGAAAAGCTGGAGCTGGTATCTTGGGTAGGGTTGATGGTGCTATGGGCACATCTATGCCCACTTACAGTCCTGGGATGGGTCTCTGTGCTTGTATCTAGAACCAGCTGCTAGGTCCAGATGAGAACGCTAAGACCTACATTGCCAGTCAGGGCTGTCTGGAGGCCACAGTCAATGACTTCTGGCAGATGACCTGGCAGGAGAACTCCCGAATCATCGTCATGACCACCCGGGAGGTGGAGAAAGGCCGGGTAGGGCAAAGCACCATCCTCTTGTCCCATACATTTTCCTCCTCAGTCCTTGTTCAGCACCACACACAAGGAAGGTCGGGGGCTGGTGAGATGGTTCAGAGGGTTAAATGTGTTTACCACCAAGCCTAACTCCGTGAGTTCAATCCCTGGGACCCACATGGCAGAAAGAGAGAACTGATTTCTGCAAGTTATCTTCTGACTGCCGCATGCATGCTATAGCACATGTGTGCCCATACATGCACACTCACAGGGAAATCTAGTTTTATGGGTGTACATACATATACATTACGTCAGTGACAAAGACCCAGTGCCTGCTGGGAAACAGACCTGAGATAGTCTCCTCTATACGCTATGACTCCTGGACACCCAGCCCTCCTCAGCTCCAAATCCTCTGGTGGGATGATATAGCCTAATGGCAGAGCGCATGCCCAGTACTGGAATCCTGGGTTCGATGCTCAGCACCACAGAAGTCTTTAATGGACTCCAGGGCAAACGTTCTTCGTACATCCTTTTCATCCCCCATCCTCTCTGCCTCAAGCCTCTTGCCATCAGCCCCTCCCCAGCAAGCTCCCCTTTGTTCCCTCTTTGTGCACTGGGAAGTTTTCCTCTCAGAAGAACTTGGCATCCAGCGGCTCTCTCTGAAACCGCTTCTGTGGCTCCCAGTTGCTTCTGGGATGGAGAGCTGTCCCTGCAAGCCTGGTGGCTTCCCAAGATCCTCACGGCTCCCTGTAATGCACGTCGCCTCTGCTGGTCTGAGTGTGTCAGTCTTCTGAAGGCACTAGCTCAGTTTTTGCCAGGACATGACTCCCCTGAACCGCCATGCCTCAGAGACTCCAGTTTGGAGTGCTCCGTTCCTACTTACTCTGTGAGACTATCCTGCACTGCCTCCATAGCCCTGTGGGAGAAGTGGCTCCTTCCCTAGCCCTGCTCCTGAGACATGCTCTGTATACCTGTGTCACCTGTCTATGTATCACCCTGTGTCCTAGGACATGGACCGTGTCTGGCTTGGTCTTCCGGGGTTCGCAGTGCTGGGGGTGAAACTTCCGACTTTGTATGTGCTAAGCGCATGCACTCTCTCTAAACTGCGTCCACTGTCTGCCTCTTCTCGAGTTTGAACCACAGCTCAGTTGCTCCAGCTTCAGTAGTCACTGAATGGATTGTAAGATTAGATGGTTGATAGGTCCTATCTTGTAGTGGTTAGCTTGAAGCCAGGTCCCAGGTCTCATTCCGCGCGGGCTCATCCCTCTTTTAACAGACGTCCAGGTCAGGGATGGGGAGAAGGCTCAGCTGTTAAGCATTTGCCATGAAAGCATGAGGATTGGAGTTTGGGCCCCCAGAAGCTCTCGTCCATTCCGGGTGTGCAGAGAAGCTTGCTTACAGTTCCAGCTTTGGCAGGAGATGCAGGGCATCCCCAGAGCAAGTTGGCTAGCAAGGTTTGCCATATTGGTGAGCTCTGGGTTTGATTGAGACACCCTGCCTCAATGAATGAGGTGGAAGAGTGATGGACGATGACTTCCAGCCTCATTCTTATGCCTCCACATGCACACCCCCCCATGTATGTACCTATACACGTGTGCAAAAAAAAAAATTCACTATGCCTGGGGCCTAGAAAGCCTCAAATCTTTGTCTCTGTGCCTTATCCCTCCCCTTCTCTTTCAGAACAAATGTGTTCCTTACTGGCCAGAGGTGGGTACTCAGCGAGTCTATGGGCTCTACTCTGTGACCAACTGTGCAGAGCATGACACAGCGGAATACAAACTTCGCACATTACAGATCTCCCCGCTGGACAATGTGAGTGTCCCCAGCCCCTGCACACTCCAGGGGCCTCGCCTTCTATTTGTTCTGTAGTCGGGGTAGGTGGGTGGGTGAGCGCAGCAGGCACTGACTCTGTGTCCTTGGCCTAGGGGGATCTGGTTCGGGAGATATGGCACTACCAGTACCTGAGCTGGCCTGACCATGGGGTTCCCAGTGAGCCCGGGGGTGTCCTCAGCTTCCTGGATCAGATCAACCAGCGACAGGAACGTTTGCCTCATGCAGGGCCCATCATTGTGCATTGCAGGTGAGAGGCATAGCATGAAGGTAGTGTTTACAAAACAGCAGCTGGGGGCTACAGAGATGGCTCAGAGGACCTGGTTTGACTCCTAGCACCTACATAGTGATGTATAACCTTTTATAACTTCAGTCCCAAGGGATTCAACACCCTTTCTAACCTACAAGGGCACTGCACACACATGGTATACAGACATACATGCAGGCAGAACACCTGCACACGTAAAATTGAAACAGCAGCTGGCAGGTGAGCAGTGCTGTCAGCAACATGGCTAGGGACTTATTGTGTGCCTTCCCGGACCCCAGCCTCCTCTGGGCCCCTCACTACTCCAGGCCTGTGGTGGACCTTCTTGTGGGTCCTTGGGTTTCTCCTCTCACTGCTGATTGCTGGGCATGGTGGCGTATACCTATAGTCTAGCATTTGGGCATTGAGACAGGAGACCTTCTCTCTTTCTTTCCCTTCCTTCTTTCCTTCCTTCCTTCTTTCCTTCCTTTCTTCTTTCCTTCCTTCCTTCCTTCCTTCCTTCCTTCCTTCCTTCCTTCCTTCCTCCCTCCCTCCCTTCCTTCCTTCCTTCCTTCTTTCCTTCCTTCCTTCCTTGACAGGGTTTCTCTGTGTAACAGCCCTGGCTGTCCTGGAACTCACTTTGTAGACCAGGCTGGTTTTGAACTCACAGGGATCTGTCTGTCTCTGCTTCTGGAGTGTTGGGATTAAAGGCATGCACCACTACACTGAGCATAAGACCTTTCTTTAAAAAAAAAATTTATTGTGTATGTGTGTATGTCTCTGTGTGTGTGTATATATGTGTGTGTGTATCTGTGTGCACACCATTGATGGGTTCTTCTTCTTTTTTTTTTTTCGAGACGAGGTTTCTCTGTAGCTTTGGAGCCTATCCTGGAACTAGCTCTTGTAGACCAGGCTAGCCTTGAACTCGCAGAGATCCACCTGTCTCTGCCTCCCAAGTGTTGGGATTAAAGGCGTGCGCCACCTCCGCCCGGCCATTGATGGCTTCTTATGTATGACCTGAGGAAACAGGAACCAGTTTTGTCCCCCCCTTCTCTGTCCCTGTAACCCAGGCCTGTGGAAGCTTCTAGACTTCCTCCTTCCCTCACTAACAGCTGTCCTGCAACTGGGCTGGGAGTACCCCCCATGCTATCTTGGGGTCAAGCTCTGCACGCTACTATCTTGGGGACAGCTCATCCCCAAGAACTACCTCTCTGCTACCCCTCCCCCATTCACATACTTCTTGAAATCCCCATAGCCTTTATTTAGAAATTACAGGAAGGAAGTGGTATTGGGGGGTTATTTTTGACAATCTGGGTTTGAAATTAGACAGCTTAACTTATGGTAGCAGCCTCATGGACTGGCCTGTAGGCAGGTCTGGGGTCTGCATCATCTGTCTCCTCAGGATGGATAGAGGGGGGTAGGGGTAGGGTGGAGGGCACGGGGGTGGGGGGAAAAGGAGGCATACTACTGCACTTTCTCCACGCCTGAGTCTTGGGCCAGCCCTTACCTTGCCATGTCGAAGAAAAGAGAAATGAAGTTCCACAGAGAGAAAGTTCCACCTCCCTGTCTGTCTGTCTGTCTGTCTGTCTGTCTGTCTGTCTGTCTGTCTCTGTATGTGCTGGGGATGGGTTTTAAGCAAATTAAACACATGCTTTACCACCGAGGCATACCCTAAGCAAAATGTAACTCTATGTGTGTGTGTGGTGTGTGCATGCGTGTGGGCATGTCTGATGAGGTCAGAGGCCCTACTGTTTTTATGGCTCTCTACCATGCACGCACACACGTACACCCACACGCACGTGAGCACATGCACATATAAATGTGTCTGTGTATGTGTGTCTCACACTATGTGGCTCAGTGGTCTGGAACTTGCTAGGTAGACCAGGCTGGCCTCAGATTCACAGAGGTCCACTTCTGTTTGCCTCCTGAGTGTTGGGATTAATACTCCAGGCTCTCCCTCTTATTTTTCGAGACAAGGTCTCTCCGTGAACCTGGAGCTCATCACTTTAGTGAGGTTGGCTGGTCAATGAGCTAACCTAGCCCCTATCCAGGCCGCTGTGCTTGCCCTTTTGTGCTTTTGTGTGCACTGGGGATCTGATATCAGGTTCTTTGTTTGTTTGTTTGAGACAGGGTTTTGCTGTAGTTTTGGAGCCTGTCCTGGAACTAGCTCTGGTAGACCAGGCTGGCCTCAAACTCATAGAGACCCACCTGTCTCTGCCTCCTGAGTGCTGGGATTAAAGGCGTGCGCCACCACCTCCTGGCCTGATACCAGGTTCTTATGCTTGCTTGTATGATAGTCATAATAGTCACTGAGCCATCACACCCATCCCAAATGTAACTTGTGTGTGTGTGTGTGTGTGTGTGTGTGTCTTTCTATATAGAACAGGCTGACCTCTTGAGTGCAGGGATTAAAATCATGTGCCTCCATGCCTAGCTTCAAGTGTGACTCTTTTATTTATTTTTTGACTTTTTGAGACAGGGTTTCACTGTGTTGTACAGCCCTGGCTGTCCTGGATGTCACTCTGTAGACCAGGTTAGCTTCAAACTCAGAGATCCAATTATCTCTGCCTCCGAAGTGCTGGAATTAAAGGCATGCCCCACCACTGCCTGGCCCCAAATATAACTCTTTCATTTCTTTTCCTTTTGGCTTTTTGAGACAGGGTTTCTCTGTGTAGCCTTGACTGTTCTAGAACTAGCTCTGTAGACCAGGTTGGCCTTGAACTCACAAATGCTGGGAAGGAGGGAAATGGTATCTGTACCCCAAAACAGGCACCCGCTTGTCCATCCTGTGACTGGGGCAGAAGGATGGGTACAGAGGTGGGCATACACCCACTTTGCTGGCCTGATGACCTGGACACATCACTAACCCTTGTGGCTGGAGCTTTAGGTTCTTCCTGCCTTGCCTAGTGTTGGGGTTAACCCCGGTCTTCCCATTTCCTAGTAAGGGCTGGGCCTTTGATGGTGGTCCCTTCTCTCTGTAGCGCTGGCATCGGCCGGACAGGCACTATCATCGTCATTGACATGCTCATGGAGAGCATCTCCACCAAGGGTGAGGACTCCTGGGGAATGCGGGTGGGTGTGGGAGGGACAAGCAGTCCCTTGGCCTTGGCCTTGGCCCACCCTGAAGCTCCACTGCCACCCTTGTCCAGGACTAGACTGTGACATTGACATTCAGAAGACCATCCAGATGGTACGGGCACAGCGCTCTGGCATGGTGCAGACGGAGGCACAGTACAAGTTCATTTACGTGGCCATTGCCCAGTTCATTGAAACAACCAAGAAGAAACTGGAGATCATACAAGTGTGTCCAGAGTGGGGCTGATGGGTGGTAGGGGAGAGTGGGCATCACCCAGTCCTGCTGGTACCACCATCCTCCCACCACACCTTTGCCCACAGTCCCGGAAGGGTCAGGAGTCGGAGTATGGGAATATCACCTACCCTCCCGCTATGAGGAGTGCCCATGCCAAGGCCTCCCGCACCTCCTCCAAGTGAGTGATCCTGCTTGTCCTCCCAACATCTTCCCTCTTCTCCTGCCCAGTCTTACTGTCCTTTCTGGAGTGGACTAGTGTGGAGGTTGGAGAGACCCTGGTTCAAGGTCAATCTTCTTCCTACTACCTCTGTTCTTCAGTGTTTTCTGAAGCGCCCACTGTGACTATGGGTGGGCCTGTGCTGAGGACCAGCTGTGGACTCCTGTGAGTGCAGTCTTTGTCCCCGGGAGCTTTGGGTCTAATGTATGGACAGTGAGCAGGCTCACTGACTTTCCTGGCTTCATTAAGTGACAGTGAGTTCTGGATGGGGCTGCTAGTAGGGGATCTGCGCAGTGTCCAGATGCCTTCTTCCCCCTCCCCCATGCCCAGACACAAGGAGGAGGTGTATGAGAACGTGCATAGCAAGAACAAGAAGGAAGAGAAAGTGAAGAAGCAGCGGTCAGCAGACAAGGAGAAGAGCAAAGGTTCCCTCAAGAGGAAGTGAACTGGGCACTCATCTGCAGGTGGCCATGGTGAGGCCCCTTCTCTCCCTGCCCCAGTTTCCTCCCCTCTGCTGCTCCAGTTCTGACAGGGGTGGTCACAATCTCACTCTCCCCTGCCAGGGTGTCCCCAGGCAGATACCCTCTGACCCACTTCCTCTCTTTTATCTGCAGCATCAGCCTTAATCCCTGCTGAGGCCTCCACTGGACAGATCAAGACCTGTGGCCCACACCAGACCCTGGGACCACCCCCATCATTTTGTAATTTAAATGGCTGTGATCCTCTGAACCTGTACATAACCCAGCAAGCCCCCAGGCAAAGCCAGACTTCTATTCTTGTAAATAAAGCCCCTGGACCTCTGTGTGTTGCCTCCAACCTTGTGTGCCCCACATATCCAGAGGCTCTGGGCAGGATGGGACTGGGTTGCCATATGTGACTGTGTAAATTCAATCTTTTGGGTTAGATAGACCCAGTTCTGGATGCTGCTTCACACAGCTACATGCCCGTGGCCCTCCTAGGGCTTAGATTGTTCTGTGTTCTCCGTCTCTCATGCTGGGGATGGCACCTAGGTCTCCTGTGTGCTTGGCAAGTGCTCCAGCCTTCTTACAGCTGAGGGTGATCTGTGACCTGGACTCACCTGCCCTCCTCGGCTTGGTAATGAAAATATTGCCATAGCGAGTGCCAATAACAATGGCCACTACTACATTACACACTGGCAACAGGCCTGGGCCCTATTTAAAAGACCATAGAATGAATTAATACTAGATACATTGTTTTTTTTTATATAAATTTATTTATTTATTTGTTTGCTTGTTTATTTTGTTATATGGGAAAAGCTCAGAGCATCCCACATGCCCAGTAGTGAGCAGCTCTCCCACTGAGCTATCTGTACCCCTGGCTCTCGCCTGGGGCCCTTTGTTATCCTTATTTTACAGTGCAGAAGTCTGAGAAAGTGAGGCCCAGGGAGCAAGTTCCCTTGCTTGAGGTTCTGGGACTCCCAGCCTCCAGAGTCCATGTCCTCATCACCTGGCAGGCTCAGCAGGGTCCACCCCAGATTTGCCTGCCACACAGCCTGCTGTTGATTGCTAGAGCCAACAACTAGGAAGATTTTTCAGGAGGACTGATTTAGCCTAACCTCCCCTGATCTGCAATCCCCAAAGCACACAGGGACATCCCATTGCTGAGGTCCTCATCGTCCTGGACACTGAAGATCATTTTATGATTTTTTTTAAAAAATTATGATTTATTTATCTTTTATGTGCATTGGTGTGAAGGTGTCAGATCCCTTGGAACTGGATTTTCAGACAGTTGTGAACTGCCATGTGGGTGCTGGGAAGTGAACTTGGGTCCTCTGGAAGAGCAGTCAGTGTTCTTCACCGCTGAGCATTTCGCTGAGCCATTTCTCCAGTCCCTCATTTTATGATTTTTGTGCCCCTTCCTTTTCTTTTGTCTGGAGTTGGGTTCTTTATACATAAGTGGAATCTCCTGGGCAGTTGAGTGTGCCAGTCATACCTTGGGAAGAGCTGGCTCCCACCAGGAGGACAGCTTATTGGCCTGAATACGCCCTGTGTTCCGGGTTCTAGGGCCTTGCTTGGGGGCAGTTGAGGGTGACAAGTTAACTTATCCTACTGGGACTCGGGAGAAGTCTGGGAAACCAAGCCAGAATTAGGCCACAAAAATAATTACAACGGAAAAGTATGGAGAACAAAGGAGGAGAAAGCCACTGCTGTGGGATTGAGCAACGTGATAGCTCCCTGGAGCTATGTGGCCCTCCAGGGGGTGCATGGGTGGGGCCATCACCTGTGCGCCGCAGGGCCCCTCTCCCAGCAACACCGAACCACACAGAAGAAAGGCAGGTCCTATTCCTGACTGCTCGGGACTTCGAGGGCCAGCGGAGAAGAGGGCTCTGAGGAGAGGTGGGTTGCAAGCACCATCTCTTGGGGTGTAGCGAACGTAGGGCAAGCACAGGTCCCTGCTTTCCTCCCTAAGTGAGGGCTGGGGCCTTTAGGTCGTCGGGACAGACACTCCAACATCAGGGTGAAAGCAAAGCTGCGAGGGCTTGCTGAGGAGACTAGGGGGATCCACAGGTTTGGTGGGGCTTCCGTCCTTCCCAGTTCTCAAGGTGTTCTCCAACTCTGGCTTAGCACTGGAGAGGGACACAGACCAAAGCCTGCCTAGCTGACCCCACACTGACCTCAGGATCCTCGGACTCGGCCCGAGGGCGCGGTAGGAGGCCTCAGAGGAGAGGGCTTTTGGCTTGAGAAAAGAGCCGCTGGAAGGGGTTCCAAAGATGGCCTCTCCCTTAATTCCTTTAGAAACAGGGAAAGACTAGGCAGGAGAAGAAAGGCCGCCAGAAAGGGCGGGAGGCCTGGCAGGGTGGCCAGGCCTGGAGAGGAGGTGCCCAGGGCTGGTGCTGGGAGGGAAGGAGTTAAGGCGGAGAGGGGGGCAGCCTATGGCAGGAGGACACACCTGTGCGCAGGGCAGCAGGCGGGCGGGGCCCAGGTGAGGCGCCAGTGGTGCCCGGCAGGTGAAGAAGGAAGAGGAAGAGTGGCGGCCAGGCTGGCTCTAGGCGGTTGAATCCGGGCCTTGATACCCCTTCCTTTCTTCTGCACCACTCTGGGGGTCAGACGGGTCTGGTGCCAGGTAAAGGCCACCGCTCATGGGGTCCTGGGGCTGCGCTAGGAACTGTAGAGCGTAGTGAACTGATGTGTATTAGGGCCTGGGACGGGCTGTGGAGCGGTAGGGGGCTGGCTCTCAGGTGTACAGCAGAGGGGTACGAGAGGGGGCAGGGCTGCTGGAGCTGATTTTGACCTCAGGGATGGGCAACTCAGGGTAAGCTTGGTGTTGAGTAGCAAGGCTCACCCGGAAGTGTCCCAAATGACGCGGAGGTGGGGGATGGGAGCCAGAGATCTGCGGCTTCTCCTCTGGGTGCTTGGGCTTAGCCAGGACTGATCTTGGAGGTGGACTGGTTGGGTAGGGGCCCTCGTCTTACCCAGCAGTGTTTGGGTGCTGGTTGGGAGTCTCTAATACTGCCGGGTAATGATGGAGGCCCCTGTCCCTGGGTCAGCGTCGTCCATTGCTTCAGGCCCCTGGTTCCTACCTAATAGCAAACTCCTTCCTCTCCCCCACATACCCTGAAAGCCCCTTCTCCTGAGCTAAGGGTGCTGCAGAAATGGTTCTCGGGTTGGCTGCTCGCCCACCGGAGGAACACAATGGCCCCGGCCCCTCCTCCAACCCAGTGTGATTTGTCATCTGGTAGACTGAGAACCTACCTGACACCGACTTTGGCCTTGGGATTGAGCACGCACTCGAGCCCCCAGCCAGCCAGCTATCGGCTGGCCACTTCGCTCTAGCACCTGATCCGTGATCGTCTGGTTTTACGTTGGCCGGCTCTGGGTCCATCTTCCAGTGCAGTGTTGGATGGTTGAAGTACGAAGCTCCTAACACTGTCTGGTAAAGATGGCCTCCGGGTCAGTTCCCTCAACAGTGACCTTCTTGGGGCCTTGAAGACCATGGAGGCCACCGGACCAACAACCTCTGACCTTTAACCTTCTGGATGGGGTGTGTATGAGTGACTCACTTGGCAAAGGGGAACAATGGGAAAGAGACAAAATGGCTGCCTCCAGAACAGCAAGATTTGGAAACAACTTGGTCCTTAGGCATTCCCACCGTCTTTCCACCCTGGGAACATGAGTATCTGTTCCCAGGAAACAAGGAATATTGGTTTCCACATGAGAGAAACCAGGGAGCTGAAGCTGCCGCACCCTCCAGCCCCGTCTGAGGTTCACCTTTTCTCCTATTGCATTTGATAGTTTCACATTATCTACTCAGGAGGAAAAAGATGGCAAAGGTTCTAGTGAGGGGCAGCTTATGAGCAATGGCTTTAACTTTCCAGTCCTTGGATGCAGTGTCTAGGGCGGTGGGGGCGGGCAGCCCACCTCCACAGGGATAACCCTACACGCAAATAGCTCATCGTATCTGGGGACTAAGTAGCAGTGCTAACAGTGTGCGTGGCTCACTGGGCTTTGGAACACAGAAGCCCTCAGGAGGAACACACATGATCTCCCCATAGCTACACAGAAGCTGGTAACCAAGGAAGCAGCTCCCGTTGGGGTCATCAAATTTTCAGTTTGGCTCAGCAAAGCCACAGCTGCTCCAGTTTTACAAAAGATGTTATTAAATCAGCAGGTTCATTTGGTAGACATGGCGGGTGCGGTGAAGGGGTGTAGTTGGGCCTTTGACTGAGGTCTGCTGTTCCCACCCAGTTTAGGGCCTGTTTTGGAGCCTGCAGGCTCTGAGGACCCGCTCTAAGGTCAGATCACTAGTATTGCCAGACTGCTTGTGCCACCTGCTGGCAAAGACCCAGAGTGCACCCTCTCTAACCCACTCAGAGGCAAAACCCTGGCTCCAGTTTAAGTAATAAAAGTTTTATTGAGAATTTCTGGGATGGTGGTTATCTCCCCCCACGGGGGTGGGACAACAGTGGAGGAAATCTCCGAGAAATCACACTGCTTCTCCCCTCCCCCAGGCCAACAAGGAGGAGGAAAGCCCTTGCAACAGCTGGTCTTCAGTCTTCCTTAATCCAAGAGGGCCAAGTACAGAGGACTCTGTCACATGATGCTTACAGGGTGGGGCGTGCTTGACCTCCCTAGCTGGCTCCTCAAAATTAGCCGAGAAATGCATCCACTCCTCTGCTGGCAGAGTTCTTGAGGCCCACAGCTCATTTCTTAGCCTTAATGAGGCTGTCGCTGTAGAACAAAGGGAAAAATGTTCCTGATATTATGGGGGTCATAAATGTGAGATGCAAAATACACCAAACTATCCCCTTTCCAAAGGAAGGTCTGACTGTGGGGAGGGGAAGCACAGAGGCAGGTCCAGGAGCAGGTGGTCCCCATGTCCCTGCAGCGAGGATGCAGTTCCTTACCTTCCCCTACAGCCAGCACATCAGGGAGTCAGCGGGAAACAGGAAGAGAGAGATATGATTGTTAGCTTCAGGCCCCAGCTGCCCTTGACCCTTCCACCAGTCCCCCTCCCCGTGAGGGCTGCTCTTTCTCGGGCGCTGCTTCAGCCCTGATACTTTCATTCCCAGCGAAGCTGCGTTCAGGTTCTCCAGCAAGAATTCAAGAACTCTGTCGGTCACCACTTTTCACTGAAGTATTTATAAATAAAGTGCCTTTTACACAAGAAATCCTATTTTGTTTCGTAAAGTCAGTTCTGGAGAATGTAACAGAGGAACTGCCAACCAGTCAGACACACTAACTTTTCTGACCTTGGTCTTCAGAGAGACTGTCAAGGACCCCATGATTAACAGATTCCAGAACCCAAGGACTCTGCTCTCTGCACAGTGGCATCTCTTACCGAGTAAAGCTTTCATCCTGTAGATTCAGCACAAGGTTGTCGGCCGTGAGATAGATGCGGTTCTGGGACGTGGCGATCTACAGGACAGGGAGTGGATGCCTGTGTTAGCAGAGGCCTCAAGCCTCCCCTGTGATTCGGCGGCCCACCCAGTAACCAACAAGAGGCTCCTGCTCTATCTGGTGTAAGAACACAAGCAGTGAGAAGGCTCAGTGTTACACTTCCTTAACACACCCCACAAACACAATGCTTGGGGAGTCACTCTTTGGGGGGGGGGAGGCGGCCAAGGAAGTTGTTCAAGAAAAGACTCAAATCAAGCTCTAATCCCCTTGTGTGATTGTGTGTAACTGGATACTTTCCATCTTGGTGGGCAGCCCTGGGAGAGTGGGGCCTTCCTCTCACCGTCTTAGAGATGTTCTGGGCAGCCCGAATCTTTCGGAGCTTGATATAGCCGGGATTCTTGCTCAGTGCTTCTCCGAGGTAAGCAGGCAGGGTTAAGGGTTTATCTAAGCCAGGTTCCACCTGCCACAACGGTGCACTCCCACCCGCCCTGACCTCTGGGCTGTCAGATTCAAGGTTGCGCTCACAGAGCCGCTCACACTTTGACCACCCCTTGTGGGCCTCCCTCCAGGATGCTGCCAGGAACTGTGGTGGCAGCAGACATGGAGGCAAGGCCAGCAATGCTAGTGATCTGGCCTTACAGCGGGGGAGGCAGGTCTCAGGTACTCCCACTAAGATTTCAGATCTCATCACACACTCCCCACCCTCCCACCCCCGGAAGCCAAGGGTCAGCAGGCACAGTCGCATTCGCCTTGGTCTCATCAGCCAGCCCACAAGGGAGATGGGAAGCAGGGCGTCCCAGAGGCCAGGCCAAGCTCTCTGCGACACAAGGATATCATCTTGGCAGCCTCGGCCTCCCCCTCAGCCTGCACGATCTTCTGTCGCTGTTCCTGCTTTGCTTTTTCCACCAAAAACTGGGCCCGCTGGGCTTCTTGCTGGGCTGTGGTGGCAAGTGAATGAATGAGGTGATGGCTGTGGGATGGCAAGGCTCCAACCACACGCAGCCTTTTTTCCCACCTCCAGGAGCCCACCGATCTACTCCTCTGGCGGCTTACCCACTTGTTTGGCTTCTACAGCAGCTGTGTACTCTCGACTAAAGCTCAACTCAGTGATAGCTACATCGTCCAGAATGAGGCTGAAGTCCTTGGCGCGCTCCGTGAGCTCTCTTCGGATCAACAGGGACACCTGAGACAAGGGTAGAGTAGAGCAGGGGGAAGGGAGGGGCGGCCTGAGGGGATCAGAACTGGAAGGAAGGTGGTATTGCTAGAACCAGCTGAACACCAGAGCTCCCAAGTATGGACAGCAAAGCCACCCCTTCTTAAGTCCTCACACATTCATTAGGAAAAAAAAAAAAACGATTCAGTGTCTTCATGCAACAGAAGAGGCAGCACCAGAAAGGTGGCATGACCGCCCCACATCACACTGACCCCTAATCTTCCCTTTTTTCCATACAATATATATCGGCTTAGCTTCCTGCCAAACAAGAGAGGAATTTCTTTAGAGATGTGGCTAAGACTATTACCACCATTGTTTCCTATGCTTCCTTCTTAACACCTGGTATCGGGTTCTACAGTTGTTCCGCTTTATTTCCCAGAGTGACAATCAGCACAGCTTTCCCACATCAAATTGGCTATGCAGCCAAAGATAACCCTAAACGTCTGCCGTTACCTCTGGAGTGCTGGGGTTACAGGTTTAAATAATGCTTAGGATTAAACCCAGGGCTCGTGTATGTATGCTAGGCAAGCACTCACCAGCTGAACTACAGCTCCACCCCCACATCCTTCTACTTCTATAAAATGCCCTTTTAGTAGCCAGGCCCCTGGACCAAGGTGAGACATGCTGCTGCCATGCAGACAGCGCTAGGAATCAGACCTGAGCCCGCTGGGTAATCAGCTGCGAGGCATTGAACTTGGCCACCACACTCTTGAGCACCTCGTTGACAATGGACGGCAGCACTCGCTCCTCATAGTCTAGCCCTAGGCGCTGGTACATGCTGGGGAGCTCCTGGGCATTGGGTCGAGACAGCACACGCAGGGAAATGTTCACCATCTGCAGGTCTGAGGGCGGGGCCAGCAGTGACTAGTTAAGGCCAAGCTCCCCATCAGCTGACCCCCCAGTGTGGGCACAACTGTAGGTCTCCCCCTAGACTCCAACGACTTGAGACCAGAGTTGTCAATTTTCTATTCCCAAAGCCTATGACTTAGCAAATGAATGCACTAAACACATCAAAAACAGCACAAAGAAGTACAGAGCTGTGCGCTACTTGCCTCTGAGTACACACATGAATGAGGCAGAGGCCTGGGGGAATCTCGCAAAGGCAGGGCTCCTAATTTTGGTCTACAAGGAAGCAGCTAGTGAAAAGTGGAGACAGTTTCTCCAGAGCCAAGATATACTGCAGATGTAATCAACCAGTCAACAGAAAAAGGCCTTAAAAAGACTTGCATCTGGGAGCAAGGACGACCATAAAGAAAGGCAATTCTAGGATTCAGTTTGGTAGGCAGAAAGTACATCAAAACTGTTATGCCCAAATCCGCGAAGTCCCCGCTAAAGCCAACAAGGACACCGAGTCCCGTATGTAGAAGCAAAGAGCCTTTATTTTAATCAAGTTTGCAAACTCGGTCTCTCCGCATGTCCAACCCATTGAATAACCGGAGAGCCCCGAGCTCAATTAGAATTGGGTTTTTATAGTAGTAAAGGTGGGGATGAGGAGCTTCTGAGGTTTAGGACCCCTGATTGGCTGACATTTGTCTAGGGGTGTGCCGGTGAATGTGCGCTGGCAGGTGGTCCTATCTACAGGAGTTGGAATGTTAGGCATTTCCTTTAAACTACTGAGATTCAGGCCTCTTATTAAATTTATCAAGGGCCAGAGTTCTACTCTGGCAGGTGATAATGGTTGGAAATAAAGAACTTTCTTTGGGTGACCTGTTCATATTTAGTTTATCGTGGCTGACCGCACAAACACGTGCCAGCATACCGCGTGTTGGAACTACTGTTTTAAGACACGAGGCACGTTCTTTGGAAGATATAGAAACCAAGACCTCAGAAACACTACCATTTCTGGGGGCCTTGCCAGGCTCAGTTTACTTGTGTCCCCACCTGCCATGCAGCTCCCAATTGCCCACACTTACCTTTCGAACCCGTAGGGGAGGAGATTTTTCGGGGTCTGGCCCGAATGTCATAGATGATGGGGTACTGGAACCAGGGGATCCTGGAGAGGAGAGGTCAGGGACAGGAATTGGGAAACTGCAGTTTTATTGATTTTTGACCAGTTTTCCCCCTCCACTCGTCTTTGCGCCTGCTCCTCCCCATAACTACAGACATGGAGATTCTCTTTTCCCTTTGGAGAACAGCCCTTTATGCAATGCTGGTGTTTCGGAGCACCTACTGTCCTAGAAGCGGGGTGGTGGGGGTGAGGAAGGGAAAAAGCAGCACCGAATCCTGCAGTGAAGTCTGGCTATGGCCGTCAAGGGTGAAGGGTCAGGGCCCGTTTGCTCTGCCCGCCATTACCTAAAGTGAAGTCCCTCGGCCAGGATTGTGTCCTGTTGCACGCCGCCGATCCGGTTAAAGAAGATGGCTCTATGGCCACCTTCCACTGTGGAGAGAGGGGTGGGAATCAGGAGAAGGCGCTGATGAAAGAGTTCGGTGCAGAAGGGACGGGGATGAGGGAGCAGGTAGGCGCGGACAGCTTGGGGAGGCAGGTCAGTGGGGCAGGGGACCAAGAGGTGCAGCCAGCGGAAGGAGGTTGCTTACCGGTGAACACGGATTCGCGCACGCCGTAGGCCACGGCCCCGGCCCCCAGCAGCAGCTTCAGCGCCGTGCCCATGCCCCGAGGCCCGGCGGGCAGGCGTCCCGCTAAATCCTTTAAGTTCTGAGCCATGTCTGGTCCTCCCGAAGGCGGCGGCACCGGAGGTCAGGAGGGGGTGCCCGCCAGCCTCTACCCCACTCCAGTTTTCAGACCTCGCCCTGCACACGAGGATTGGGGGCCGTGGTGCTCGCAGGAGAAAGGGCACCGGAAGTGCGCTCCCTCCTGAACCCGCCCCTTTGCTTAGGCGGACCCGAACTTCGCGCACAGTAATAGCGCGTCTGGAAGTCCCGCCTATTTAGGAGGCGTGCCCTCCTCGAGAGGCTTCGGTAGTTCTGGACTACAGCTATCGCCATTTCCAAGCGCCCTCTTTCAAAATGGCAGCTGGGAGGAAGTTTGCAGTGAGGGCGGACGCAAGGTTCTAGTTTAAGGAAGTTAGCGCAATTTCCGGTCTGCTTACAAGATGGCTGCGCCCTGTGGTGGTTTCCAACCTCGTGAACGGCGTTTTGCAGCGCAGGAGCAGGACTGGGAAAATGCGCCGCCTAAGAGACCCCGGCTTGGGGCAGGAAGCAAGAGCGGAGGCCGTAGACTCATTGTGGTGCTGGAAGGGGCCAGTCTGGAGACAGTCAAGGTAGTTTGGAACAGTGTGGAGTAGTAAGTTGGTTAGGTTCTGTGGGGACCAGGGACACAGAATGGATGGAAAAAAACTGAGCAGTGAACCCACTTTAAGTTCTTTGAAAGCATTAAGTTCTCTTCTACCTTAAGGACACTGAGTGTTAGTAACTGCAAACTCTTTATAGTGGCTTTTGTATCACTACTACTTACTTCATTATTGTTTTGAGATAGGGTCTTACCATATAACCCAGACTGGTATAGAACTTGCCATCCTTCTGCCATTGCCTTAGCCTTCTGAGTGCTGGAATTGTAGGCATGGGACACCATATTCAGCTAACTATTGAGTATCTGTTGCTGTTCTATTTTACTTTGTTTTGTTTTTCAAGACAGGGTTTCTCTGTAGCTTTTGGAGGCTGTGCTGGAACTTGCTCAGTAGACCAGGCTGGCCTTGAATTTACAGAGATCTGCTTGTCCTTTGTCTCCTGAATGCTGGGATTAAAGGTGTGCGCCATCACTACCTGGCCTATTTTACTTTTTGAGACAGGGCCTCACCCTCTACCTCATGCTGGCCTAGCACTTGGTGGCCTCCTGAAGCCTGTGATTACAGGTGTGAGCTCCCACATCTAACTGGTGATGCTGCTGCTTCCTCTTAATAGTGGTTAGACCAAGGAACTGCTATATCAGGCTGGGGGAATGGCTTAGTTAGTGGACTGTTTGCCATGCAAACATGGGTACCTGAGTTCTAACCCCAGCAATTATGTAAAACGGCCAGTCCATGCTGGGCGTGCTCTTGTATGCCTTTGATTCCAGCACTTTGAGACAGATGGGGAGGCAGATCTCTGAGTTTGAGCAAGTTCCAGGCCAGCTACATAAAGAGACCTTGTTTCAAAAGAAAAAAAGAAAAAAAAAAGAAAAGAAAGAAAAGAGGGGCTGGAGAGACGGCTCAAGTGGTTAAGAGCACTGACTACTCTTCAGAGGACCTGGGTTCAATTCCTCAGCACCCATGTGGCAGCTTACAATTGTCTGTAACTTTAGTTCTAGGGAACTTGCCACCCTCACTCAGACATTCATGCAGGCAAAATACCAATACATATAAAATAAAAATAAATAAATTTAAAAAAAAGAAAAAGGTCCATATCGCCGGGCGGTTGGTGGCGCACACCTTTAATTTCAACATTCAGGAGGCAGAGGCAGGCGAAACTCTGTGAGTTTGAGGCCAGCCTGGTCTACAAGAGCTAGTTCCAGGACAGGTCCCAAAGCTACAGAGAAACCCTGGCTTGAAAAACCACACACACACACACACACACACACACACACACACACACACACAAAAAAAAAAAAGTCCATCTCAATTTGTAATCCCAGCATTGGAGAAACAGATGAATCCCTAGGGCTTGATGGCCTGCCAGCGTAGCTGGTGCGCTCAGGTCTTTCTCGTGTGTACACACAGTTGATGGAGGAGTTGAGAGGTGACAGTGGATGGTACTCCTGTATACTTCCTATTATCTCTTAATGAACCGTTTTTGTTCATCACAGCTTGTGGAGTCATGTGATTGTTTACTGTGTTTCTCTGAGAGCAGACTATAACATTTCCCTTGTATCTTTAAGAAACATCTTGATGTTTTCTATTGTGGTTCTTTAATAGAAAACCTGGGCCTGGAGAGATGGCTCCGTTGGTTGAGCACTTGTTCTTATAGAGGATCCAGGTTCAGTTCCAGCACTCATTTGATGGCTCACAAACATCTGTAACTTCAGTTCCAAGGGATTTGATGCCTTCCTTTGACCTCTTGAGGCACCAGGCATGCATGTACATATGTTTATATGCAGGCCAAACATTCATACATGTAAAATTAAGTAAATCTTGAATCAAAACAAAACCTCCAGTTTTATCATATTAATGGACTGAAACTGGATCATACATTTTCTTCTATGATTAAGGGTATCCTAAGTTCTTGATCATTTGTTCTGACTTTTTTTTTTTTTTTTTGGTTTTTCAAGACATTTTCTCTGTGTAGCCCTGGTTGTCCTGGAACTCTTTGTAGACCAGGCTGTCCTCAAACTCACTGAGATCTGACTGCCTCTGCCTCCAAGTGCTGAGATTAAAGGCGTGCACCACCACCACCCGGCCCTATTCTGACATTCTTTTTAAGATTTGTTTCTATTTATGTGTATGCCTGCAGGAGTTTATGTGAACTATGTGTTTAGGTACCTTAGCTGATCAGTCAGTCAGTCAAAGATCTGGAGCAAGAGCAGGTGATTGTGGGTGGGTACTGGGAACTGAACCAGGTCCTCTGCAAGACCAAGTCCTCTCTCTCTCTCTCTCTCTCTCTCTCTCTCTCTCTCTCTCTCTCTCTCCAGTCTCTAACTTATGTGGGGCTGGAGAAATGAATGGCTCAGCAGTTAAGAGCAGTGGTTGCTCTTCCAAAAGACCAGGTTCAATTCCCAGCACCCATATGGTGGCTTACATATTAACTCCAGTTCTAGGGGATCCAGTGTCCTCTTTTAGCTTCCACTGGCACTGTATGTATGTACATACATACATGTAGGCACACATATACACAAAATAAAAATATTTGTAACTGCATATGTGTGTGTACCACAAGTGTTTGGGTGCCCTTGAAGGCCAGAGTATTCAGATGCCCTGGAGATGGAGTTCTAGCCCACATGACATAGGTGCTAGGAAATCAAATCCGGGTCCTCTGCAAGAGTGATGTCTCTTAAACACTGAGTCATCTCTCCTATTGTTTGATTATTAATTTCAAAACTTCACTCTCCCAAATATTTAGAAATGTATTGTCACTTTATCTTTAGACATGAAAAGTTCTAGTGATGCACGCCCTTGCAAAGCCTGTGTTTGTACATAACTATGCTTTTTCGTTGTTTCAAAAAATTTCCCAAGCCAGTGTGTTCACTCATTAACAACCTGAGGGGGTATAGGGTAGGTTTTCTACCGTGTGGGTTCTGGGGAATGAGCTCAGGTCAGGCTGATGGCCATGTCTATAGACTTCTTTTTGCAAGTGGTGTGTGTGTACTTGAGCGTGTGTGGAAGTCAAAGGACAGCTTGTTGGTTCCCTCCTTTTACCCAGTACCCTTGTCTGCTGAGCTCTCTCCAGCCACCATTTTATTTCGTAGTGCTGGGGATGAAATCAGGGCCTTGCTGAGCCCTTTGCCACTGAGCTACAGTACCCCTTTTTCTCAATGATTTGCTTATTGAGGTTTTTTGTTTGAGGCAGGGTCTTGCTGTAGCCCAGGCTGGCATTTTCTCAGCACATACATACACATACTGTTCTTGTGATGAGTCTTTTTCACGAACTCCTGATTCTAGAACTTCCGTGACCTTGCCTGATAGCCACAGGCCTTAAAAAGTCAATGTGGTGTGACTTTATACCCCTCCTTTTTGGCTGTAAGATAGTTGATTCTGTGTCTGTCTCTTACAGATAAAGCTAAACGTGGCCACATGCGAATGCCCTGAGCAGCTTTCTGGCCCTACTTAGTGTTTTGGCTTAGGTCTAGAGTGGGCTTGAATTTGTCGTGGTGCTGATTGTTCAGGGACCACACCTTGAACTACCAGGCGAGATAATAGAATTCCCGTTGCTCTTGTGTTCTGTTCTTCAGGTAGGGAAAACTTATGAGCTACTCAACTGTGACAAACACAAGTCCATGTTGTTGAAGAATGGACGGGACCCAGGGGAAGTCAGACCAGACATCGCCCACCAGGTAACTGTGGGGTAGAGCTAATGGCCTCTGAGCCGTCGTCTACAGAATACTGTTGTTTTCCAGGCTTCACAGTGCCCTGTTGTCTCCCTTTCTCAGAGCTTACTGATGCTGATGGACAGTCCCCTGAACCGAGCTGGCTTGCTCCAGGTTTATATTCATACACAGAAGAACGTGCTGATTGAAGTGAACCCCCAAACACGAATTCCTAGAACCTTTGATCGCTTTTGTGGCCTCATGGGTGAGAAGCCTTAGGATTTAAGTTCTGAGTGAACTTGTCAAAATGAAGAGAGGAAAGGGGTCACATACTCAGTCCTTCAGCAGTGGGGAGCTACTGCCCGGTCAGGCCTCTGGTATTTTTCCACATCTACGGAGATTTGACTCCCTGTTCTCTTAGGTTTCTGTGTGAGGGATAAAGCCATCTGAGCTTGTCACAGTTGACAAGCCTGACAGTGTCTGTTCGTAACATCTTAGAGGATACAGTACAGATGTAAAGGGACACACAGCCTAGTTTCCGGGGAAGGGGGTGTTCTGCGCAGGGCACCGGGCAGAATGTGATTTCATCCCACTTCTGAACTCTTGCTTTTTCCCTTCCTAGTTCAGCTTTTACACAAACTCAGTGTTCGAGCAGCTGATGGCCCTCAGAAGCTTTTGAAGGTGAGCTGGGGAAACCTGTCAGGAGGTTCTGGGGCTGGTTCTGGGTCTGAGTTTGCTTTTTCTTCTTAGGTAATTAAGAATCCAGTGTCTGACCACTTCCCAGTTGGATGTATGAAAATTGGCACGTCCTTCTCCATCGCAGATGTTAGTGATGTGCGAGAGCTGGTGCCCAGCAGTGACCCAGTTGTTTTCGTGGTGGGGGCCTTTGCCCATGGCAAGGTACAGTCTGGCTTCTCTGACGTTTCTGCCGTGTCTCTAACAGATAGAGCTAGAATCTCCGATTTTTGTAGAAGTTGAGATTGAAAGATGCTGCTGTTGAGACAGTAGCTCACCCATGAGGTCTGAACTCGCTACAGGGAAGCATTGCCTGACCAGCTCCTTCTCTCTCAGGTCAGTGTGGAGTACACAGAGAAGATGGTGTCCATCAGCAACTATCCACTTTCTGCTGCCCTTACCTGTGCCAAACTTACCACAGCCTTTGAAGAAGTATGGGGCGTCATCTGAGAGCAGCAGAGCCTAGTTCTCAGACAGGACTCTTGGCATTACGTCTGTGGACTCCTAATTTGTCTGCTGGAAGATAATCTTCTGTACAAAGATGGTAGAGTGGGAACCAACACTGTATTTTCCTATAAAGACTGTGCTTTTTTCTTTTTTGCAAACCTGATTGTTTTGAGGGTTCTTAAACTCAGCAGTACATGGTAGTGTGAACTGTCCCCCTTGGGTTCTATTGTTCCAGACTTTGAAGGTAGGCCTTCCCGATGTCTTAGATTCTTGTGCTCTCAAGGAGAGACCCTGATGAGCTCGGCTTCAGCGAGCACAGCGAACATGTATGAAAGAAAGCAGTCAGGAATGCTAGCAGTGAAAAACTGAACAACAGAAGTGATTTATCTGGTATAGTTCCAAGATAGAAAAGGTGGAGCAGGCAGGGCCTTGTACCCTCCCCTCCCCCCATGGGGGGGTGGCGGTATCGGCACATATACAATCGTAGTGGATTGGCAGAAGAGAAACACAACAGGTTCCTGGCTAGAGGGAAGAGATAAGGCAACGTGCATGGGGGAGTCCAAAGGGGGTGCAGCCCCTCTGCTCCTCCCACAAGAGCTTCCCCTTTGGCCCAGTGAACTTGGCTGTAGCAGAGGCACGGCTGGGAGTGCTGTGACGTCCAGTGCCCTGCATCTGCTCTGGGGTGAGGAGTGCTCTGAGAAGGGACAAGTAGTTTCTGCACCAGTCCAGCTCTCCGCCATCTAAAAGGCAAGGTGTGTGGTTAGAAGGGGGGCCAGAATAGCACCTAGTCCCTTCTAGCAAGAAAAGTAGTACCCCGGAGCGCTCCCTAGTGGCCAAGCTATGCTAATCCACCCGAATCTCCAATAGCATTTCAAGCCATCACCTGTAGACTACTTACCAGGGAAATCTATTCCCTTTTCTTTAACTTTTCTTTTCTTGGCACCATTGCTTTGTGAATATAAGGCAATATGAATAGCAGGCTCAAGAAAAAGACATGTCCAAGGAAGTACACGGATCTGTACACCTGTGGAGACAGACCGCAGAAATAGTTGAGCCTGCTTGTCTCTTACTACTGGAGGTTTCGGTGACTCTGGCAGCCTTGCAGTAAGGTCCTCGCTACCTTAAGCCATCTGTCCCAGGTGAAGAGACAGAAGGCGGTCATGGAGTAACCCATAAAGAGCCAGTGGATGGTCTGTTGCACCAAGTAGTAGAAGGGCTGCAGGGCAGTGATGGAGGCCAGGCTGCTCAGGGTGGGGCTCTCCCGAATGAGGTTGGCGGCCTGGGGAGGGAGCGTAGAGGTCATTAGTCTTGTCCTTATCCCCAACCCATTTCCTACCACCCTTGAGTCCTACCTGCTTTTCTACAATAACAATGAGGAATTCCATCTGGAAGCAAATCAGGTATCCTGAGTGTAGGCCGTGCCAGAGGGCCAAGAACAGCAAGGAGAGGCCTTGTGAGAGTTCTTTACTTCCAAGAAACTTGAGGCGTTTGAAGATGTAACTAGAGAAGAGGGTGGGTAAGGATGAACCTCAGACTTGACTCCTGCTTCTGGGGCTCTGCCCTGAGGAGTGCAGTGCTGACTGGCTCCCACTTGTGGCCACTGGGGGGTACAAGAAGCAGTGCTAATAGGAACGCTTGAGATGGAGGAAAGCTGTCGTAGTTCAGATGCAACAGAGGGACTATGGGTATGACACAAACAATGGCAAGACCAGGATCTGCAGCCAAGGCTTGAGGGACTTTTACAGAGTTTTTGTTTGGGGTGGGGCTGCCTGGGTGAGAACAGGATTAGCAGAGTGATAGCAGAAAGCATGGGCAGAGATGACAAAGCGTCCTTGTCCTCATGGGCTGTCTATCAGTGCTTACCGGGCCACCCAGGCATTGGTGTTGATGTTGAAGGAGGCGATGGTGCCAGTGAAGCGAGGAGTTGTCTCAAAGAGCCACACTTTCATGTTGGCACAGGCGTCCCATTTTGCAGTCCCATTTTCAATGCCATTAAAGCCCAGCCCCGACAGAATGCACACTCCTTCCTGAGGGGAGAGACCGCTTAGGGCTCCTGTCACTCCCCCTCCCAGCCCCACCCCCAGCTTGTCTAATATGACTTATCTTCCCTACTTACTGTGACCAGCCAACAGGTGACGTATTTGTACAGCACAAATTTGCCCCAGATCAGCATGTACATGCAGCGGAACCAGAAAGGGTGGTGCTTGAGAAGAGAGCAGATGAGCATCAGGGGCGGCAGTCCCCTACATGGTATTCTCAAACTCGGGGCTGGCTTCTTTGCTCCTATCAATGCCTGATGCCACATGTGCCACGACACTATAGCCCTACCTATCTGTAAGCAGCAGAGAGACGCCAATATCCACCTGCCTCCGGCTTTGCAAAGTCTGGGCATTTATACGGTCAGTACAGGGATGTCCACAGTCCTTGGATGCCCACAGTCCGTGTTAATTTTCAGATAGCTACCCAGAATGGACATGGAACTGCTGGGAGGTTTTCAGGGGAACTGGAGCAAGAGCCACTTTTCCCTCCCTCTTTGAACATGAACTCCCAAGTCCTTGAGCCTGTCAGTTAAATGAAAGCAGGCTGCAGAGCCACCTGCCACTGCACTCTTGCATAAAGCAAGGCAGAGGCTGTTTTAGGTGCTGCAGGTGAGGCCTGGGTGGCACTGATGTCAACTCTCCCAGACCTAGAGCAGAATCCAGCACACATCTCTAGATGGCATGGCCTACTTCTCTCTTAGCCCATTTGGTGAGGCAGTGGTCACAGTGGTATGCTGGCAGCCACTCACATCATAGTCTTCAGTGAGAAGGTAGTTTTCCGTGATGTGGGGGCTCAGCAGGGTGTAGCCCACCAGGTAGACAAGGCCCAGACTCAGGCGCTTGAGAGCAGGTATGATGCTGGAAAGGAACAAGTGGGGTCACACACAGCAGAGCCTCGCCCTTCACCCTCTGACCTGCAGTCACGGAAAGGAACGTTTCAGGGTGTGGTTACTGCAGGCAGTGGCACCAGGATCCCTGTGCCTGGAGCTGTTTCCAGGAAAGACAGCTGTGTGCTTGGCCAGTGCAAACCTGCATTACAGCAGTGAGGGCAAGACGGGGGAGCTGTGTGTGGGATGCTTGTGCCTAACCTTCAGAGCATGCTTGAGTTCGAATCTCACCAGGCATCTCAACTGGTGGTCATGTACAGAACAACTAGCAATTTCCACTCCTGCTCAAATCCAGGGGGCCAAGTTCCCTGAAGGAATTCTAAAGTATATATATATATTTTTATACATTTTTGTATATTGAACAGTGTCTCTCTACTATGTGAGAGGAAGCTTCAAAGGGAGGGGCATTAGGTGGGCAAATGGCTGGGGCAGTGTACACTGGGGAGCGTGTAGACGCCTCCCACACGACACTGTGTAGTGGGGCCAATGTGCTAGGGCCGGCCTTTAAGAAAGTCACTTCGGAAGTCACAGAGGTCTTCAACCAGGAGGAGCAATTACCTGTTTGGTGTCTTCCCTGGCCTGTCAGTCAGCTGTCCCTGCACCAGCTTCAGGTAGTGGTTCATTGAGAACTGGGGTCCTACCAAAAAGGCTCCATAGAAGTAGGAGAAGCCAGCAACTTCCAGCAGGGAAGGGACACCCCGTATGGCGTATTTCTGTTGCTCAGGGGACAGGGAATTCTATGTTGAGAAGAGAATGCAAGGTTCAGAACAGCCTTGAATCTTACCCTAAGAGCCAGTCTGAGCATTCCCAACCTTTGCACCACTGCCTGGAATTCTTCAGCTTGGCTTCTTGCGGGGCGGGGGCGGGGGTTGCTTCATGTAGAAATGTGTGGGGTAGCTTAGTCAACAGCTGCCTGTGGCTGCTGTGGCAAATGCCTTGCTGGCATTGATCTCTGGACTTTGTGTAAAGGCTGGATTCTGACAAGTTACCCTGGCTGGCCCTTGCTCAGTTGCTATCTGAAAGAGTTCACAGGCTAGGGAGTGAGGCAGAGGCAGGTCCAGTCTTTTGGTGATAGTAGCCTTTCTCCTTCCCTCTGGTTAATCCTTAGCCGCTTTGCCAGAGTGCACACTTACCATGTCTTTGCCTCCATCATAGTAGTCAATGCACAGACCTGGGCAGAGAGAGGGGAAGGGGAGAGTAGACATGAGGGTGTGGTCTGCGGACAGAGTAGCCAGGACCCACAGGAACATCTGTGCAGTTTATTATAGCTCGTGGGGGAGGGGCTCGGGGTAGAGGAGGAAGGCAGGACCCTTCCACTTACCAATGAGTTTCAACGTCAGGACACAGTGTGGCATTGTCCACTTGATATCGTAGTCACCAGTGGCTGTGTAGTAATATCCAGCGAGAAGGTAGGCCTGGGAGAGGGGAAGTCTTTACTCCACCATCACTTGGATGGTCTTTCCCCTCCAGCTCATAGCTATGTGGTCTTATCCTTCCAAGCCTATGCTACCAGGCTTGACCTCTTAATTTTCCCCTTCACTTGAAATCCCCTGTATTCCTTCATTTTCCTTTCTCCTGGTCCCCTTAGTTAAAACATTAAGAGGGTCTTATGAGCCAGGCCTGCTGGTGCAGACCGAGAATCCTGGCACTCGAGAGAGACTGAAACAAGTTTGAGCTATAGAGTTTGAATCTGGCCTCAGTTACAGAGTGAGACCCACTTCAATAAATAGAAATAAGACAACCCTACAAATCTTTTTCAGACTGCAGTGAGGATGGGCTTGCTTAGGGTGACAGCACATTCTAAATTACTTTTCTGCCTTGCCCTTTGTGTGACTTGGCCAGCCGGGCTAAACCTGGTGAGAACCAAGGAAGCCTGATGATGGCACAGTCCTGAGGCCTGTAGAGTTGCTGCTACAACCTGCTGAGGGCCTGTGACCTGCCCACAGCCAGGCTGCTGTGTGGTAGGAGATTACAAGCTAGATCTCGTGGGTCACCATGCTACCACCCCCTGCCTTGCCCCTCCCGACACCTGCCGTCCATGTGACCTGAGCTGCTAGGAGGAAAGTTTACCATCTGGAAACAAAGGGTAGTGAAAATGGCAGTGACGGTGCGGCCCATGAGTCGCAGGATGAGGAACTGGAGCACAACACATAGCAGGGAGTGGTAGAACTGGTGGCCTGGGTGCGGAGAAGAGAGCAGCACTTAGGATCATCCTTCCTGAGATTCCCAACCACAAAAAACAAAACAGAATAACATAGTAAGCAGCCTTGGGGGTTGAGAATGCAGTTCAGTTGGTAGAGTGCCTGTCTATAGCATGCAGGAAGCCCTGGGGTTGATCCCCAGATGCACTGGACCAGGCATGGTCTTCCATGCCTCCAACCCAGCACTTGGGAAATAGAGGTAGGAGGATCAAGATAATCTTCTATATAGTTCAAGGTCAGCCTGAGACTGTTTTGAAGACTGTCTCAAAACAAACATTTCTATGTGCCACAGTAAGTGTGGAGGTCAAAGGGAACTAGAGGGAGTTTGTAATCTTCCTCCATGTGAGAAGATCATTACCAGCTGAGCCACCTCACCAGCTCCTAAATAATGGTAAGTATTATTATCATTATTATTATTTTTTAAAGTTTATTTTTTATGTATTTTATGTATATGAGTGTTCTATGTAGGTCTGCCTGGCAGAAGAGGGCATCAGATGTCACTGTAGATGGTTGAGAGCCACCATGTGGTTGCTGGGAATTGAACGTAGAACCTCTGGAAAAGCAGTCAGTGCTCTTAACCGCTGAACCACCCCCCAGCCCCCATTACTATTATTTTTTATTATTATTATTATTTTATTTTATTATTATTATATTTATGTAGCCCTGATTGGCCGGGAACTCACTATGAAGACCAAACTGGCCCTTTCTACCTCCTGAGTGCTGGGATTAAAGGGTGTGTGCCACAATGTGTAACACTATTTACTTCTTAACTGGTACATAAAAATGTACATACTTATGTGGTACCCAGTGATGTTTTGACATATGTGGTACTGAGTGTGATTTGACCTGGAGGGCCTGGTTCATGAGTTTTCAGAGAAGAATATTAGTGTACCTTATTTTGAATTATTTAATATACTGTTTTTCAAATGTTTGGAAATATTTATCTTTTTATTTATATGTGTGTGTGTGCATGTGTGTGCCCATGTAGTCAGAGGAGGACACCAGGTCCCCTGGAACTGAGCCGCCCGCCATGAGTGCTGGACTGAACTTGGGTCCTCTGGAAGAGCAGTGCTCTTCACTGCTGTGCCATCTCTCCTGACCCCCACATATATATGTGTGTGCGTTCCTATGGATTCAGTCTTCCCTTTGTAGAGATGAAAACCTCCTAAGAACCAGGACTTCCTAATTTGTGAGTTTCTCTCAAGAGGATCTGTTCTGGTCCATTCCCCCCACCCTCTCCCACCCCAGGTCTCTTAGGGCAGTGTCCTGCTCAGTCCACTCACCAAAGTTGAAATAAGCAATTGAGAGGCCTGTCAAAGCATGGAAGAGATGAATGAGGTAGCTGTCCTTGTAGAAAAGGTAATGCCGATAAAACAGAGCCAACGGATAGCCTAGATGGGAGAAAAATGGGAAAAGGGTTACTCGTGCCTGGTGCCAGAGAGGGGAAGAACATAGGATTAAGAAAATAATAATAATAAATAATAATAATAATAATTATTATGTGATATATATGTGTGAGTACATCTGTGCTGCTGTGTACACTGTCAAACAATGTTTGTGGACCCTGCTCTCTCCTTCCACTCTAAGTGGGATTCAGGGATCAAACCCAGGTCTTCAGGCTTATTTGACAAGTGCTCTTTACCCACTGAATCATCTCCTTGACCCTCCAAAGATATACATTATATGGGTGCCAACAGAGAAGACAAAAACAGCACTCACACAAATCAATTTCTTCTTTTTTGTAAATACACATTTATTTATTTATTTTAAGATTTTATTTATTATGTATACAATACAGTGTGCTGCCTCCATGTATGACTGCAGGCCAGAAGAGGGCACCAGATCTCATTGTAGATGGTTGTTAGCCACCATGTGGTTGCTGGGAATTGAACTCAGGACCTCTGGAAGAACAGTCAGCATCCTTAACCTCTGAGCCATCTCTCCAGCCCATAAATACACATTTAGAACTGCAAGGGTTCCCCACTCCCCCAGACAGTTTCTCTGTATAGCTCTGGCTGTCCTGGAACTCACTCTAGACCAGGCTGGCCTTAAATTCAGAGATCCACCTGCCTCTGCCCCCCAAGTGCTGCGATTAAAGGCGTGTACCACCACTGCCTATTGAACTACAAGTGTTTTTAATTGAGGCAATAGAAAACCAAATCCATTTACAGTCCCAACTACTGAGGAAACAGTGCAGTGTCAACACCAATCTCAGCATTCAAGATCTATGAAAGGAGAATCCTAAAGTTGGAGGCCACCCTGGGCTACTACATAGCAAGTACCCAGCAGGGGTCTGGGCTCCATAACAGATTCTGTTTTTTTTTTTTTTTTAAAGAAACCTAACAAGGACTAGGTATCTCCTAACAAGGACTAGGTATCTCCTAACAAGGACTAGGTATCTCGTAACAAGGACTAGGTATCTCCTAACAAGGACTAGGTATCTCCCTCAGTTAGAACACTTGCCTAGTGTGCTGTTTTGAATGAAAATGGTCCCTATAGGCTGGGCGGTGGTGGCGCACTCCTTTAATTCTAGCATTTAGGAGGCAGAGGCAGGTAGATCTCTGAGTTTGAGGCCAGCTTGGTCTACAGAGTGAGTTCCAGGGCAGCCAGGGCTACACAGAGAAACCTTGCCTTGAAAAACCAAAAAAGAAAGAAAATGGCCCCATAGGTCATAGTATGTCTTCACAGCAATAAACCCTGAGAGAGAAGTTGGTACAAGGAGTGAAGTATTGCTGGGATAGCCACACTGTGCTTTTGTTTGGAGGAATACAGTAGAACACTTAGGACCCTGGACTAGGAAAACAACTGGACACTTTAAGTGAGGTCTAATGGGCCATATTAATAGGAACATGGAAGACTGGTGGTCTGAGGTGTGGGGGCCTAGCTGGAAGCTCCAGAGTTCCCAGAAGAGAAGAATATCAGCACGGATAGAGACTGTTCTTGTGATACCTTGACAAAGAATGTGGCTGTTTTCTGCCCTTGTCCAAAAAAAAATCTGCCTGAGGCTAAATTGAAGAGCTATGGATTAAGAGCATTGGCTGAAGGATTTTGAAAGAGCCTAGCATTGACTGTCATCTGGTTATCAGTGGCCAGTCTTATGCAGATCTATAACGAGAAGGCACAATCTTCACAAGGAAAAATACAAACTACAGTTTGAGGCGAGAAGGGGCACCAGTAAGTTTAATGGAGCTAAAGCCTGTGTTCTAGGAGATGAAAAGATTATAAAAAGCCCGATTATAGACAGAATAAAGGGAGAGGTGATCTCAGGGCAAGAGCTCCAAGCTACGCTTCCAACTTGTGAAAAGAAACTAGAGCCGGGTGTGGGGGTGCATGGGAAACAGAGGCAGGTGTATCTCTTAGAGTTCAAGGCCAGCCTGGTCTACAGAGTAAGTTCCAGAACAAGAAGCATAGGCAGAAAGAAAACCACTAAAAACGAAAAGCTGGTGAATATGTATTTGAAAAAGGAGGCCAAGTTCCAGCCCCAGCAAGCAGCAGAACTTGGCAGTTTCAGCCAAGTGGTTCTGAGTTTAGAGTCAAGGATACAAGAAAGGGGTTATGGAATTTGCCTCCCTGACTAAGGAAAGCAGGTGAGGTCAGGTATGTGTCAGGAGTGTCTCTGAATGGAGACCTAGAGGGGCCATTTTGTGAAGCTGTATTGCCTTGGAGACCCTAAGATGTTAGAGATGCCAGAGCCATGGGATACCTGCTAAGGAGAGCTGCTAACAGTGAGTGTAAACGGCCCAAGAGAAGTGTGTTACAGTCAACAAAGCGGAACAGAGTTGAGATCTAAAGAGTGTTTTAACATCAGAAATAGAGATGCAGAGTTAGGAGTTGCCCAGCTGGTTTTTGGTATTGCTTTGGTCAAGTATTTCCTCACTGTGTTCCCTTTCCTCCCATCACTCAGGAGGCAGAGGCAGGTGGATCTCTGTGAGTTCGAGGCCAGCCTAGTCTACAGAGCTAGTTCCAGAACAGCTAGGGCTGTTACACAGAGAAACCCTGTCTTGAAAAATAAAACAAAACAAAAAAACCCAAAAGATTTCTCCTTACTGAATAATTATAAAAAGAAACAAGGATTGGGTATGACAGCATAGGTCTCCAATCCTAGTACTTGGGAGGTTGAGAGGCCAAGAAAAGAGATCTTGAATTTGAGATCATCCTAGCCTATTTAAAGAACCTGCATAATAAGCAAATACAAAAAACTCCAAACCAAAGAAGAGAAGATGCTCAGTTATGCTCAGAAACAGTATTTTACACTTGTGGTCTGTCGTCTGAGGGCAGCATCCTTAGACTTCTGAGAAGATAAGACATAAGATAACACCAAGCTATCTAGTGGGCTGGACGAACTTTGGGCACCAACCAAATTATAAAACTTGTTTTGGCACAGTAGAAAAATGTTTTTCCAATTCTATTCAGGATATAAGTAAACTCTTTGGGGGCGGGGTTCCTAAAGGGCCATATAAAGCCTATATAGCTAAGGTTGCTCACTTAATCAAAGGGTCAATACATTTGTTATTCCTAAAGCAAAGAGAGCATACATACATAGTGGTTTCGCTGCAGACTCATCCCCAACTGTTGAGCTGTTGAGCTGACATGCTTGTACTGGCATGTGTGGAGAATAGTCTCCCTCTTGGTGTTTTGGAAGGATACCTTATGATTCTGTTTTTGAGCTGGTTATGATATACAATTGCCATGGTTCTTGCTTCTAAAATAAAAAAAAATGTAGGGCTAGGGGGATGGCTGAGCTGGTAGGGGTACTTGGCACCAAGCCCGAAAGGACTTGAGTTTGTTTGATCTCTGGGGCCTACACAGTGGAAAGTGAGAACTAACTCCTGCAAGTTGTTCTCTGACCTGCACATGCATGTACATGTACACACACACACACACAAAATAAGTAAATAAAGTACTTAAAATATAAAATGCAGTTAGTTTATCATTGGCAATATAGTTTGTTTTGAGCTTGTGATAACTGCAATACTTTAAAGAGTCAATCAAAGGAAATGCTTAATTATGCTTTTTCTCCCCCCCCTCCCTCCTTTTCTCTCTCCCTCTCTTCCTTTCTGTGATTTCTGTGACAGGACTTCTCTGTGTAGCCCTGGCAGCCCTAGAATGCCCTCTGTAGAGCAGACTGGCCTCAAACGCAGCAGAGATCTGTCTGTCTGTCTCCCAAGTGCTGGACTAAAGGTGTGGGACAACAGCACCGGCCTGTTTTTATCGCAGCGTGAGGGACTGAACCTAGAGCCTCACATGCTCGGAAAGTCCTCTGCCACTGAGCTGTATCTCCAGCCCCTTTTCACATTTCACTGGTTTGAGACAGGGTCTCATGAAGCTGCCCAAGTCAACCCTGAAATCTCTGCAGCTGACAGGCCGTGAACTGGTAAACCTCAGCCCCTAGAGTAGTAGCTTCAACACCAGTTATTTGTTTTAAGCAAATGGATTACCACATAGTTGTCTGTCTGGTTTGACTGAGGGTCTGTGTAGCTCTGGCCATCCTGGAACTTGCTACGTAGATCACACTGACCTCAAACTCACAGAGATCCTCCTGTCTTTGCTTCCTGAATATTGGGATTGAAGGTGGTGCCACCATGTCCGGTTGTCTTTATATAGTTTAGGCTGGCCTGGAACTCATGACCCTTTGCCTCTGCTTCCCGGGTACTAGGGCTTGTATTGTGACAGTAAATGACAAAACAATTAGATGTTTTGACAAGTAAATGACAAAACAACTAGCTAGATGCAGTTCTTTCTGTCTTTGTGTTCATGAAATACCTTTTTCTTAATTTCTTTCAAACAAAAAGTGTGCACATAAGTGCACTGGTACAGTTCACATCTCCTGCAATCCATGTGTCAGCGCTTGTTACTTCCATAAACATCCTGAGGATTACTGGTCTATTCCCTCATTCCATAAATATTTATGCAACGCTTCCTTTATGCCAGACATTCTGTTTACGAAGCTTTAATGGGAAGGGGTGGCATGCGACGCTTTCTTATTGGCGGAGATGACATGATATGGCATTACTAACTTAAGGGAGAGGGGGACACCTATGACCAGTGAAGAGACAAGATGAAGTCTCATGTGAACAGATGTTGTGCAGGGAAGGACTGGGTCAGCAAGGAAGTACTTGTAAGAGCCACAAATCAGAGCCAGGTCTGGTGGTACTGGTCCCAGCACTCAGAGGCGGGGGATGGGGCAGAGTTTGAGGCCAGCCTAGACTATATAAGGAGACCCTGCCTCAATAAAAGAAAAGGAAAGGGTGGGGTAGGGTTGGAAAAGAGAATGTAGCTCAGTTGGTAGCACATGAAGCCCTTCTTCAATCCAAGGGCTACAGAGAGCAGACACTCGGGATCCCAGCACCTGGGAGGCAGAGATAGCAGGATCAGGAGCTCAAGGACACTTGTGGCTGTGCAGCAATTGAGGCCAGGCTGTACTGCACAAGAATGTGCCTGAAAGAAAATCCAATACCTTAAGCCTTTTACTTTAAAAACTGTACTTATTTTATGTGTCTGTGTGTGCACGCACATATGTGTGCATGACATACATGGGTATGGGTGCTGCAGTGTGTGCTTAGTTGGCATTCACTCTCTTCCACTATTACACAGGTTCTGGGGGCGGAATTCAGACGGGAGGCTGAGTCCAAGAGGTTCTAATTGTCAGAACGCTTATCATTTCTAGATAGAATTCATCTTGAGTACTAAAACCTTTAACCATGTGTGATGCTCCCAAACTAAAGAACATAACACATTACTCTGCTTCCTAGAGTTGAAGAGTTTTTATTTATTTTATTTATTTATTTTTTGAGATAGGGTTTCTCTGTTTAACAACCCTTGCTGTCCTGGAACTCGCTTTGTACACCAAGCTGGCCTCAAACTCACAGAGATCCACCTGCCTCTGCCTCCCGAGTGCTGGGATTAATTAAAGGTGTGCGCCACCATTATCTTGCCTGAGTTGAAGAGAATTTAATATTTTTTCTTTTTTAAAAATAGGGTCTCAAGATCTCCTGAGTAAACTGGGAGCATGGGGACCTTGGGAGAAGGTTGAAGGGGGAAGGGGAGAGGCAGGGAGGAGAGCAGAGAAAAGTGTAGAGCTCAATAAAAATCAATAAAAAGGTAACAAAAAAATAGCGTCTCATGTATCCTAGGGTGCCTGAATTTGCTCTGTAGCAGAGGCTGGCCTTTAATTCCTAATTCTGCTTTCACCTTGTGAGCCAGGATTACAGGCTTGCACCTTCATACCTGGATCATACTTGGGGCTTTATGCACGTATGCTCCCCCAGCCTAATTTAGCCTTTCTTTCCTTTTTTTTTTAAAAAAAAACTTTTTTGTTTTTTTGAGACAGGGTTTCTCTGTGAAACAGTCCTGGCTATCCTGATAACTTGCTTTGTAGGCTGGAATGTACAGAGATCCACCTGCCTCTGCTTCCTGAATGCTGAGATTAAAGGTATGCACCACCACTGCCCAGCAAATTTAGCATTTCTTGATGATACAGGTCACTGCTATTCCAGAGCAGGGTCTTGATGATTCTCTGCCTTCTGGGGTGTGGGAAGCTGCCTCAACTACAGAGGACTTACACCATCCCGAACTCTGAGTTCTTGTAGAGTCCCCTTACAGTTTCTGCGCCCTTTTCCTTGCTATTCTGGGATCAATAGTCACTTCTTGAGCTTTCAACGGGCCTCCCAGGAATAGTTCCTCTCCATATTTCTAACTTCCCACAGGCTTTAGAAAGCATAATTTTATGAGACCAAGAAAAGACACACGACAAGAACCATGGTCTTGGGTGTGCTCTGTAGACTTGGCAGACAGGCCTGGTAGCTTCGGGAAGTGGGAAGAGTGCAGGCTGTTCAGTCCCACACAGGTCAAGTACTACTGCAAACTCGTAAGAAGTTGAGGAACTGGCAAGAAAATAAAAAGAACCGAGCAAGCGGGGTCACCGAGAACTCTCAGGCTGCAAGAGAGAGGGTGAAGCCGGCGAGGAGCTGCCAAGGGAAGGAGGGATGGACTGTGCTGGGTGTGTTGCTGTGACAACCCAGACCCGTGGAGGGTATGTAAACACCAAACCTTGGCCTTGGCTGCCTCCCAACTCAGCAGGCTTTGGAGCCTGGCCACTGGGTCATCCCTTCAGGGAAGAGCTGTTTTTAGGAAGAGTGGTGTCCTACAAGCTGTTTTTGAATCCTAATTCTTTGTGGGAACCAGTGCTCAATGCAGCGTCAACCAGCACCGCAGCACCTGTTCGCCCCGCAGAGCCTTAACTGGGAGGGATGTGGACTTGAAACGAAGCTGCCAGCAATTCCTAGAGCAGCACCACCTTGCTAACATCCTAAAGATGGCCGAGAGTGAACTCAGTTTGACAGTCACTGTCTCTCATTTAATCTCACTCAATGGGTTTTGATGACGCTGACCCAGAGGGTTCTGAGCACCCCTGGCAGTACTAAGTCTCTCTCCTTTCTGACTGCTAAGGTCAGCCTTCAGAGGTGAAGCCTGAGGGCCTAATGTACGCCCTGAGGTCAAAGAATCTGTTAGGATGAGAAAGGCATTCTAAACAGAGCAGCATCCAGGTCCTGCTGTGGACTGTAAGGCAGGCTGCTGGGACAGCAGTGTGGCTCTTTCTAGGGCTGCAGCCAGGCGTGGGGACTAAGGGGACAGCAGGCCAAAAGCACAGTCAGGCTGAGCTCCCTTGTCATGGTTGTCTGTGTGCTTCTGAGTTGTGCTTGGGACTAGGGAAGTCACACTCAATGTTAGTATCTCCTGTGCAACACGTGTACAGTTACTTATTAATCTAAAGTTGCGAGACTTCATTTGAAGAAAACAAACGTGAATGGTTTTTAATAAAATCTGATACATTTTGTCTTTCATACCTGCAGTAGCCATTTATGAACTCTGCAGGAATGATACGGCCCCATTTGGTCAGTCAGTAGATCACATGACCCAGGTCAAAGAAAATAAGCTGTTTGTCAAGTGAGAGGAAGAAGACGGAGCTCCAAGTGCTACGTGTTGCTGGGCCAGCTGTTGATATCCGTTCCACAGGACAACCCCCTCCCACACACTCCTGGAGAGGGGAGATGGAACCTAGGGCCTCACACATGCTAGGAAAGTGCTGAATCATGCCTCCCCGACTTTTTTCCTGGTTCCTAAAACATCCAAGCTTACCTATTTTTGCTATAGTGCCTCTGTGTTCACACAACTTAATATGATCTTCATGCCAAACCAAGCCAGTCCTAACTTCTAATTTAGTCCCATATGCCCTGGCTCCTCCCTGGATATTTTTAGTGCGATATTTCATACTATCTCAAATGCCATATAACTAGAGCTGATTTTCCACCTAAAACAGCCTTCTCTTACACACACCCGCATTCAAACGCTTAGACTGGTCTCTGACTCTTGGCTTTCTTTGGCTTCCTATATCTGGTTATCAAATCAAATCCTATTGATTGCTTTCTAAAGTATCTCTTCATTATTATAACCACTTTTTTTAAAAGGTGATTTATTGCTTGGGGAGGCCAGAAGAGGAATGTCAGATCCCTGGAATTGGAGTTGCAGACAATTGTAAGCTTCCACATGGGTGCTGGGAACTGGTTTTTTGTTTGTTGGTTTGTTTTTGTTTTTTTCAGACAGGGTTTCTCTGTGTTGCCCTGGCTGTCCTAGAACTCACTCTGTAGACCAGGCTGGCCTTGAACTCAGAGGTTCGCCTGCCTCTGCCACCTAGAAGTTCCTTATAAGTAAAGCAAGTGCTTTACCCACTGAGCCATCACACTGGCCCCAACGTCTCTGATTTAAGGCCATTTTCCTTTCTTTATGATTTATTTATTTAATGTGCATTGATGTTTTGCCTACATGTGTCCCCTGGAACTGGAGTTATAGACGGCTGTGAGCTGCATGTGGGTGCTGGGACTTGAACCCTGGTCTTCTGGAAGAACAGCGGTGCTCTTAACTGCCTAGCCATCTCTCCAGCCTCAAGGGCTGTTTCCTAAATAAACTACATTTCTAACTAATATCCTATGCCCCACCCCAGTCACTTTTTTTTTCTTTAGTTAAAGCAGATCTGTCTGGTTTTACCCAAAGATGTTCTTGGTCTTCTGTGGCTGTACACTGGCCCTGCCATTTCCTGTGTGTGAAACAGCTTTTCTAAGAACCTCTACAAAGCAAAATCCTGGCCATTCTTCAAAACTCAGTTAAGTGTCTCCTTCAGACTGTAGGGAACTCATGTCTTAATGAATCATGGACTCATGACTTAATTGTCTGGCACACAGAGCTGACTCTCCTCTGGCACGTCACTACACAATGCCGCACACCACGCCTTACATCTCGTAGTTTATGCCTGTGGAGATCTGACAACGTGCTCTCCTCTGTACTTTATATAGATAAAACTGTTTGAAGATTTCTTTCATGTGAATGTTTTGCCTGAATGTATGTATGTGTCCCTCGTGCCCAGAGTTCAGAAGAGGGCACAGGAGCCCCTGGAACTGGAGTCAGGGATGGATGGCAGAGCAGTAAGTACACTGACGTGCCGAGCCAACTCCCCAGCCCCACATACTTTACATTTTGTGTTTGGTCAACAGTTACTGACCCTCAGGAGCTGTTTCACATGCTGTACCAGCTTTCTTAGACACACTGGGGGTGCAAACAGAGCTAGATGTGTATGAACTACATCATGTGACCTTGACATAGGTCCCAGGGATGAAGCTCAGGTGTGTCAGGGTTGCACAGCAGATGCTTTTACCTTCAGAGTTACTTCCCAGCTCCTTTCTGTCAATTATAAATCCCTTCCCTCTCCCTTCGTACTGGAGTTTGACCCTGGGGCCTCACAGATGCTAGGCAAGCGTTCTAACACAGCTCTTATCATGATTGTGTTGAGTGTGCGAGTGGGCCCTTGTGTGCCACAGTGCTCGTGCAGAGGTAAAGGTCAATTTGGTGCTATCAGTTCTCTCCTTTCACCTTTACAAAGGTTCCGAGGATTGAATGCAGGTTGTGTGCCAAGTGCTTTTACCCCTTAGCCACCTAGCGCCCAGCAGCTGTTTTATTTCTGAGCTGCAGTCCACTGTGCTGCCCAGGCTGGCCTTGGCTTAGGATCCTGTTGTTCAGTCTCTGGAGTTTCTGGGGTTGCAGCTCTGTGTCACGCCTCATGTAGGAGCATGCTGCTTACTAAGTTAAGGCTCTGTATTGGTAGAGGAGCTGACACTAGAGTGACAGATCAACCTGAATCCTTGTCCTGCTGCTTCCTGTCACTTCAAGCTGTGTGGAGTCAGTCTTTTTGAGGTGCTGTGTCATTAGTGAAATGAGCATCTGCTGCACCTGTCACCTTGGCCTGAACAGTGACGTGTCCAGTGATCGCAACTAGCTATACAGTCTAATCCCATCCGTATGTTGTTTCCCCATCAAATGTCCTCTCTAACTTAGAGCCCTCTCTCTTGATTTCACATTTGGTACCTGTTTGTCATCTGCCCAGGGAATAGCTTGGACCGGCCAGGTGCAAGCTGAGCTGCTGCAGAGCGGAACCTGCCCCTCTGGGGGCCTTGGATATACAGCCTTGGCTGGCCTCAAACTCAGAGATCACCTGCCTCTCCTCCCATTTGCTGGGATTAAATGGCGTGCACCACCATGCTTGGCTCCTCCGCATTTCAGGCTGCAGCTCACTCTTCTGTTTACTCAGAACAAATACCTGCCATCATCTTTAGCGTCCTTCCCTTCTATTCACAACCAGCATGCTCTGCAGGCCCTACCTTTAAAGTCAGTCAAGACTCTGCCCACTTCTTTTCCCCATCTTCTGCTTCCCCCGGCCAAGTCACATTATAATTACAGTCGCCTCCTGACCGGTCTCCCTGTGTTCTTGACTTCCTTATGCTATTGCAGTACCCAGAAGATTCAGTTCTGAGTCAGCTAGTAAAATCTTCTGTTTGAAACCTTCTGAAGGCCACGCTTGGAGCAAAGGCTCCTGTCCAACTAGAACATGCAGCATCCAGTCACTTTCTCTGCCCTTTTTATCTGACTCATCTCTTCCCCAGTTGTCACCCATCTGCCCTCTTCCTGGAATGTCCCAATGGGGCCAGCCTTAGAGTCTTCACATTAAGAGTTCCCGGTGGCTGGATGAAGCAGAGGGCTCCACAAGCTTGTCACTTGCAGAGATATATTACATGCACAGTGCTGTTCCTGTTTGCTTTACTTCTGTGGTATCCTGGGATACTTTTTCAGCCCAGGCAATCCACAACACCCTTTATTTTTGTGATGATTGGGATAACTCATGGCCTTGTGTGTGCTTCCCAGATATTCTAATAGCCCCAGCCTCCTCACTTTGTTTTTTAAACAGGGTATTACTATGTAGCCCTGGCTGTCCTGGAACTTACTTTGTAGACCAGACCAGGCTGGCCTTGAACTCACAGAGATCTATGTGCCTCTGCCTCCTGAGAGTTGATATTCAAGTCTTGCACCACCTAACATCCAGTCCTTTTCTTTTTCCAGGGTGATCAGGAGAGAAATGGGAAGGACAGATCAGTTTTAGAGAAAGGCACAGATGGATGTTAAAAGTATGGAATTGATTGCCCAGGAGTCTCCCACTGGTCTAAGTACCACCAAGGCTAACAGACCTTGACTTGAATCTACTCATCTCAAGGTCCCACGCCACAGGACTTGGTGGTTAGGAAGAAGGTGGTACCACTCAAAGTGAGATTGGCTGGCTACCTTGGAATTGTTGGTGACAGATAACAAGGAAGAAAGATAAACACCAAGACAAGACCATAAAAAGGCAGACAAAGGCTGAATGCTGGCAAATGCCCACATTTAAGGACTGGGAACCAAAGAGCCCGGGGAAAAAAAAGCCTCCAGAAAAACAAGGAGGCAAACCAGGTTCCCACATATGTGAGAAGGAAGGCCATTTTAGATGTTCATTTGGGGAGTGGTGGCACATACCTTTAATCCCAGCACTTGGGAGGCAGAGGCAGATGATCTCTGAGTTCCAGGCCAGCCTGGTTTATAGAGCAAGTTTCAGGATAGGACAAGGAGAAACCCTGTCTCAAAAAAAAAAAAAAATCACACGCATACATACATACACACAGAGTTTATTCTCATCAAATGTTACAGGTACCATCCAGATGGCTCAATGGGTAACCTGGGACCCATATGTAGGAGAGAACCAAGTCCGACAAGTTGTCCTCTGAGCTCCACACGTGTGCCATGCCACTCGAGTGCTCACAAAGACCCATGTACACAACATATAAATGGATAAAGATATAATGGGATGAAAGAAGCCAGGGTATGCGCATGTGAGTGTAGCTGCCCATGGAGGCTGGAGCTGGAAATCTATGAAGTTCTACTGATGTTTTTGTTTTGAGACAGAGTCTCATGCAGCTCAGGCTAGTTTCAAACTCACTATGTGGCTGTGTTGGGCTTTTAGCTCCTGATCCTCTGGCCTCTTAACTCCTTGCTGGAGCATGCTTTAAATCCCAGCACTTCATGGATCTCTCTGAGTTTGAAGCCAGCCTAATCTACATAGTGAGTTCAAGTACAGGCAGAACTATGTAGAGAGACCCTGTCTCAAAAGGAAAAGTGAGGCACCAAGCCTGGCTCTTGGTTTACTTTTGATTACGGTAGACCAGGGATTGTTAGGAGAGGGTGAAGCTCAGCTCTGGATATGCTCAGAACAGTTTCGTTTTGATCAACAGATTAAGCCTGCCTGGTAGTGTGGGCAGGGTGCCACTGTACCTTCGTACTCTAGCAACCTTGTATATCTTCAGCTGAGTCACGGATTCCTAGAACTGAAGAAACCTTAGAAATCATATGCTCAAACCCTTCATTAGACAGTTAAGAAATGGAACCCTAATGGGGATAAATGGTGTCCTGAAGTTACTAGAGCAAGGCTCAAATTAGAATCTGCACCTGACTTCATCTAAACTCTAGCCACGCGCCTTGGAACTTGGTGGTGACCTTGGAGTGGTGTCAGTAATAACCAACAGTTCCCTTTTAACACTACAGCTATATTCTCTGGTCTTCCGATAACAATCCGTATTCTTGCACTTGGTCACAGGCACACCCCCCCCTCATTTTTATGCTTGCTTAACTCCCTGTTTTCAAACATTAAAAAAAAAATCTTATTTTAAGATTTTTAACTATTTAAGATTTTAACTAGCTGCAGTCCCAGCTAGTTGGGAAGCTAAATAGTTTGAGCACAGGAATTCCAGGAGAGCGTGGGCAACATATATAGTGACGCACAATCTCAAAACAAAGTTGCTTCATTTTAATGCAACATTAACAAAGTGCTTTCCTAGCCTTTGTTAGTCTAATTAGTGGGTACTCAATTCCCTTCTCTAATAATACCCAGGGGCTATCTCCAGCATTTTGATAATAGTGACAAGGGACTAGGAAATTAGGACAAGTGGTCAAGCATCCTGGGGAAGAAAAAGAGTAGGAGATATTATTGCTATGTTGCAGGATTGGAGATTGAAACCCGAGTCTCATGCACGCTAGGCCAACAGTTAGCTCTTCCACTGAGCTACAGCTCTGGGCTGGAGGATTTGGTGATGATTTTGATCTCTGTATATAGCCCATGCTGAATTGGAACTTACAAGGTAGCCAAGGCTATTTCTAAACTTCTAACTCCTGACCCTCCTGCCTCTCTAGTGTTGGGACTGAGGTTCCTGGTGTGCCCCACCACATGTGTGGCTGAAGGGTAATAATATTCTGAAGATGAACTAATGGATGGTGAAAAAGAAAAAGCATTTTTGTCAATGTTAAAAAAATATTTTTTAAGCCTGGCATAGTAGTGCACACCTTTAGTCCCAGCACTTGGGAGGCAGAGGCAGGTGGATCTCTGTGAGTTCAAGGCCAGCCTGGTCTACAAAGCAAGTGCCAGGACAGCTTTGGCTGTTACTCAGAGAAACCCTGTCTCGAAAAACAAAATCAAACTATTTTTTAAAAAACAGATAGTGTACATTTGTAAATCCCAGCACTTGGGAAGCTGAGGCAGAGGATCAGGAGTTTCAGGCCAGCCTTGGCAACACAGGAGTAGGTCAGCCTGGGCTACATGAGGACCCAGTTTCAAACAATAACAATTACAAGAACTACTTTTTTTTGTTGTTCCTAAACCCATCAAAACAATCTAACCCCAACTTCCCCAACCCCCCCCCCCCAAGAGTGTTTCTTTACTTTTTCCATTCAAGCCAAGCAGTCTTAGGAAGCCAGGCTTTCCACTCCAATGCTAATGGCTGGTCTGTGAAATGGTGGCTCCACCAGAATCAACAAAAGCCGAGTGAGCAAACTGCTGACACAGGAGCCGGACTCCACCATCAGCTGTGGCTGCCCTCAGGGGCGCTTCCAGGCTGAGCAGACAAAAGCGAGGACAAGCACAGCATCTCCTACAACAGCGACAGACAAGGCTGACAGTCATTCCCCATCTTAGAAGAAGAGTGCCAACAGACATTCAGGTGACTTGGAGGCACTCAGAGAGCCTAACTGCCCTCCTGTCGCTACTAACTGGGAGATTTAATCACATTTTCATTCTCTGCAAACTACCGAGCCCAAAGGTCCATATGTTGAAAGCTTGTTCACAGTGAGATGGTACCGAGGGAGTGGATTTTTTTTTTTTAAAGATTTATTTACTTATGATTGCTCTATCTGCACGTACACCTGCATACAGAAGAGGTTACCCCATCTCACTACAGATGGTTGTAAACCACCATGTGGTTGCTGGGAATTGAATTCAGGACCTCTGGAAGAGCAGCCAGGGATCTTAACCTCTGAGTCATCTCTCCAGCCAATTCTTTGCAAATTACTACACCATGTGGTAGCAGCTTCTAGCCAGATTATCCGGGATCCAGAATCAGTGTGGTCCAGTCAGGATGCAGATTCACAGTCCGAGAAAGCCACTCACATTCTTTGTTTTTTTTTTTCCACAAATTTTTAAATGTTTATTTATTTATTATGTATACATTATTCTGCCTGCAGGCCAGAAGAGAGCACCAGATCTCATTATGGATGGTTGTAAATCACCAGGTGGTTGCTGGGAATTGAACTCAGGACCTCTGGAAGAGCAGCCAGGGATCTTAACCTCTGAGCCATCTCTCTAGCCCCCTACTCACTCACATTATTTGTATCTTACCACAGTCATTTCTGAATATAGACAGTATCAGCCATCTTGCAGATTAAAAGAAAGGACTTGACCTAGAGAGATGGCTTGGTGGGTAAAGGCCCTTGTTGCATGACTTAAGTTTGACCTGATGACTTAGGCTTAGTCCTCAGAACCCCCATAAAGGTGTCAGAACAGACTCTACAAAGTTGTCCTCTGACCTCCTGGTGAGTGCCACACACACCCCTACACTAATAATAAAGAAAAACACCCGCAAAAGCACCATATACATACAGAAACCCCTGCCTCACCTCTTGCTCTCCACAGTTTCAGTTACGACACAAAAGTTTTGCTGAATGGAGAATTTCAAGAATAAACAAGTCCCAGCCTTTACCTAGGGCGGCCATGCTGTATATGCTACCCACCTATTAGTCACTTAGCACCTGGCTATCACATTAGCGTCTGTACAGCGTGCGAGAGCTGTGACGCTGGCAGACACGCCAGAGAAGCCTTCAACTGCTCCCTTAGGTAAAAAGGTTGTAGTTTGTTTTGTTATTTACTTATTTATTGAGGCTGGGTCTCATGCTGTAGCTCTGGCTGGTCTGGAATTCACGATGTAGCCAAGGCTGCCTCAAACTCATGGCAGTCCTCCTGTCTCAGCCTCCCAAGAGCTAGGATTACCGGTGTGAGTCACTACGGGTGGCTGAAGAGTCACAGCACAAAGATGTGTGATGTGTTTGTATGCATTCTATCCTTTCTATGTCTCTACATGTATGACGTACTTTTTATTATAGTATGTGGCAGTTTGAATGTACGTGGCCATACCCATCATCTAATAGGGAATGGCACTACAAGGAGGTATGGCTTTGTTGGAGTGGGGACGACCTTGTTGGAGGAAGTGTTTTACTGTGGGGACAGGTTTTGAGGTGTCCTATGTTCAGGATACCACCCAGTGTCTCAGTCAACTTCCTGTTGCTTGAAAGATATAGGGCTCTCAGCTATCTCTCCAGTACCATGTCTGCCTGCATGCACCCATGCTCCCCACCATGATGATAATGAACTGAACCTCTGAACTATAAGCGAACCACCCCAATTAAATGCTTTCCTTTGTAGGAGTTGCCATGGTCATGGTGTCTATTCGCAGCAATAAAAACCCTAAGGCATAGTACAATCTGATAACTGCTCCTTTATTATTAATTATTACTGATTCTAAATGTACCTAATTTAGCAATTAAGCTTCATCACCAGTGTGCATGTCTACAACGGGGACACAAGGCTTGATGGGATTCACTCAGTCTTAGACTGCAGCCCTATGGATTAATGGGGAATATTATACTTTAAATAACTTGAAGATATCTACTCATAAATGTTCAAATAGTTTATATAAGCATATTTATACCCAACTTCTTAAAAATTGGGTAGTCTCTGAAATGTTTTAAAGTTCCTGGTGGCTCCCATGCTCAGTTTGTCTTAGATTTTATGTTTTTTAAAATTTGATTTGTGATGGGCGGTGGTGGCACACACCTTTAATCCCAGCACTCGGGAGGCAGAGGCAGGTGGATCTCTGTGAGTTCGAGGCCAGCCTGGTCTATGAGAGCTAGTTCCAGGACAGGCTCCAAAACTACAAAGAAACCCTGTCTTGGAAAACAAAAAACAAAAAGTCAAAAAGCAAAAAATAAAATAAAATAAAATTTGATTTGTTTCATGCCTGACTTTTGTTATTTGTCTGTATGTCAAGCAGGGTTTCTCTTTGTAGCCTTGGCTGTCCTGCAACTCACTCTGTAGACCAGGCTGGCTTCAAACTCACAGAGATCCACCTGCCTTGGCCTTTTTTTCTTCTAAAGCCATTTCTTTTTTAAATGTCTGTTGTTATTTGTGTGTGTGTGTGTGTGTGTGTGTGTGTGTGTGTCTGTCTGTCTGTGTGTGTAGGAGAAAGTCAGAGGGATGCAAAAATAGTATGTGCTATTAACCACTGAGCCATTTCTCCAGCCTCTGTCTCTTTGAGTACTGGGATTAAAGGTGTGTGCCACCATGCCAGGTGCCATTTTTTCTTAAAAATCAAAACAAAGAAAGAAAAAAAAAACCAAGACTATTATGTATAATCTTTGAGTAACAAAAATCCTGTATTAAAAAAAATTAACCACCACACAATAAATCTTTAGTGTCAGGTGGGGAAGGATCCTGGCTGCCTGTGCCAGTGTCAGGCCATAGAAGAGGCCAGACTGAGAAGACTTCGCCAGGACTGTGATTCCCAGGGAAGCCAGCTGGGATGTGGGTGGCACCTCCCAAGAAAATCTGAAGGGAGAGGCAGCAGGATGCGTTGGTTGGACTTTGGGATAAACAGTTACTTTTAGCTCAGGGGGCTCAGAATGGGAAAGTTTCATAGTATAGGGAACCTGCCTCTTCCTTGGTCATTAACATGTTTATGTGTAGAACAAGTCTTGTGCACATCCAGACATCTTAGGCAGGAATGCAGCCAGAATGACAGGGAGCAGGGACAAGGCATCGGGATGGAGGAACCTGCATTCCTTAGACTAATTTCAGCAGCAAGGAAGTGAGAAAGGCCAGGAGTGGAAAGACTGGTGGCACTCCTGAAGCCTAGGAGATTCTTGCCCGGGAAAAGGGGGCGGGGCCGCCAGTGCACAGAGAGGAGGGAGTCTACTTCTGTTTGCTCATTGCTCTCACATCTTCTTGTTCTGCCTTTTCTTTCTCTTGGAATTGCTTTATCCCATTTTCAAAAGATTTACTCTTATTAGTTTTAATTGTGTGTATTCACATGAGTGCAGGTGCCCAAGACCAGATCTTCCTGGCAGGAGTTACAGGCAGTTTGTGAGCTACCCAATGTGGGTGCTGGGAACTGAACTTGGGTCCTCTTAGCTGCTGACCCATCTCTGGTACTGTGCCCATTTTTTTTTTTTTTGAAACAAGGTTTCTCTGTGTAGCCTTGGCTGTTGTGGAACTCTGTGTAGACCAGGCTGGCCTCAAACTCACAGAGATCTGCCTGCCTCTGCCTTCCAAGTGCTGGGATTAAAGGCGTGCACCACTACTGCCCGGCTTTTGTGCCCGATTTTTGCCGATTCAGGCTGCACAGGTTATTGTTCTCTCTCAGAGAAGCCTAACCAAGGCCTTGCTCCCTTTATTTAAGGCCCTGGTTTCCAGGGGAGAGAAAGTCCATTCCGGTCTTGTCTGGTTTGCTCTGCGCATGCTAGGACTGCTCGAGGCCTGCGTGGTCTCACTGCCCTGGGATTTATGAATCACCTGGTATCTTCCCGACTGTCTCAATACTGCCCCTTTGCCATTACTGGGGTCAAGCCTGACTTCTGTAACATAGACAAGGTAGGTGAGATGTCTTTGTCTAACAGGTGTCTTAGCAATAAAATAGTAAGCTCTGTGTTGTCTAGTTATGATGCTACCAGGAGGAAAAGTAGCCTGAACTGTCCAATTGTTGGATTCTTGCTCTCCTCTTCTTAAATAGAAAATAAAATGAGCTTGTGGTGGTGGCGCACACCTTTAATCCCAGCACTCGGGAAACAGAGGCAGGCGGATCTCTGAGTTCGAGAACAGCCTGGTCTACAGAGTGAGTTCCAGGACAGCTAGGGTTACACAGAGAAACCCTGTCTCAAAAAACCAAAAACCAAACCAAACCAAAACAAAACCGTGCAATTGCCCTAATTAGAAATCACCTAGGACACATCAGCAGCATTCTCCCAATTTAACACTTTCATCAAAAATTTCTGTTTAATGAAACAGAGTGGAAGACCTTACTAAAGACTTTAAATATAGGTTTAAGCACAAGGGTTAGGAAAACAGCAGTTGGAAGAGGAAGCAGACATGCACAGGTGTGGGTTCGGCCTCCTAGGGGAAAATCTCTACCACCTGTCAACTTTAAAACAGGATTCTAAAAGAAACATGGCACAAAATGTTCTCCCTTCCTCACCCATGGCATTTGTGGAGTACATAGAGGTTAGATGCTTTATCTAATTATTTTTTTAATCTCATTAAACACAAATACTGTTTTATTCTTATTACAGGAGCACATTCTATTATTATTGTTTTTCATTTTCTCACATCTCATATAGTAAGTTAAAGATAACTGAATAGCTCTTTCACCCTTTTACTCAAATTTTATGTATGAGAATTTTGCCTGCAAGTATGTCAGGACAGAAGAGTGTCCTGGACTCCCTGGGGCTGGAGTTACAGACAGGTGTGAGCCACCATGTTGATGCTAGACTGAACTCTTTGGAAGAGCAGCCAGCGCTCTTAACCACTGAGCCACTGCTCTAGTCTCTCATTCCTTCTTTTGAAAAAGCTATTTCTTCATAATTGCGCTTGAGCGATGCACACGAGCACACACACACACACACACGCACAGACACACAAACAATTTACTTTGACTGTATCCTCACAGTCAGTATCCTATCAACTTCTTTGTTCTTTCTTGTGGTTGAATGGTATTCCATTACATGAGTAAAATATTGTTTATTAATTCATCAGTTGGTAGACCAATAGACTTTTTCCACTTTTTAGCTACTATAAAAGTCATTTTGGTTTATGTGAAGAGATGCTTTCCGCACTCTTGGGTCTTCCGTTAGACACACTGAACTGGTATCTGTAGTACAGGTAAGAATGACTTTGGGCACTTCTTTTTGCAGTTAACTTTCTGGGAAACTGCCAAACTTTCCACAGCTGTAGCATTTGACTCCCCTACTAGCGGTGTAAACTGCCCAACTTCTCCAAGTCTTTGACATCATCATTCTGTTAGTCTGTCTGAGACAAGCTATAGAGCTCAAGCTGGTCCACATGCTTGCTTGTTTTGCTTTAGACAGTCTCGTAGTATAGGGTAGTATGGGCCAGGCTGGCTTCAGTCTCCAGGTCCTTCCGAGTCTGGGATTCCAGGGAATGTATGCAGCACTTAGTACTGATCTGAACTTTTGCCCATATTTTAAAAACCTTTTTGAGGCCGCCTCACGTCCCCCAGGTTGACCTTGAACTTGGTATCTAGCTGAGGGTGGCCAGGAACTTGATCCTCCTGCCTCCACCTCCCAAATGCTGGGATTACACCAAGTGCTGGAATTTATAGGCACGTGGCACCACACTTATTTTATTTTATTATTTTTTTTTTGGACAGGGCTTTACCATAAACCCAAAGGCCGGGCTAGAAATGAGGTAATTGTCCTGGCTCATTTTCCTGAGTACTGGGGTTTCAGATATGTGCCACCAGCTTGGCCACTACCTTCTCTTGCTTTTTTGGACACACGCTCTCACTCAGATTTGGGTAATCTTGCTGCCTCAGCCTCTTGGATGCTGGGATTACAGGTGTGGGCTACTGCACCTGCAGCCTTTGTCCAGTCTCCACCTGGGCTCTAAGAGTATGTGGATATACACTGGACATTTATGAAATACACAATTTACAAATATATTCCTTTTGTGTGTTATTGTTTCAGTTTCATAACACTGCCCTTTGATGAAAAAGAGTTATTAATTTAGTCCATCAAAGTAACTGTTGGCTGCCCCAGTCAGAAATGACTTGCTCCTTTCTCTACCAGTGTCTCAATATTACTTGGTTTGGAAAGAAACTTAGAAAATGTGTAAGAAATCTATTTTAGAAGTTAGTAAAATAACATTCAATATAAACAAGAGTGTGGGGGATGCAGTTCAGTGACAGAGGGCAGCTCTTGCTTGGCATAGGCAAAGCTCTGCACTCAATCCTCTATATCAGAATTGGTCCCAAACCCAAACAAAACAAAGACCCCAGACTCTGAAGCGTCTTATGAGATGATGACTTGGGGACCCCTTATGATCTAAGGTCTTCGCGTTCTGATTGGAAAGGCAGGTACTAGCACTTCTGCTGTATGACAGCAGAAACAATTGAAGGACATATATGTGACTTTGGCTGTATATATTTTAAAAATAAATGCTTATGGCTGGGAGTAAGGTGCTTGCCTTCCCAGCATGCAGGAGGCCAGAGATAGAAGGGTATAGTGAGACTAAGGTCACCCTAAACCTCACAGGGAGTACAAGATCAGCCTGGGCTACAGAGCCAAGCTGTCTCAAAACAACAACAACAACAACAACAACAACAACAGAGGACTGGGGGTGTGGCTCAGAGGTCCAGAGCTTGTTCAGAATGAGATCCCAGGTCCTATTCCTCAGGGGCACAAAGCCAAAGTAAACACTATCGGCACCTAGGAGTTCCCACTTGCTTTTATTTCCTAATTTTTCAGACAGTCAATCAATGAAGAATTTAAAAATGGAGTCAGTTGGGTTTAGTGATTCATGACTATAATCCCACCTACTTGGAAGACTGATGCAGGAGGATCACTGCATGTTTGAGGCTAGACTAGGCAAGACAGTCAGTTCTAGGTCAGCCTGGGTAACCTAGCAAATATTGTCTTAAAAGAAAACCCAGGTTCATTGGTGGGCGATGGTGGCAGACAAATTTAATCCCAGCACTCAAGAAGCAGGGGTAGGCGGATCTCTGAGTTAGAGGCTAGCCTAGACTACAGAATGAGTTTCAGGACAGCCAGGGTTACACAAAGAAACCCTGTCTCAAATTACCAAAAATCAATCAGTAAAAACAGAGTGAGACAGACTATCCTTTAACTAAAGAGTGTGGATTAAAAACAAGAACGAGCATTCTAGGGGCGATTGTGGTTCGGTGCTTTTGGTCAGGTCCTGTGTCTATATTCCAGATTCAATCAGTCTTGCCCAGTTTTGTCCAAGGTATATGCCAGGAGCCTTAAGGCACTATTTCAGCTGGCTTCTGCTTGCTGGCTTGGAAACAGGAGTTTCCTATTTACGGAGTGTAATCTAGAGAGGTGTCCAGCTCATCCGAGTTTGGAATTGCTGTCACAGCAAAGTGAAAACCTCAAGAGCTACAAGTATGCCATTTCTCAATACAGCATGCAAATAGATCCAACATAATACCAAGATTTGCATATTGTATAAATCCTTTATTTTTATAGTGAATTCTTATTACTTCCAAAAATTACTACCTCACTTTATATAAATTTTATGTAGCAGATAGGACCACATACGGATTTGTTTGTTTTGAGACAGAGTCTCACTATGTAGCCCTGTTAGCCTGGAACTCAATACATAGAATAAGCTAGCCTCAGATTCACAATGATCCTGCCTGCCACTGACTCCCAAGGTGTGTGTCACATTTCTACCTTTCCCCTCCCATTTTATGGTTTTCTTATGAAAATGCATAGCAATATGAATATCTGGTAATGAAACATCTTTAATTGATAAAAAGCTTTTAGTTTTTTTTCTTTGCTTTTTTTTTTTTTTGATACAGGGTCTCATTATGTAGCTCTGGCTGTCTTGGAACTTACTATGTAAACCAAGCTAGCCTCAGACTTCCATGTGCTGGGATTAAAGGCACAGACCACCATGCCTGGCATTGGTTTTTTATTCTTAAACTTAGCATGTAGTTAGAGTGAGACACTTAAATAGTCCACTAAAGACTTTTCATGCAGGGTGTGGTGGTGCACACCTTTAATCCTAGCATGGAGGGCAGAGTAAGGTGAATCTGAGTTCAAGGCTAGTCTGGTCTACAGAGTGAGTTTCAGGAGAGCCAGGGCTACACAGAGAAACCCTGTCTCAAAAAAACCAAATCAAACCATACAAAAACAAAAGCAACAACCTTTTCCTGTCAGGGCTGAAGAAATGGAGTACTTAGTGGCCGAGAACCCTTGCTGCTCTTGCAGAGGATCCAAGTTCAGTTCCCAGCATCCACATAGAAGCTCACAACCACCTGTAACTCCAGCTCTAGGGAATCCTCCCATGAGACACACTCCCCCCTCTGGTTGACACACATATACACATACATACCCCCTTGGCTGACAGACAGACAGATACACACACACCCCTTTGGTTGAGACATGCACATACACCTTTGACTGACACACATGCATATACACAACTTTGGCTGACACATAAACACATTTTTGGCACACACAGACAGACACACACACACACCCTTTTGGTTGAAACACACACATACCCCTTTGGCTGACACACACATGTGTGCATACACCTTTGACTGACATACATGCACACAAACTTTGGCGGACACAAACACACACACAACTTTGGCACACACACACACACACACACACGCGTGCGCGTGCACACACATACACCCTTTGGCAGTTAGGGTTGCTTTTTCAGAGGAAAGATGAGAGCAGGAGTTAAGAACTATCAGGGCGGCTAGAGAGATGGCTCAGAGGTTAAAAGCACAGCCTGCTCTTCCAAAGGTCCTGAGTTCAGTTCTTCTCTTCTGGCCTGCAGCATATATACAGACAGAACACTGTATACATAATTAATAAATAAATCTTAAAATAAAAAAGAAGATTAAGACCCCAAGAAAAGGAACCAATTTCTTTTTTGGCTAAAGGCCAGAAGAAACTTCTGTTTCTTCGTAGCCTTGTCTGTATCAGAAGCCAGAGGCGTCACTGGGACTCTGATCCACGGTCTGACTCCTAAATGTTCTTAGGGTTACCTCTTAAGCGGGTGTGTGTGGGGTGGGGATGGGTGTTAACAATAGCAAGAGGTCCATTAAGTTCTTCAAGTCAAGAGAAGCAGAGCTCTGGCCTGGGAGGAGCCCCTGGAAACTGTGATAAGACTATCTTATTTGCTGGGTGTGGTGACACAGGCCTTTAATCCCAACAGTCAGGAGCTAGAGGCAGGTGGATCTTCATCAATTCCAGACCAGCCAGGGCTACTTGGTGTCTGTCTCAAAAGACTTCATGTGTTGAGGCCAAACTAAAACCTGAGTATGATTATTTCGGGTAGTTGCCCACCTCTGACAAACCGTCCCTCTAATTAGAATGCAATGACACGCGGACCCGAAGCCTTTATCATTAACAATTACTGTATCTGCAATCATACACAGAACCGCTAGCTCATTCAAGGTGCCCAGAGCTCGCTCTCCAAGGCTGTGATTAGAATAGGAAGGAAATGAGATCTAAAACCGGTGCACTTCAAGCCAAAAGAACACTGCCACCCAGAAATGACTCACTTCTTCGCATGGTTTAGGCACCATATCCCTTTCTTGTTTTGAAAACAATGACAGCTATGACACTTTCTGAATAAACGAGCTACGGGCAAAGTGTAACGTCTGATGTTTGCTCTCCCAGCTGAAGCTAAGGGGGGAGCTGAGTTCCTGGCCATCCTGGGCTATAACAGTGAGTTCCCGGCCATCCTGAGCTACAACAGTGAGTTCCAGGCCAGCCTGGGTTACAGAATGAGACCATGTCTCAAAAAAACAACAAACAAATAAGCTTTCATGGTCAGAGTTATATCTGTTTTACAAGAGAACTCCCCCTGCATCCTCAAACTCCTGGTATTTGATTTCTTAACTGCTGGGAACACACACAAACACACACACAAATGTGCACACACACACGAACGTGCGTGCGCACACACACACACACACACACACACACACACACCTACACACTTTCTAAAACCTTTAGGCTTGAGAACAGATAGCAGAACTTCTTTCCCTGACAGTGCAACAGGGATCTAATTCTTGTTAAAGTCACAAATCAATTTCGTAATTGCATTAATAAATGTAACATTAGTTGAGTTGAGAGATGATTCAATAATCCAGGATTTGAAGAACAATAAGAAGTTGCTTTGAGTTCAAGGCAAGCCTATAGTATAGGTCACGAGTTCCAGGCTAGCCTGGGCTAAAGGGCCCCGGCCTCAGAAAAACAGACAACAAAACAGAACTGCTATGCGGCTCAATATGGATACAGAGAGCAGAATGGCAGGCAGCACCGGCCCCACCCTGCTGTGAGGAAGTTTGTGACTGACCCTCGCATCTGAGGCTCCGGTAACAATAATGTTTACAGCACTGATGATCATGATCTTTTAGCAAATTGATTCAATAATGAGGATTTGAAGAACAAGGCATGCTAGCCAGTGGGGAACACTAAGCTATAAAGAATCCGAGAGAGTTGTTTTGCCAAAGATCTTAGTATATACTGACATTTCAAAAAGCTGGAGACAATCCAGACATCAAGCATTACAAAATAGATGATGAAATACTCAACCTTTAAGCTCTAGGGCAGCAAGTGTATCCGCAAGGCTTGTGTACAGGCAGATCAAGGCAGGTGTGGTCACAAGCCTGGGATCCCGGCACCTGGAGGCGAGGCAAGAGGACTTGGGCTGAAGACAAGACCCGGTCTCAAACAGCCCCAGATTACTCAACCAGGGCCTGGTGGGGCAGGCCTGTGAGACCAGATACTCCGGAGGCTGAGGCAAGAGAAGAACAATTCAAAGCCTTCCTAATGATGTGAATATAGTCTAGTGCCTATTAAGTAAGGCTGGTATCAAATAAAACAGAAAGCAAGAGGCAAATGAGGTGTGACAGGTGTCTGAGGCAGGAGGATTCCTATGAGTTTGATTCCAGCCGGGGCTACCAGGTGACTTCCAGGCCAGCCAGAGGTACAATGGGACGTCTAATCAGCTCACAATCACCTAGCAGTCCAGCACCTGGGAGATGGAGGCTGCAGGACCAGGAGTTCAAGGTCATCCTTGGCCATTCACAAACAAATCTCAAACCAGAAGCTTCAGGGGCTGAGAAAACCTGTGCCTATGAATTAGCATAAAGTTTAGGAACACAGAAGTAAGATGTTTAGCATTGTCAGGGCCTGTGAAAGTCATTCAGGACCTCTTCCTGTTTTATAGAAGTATGTGTCACAGTCAGAAATCCCAGTTGTTTAGCTAATGTGATTCAGTTTTAAGTTCCACCTCGTTAGCTTTGATGTCTTTATGTTGTGATTTCAATGATAACCCCAGAAAGATAGCAATGAATGATGGATTTTTCCCTGAAGGACTAGCTGTGACTCTCTGGTCCAGAGGGAGCTAACCCATGGGCCTCGTTTGGTTTTTATTTTAAAAGTAACTAGCAGGTTGGAGAGGTGGCTCAGAGGTTAAGAGCACTTATGGCTCTTCTAGAGGTTCTGAGTTCAATTCCCAGCAACCACATGGTGGCTCACAACTATCTGTAATGAGATCTGGTGTCCTCTTCTGGCTTGCAAGAACACATGCAGGTAGAACATTATACATAATAAATAAATAAATCTTTACAAAGAAAAAAAAGTAACTAGCATTAGATACGAATCCTGAACCTCCAAGGAAAGAATTCCTACTCCTAACTGCAGTTCTGAGCAGTTGGTCAAGAAAGCTATGGCCATGCCACGCCCACAGAACCCCATGCTAGGCGGAATGGCCATCTGTTCCCTTTGGCCAGCTCCGGCTTTGGATGCTGAGGTATTATTCCACGTGCTGGCAATACCTTTGTTAACCACAGAGTCAACAGAAAGGTTTTGGAGGACATTTGCTCCACCCAATCCCAATATGGTCATGAGCCTGGACTCCAGCTGAAGAACGGTGACCTTAAGTCACTCACCCAGATCCCCAGTTTCTAATCCGTACAAGGGAAATCATGGTAAGTTTCAGAGAAGTGCCTGAGGATCACTTACGACGATGTCTGGTACACAGCAAGACCTTAATTGGCAGCTACAAAGCCCAGGGGGGTGGTGTTCACTTGTGATCTCAGCACTTGGGAGATGGAGGTAGAAGGATCGAGGCCAGCCTGGGCCCCCTGGAGTGCCACCTCACAAAATAAAGAGGATAATAACGGCGGTTTCTTCTGTTGTTCATAAGGGGTGCTGACATCGACCTACGGATTAGGTTCCCTTCTATGAGCTTTCCTGCAGCGCTTCATTTCCTAGCTGATTCATTATGAACCCAAACTTACTCCTAACCCACCTCCTCCACCCGGCTCTTCTGTAGAACAGGCTGGACTCAAACCTGCATGGTGGCTGAGGCTGATCCTGGCCTTCCTTCCTCCACCTCCTGGGTGCTGCGATTGCAGTGTGGCCTATCACACCTGGTTTATGCAGGACTGGGGGTCAAACCCAGGCCTCCTATCAACTGAGCCACACCCCCTGCCCTGCCTGAACCTGCTGAACTTCTCTCCCCAGTTCATGCTCAGGTTTTACAATTTCTTTGGAATTTAAATTAAATCTCAAACTAGATGGCACCCCAGCACTGACACAGCACCTGACTTTCTCTTTTATCTCTGTGTCTGGTTATCTAGACAGAAGATGAAAGCTGGGTCTGTCGGCCACTGTCTGTTTGCTAAGCTGAGGAAGGAACAAGGCCGTGTGCACCTTAGGCAGTACTGCTGTAGACCGTTGCTCTATACTATGTACTGAGCATCCTTAGTCCCAGTCCTTAGTCCCAGGCTGGCCTTGAACTTGTTTCTGAGGGGGAGGGATTACTTTTTCTAGTTCACCTGTTTCCAAATCACTTCTTCATACATTCACTTAGCCAACAACTGTTTATGGAGTCAAGTGTGACGCTATAAACTCTGGACACGCTGTCGTAATATATGGTTGGAAGGATATTCATTCAGCCTAAGCAAATATAACAAGGGACAGGACTTCAAATGCGAGTCAGAGGAAGCAACAGCGAGAGACCCAGAAGGTGGACAGGTGTGTCACGTGAGTAAGCGAGCAGCGCTTCCTGAGCAGTAGACTCAGTGTATACAAAGGCTGGGGGGCAGGAAGGGCTTACCCCTTCTCCGAGGAACTGAAGGGAGCTGCGAGGCCAAAGGCTATGCACTTGTTTGAAACAAGGCCGGAGCAGCAGCAAGGGACTCACAGGCCAGGCATGGAAGCCCCTGAGTGGGATGGGAGAAACACAGGATTGGGTGACTCCCGCTGCTTTTAGAGAGGAGAGGGGCAAGACATTAGAGAGCAGTCAGGAGGCTGCTGGGGTGGGGGCGAAGGATTCCTACAGAGGGGTGGTGGCCGAGAGGGTTGGAGACCGGATTTCTTGATGGCACTGATAGGAACTGGTGGCTGGGGTGTGGACAGTCAGCGGCGGGAGGTGACCAGGTCTATAGTTTCTGGCAACAGCAGCGAAGCAGATAACAGTACTTTCAGAATCCACCTTTCAAACAATTCTGCATTCCCCAGATCTCAGAGATTCAGCTTCCCCTCTCAGAGGATGGGATCCACCTTGCCTCTAAGTCACCTGGCCCCAGGTCACTGTTCCTGCCCCTCTCCGTTCAGTCACCCGTGTAGGTCACCTTCCCAGTTATAGCTCCAGGCACAGCATTCCCCATTCTAAAATCAAACAACAAAAAATGTTTTTGTAAGACAGTCTCGGTCAGTAGCCCAGGCGTGGTGATCCTCCTGCATCAGGCTCCAAAGTGCTCATTTACCACCTGAGCCTAAAGAAGAAACCTAACTCAATATCCAAAGTTCATTATTTATGAAACAGTCCATCTTTAAATCTCCTAACGCTTCGTACTTCTTATAGCACTTAGGTTTCTGCCTTTATTGGGGTCAGTGCAGTGACCTTACGCCCATTTCCTATCCTGACAGACCACAATGTCTGAGTGCAAGGCTTTATGCCTCACACGGCTCTCAGACCTGTTCCCTATCCCGACAGACCGTAATGTCTGAGTGCAAGGCTTTATGCCTCACACGGCTCTCATTGCTCTTGCCCTCGTGGCAGCAAGAACACTGCTTGTCCATAGTTGAATCTATTGAAGAATTCATGGTATAAATCACATGAAGGAATGATGAGACCCAGGCTGTTGAAAGGGAGTTTCCCAGTAGGGTATGTTAGCACCAGGGCTCTTAGCAACCACACTTAACACGTGCGTCCGCATCAGTGGCCTTCTGGCTGTTCAAAGTACTCCAAGATAGCACTCACATAGCCTTCCTCTTGCCTTATGTACTGAAGATTAAAATTATAAGCTCACCGGTGAGCCAGCCATGATGGCACACACCGTTAATCCCAGCACTCAAGCCTGACGCGAGCAGAACTTGGTGAGTTCGGGTCCTACCTGGTACACAGTGAATTTCAGGGCCCATAGTAAGACCCTGCTTCAAAAACAAAAATTACAATGGCAGCAACAACAAACCAAGCTGGGGTATGTGGCCTGGTGATAGAACATATGCTTGCCATATGTGAAGCCCTGGGTTCAATTCCCAACACTCCCCACCTTCCTCTCCCAAACTATATTCTCTGAAGCAGAACTTTTCAGATCACTCTCTGTACTCATTAATAGGTTGCGAGTTCAATGCAGGGGCATAAAGGATATGAAAAATAAGACAGTAAGGGCCAATGCCATTTCCCGAAACGTGTTTCCAATACATCTATCCACTACGGAAAGAATTACTTCTCACCATAGGTGTTTAGCAAGGAGACCAGAAAGTCAGCGTTTTGCTGCTCTTCAACCCACAGAGCTTGGGTAAAGAATGTAGAAAACCGGGCTGGAGCTCAGTTCCCAGCACCCCACCACTGTCTTCTTTTTCCTTCTTATTTTTTAAAAATGGTTTGTGCTCTAAACCGGTGAGCCATCTCTCCAGCCTCCCCACTGAGGCCTTTTAAGACTAGATTTTATTACTTCTCATTCTGAGTACTTGTGTGTGGGGGTGTGTGCAGGTGCTGGCTGAGGTCAGAGGTGCCAGATTGCCTAGAGCTGCTACAGACAGTTGTGAAACCCACAATATGGGTGCTGGGAACTGGACTTGAGTCCTCTGGAAGATGAGCAAGCACTCCCAACCTCTGAGCTACCTCTCTAGTCCCAATTTTGTTCATTTTTATTCTGTTCTTTGAGGCAGAGTCCCATGCAGCCCAGGTTGGACTCAAACTGGCTGTGTAAAAAAAGAGTGACCATGAACTCCTGATGCCCCTGCGGTGGTGGCTCAGCACTCAGGAGGCAGTGGCAGGAGGATCTCTGTGAGTTCAAGGCCAGTCTGCAGTTCCAGGAAAACTTGGACTACACACACACACACACACTCACCTGTCTCCAAAACAAAAAACAAAAAAACAAACAACAAACCAACCAATCAACCAACAAATCAAACAAACAAATCACTTCTATATAAGGAAAATGTATTTACAGGCAAAGCATACCCTCTGTGCCAACCATGTCCATTTGTGTTAATATGGATATATTTAGCCTACGCCTAGAAACACCATCATAGACAGACACATAACTGGGCTGGAAATGCAGTGCAGTGGGACAGTGCTTGCCCAGCATGAGTTAGGCCCTGGATTTAGTCCCCAGTACCACAAAGAAAAAAAAAAAACAGCATCAACTGAGTTGATACAAAAACGAGAAAGTCTACAAGTTACCAAAGGAAACAGGGCGAGAAAGTCTACAAGTTACCAAAGGAAACAGGGCAATGGGAAGAGGGGCCCTGGGAAAGGCAGAATGGATAGGCAAGGCTGGCAATGTGGCTGCTGTACCAGGCACTTATTACTTTGATTATGTGTCATAATGACAGAAGATGAAAGAAGTGGGGAAGGGTATGGAGATGATGTCCTAGTCGGCTTATTTCTATGACAGTACAAAGCAGCGCCGGGCAGTATTTGATGTTGGCACACAAAGACAGATCCCAAGTCCCAATTCCAACCTTAGTTCCACTTAACAGGCTGACCTGACAGCTTGTTGCTGCTTGTCCTAGACGTCCAATACTCAGTTGAAAGCAGCGGAGGACCTCCTACCTAATGCATGTAAGCATTCTTAATTGCCAATCTTCACGCTAACAAACTGGGTCAGAAGCAAGGTTCAAAGAGGAACCAGGCTGTGGTACATAAAGCCAGAGATGCGGGGTGCTGATAAATTTGGGTAATGTTTGAGTGACGCTGCACAACTCAAGGTACCATCCATCTCTAAAACTTTAGGATCCTACCAAGAAAGAGGATAACCTTCATCGGAGGAAAAGAAGGCCATCTTGGTATGAGACGTAATAGGCAAATAACAAGGGTATTGGCTGTGGTTGTTTAAATATGAATTAAACCTCCTGCCATTATCTAGATTGGGTTAACACCCTCTGGTGATATTATATGTCAATATCTCTACTGACTCCTGGACAAATTCCAATTTGCTCACACCATGAGCCCAGGCTCAAACTCCCAAGTCTCCTGTCTCAGCACCAGAGTGGCAGAAGCCACCGCACCCAGGTTATCACAGACTTCCTACAGTTCACGTCTGTTAGCCCTCTGCTCTTGCCCCAGTCTTTTGCTGAGCGCTCCCTTAATTTTCTCTCAAGTTAAAGTTGTACAGCCTTCCCCAAAAGTTCGAACTACTCAAAAATCTACTGAATCGACTCTGCCATCCCTGATCTTGACTTAGGAATTGTTGGACGACTTTACAGCAATCCTATGCTAGGCGCAGCTGTCCTCATTTCATACATAAGAAAACTAGATGCAGAGAGATGAAATGGCTTGCCCAGGGTCCCATCATTTGTGAGCAGAGGTAAGGGTGAGTCAGATTCATTTGACTTCAGAGTCAACACTTTTTCATCACGCCATGCTACCTCTACGCACTAAAAACTGTGGGGTTTAAAAAAAAGCCTATAAAATAGTTATAACACAGCTGACTGTGACATAAATCCAGATACATCATAGCCTTTGAGCCATATGAATAATAGTCACTTGGAACAAGCATGGAGTTTTTAAGGGCGTTATAGTTCAGCTTCCCAACCCAGTATAAGAACGTATTTCAAATGACAGGTGGGTTGCTAAAGGGGAAAAACAGTACGGTTTAAGAAAATATTCGAAACAGGACAGAAAACAGATGAAAGTACAATATATGCTGGCAATGAACGTAGACTGAGAAGACGTAAGTATGGAATACGGGTCTGAGGAAGCCGGTAGGGCTAAAATATCCTAAGTTCGAGGGCATATGTCTACTCTCAGAAGAGCGCATGAAGGGGGCTGTTAATAACAGATAAGCAGTACTCATGGCCAGAGTCGAACTCTCGAGAGCCACAGATAGACACAGGTCGCCGCGCCACGGTCTAGCATATCGATGACAGGGCGGGAGATGACTGAGGGGCCAAAGGGTACAACATGGGCCAAAGAGAATGGCAAGAGGTGCGGCGCCCCCAGACTCGAGACAAGACTTGTGTCTTGCCCTCGATAGCTGGCTGGTGTGCTTGAGGACCTACGCCTGCACCCCCAAAGCCCTCCTGAGAGGTCCGGGGCAGACAGGCAGGTCCGGTCCCCATCCTGCCTATTTCCCTGGGACTCCGCGAGGGGGCAGAGGCAGACAGGAGGGTCCTTACCCAGGAAGATGGAGATGACGAGCCTCAGCGCCTGTTCCGACGCGCCCAGGGACGTCGCCAACTTGTTAAGGCTCAGATCCTCGACACCCGGCCACAGCCCCCGCATCTGCTCCAGCGCCTCTCCCACGTCCCCGTCCGCTGCAGACGCCATCTTAACTGCGGGCGCCCCCCGGGGACCCCCAGCTCCGCGCCCCGAATGTGGGCAGAACGCGGTGGCTTCACCCCCAATTCCGGCCGGGGGCCCGCCCACGGCGTGCGCATTGGCTGCGGGCCCGCCCAGTGCCTCTAGACCCACCCAATTATTGGTCGAGCCAGCCAGGGGCGGGGCCGAGCGCGGCAAGGTAGGAAGAGGGCGGGGTCGAGCGTTTGTAAGGCAAAGGTGACACCCGTGGGGAAGGGAAACGGGCCGGGGCGGCAGGGCGGGTCCTGCGATCGCGACCCCGCTGCTATTGGAGCAGCCGGGAGCGCGAGGCGAGGTGACTGTACAACTCGGTCCGGACGGCTTGGGGAAGGAGTGGGTCGGCCGGCTGTCCGGCCGGCTCGCTCGCTGCCTTCCCATTGGCTGAGACAGGAGCAGGCGAGAGTCGAGGCGGGAGGGGTGCGGGGGCGTCACCAGACCGCGAGGTTACTCTCGGTCGCCGGCGCTGGGGTTACTGGGGCATGTAACGGAGAGGCGCGAATGCCCGCCGCCGCATCGCGAGCGCCCCCTAACGGCGCCTCCTGGAGAGGGTCCTGCAGTCCCCAAGCCGTTCCCGAGGGGTCTGGGGGAGCCCAGGGGCCCAAGAACACCATTTGACCCTTTTATTCTACATAGCTCTTTCCGTGCGGGCGCCTTTCGGTTGTTCACGTACTGGGGATCGAACCCGGTTCGCGTGCTTGTTTTCCCGCCTGAGCTACCACCCTAGTTCCTTATTTAGTTCCGTTCCTGTAGTAAAATGCGACCTTCTCTCTGGAGGCAATGGAATTAGGATATGCCTATTTATATTAAAAAGAGCCTACTTAACACTTGCTGTTTTAATTAACAATTAGATTAGTTTTGCCACTGCTTAAGTAATGCATGCTCATGATGAAAGTTTGAACAGTAGAGGCCCCTGACTCATAGAAAGTATGAGCCCTTTCGTCCCATGCAGCTTTCCAATCTCACTTCCCACCGGCGACCGCAGGGAAAGTGATACTCTATGGAAGTATGTGACAAAGGCATTCGCAGTTTCTTTTCATAAGGACTTCAGCTATGGTTTACACTTCCATAACACTTCGTAAAGCGCCCTCCTTCCCACCCCGCTTACGTACTGGGGAATTGAACCTAGGTTTTGCACATGCTAAAGAAGCATTGCACTCCTGTCTTTTTTATATGTTCCACTTTGACATCTACTTAGAAACATTTTTTTAAAAGATTTATTTTCTGGCTATGACAAACAAAGTTGCTATGAACATAGTTGAGCACATGTACTTGTGGCACGATTGAGCATCCTTTGGATATATTCCCAAAAGTGGTATTGCTGGGTCTTGAGGAAGGTTGTTTCCTAATTTTCTGAGAAATCGCCACACTGACATCCAAAGGGGTTGTACCAGCTTGCATTCCCACCAGCAATGAAGAATTCCCTTTTCCCCACAACCTCTCCAGCAAAAGTTGTCATCAGTGTTTTTGATCTTGGCCATTCTTACAGGTGTAAGATGTTATCTCAGAGTTGTTTTGATTTGCATTTCTTTGATGACTAAGGATGTTGAACATTTCCTTAAGTGTCTTTCAGCCATTTTAGATTCCTCTATTGAGTTCTATGTATATTTTGGAGATCAGACCTCAGCAGTATTGTTTGTCATAGCCAGAACCTGGAAACAACCTAAATGCCCCTGGACCGAAGAATGGATAAGAAAAATGTGATACATTTACACAATGGAGTACTACACAGCAGAAAAAAATAATGACAGCTTGAATTTTGCAGGAAAATGGGTGGAGCTAGAAAACATTATTTTGAGTGAGGTAACCCAGACACAGAAAAGCAATTATCACATGTACTCACTCATAGGTGGTTTTTGCACATAAAGCAAAGAAAACCAGCCTACAAATCACAACCCCAAAGAACTTAGACAACAATGAGAACACTAACAAAGACTTACATAGATAGATCTAATCTACATGGGAAGTTGAAAAAAGACAAGATCTCCTGAGTAAATTGGGAGCATGGGGACCTTGGGGGAGGAATGAAGTGGGGAGGGGAGAGGCAGGGAGGGGAACAGAGAAAAATGTACAGCTCAGTAAAAATCAATAAAAAGATTTATTTTTATGCATAGAATGTTTGCCTGCATGTATGCCTGCATGCCAGAAGAGGGTACCAGATCTCATTCTAGATGGTTGTGAGCCTCCGTGTGATTGCTGGGAATTGAACTCAAGACCTCTAGGAAGAACAACTAATGCTCTGAGCCATCTCTCCAGCCCTTAAAAACATTTTTTAGTTCCAAAAAGCTAGAACTCTTACACAGAGAAATCCTGTCTCGAAAAAACAAACAAACAAAACAAAACTTATATATATATATAATTTGTTTATGTGTAAGTTCGGAGGAAGGACCAGCTTTTGCCACAGAACACATTCGGAAGTCAGAGGACAATTTGCAGGAGTCCCTTCTGTCTTTTAGCCATGTGAATTCTGGGGATCAAACTCAGGCTGTCAGGCTTGGTGGCAAGTGTTGTTACCTGCTGAGCTGTCTCTCTGACCCACAATTATTTTAATTAGCCAATTTAAAAGGATATACTTTATTTTGAATTATATGTGTGTGTCTCTGTGTGGGTGATATGTAGAGGAGGGGTTTCCTATCCCTAAGGTGTAGAGTTAAAAGCAGATATGCTCTGACCAGTGTGGGTGCTGGGAATTGAACTCAGGTCCTCTGTACTCTTTCTTAACCACTGGGCTGTCTCTCCAGCCATATTATTTTTAAATATGCAATGTTTCACTCTTGCTAAAAAGCAGAGACTATAACCTCCCTGGATTAAGAAGAAAGCATCACCTATGCAGTCCAAGAGCCTGACACAACCCCTTGACGTCATTTCCCTTCCCTTCTTAATTTGAGACTGAAGTTTTAGTCAATCACTTGACTGATATGGATATTGGTCATTAAGTGGTTTTGGTTTATGTGATACTAGATCTGTGGGATGGCTCAGCAGGTGAAGGCACTCCCTGCCGAAGTCGACTCACTTCTTGAGTTTCATTCCTGGACCTCGAGGTTGGAAGAGAGGACCTATTTCCAAAAGTTGTCCTTTGATTTCTGCATATGTTCCATGCATGCCTGTGTCTGCACTCACACACACACACACACACACACACACACACACACACAATTTTAAAAGTGAGCCAGGCATGACTGTGACGCATGCCTTTGATCTCAGCACTCAGGAGTCAGAGGCAGGTGAACTTTTTGAGTTGAAGGCCAGCCTGATTTACAGAAGGAGTTCCGGGATAGCCAGTATTATACAAGAAACCCTGTCTTGAAAAAAACCCCAATCAATCAATCAATCAATCAATCAATCATTTTAAAGAGTGTAGTGTTGGGGATTGAACACAGAGCCTTGGAGATGCTACTATCCTCAGCTATGATCTTGAGTATTTATCAATTTCTTATCTATTTTCTTCTGTTTTTTTTTTTTTTTCTGAGACAGAGTTTCTCTGTAGCTTTGGAGCCTGTCCTGGAACTAGTTCTTGTAAACCAGGTTGACCTCGAACTCACAGAGATCTGCCTGACTCTGCCTTCTTAGACTAAAGGCCTGTGCCACCACCGCTTGGCTCCCTTATCTATTTTTATACTTTATATTTTGTGTATATCTAGAAACAATATGGAATATTGTTTTATACACTTTTTATTTTATTTATTTATTTTCTCTGTTATGTGGTCCTGGCTGTACCAGAACTTGCTTTGTAGACCAGGCTGACCTTGAATTCACAGAGATCCATCTGCTTCTGTCTCCTGAGTGCTCAGATGGAAGGTATGTGCCAGCATGCCCAGTTTTATATGCTTAAGTTTTTTCCCTTTTGACACAGGGTTTCTCTGTGTGGCCCTGGCTGTCCTGGAACTCACTCTGTAGACCAGGCTGGTCAAAAACTCAGAAATTTGCCTACCTCTGCCTCCCAATGCTGAGAATAAAGACATGTACCACCACCTCCAGGCTGTTTTAAAATTTTATATTAATGACATTGCAATAAATATATCATGTACAAATTAACACATTTACCCAGTCATTCATTTAAAATATTTATTTTATTTGTTTGAATGTGTTTGTATCTGCTTGTCTGCGTGCACACTATATGCGTGCAGTGCCCAAGGAGGCTAGAACAGGATGTTTGACCCCTGGAACTGCAGTTACAGGTGGTTTGTGGGTGCTCAGAACCAAACCCACATCTTCTGCAAGAGTAGCAAGTGCTCTTAACCACTGAGCCATTTCCCCATCCTCATCTCCATCTGTTTTGGTTTTGTTGTTGTTTTTATATTTACTTATTTATACTTTTAGTTTAGGATAACCTGGAGCTTTGGAACTCGATGGCTCAAGGCTGGCTTGGAATTCTGGTTCTTCTGATGCAGACGCCCAAGGACTGCCTATTTTAGCTTCTGGCCACTTCTTATGTCATTGTATCCCATTTGGACATAAGAATGCTAGAATTACAGATGTGAGTCACCACATAAAGCTTTTTAATTTTATTATTATTTATTTTAAGACAGGGTCTCACTGTGTAGTCCTGGCTGGTCTGGAACTCCCTATGTAGACCATGTTGATCTTGCACTCAAAAGATCTGCTTGCTTCTGTCTTCCAAGTGCTGGGATTAAAGGCACATGCTTGGGCAGGTGGTCATGGGTTGTAGAAGAAGGCAAATTGAGTAAGCTGGACATTAGCCCCTTGTTGGGTGCCACCTGTAGAAATGAGCTCAATTTGGGAAACAATCAGGCTAGCTAAAGGATAAAACAATTATATTTTTTATTTATTACAAGTGGAAAACTCATAAAACAGAAACGAGAAGTCCAAGTTCTGCTGTGCCCTGCAGGAGTCACACGGGGAGAGTGCACCTGGGCTATGCACCCCTTTTCTCTCCGTCCCAACTGGGATCTCCCTCTTAAAGATAATTGGCTAGCAAGGTTTCCCCATCAGCTGGGTCTTGAGGAAGGTTGTTTCCTAATTTTCTGAGAAATTACCATACTGACATCCAAAGAGGGGCTTACCAGTTTGCATTCCCACCAGCAATGCAGGAGTGTTTCCTTTACCCCACATCCTCTCCAGCATAAGTTGTCATCAGTGTTTTTGATCCTGTTCATTCTTACAGGTATAAGATGGTATCTCAGAGTTGTTTTGATTTGCATCTCTCTGATGCCTAAGGGTGTCGAGCATTTCCTTAAGTGCCTTTCAACCATTTAAGATTCTTCTGTTGAGAGTTCTCTGTTTAGGTCTGTACCCCATTTTTTTTTAATTGGATTATTTGTTCTTTTGATGACCAATTTCTTGCGTTCTTTGTATGTTTTGGAGATCAGTGCTCTGTATGATGTAGGGTTAGTGAAGATCTTTTCCCATTCTGTAGGCTGTCTGAAGGCGTAAGTCACAAACAATCCCACACCAGTTTGGAATTATGATTAATAGAGTGGTTGTTTATACAAAAGGGAAAAAACTTACAGATTACCATCCTAGACAACAGCCCCTCTGCACAAACAGGAAAGGAGTCTAGGAGCCAGAAGCGGAGCCGGAAGCCAGAGAGAGAGTGGAGGACAGCTGCTGCTTTTTTAAAGAGAGAGAGACCACGCCCCAATGGGCTGGTAACTCAGCGACTATTGGCTGAAGGAGCAGAAGGAGCTCCTGCAGCATCTCCCCCTTTTGTTTAAGTAAGAGAGTTCTAAGCCTACTATGAAATTATATACAATAAGTACAAACCTACAAAATTATATGCAATAAATACAAATATCCTATTCTAACTAGCTTAAGTCTTGTATAACAAATAACTTGGCCAAGTCATGAGAGGAAAGTAACTACATTTATATAATCTTCAATCCCATCGAAGATCTGAGAAGGGAAATAATGTTACCTGAGTAATTAGGAAGTGCAATCAAACAACTTCCAGAACATGTAACAACTCACAGAGACAACTGGCTACCTGGGCAAACACCCAAAGTCACGGTGGCAGCGTTGAGGCAACCAACTTTGGCTAAGGCCTGATGTACCTGACATACCATTTTCAAAGGCAAGAAACTTTTCAAAACTATCTTACCCTGTCTTGGCAGAATATGACAGTCCTGTTTTATCCATTTACGGATATTCTGTAACTCTGTCAGTAGTTGAGGTATGGGCATTTCTTTACCCAAAGGCCAGTTCTGGCAAGAAGAAAGACTCCAGGTGGAGTGTCTTTGGTGCTCAACATTCTCTCGGGAATAGATCGGTGTTGCCAGGAGCGATTGTGTCTCACTACCACAGAACTCTGAATTAGATTAAAGACCATTTTCTACAGCTCTTTGAAGAGGTTGAAGATTATCTATCTATACTGAATATAATCTCTATGTATCTAAAGAACCTGATTAGTCTAATTATAAATGACAAACTTAGATGACTATTGATCTATATTATTCTCAATACCTATCTAACTTAAAGACTGAGACAATAAACAACTGTGCAATAAATGAGAACAATATGACCTCCAAATATAAACAATGTGCAAGTATACATTGCAATATGGTAAATATATATGTATCAATACATAGACAATATATAAGTATCTTAATCAGAGGTAGAAGTATACAATGCAATATGGTAAATATGCATATATCAATACTATATATATATATCAATACATAAAAATGTTTTAAACAGAGGTAGAAGCATGCATGTATACAATAGTCAACATAATTTAACTTTGTATCAATATATAAGAATCGATACCAATATATTTGTCTAAAAACAATAACTCACAAGTACAAATCTATTATCCCATAATCCAATTATTCCTCCTTTTTTTTTTAAGATTCCTGCGCTTATAAAATTCTTCCCCCAACCCTCAACCATATACTAATTATGACCAACCCCTAAATGATGTCCCTAAACCCAAGGACAAACTTTACTGGGGGGACGTCGTTCTCTAGAATTACTTCCAGCTGTCATGGGGGCGACGTTCTTTCTGGGGGATCCTGTGAAAGTAAAATGATGGTTAAATTTCAAGATCAATGTCTTTTAAAATTGCAAATAGTCTCTGAGTATTTTGTGGAGGTCTGGCCAGAATGTTGTACAAGATGTGCACCATTTCAGCTAACCACGTTGGAACCGTCTTGTGCAGCTGGTACCCGAAACAGGTCTTGTAGTAGCACTATCAGTATCATGACAACATATCAACCGGGTGGAGTTGTTATGGGGCCCCATCTTCTTCCTGGAAACTTCAAATGTCACTGCAGGAAAAACTCATTGTTCATTGTGGAAAACTTAAACAGTAATCATATAGGCATATACAGACATACATATATTCAATGAAAGGCATGATAGATATATTTAATGAAAGGTATGATAGATATGAAGAAAAGTAAAGATGTTTTCTAAACTCATATTTCTTTCTGTCCCATATCATGGCTCTTGACATGAGACAGAAACTCCAGAAACTCTGGGTTTTTCTTTTAACAACAGGCTTGGAATTAGAGAGGGACTGAGCCAGAGTCCAACTCCAAAACCAGTTCTATAAATTTAGAAATATGATTTAGTATATTTTACTTACAGAACCTTTTCAATTTTCTTGATAATCCCTATTGGGCCATTATTTTCCATCTGTCAGTATTCAAATATCCAGGGTCCCTTGAATTTTTCAAAGATGAGTGTTTTCCTGTGGAGATAAGAACAGAACCCTGCCCCCATTCTATATGTTTTTCTTATCACCTGTATGATCACCTCTCCTAATTTGTGCCTTTTGCGTTCGAATTTTCTCTAACCCTATTCTGTAACCTAGGTAATTAATAGAATCTCCTCTTTGAATCTTTTCAGGGGCAATTTGTAATCCCCACCTAGGCAAGACTTTCTTTACTTCTTCAAACATACTTTCCAAAGTATCTTTATTTGAATCAGATAATAAAATGTCATCCATGTAATGATAAATTATGGACTTAGGAAATTGCTTACGAATTATTTCCAATGGCTTATTAACAAAATATTGGCACAATGTGGGACTACTGAGCATCCCCTGTGGGAGGACAGTCCATTGATATCTCCTAGTAGGCTGAGAATTATTATAAGTAGGCACTGTGAAGGCAAATTTTTCTCTATCCTTTTCTTGCAAAGGTATAGTGAAAAAACAATCTTTCAAATCAATAACTATAAGAGGCCATCCTCTTGGTAATAGAGAAGGCAAAGGAATTCCAGATTGTAGCGGACCCATAGGTTGAATTACCTTGTTGACAGCTCTTAGATCTGTCACCATTCTCCATTTACCAGATTTCTTTTTTACAACAAACACAGGAGAATTCCAAGGGCTGGTTGATTCTTCAATATGGTTAGCATCTAGTTGCTCTTGTACCAGCTGTTCCAAAGCCTGTAATTTATCTTCAGCTAGAGGCCACTGCTTGATCCATATTGGCTTCTCAGCCATTTTAAAGGTAGGGCTGTTGGTACCTCTAAAGGTTTGCTATTGGCTGTATGTTCTTGTATAGCCTGAATGGCTGGTGACCTTTTTCCATAATACCTCATTATATCCTTCCCAGAATTGTGAGTTCCTGGAACTACAGGAATGTTAATCTGGGTATTCCATTGCTGTAGCAGGTCACGGCCCCATAAATTTATTGCAATATTGGCTATATATGACCTTAGTCTTCCTATTTGTCCTTCAGGCCCTATGCATTCCACCCATCTTGTGCTTTGTTTTACACGAGATAGGGTTCCAATTCCCAGGAACTGAACATCTACCTCTTGAAGAGGCCAATTCGGATGCCAAGATTCTGGAGTAATGATACTTACATCCGCACCTGTGTCTAATAAGCCTTCAATAAAAATGCCATTTATACAGACTCTTAGCTTTGGTCTTTGATCGTTAATAGAAGTCTGCCAAAATATACGTTTACCCTGTACTGCTGAATTTTTTGACTCATTCTCCACATGTAATTCATCATTTAGACCAGTATTACTTTTTATGGCAGACATTGGAGTTTTCAATTTTCTTGGTGAGACACATTTTCCACTGTAACTGGGAATGACTGGGCCACTTTTGGCTTGGGGGCCTGCAAGAGGCCCCTCAAGGAGTTTCCTGATGGTATCGGGTTGCCTCGTCTGTCTGTTGTTGACCTGCATTCGTTGGACCAATGTCGGCCTTTACCACATCTCCTACATATACCTGAAAGCTGAAGTCTCCTACTTTTGTCATTCCCAGAGGAGATATTATTCCTAGAATTTCTTTGCCTGCAATCCCTTTTCAGATGTCCTAATTTACCACAATTAAAACACCTGGTAGTTTGATGTCTCCTCATAGCTTTGGAAATCGCTTCTCCTACCCAGGATTCATCATTATAGCTAAACGTCTCAACATTCATTGTATGCTGTATCCATTCTTCCATAGGTGCTGATCTAGATCTTAAAGACCCAATTATCTTTTTACATTCAGTATTTGCATTTTCAAAAGCTAGAGATTCAAGAAGTATTTGTCTAGCTTCTGGGTCTGTTACCCCTATGTCCAGAGCCTTAATTAATCTTTGCACAAAGTCAGTAAAGGGTTCTCTCTGTCCCTGCCTAACCCTGGTATATGATTCGACCCTTTTTGCTGGATCTTGTATTCTATTCAAAGCATTCAAGGCTGCTTTGTGACATAAGGACAGCACTTCTTTGTCATAAAGAGCTTGGACCTGTGGATCAGCATATGCTCCTACACCAAGAATTTGATCTTGGGAAACCTCCACACCTTTTGCTCTTCCTTGCTGTTCCATATGTTTGGATTCTTCTCTGAAATAAATTCCAAACATCAAGGAAGGTCCATCATCTAAAACTGCAGACACTAGCTGAGAGAAATCATGGGGGGTAGCTCTGACATTAGAAGCCCAAGTCCTTATCATTCCCTTAACAAATGCAGAGTGCAAGCCATAATTAACGACAGCTTGCTTAATTTCTTTTAAATCATTCATCGCTATTGGTGTCCATCTAGCTTCTTTAACTCCCTATGAGCTTTTAGAAGTTGACCCTTTGTCAGAATAAATTACAGGGTATGTCGTTAGAACCCTGGGTAAGCCAGTTCTAACAGTTGGTGGTGGCATTGTATCCTGTCCTTGTGCCTTCTTACTCTGTTCACCAGCTCCAATAATTTCTTCAATCATTTCTAATCTTTTTATCATTGTCTCCCTTAAATCCTGAATCTCCTGACCTACCCGTGTTTCTAGGAATTTCACTAAGGTATCAGTGTTTTGGTTCCCATTCTGGAGGTACATTCTATCTGTTACCTTATCAAAACTTTGTGGTAATGTCTGAACGTCAAATTCAACAGCCTGAACCCTTTCAGGTAACTTCCTAGTACCCCTGAATATGGAGTCAATTTTGTCTATCATAGTATCCACTTGTTCAGATAACCCCTGATTTTCAATAATTTTAATCCTTTCAACTAGTTGTTCATTATTAGTCCATAAATATCGTATCTTCCATAATGTTAAAATATTGAAAAGAAAACTGAAACCTAGTAACAAGTAAATTAATGTATCCCCATAGTCATATAAACCTTGCATGACATAATCCATTGTATTAATAAAGAAAACAGTAAAATTGGCATTGGAAACAAAAACTGCCATATTACCTCTTGTCTAGTAGGTGGCGCTGTTGCCAAGTCGCGACTAGAACCACTGCAAAGGTGACGAAAACGGAGTCCTGTTTCAGTGTCTGCCTTAGTATTTGTTAAAAACTAGGAAATATAAGTTGCTCAACAAAGAAAATGTAATTAAATCAATTCCATACACAGAACCAGAAACCCAGAATCCAGGGGTAGAGAAGAGCAACCCGGAAGCCGCATATGCCTCCATGTGACCCAGTCGCCCCAAGGGGTTGCAGCTTTTGGCAACTGCTTGCTTTCTGATTCACGCCACTCAAGCACCGCACTTACAAGGGAAATTTAAAAACAACTCAGAAAAGAGCAAACCAGGCAGGCAGAGACTGTCCCGAGCCTGTGGAGCTTGGGAGGCATGGGGTTTAATTGAACTGCTGGCTCCACACACAGGGCACAGGCCGCAGCTGAGGGAGGGCTCGTGACTAGCCGAGCTGGTGGTAAGCAGTTGAGTGGGGGGGAAGGGGGAGTTCTACAACCAAATGTGGGGCGCCAGATGAAGGCGTAAGTCACAAACAATCCCACACCAGTTTGGAATTATGATTAATAGAATGGTTATTTATTCAAAAGGGAAAAACTTACAGATTACCGTCCCAGACAACAGCCCCTCTGCGCAAACAGGAAAGGAGTCACGGAGCCGGAAGCGGAGCCGGAAGCCAGAGAGAGAGTGGAGGACAGCCGCTGCTTTTTTAAAGAGAGAGAGACCACGCCCCAATGGGCTGGTATCTCAGCAGCTATTGGCTGAAGGAGCGGAAGGAGCTCCTGCAGCACTGTCGTTTTGTCTTGTTGATCATGTCCTTTGCTTTACAGAAGCTTTTCAGTTTCAGGAGGTCCCATTTATTAATTGTTTCTCTCTGTGTTTGTGCTACTGGGGTTATCTTTAGGAAGTGGTCTCCTGTGCCAATGTGTTCAAATGTACTTCCCACTTTCTCTTCTATAAGATTCAGTGTGACTGGCTTTATGTTGAGGTCTTTAATCGATTTGGACCTAGGTTTTTTGCATGGGGATAGATATGGGTCTAGTTTCATTCTTTTACATGTTGATATCCAGTTATGCCAGCACAATTTGTTAAATATGCTTTCTTTTTTCCATATGATATGTTTTTCTTCTTTGTCAAAAATCAGGTGTTCGAAGGTATGTGGGTTAATATATGGGTCTTTGATTCGGTTCCATTGGTCCTCTTGTCTGTTTTTATGCCAATACCAGGCTGTTTTCAGTACTGTAGCTCTGTAGTAGAGTTTGAAGTCAGGGATTATGATGCCTCCAGAAGTTCCTTTATTGTACAGGATTGTTTTGACTCTTCTGGGTTTTTTGCTTTTCCATAAGAAGTTGAGTACCGTTCTTTCGAGGTCTGTGAAGATTTTGCTGAGATTTTGTTGGGCATTGCATTGAATCTGTAGATTGCTTTTGGTAAGATTGCCATTTTTACTATGTTAATTCTATCTACCCAAGAGCATGGGAGATCTTTCCCTTTTCTAGTGTCTTCTTCAAATTTTTTTCTTCAAAGATTTAAAGTTCTTGTCATACAGGTCTTCCACTTATTGGTTAGAATTAATCCAAGATATTTTATGCTATTTGTGGCTATTTGTGAAGGATGATATTTCTCTGATTTCTTTCTCAGCCCATTTATCATCTGTGTACAGGAGGACTACTGAATTTTTGAGTTAATCTTGTATCCTGCTACATTACTGAAAGTGTTTATGAGTTGTAGAAGTTCCTTGGTAGAATTTTTGGGGTCGCTTATGTAAACTATCATATCATCAGCAAACAGTGAGAGTTTGACTTCTTTTCCAATTTGAATCCTCTTGATCTCCTTTTATTGTCTTATTGCTCTAGCTAGGACCTTAAGAACTGTAGACAACATTGTCTTGTTCCTGATTTCAGTGGAATCGTTGGAGTTTCTCTCCATTTAGTTTGGTGTTAGCTATTGGCTTGCTGTATATTGCCTTTATTATGCTTAGGTGTATTCCTTGTATCCCTGCTCACTCCAAAACCTTTATCATGAAGGGATGTTGTATTTTGTTGAAGGCTTTTAAAGATCATGTGGTTTTTATTTTTCAGTTTGTTTATATGGTGGGTTACATTGACAGATTTTCTTATGTTAAACCATCCCTGCATCTGTAGGATGAAACTGACTTGATCATGGCCGATAATTTTTTCTGATGTGTTCTTGGATTCGATTTGCCAGTATTTTATTGAGTATTTTTGCATCAATATTCATGAGTGAGATTGATCTGTAATTCTCTTTCTTAGTAATGTCTTTCTGTGGTTTGGGTATCAGGGTAATTGTAGCCTCATAAACACAGTTTGACAATGTTCCTTCTGTTTCTATTATATGGAACAATTTGAGAAGTATTGATACTAGTTCTTCTTTGAAAATTCTATAGAATTCTGAGCAGAAGCCATCAGGTCCTGGGCTTTTTTTGGTTGGGAGACTTTTGATGACTGTCTATTTCTTTAGCAGTTATAGGCCTATTTAACTTGCTTATTTTGTCTTGATTTAATTTTGGTAAGTGATATTTATCCAAAAAGCTGTCCGTTCCCTTTAAGCTTTCCAATTTTGTAGAGTACAGGTTTTTGAAATATGACCTGGACGATTCTCTGGATTTCCTCTGTATCTGTTGTTATGTCTCCCTTTTCTTTTTGATTTTGTTAATTTGGATATTCTCTCTTTGTCTTTTGGTTAGTTTGGATAAAGGTTTGTCTATTTTGTTGATTTTCTCAAAGAACCAACTCTTTGTCTCATTGATTCTTTGTATTGTTTTCTTTGTTTCTATTTTGTTGATTTCAGCTCTCAATTTGATTATTTCCTGCCATCTAGTTCTCCTGGGTGAGTTTGCTTGTTTTTGTTCTAGAGTTTTCAGGTGTTCTGTTAACTCACTAGTGTGGGATTTTTCCAGCTTCTTTATGTAGGCATTTAGTGCTATGAACTTTCCTTTAACACTGCTTTCATTGTGTCCCATAAATTTGGGTATATGTGTGGTCATTTTCATTGAGTTTTAGGAAGTCTTTAATTTCTTCCTTTATTTCTTCCTCGACCCATTGATGCTTCAGGTAGCATTGTTTAATATCCATGTGTTTGTGGGCTTTCTGGAATTAGTGTTGCTGTTGAATTCTAGTTTTAAGCCATGGTGATTGGATAAGATACATAGGATTATTCTAACTTTTTTTTGTATCTGTTGAGGTTTGTTTTGTTACCTAGTATGTGGTCAGTTTCTGAGAAAGGAGCTACATCCTTTATAGAAAGAAGAAATAACTGTTAAAACTGATAGAGACCACCACCACCACCTCTTCCTCCTGGTCTTTCCTCTTTTTCTTATTTTTTTTCAGCCTTGGCAGTGTCCTTTTTTTTCCCACCAGGATTTCCTTTCCCTCTGTAGACAGCAATATCCTTATTTTCCTAAAGGTGCTGGTGTGTGCAGTGATCGTCCATCTCCCTCCTGATTCCGCACATCACAGCGGATAAGCAGGGATGTAATTTGGTGGCAATATTCAGAACACAACAGTCTGGCCTTCCTTTTGTGCTATCCTCAAGTGTTCATTTTTATTTGTCAGACATGATCTCCCACCTCTCCAAGCACTTTCTGGAAAATTCTCAGGAACTGACTGAGGCATCTGACTGCTTCTTGAGCCTTACTCGGGCTTTTGCAGGAAGAGGGCATAGGATGGCATTCTGGCTTCTCAGCATCTCCTTGGTCAGTGTTCAGTCTTTTTCCTCAGGGAGGGATGGCATAGGATGGCATTCTGGCTTCTCAGCATCTCCTTTGTCAGTGTTTAGTCTTTTTCCTCAGGGAGGGATGGGGTTACCCAGGGTTTGGCCAGCTTTCACTTAACTGCCATTGCGAGGTGGAGCTCAGTGTATTGCAATGGCTGTGGAAGCAGGAACCAGACACTATCTTTTTTGTTGGGTTTTCTTTTGAGATAAGGTTTCCTGATATGCCCCGGGCTGGCCATGCTGCAGTAGGCATTCTTCTTTAACCAACACTGAGAGTTTCTCTAGGACTTCAACTTCTAAATATTGAAAAAAAATAACTAGGGGGTTGGAGAGATGGCTCAGCATTTAGGAACACTGGCTTGGTTTGATTTTCAGCACACATATGGTAATTTCAGTTCCAGGGGGATCAGGTGCCCTCTTCTGGCCTCTGAGGGCATCAGGCTCACAAATCATACACAGACATACATGCAAGCAAAACACCCATGTACATAAAATTAAAAAAAATTTAAAAAGTTACCTGGGATTTATTGTAAAAATATATCGAAACAATAAATATATGTATTACTCATATATATGGACACACACACAATACATACTACCACAGTTCTCTGACTGTTTCTATTTACATTCATCTTAAAAATTGCTGGCTAAGACACATTACCTTAGTTACAGTATTAGCAGTGATTCATGACACCCACTTTATACTCTTTTCTTCTTCTTCTTCTTCTTCTTCTTCTTCTTCTTCTTCTTCTTCTTCTTCTTCTTCTTCTTTTAAATTTTTCAAGACAGGGTTTCTCTGTATAGTCCTGGCTGTCCTAGAATTAGCTCTGTTGATCAGGCTGGCCTTGAACTCAGAAGATCTGCCTGCTTCTGCCTTCTGAGTGCTGAGATTAAAGGCGTGCACCACTACCGCCCGGCTTCTCTCTCTCTCTCTCTCTTTTTTAAAGAGAGAAAGTGCATGCACAAGACAGAGAAACTGGTTCTAAGGCCTTTTATCTTACAATTTAACACAGTCCCACTGAGAACTTACTAAGTCAGATTTTGACTCTTAAAATACAAAGATGAGGTTTGATGTGTTGACACACACCTATAATTCTAGCATCTGTGAGGATGAGACAGGGGGATTGCTAAGAGTTTAAAGTTCAGTCCCCAGGACCCATTTGTGGAAGGAGAAAACCAGTTCCTGACCTCTGACCTCTACTACCTTTCTGTTATTTCCTAAGGAAACTAAAACCAAAAGCTACGCTAGTAGAGCCCTTGCCTAGCATGGGCAAGGCTGTGTGTTCCATCTAAGCACAGAAATGGAGAAGAAAGAAAGCAGAAGCAAGCAAGCAAGCCTGGTGCCATGCCTGGTTTTATGTGGTGCTGGAAGTGGGATCCAGGGCTTTATACATCCTGGGTGAGCACTCTACCAACTGAGCTATGTTCCTAACCCGATTTTTCAAATTTTTGTTGAGACGCGTTCTCATATAGCACAGGCTGGCCTTGAACTTGTTATGTAGCAAAGACTGTACATTCCACCATACTTGGCCTGTGCGGTGCTGGGGATCAAACCCAAGACTTTGTGTATGCCATGCAAGCTCGCTACAATTCCGGGCTTGCGATCTCCAACAGGTCCAACCTGAGAGAGTCTGCTGTAGCCCACACTGGCCTAGAACTCAATCTATGGTGGCCCAGAGTGACCTTGAACTTCTGGTCCTCATGACTTCTATGTAGTGCTAGAATTACAGGTCTGTAATACCATGCTTGGTTGGTGAAGACTGAACTGAGGCCTTCTTGTGTGCTAGGCGAGCCCCTATCAAGTGAGCCACATCTTCAGCCTCCAGTCTCTTCATATGAACACACCGGTCATTAAGTTTCAACATATGAGTCTTGGGGAACATATTTAACCACAGAACGTCATCTCAGCTGCCTCTGGGTTTCTGTCTATTCTCATCTGCAGGGCCTTCCGTCCTGGAAGACCCTCCCCCCACTTCTCTCATGTTACCGCCCCTTCTTTTCCTCCCTATCGTACTTCTGAAACCCAATCTCCTGGACAGCTGTGCTCTTGTAACTGCTCCACTTCCTTGTGGTCAGGTCAGGTACCTAGCACTGGCCAATGACAGTAAGCAAGCCTGAAGTGTATTGTTTCTAAGCCAAGGTTATGTTAAAGTGTGCTTTCCAGTTTCTGTCTCCTCTCACCTTACACAAGCCACCTGTTCTGTGTAGTGTAGCTGTAAGAGGGAGAAGGCGTGCAGCTGGCAACAGACTTGTCTTGAACAACAGATAAAACTTTATGGTGTTAAAACCATAGAGTTCAAGGTTACTGCTTAAATGACCTAATACGACTGTTCTTGTTTTGGGGGCAGGGTCTCATGTAGTTCAGGCTGACCTCAAACTTACTATGTAGCTCAGTTATTAATATATATATTACTATATATACACTAAATATATTACTATATATTTATTTTCAAGGCAAGGTCTTGCTGTATAGTTCAAATGCTCTATGGAGGCATTTGATCTCGAGCTTGCAGCAATCCTTTTGCCTTGGCCTCTTGAGTGGTAAGAATATAGGTATGCAGCATCGTGCTTGGCTACCCTCTGTCTTCATAAGAAATGTGTGTGTGTGTGCATGTATGTATGTGTGTGGGTGTGGGTGTGTGTGTGACTAGAGACGGAATCTAGATCCTTATACATACTTTAAGGATGGGCTCTACTCTAAGTGATACTCAGCTTGTTAAAATGATCATATTTCATATATTTGCATATATGCTGGCCTGCATGTGCATGCCCAAACTCACAACTGGGAGGTCAGAGGGCAATTTGCAAGTGTCAGTTCTCTCCTTACACCGTGTGGTTCTCAGGGTTGCTAGGCTTGGCAGGAGAGGGTTTAGCAGAGCTGCCAGGCAGAGAGAATAAATAGGAAGGAAGAAGAATGGGAAGGAGTGAGAAAAGAAGGAGAGGAGGACTTCCGGGATCAGCCACCCAGTCACCCAGCTTCACAGCCACCAGCTTAGCTCTACAGCAAGCCACAGAGTAAGAAGTAAAGAAAGATATAGAATGGAGAAAGTTAAAAGCCCAGAGGCAAAAAGTAGATGGGCTAATTTAAGAAAAGTTGATTAAAATGGATCAAAGACCTCAACATAAAGCCAGCCACACTGAACCTTATAGAAGAGAAAGTGGGAAGTACACTTGAACACATTGGCACAGGAGACCACTTCCTAAATAGAACCCCAGCAGCACAGACACTGAGAGAAACAATTAATAAATGGGGCCTCCTGAAACTGAAAAGCTTCTGTAAAGCAAAGGACACAGTCAACAAGACAAAATGACAGCCTACAGAATGGGAAAAGACTTTCACTAACCCCACATCAGACAGAGGACTGATCTCCAAAATATACAAAGAACTCAAGAAATTGGTCATCAAATGAACAAATAATCCAATTAAAAAATGGGGTACAGACCTAAACAGAACTCTCAACAGAGGAATCTAAAATGGCTGAAAGACACTTAAGGAAATATTCAACATTCTTAGTCATCAGAGAAATGCAAATCAAAACAACTCTGAGATAACATCTTACACCTGTAAGAATGACCAAGATAAAAAACACTGATAACAACTTATGCTGGAGAGGTTGTGGGGAAAAGGGAACACTTCTGCATTGCTGGCGGGAATGCAAGCTGGTACAACCCCTTTGGATGTCAGTGTGGTGATTTCTCAGAAAATTAGGAAACAACCTTCCTCAAGACCCAGCAATACCATTTTTGGGAATATATCCAAAGGATGCCCAATGATACCACAAGGACATGTGCTCAGCTATGTTCATAGCAGCATTGTTTGTCATAGCCAGAACCTGGAAACAACCTAAATGGCCCTCAACTGAAGAATGGATAAGAAAAATGTGATACATATACACAATGGAGTACTACACAGCAGAAAAAATAACGACAACTTGAATTTTGCAGGAAAAGGATGGAACTAGAAAACATTATTTTGAGTGAGGTAACCCAGACACAGAAAGACAATTATCACGTACACTCACTCATAGGTGGTTTTTAAACATAAATCAAAGAAAGCCAGCCTACAAACCACAACTCCAGAGAACTTAGACAACAATGAGGACACTAAGAGAGACTTACATAGATATAATTTACATGGGAAGTAGAAAGTATAAAAAGACAAGATCTCCTGAGTAAATTGGGAGCATGGGGACCTTGTGGGAGGATTGAAGTGGGGAGGGGAGAGGCAGAAAGGGAAGTAGAGAAAAATGTAGAGCTAAATATCAATAAAAAATACAAAAAAGAGAGAAAAGTTGGTTAGAAATAAGCCAGACTAAGGCCGGGTATTCATAAGTAAGATCAAGTCTCTGTGTATTCATAAGTAAGATCAAGTCTCTGTGTATTTATTTGGGAGCTGGTGGCAAGCTTCCAAAAGAGTAAAAAAACAAAACAAAACCAAAAACCCAACTATAGAAAAGGCAGAAGTCAACAGAGAAAAAATACCTGACATTGACTTCTGGCCTTCTTATGCAAGTGCACACATCATGTCTGAGCACTTGCACACTCATACATACACACAAGCACACATACACCAATCCCTGTCCTAGTCGTACACCGGGAACTCCAGTGGTTGGTAATGATACACTGAAGAGCCGAGCCTCCACTCTGCAGGGTCACAGCTCAGCCGAGCCTCAGGGTTCAGTCAAGCTGCAGAGACGAACATCGCATGAGTCCAGAAGGACAAACAAATGGGGAGACGGACAGATGGAAATTCCAGTAGGTCATGCTAACAGTGGCGACAACTGAGCTGAAGCCGGTGGGGTAGTCAGTTCTCTGCCTGTCGGTCCCTTGATGCACACACCGGGTGGTCAGATGACAGGTCCTTTGGGGGCATTGCCGGCACAGTGTTAGTGTCCTTTTCTTTATGGGAGAGCCAGATGAGGGTGTGGTGCTCCTTTTAGCTCTGGTATGTTTGATCAGTTCTCCGGCCTGTTTTTCTTGACATGATATGATACGCTCACATGGTCCCATTGACTTTGATAAGCTTATGGAGCAGTACCCCTTTTCCTCTGAGGAATGAAATAATCTGTCTGTGCCTCATGAGTGGTCCTGGACAGGTGGCGATGTCTACATACACGGTCAGGTGCAGAGTTAGCCCGCTTCTCATGGGTGGTGCTGGGCAGATGTGGTATCTACATACACGGTCAGGTGCAGAGTTGGCCTGCTTCTGCATCTGCACTCAACATGGAGTTTAACAGTCCTTGTCCAGTGCATTCCCTGCCTCTAGAGAGACACAACCAGAAAAGCCACTGCTTTGGACAATGTAAATTACTTCGATGGGGCACAGCCTGATGTCAACAGGGGGGTAATCCTGTAGATGGGGATAGGAAGGCTGGGATGCAGAGGACACTTCTGGATCAGTGCGATGGCTTCATAGGTAAGGCTCTTGCTTTGAGGCCTGACTATTCCAATTCAATCTCTGGGCCCCACGTGGTGGAAGACGAGAAGCAACTCCTGCAAGTTGTTTTCTGACCTCCACACATGCACACACACATGCACACACACACACACACACACACACACATGCATGTAGAGCCTGCACTACGGGATAGTTTGCGAGTTGGGCAAAGGACTGGAGATTAAAAAACACACAGAGACACGGGTCACTCTTGAAACAAGAATGCCAATTTTGTTGTGTTCCAGGGCAGCTTATCTAGGGCTCTCCTTGACTAATGGCCACGCCCCAGCTCTTGGGATTTTTAGCTGCAAACCCACCAGAAACCCCTCTCCTGCCATCGGGAGCTCATGCTCAGAGCAGCTGCAGGCACAGGAAAACAAGTTGTTCCCTCAGGCGGGCAAAGGGTCATAGAAAGTTCAGAGTCTTTCACCTGAACACACGCATGCACACACATACGCACAGAGCATAACTTAAAACAAAGAAGATTGGCTAGGCGGTGATGATGTATGCCTTTAATCCTAGCACTCGGGAGACAGAGGCCCCTTGGTCTACAGAGCTAGTTCTAGGACAGCCAGAGCTGTTGTTACACAGAGAAACCCTGTCTCGACAAACAAAACAAAACAAAAAAACCAAAGAGTATGATTGTTACCTCCCCTAAAGATGAGTGTGCCTCTTTCACAGAAGTTTCATCAGAATTAGGGGCTTGATGTTTTTGCTTCATTGAGGTTTAACTTCCCCATTATAGAAGATGGAATCCTGTTACTTCCCAGTCAAGTTCTTCAGTTTCAGAACAGATATCAGGACTCCAGAAGTTCAAGTGTGCTGTAAATCAGCCAATGACAGACTGATGTAAACAGTACCAGGCCTGAGCCCCCTTTACTGCACACACAGGCCTTTTTAGGGGACTTGTGGAGTTCAGGGCAGGTGAGCACGGGATGGCCTTTTCCCACCTGGCTATTATAGAAGGTCTGACCTTGGATTCAAGTGACCTGTTCCTGAGCTTGAGCACGGGAAATTCTCCAACTTCCTGGATGCATTTCAAGGTTACAGAATTATTAGAGGTGGATTTGCTGGTGTCGCCAGTAATTTAAGATTGTTATGGGTGGTTGTTGAAATTAAACAGTAGACGAGAGACCAGTGTAGTGATACCTGTGATCCCAGCACTCGGAGGTGGAGGCAGGAGGATTAGGTCAGCCTTTGCTGCGTGGCGAGCTTGAAGTTAGCCTGGAATACATCTGAACCAGTCTCAGAACCAAAGCAAAAAGTACCTGTTTGGTGACTTTTTATATAAACAAAGCAAAGCAAAGCAAAACAAAACAAAACAAAAACCAGAATGGTGAAGAGACAGCCAATCTAGGAGGAAAAGGCTTTAAAACAGAATGATTTCATGAAAACCAGTGATGAGCCATGAGAGAGGTACATAGCCAAGCAGCGGTCACGTATGCCTTTAATCCCTGTACTCCTGAGGCAGTGGCAGGTGGATCTCTGTGAGTTCAAGGCCAGCCTGGTGTACAAGAGCTAGATCCAGGATAGGCTCCAAAAACTACAGAGTAAATTGTAATTATTCAGCCACAGATAGGGCTGCACTTCTGGGTTCTAAAGGCAGGCACGTGCGGACAGACCCCCTCGGGCACAAAGCGCCCGCATGACCCACGGGCGCGCACAACGTGGTTGCATCCACCTACGACTCAGCTAAACCCTTGCACGCATGCGTGAGTTGCCTGTCATCTGCGTCATCAGTGTGACGTATCATGCCAACTCCCGTGCGCATGCACTAGGTAGCTTTTAAAAGCTGGACGGGCCATTTCTCTCCCTCACTGCACATCGATCCCCGAGCCTGTATGCATTCCCCTGTAATAAACTCCTAAGCGGGATTGTTGGTGTTCCGTGTCTTCTTCTCACTCTCCAGGTAATTTCATAAACCCTGTCTCAAAAAGCAAAACGAGACAGAGAAAAAACCTGGAGAGATTTCAGGAAATGCCTGTCCAGGAGGCTGGAGAGATGGCTCAGCTGCTAGGAGCACTGGTTTCTCCCCGAGAGGACCCAGGTTCAATTCCCTGCATTCATAAGGAGGTTCACAACTGTCTGCAACTTCAGTCCCAGGGGATCTAATGCTCCCTTCTGGCACCTTCGGGCACTGCATGATCATGGTGCCTTGACCGACATGCAGGCAGAACTATACATAAATAAAAATAAAGATAAAAAAGTCAGTATTCTTTTGTGGAAGATGTTCTATGAGGTAGCGCTCAGCAGCCAGCACAGCACTAGGGTTCTGGAAGCTTGGGCTCCAAGGGAAAAGAGGAACTGGAAAGTTCCACACAAGAGTGGCAGTGAGGCAGGATGGAGGTGCAGGAACCCCATGAGGAAAAGAATCTCAAGATATCTTGAAACAGCTGGAGTCTTAAAAAGGTTTTTTTGTTGTTGTTTTTTGTTTGTTTTTTAGACAACTGTGGTTACTCAGAGAAATCTTATCTTTTAAAATCAACCAACCAACCAACCAAACAAAAACACCCTGGCAGTTTAATCCCAGCACTTAGGAGGCAGAGGCAGGCCAGCCTGGTCTACAGAGTAAGTTCCAAGGTTAGCCAGGGCTGCATAGAGAAACCGTGTCTTGAAAACAACAACCTTCTTCCCCAACAAAAAAAGGAAAACCAAACATTATATATTTATATTTTTTAGACATGGAATTTTAAGTACTAGAGGCAGTGGGGAAGAAAATAAAGCATACCGAGAGCATGGGTGTGGACTCCTCAAAGGGGAGACACAGGTGAGTGTCTGTAGCAGCTACCTGTGCTGGTGGATAAGGACCTTAAATGAGGTGCAGGGTTGCTCTGGACCCCAAATAAGATCATAGGGTGGTTCCCACCTATGCTCTGGATAGGATCAGGGCACCTTAGAAACCTAAGTCACAAGGGCTGTAATGGGAAGCTAAGATATTCTTTAAATTTATTTTTTAGAGCATGTTTTCATTTTCAACACTAGATGGCTACCTAGCGGCAGGAATACGCTGCCAGTTGTGAGGGAGATGGGGCAAGTATTGGACTCTGAAGGAGCCAGCCATGATAAGCTAAATATGAACAGATCACCCAAAGGAAGTTCTTTACTTCCAATCGTTATCACCTGCCAGAGTAGAACTCAGCCATCGATAAATTTAAATGGAGGCCTGGGTCTTAGTAGTTTACCCTGGTTGCAGAAAGGACCATAAACTAAGATTACCTGAGCACCACCTAAAAACAGACCATCAAAGGAAACGCCTAACATTTCAATCACTGTAGATAGGACCACCTGTCAGCACACACCCACCAGGACACCCCTAGACAAATGTCAGCCAATCAGGGGCCCTGAACTCCAGAAACCCCTCACCCCCACCTTTACTACTATAAAAACCCAATTCTAGCTGAGCTCGGGGCTCTCCAGTTATTCCAATATGTTGGACACGCGGAGAGACTGAGTTTGCAAACTTGCATAAAATAAAGGTTCTTTGCTTTTACGTACAGGACTCGGTCTCCTTGTTGGCTTTTGCAGGGACTTTGTGGATTTGGGCATAATAGACTCTACAGAGTTTGTGTGTGGGGGGGGGGAATGAAGATGTACAAGCCTGGCATTTTCACCACCAAGGGACAGGGATACACTTGCCTATTCGCCTAGTTCTCACAGTCAAACTCACAGAAGGTGGGTGAGGTGAAGAGGAGGCGGCTGAAGTGACCACCTGTGGAGCTCAGAGGCTGAGGAAACAGCCATTGCTGTCCTCTGACCTGCTGGACAATTTGCCTCTTCTTCCTTGGTCATCCTCTTTCCCAGGGTGGTCCTCACCAAAGGAGCTCTATGCCTATGACTTCCCCATTCCTTTCCTGTGTGAAGACCCTCCAATTGGTTTTGATACGTGGCTTGGTCTCTATTCTTGGCCACTGCCTGGAAGATGGGCAGGAACATCCCAGCTCCTCATTCTTGGGCTTTCCTAGGATCTTGAGCACCTTAACATCAGCAGACCCAGTGCCCCCCACCCCGACTGTATAGGACCTCGCCACCACCGAGGCTGACTAACAGCTCAATGACTCCCTGGAACTGCAGCTGTTGAAGAGATGGACAGGGGCCTTCTGGGCTTTTCTGTGGTACAGCTGGCTCAGCCTTGGACTTGGCTGGAGAGGACCCTACTGCAGGCTTGGCAGCAGGCTTAGAAATGCGGTGTCCTGATTGCTCCTTCCCAGGAATGTCCTTCTTGGGAGAGGTCCAATAACCAAAGGACGGTGTGCTCAATGAGGTGTGTGACCCATTTCTGCTTAAATATGAAGAGATTCCTGCCAAGTTCAGATAAGGGGTAGGATGGGACTAGTTAAAATATTCCTTCCTTTTAGACAAGGTCTTACTATATAGTTCTGGCTGTCCTGGAACTTGCTATGCAGACCAAACTTGCCTCAGACTCCCAGATATCTGCCTGCCTCTGCCTCCTGAGTGCTGGAATTAAAAGCATGGGCCATTCCCAGTTTAAGCTATTCTTTTTAAAGTTAATTAATTTCTGTATGTGTCCCTGTTATGCTTTTGGCCCTTGAAGGGACAAGTCACGCCCACTCCCTCCCCCATCCACTGAGGCAGGCTGATCTTCAGCTTCTGGCCTGAGCTCTCTCTTTTCTGTCTTCCTCTCTGCTTCCCCCCTTCTCTGTCTCTTTCTCCTCTTCTCTCTCTCTCTCTCTCTCTCTCTCTCTCTCTCTCTCTCTCTTTCTCTGTTCTCCCTTTTCCCTTCCCCCTCCATAACCCCCTGAATAAATATAAATAATATTCAACCTCACTCTGCATGTCTCTGTCTCCTGCCTACCCGCCGTGTGTCTCCCTGCCTGGGACCAGCCGTCTCTGCCTGGGACTGGCTGCTCCCAGAGCCCGTTGCCTACTGCCACATGGCCCGCCACCACCATTTGGGACCTACAGCATTTCTGCTGCCTACTGCCGCCGGGGATCTTGCAGCATTTTTTAAAAATCATAAAAGTCCCTGTGTGAATTTATGTGTACCCTGTGTGTGAAAGAGCCCTCAGAGGCCAGAGAAAGGCATTGGATCCCCTGAACTAGAGTTACAGGAGATTGCTAACCACTGTGTGAGCGCTGAGAACTGAACCCTGGTCCTCTGGAAGAGCAGCCAGTGCCCTTAATCTCTTAGCTATCTCTCCAGCCCCAAGGTATTCTTACTGTAAACAAAAGTTTGGAGTTGTTTTGAGGTTCCCAGAAATATACCTGGGAGAGGAATGTAGCCATGCTTTAAGGTCATATTGGCTTAGACCTAAAAGCAAGGCTCCTAGGCTGGCATGGTGGCACACAGCACGTAGGAAGGAGAGGCAGGCAGTCTCTGTGGGTTCAAGGCCAGCCTGGACTACACAGAAAGTTCTAGGTCAGCCAGGGTTACATAGTGAGACCCAGCTGTGTAACATCTGTGCTAAGGGATGGTTTGTGAGTCAGGCAAGGGGCTGGAGATTTAAACAAAAGAGAAGTGGGTCATCTGTGAGGAGAGAATGCTGAATGCTTTTTAATCAAGCTTAGAGAAAACCTTAATATACCTAACTGTTGCACAATGGAAATCTCCCCTAGGCAGGTGGGAAATTACGAGGCTAATAAACAACTCCCCTATAGCTAACCACCAGGGGACAGAGGGGAAACTGCAACAAGATGTTTTGCCAGAAACTGCAAGCTATCCTCGATATGAGCCCCGGGAGGAGGGGTAGACCTGTGGGCCCTACACAGCTGCAAAGAAGAAGAAGAAGAAGAAGAAGAGGAAGAGAAAGGGGCAGGGAGGAGGAGGAAAAACATGGTTCATTGCCATTCAAAGAAATTTTTAAAGATTTATTTTATTTTATATGTATGAATGTTTTGGCTGCATATATGTATGTGCACCACTGTCAGGGGCCAGCCTCAACAAAAATACTTTCTTCCAAAGTGGAGGTGTGGGAATTTAGAAATATAGTGAAGAATACAAAGATGTGAACAAAAATAACAAAATGCAGAAGCCATAGGATAGCATTGGGAGGGAATTTCAGCGAGTACTGAAAATTTGTCCATGCCTAATTTACAACAGCTTAATAAACCCAAAAGGTAGGAGTAAACAAAAGGACTACATTAACATATAAATGGAAAGGCCTGGGGTCCAGTCTTGTTCATGCCCTTGACTCATGTGCTAGACCAAACACTCTGTAGGCAAACCACTCCCTGGGTGGACTCCCAAGTTATTTCCATAAAGGGAACTGGAACTTAGTTGGATCCTTAGACTTCTGTTTTAGGTAGGAACCAAATACTTCCCATTTCAGGAGCACGAGGTCTGGCAACTAGCCACACCTGTTTATAGTAGCCTTGAGAGAGCAGAACTCTGATTTACAACTAGGTGGGACCTTTGTTTGAGTTAGAAGCAGAATAATCTTGAATGATTATTTTATATATTATTTGGGACTAAAAACAAGTCCCAAACTCTGTGACCTCTGGCCTCTTTGGGCCTCCACAATTCCTTTTTATTAATTTTAATAAAGCCTGTGCTTCTGCAATAGAACAAATGATCACGCCTGCCTTGGGATGAACACTTCTCCATTTCCCAGTCTTACCCATCTTTGGTCTTCAGAACATGCATTTTAATTTATGCAAGTCCATGTCTTAGGTGCCTGTGGAAAAAAGGATCAAATCCTGTCCTTAACTGCTGACAAGGGTTAAGGGAGAAAGTACTGGGCTCTGTGTCTTCGCCTTTGAGCCAGGTTTCTGTAAAGAGTTCATTAGCAATTAGCTAATGGTAAACAAGCAGATAATACTTTGTGCTATGCATACTTCAATGGCTAAAATATCTCATTATTAAAGGAATAGAGGATTGCCAGGGTGAATTGATCTAGAATATTCAGCTGTATCAAACTCTAAATTTGTCTTATCAAACATAAATTTCAAGAATTCATTGCTAGTGTCAAATTTTTCTTAGACAAGTTCTAAATATTTTCTAACCATTAATATCTTATAGTAAACATTGCTAGTGTCAAACTTTTCTCAAACAAGTTCTGATCATTTTTTAATCATTATCATCTTATAGTGAACTAAAGCATTAGCAGGTCAATACCATAGCATGATTTAACAGGTCTATACCACAACACCATTTAACAAATCTTGATTCTCTTAAATCCATTTTAACCAAAAGACGAAGATTTTTGTAATGGGTAAAAGTCCAAATACAATGCTGTTTTCAAGCAACTCTAAGCAGCAGAAAAAAACCCTTAGGCTCCCCTGCTCTGATCTGAAGAGGGCTTTCAGACCTTATTTTCATGAGGGGAAGATTGAGATCTCAGTTCTCAGACTCTCTTAAGATTTCAACAGCAGACTGAATACCTCATTGGCAATCTGAGTTCTGTGTTTCTAGTTCGGCTCCAAAGTAAACAGGATTCAGACTGTAGCAAGTTGTAATTATCATGGCTCTTGCAGTAGGGTCTCAGTGACTATGTGGATCCCAAGAGTCTGGAAGCACCTCAGTGTCCTGCAGCGCAGAATGGCATCCGCTGTGTAGAATGGGGGCAGCAGGTCCTGTCATGCTGGCATTCCTCTCCGTGGGGTCAGGAAAGCGGGACCATGAACCTTCATTCCGACTCCTCCACTGGGTTAGGTGTTCTTCTGCTGGACATTTTGGAATCTTACTTGATCCTCACTTGATCATTTCACTTGATCCTCATCCTGCAAAAAACAGACATATCCTCGACCCCAGATTAATACAGGGTTGGGTGCTTTCCATCTTCCAGTGCAAGGGTCTCTCCACCTTGCTCTAGCAAAGGTCGCTTTTGTGCCATTATGCCATAACCTGTCTGCCGTTGATCACTCATTGACATCCATATTCAAGAAGTTTAGCGTAAACAGCACACGATTTAAGGCATTATGTGGCATTTGAGGATATAATTCTCCTATTTTTATCCTTTGAAGTTGTGTTTTGAGCCCATAGAGGCCAGAAGAAGGTGTCACATTGCCTGGAACCCGAGTTATATGGAAGCTTGTGAACCACCAAGTATGACTTGGGAATTGAACCAGGGTCCTCTGCAGCTGTATATCCAAAGAAGGGCTGTGGTACTTTGAAAAGAATGGACCCCATAGGCTTATGTGTTCACCAGCTGGTGGAGCTGTCTGGGAAGGATTAGGAGGTGTGGCCTTCCTGGAGGAGGTGTGGCCTTTGAGCTTTCATACACCTTCACCAGGTTTCTGTCTTGTGGTTGTGTCTCAAGATGTGAGCTCTCAACTACTACTCCTGTGCCATGCCTGTTTGCTGCAGCCATATCCTCCACCATGATAGTCACGGATTCTACCCTTCTGAAACTGTAAGCCCTAAATAAACTCTTTCTTCTATAAGTTGCCTGGGTCATTGTGTCTTATCACAGCATAGAAAAGTAGGCAAGACAGGAGTCTTCAGTAAAAGTGAAACTATCCAGAAGGTCTTGGAAAAAGATAATTTAATAACCAAAGGAGAGGTACTCCCAAGCGTAATGTGGGCTTACAGTAAGCCAGGGATAAAGTCCAAAAAAAACCTATACAATACAACCCTATTTGTTGCTGTTTTGTTTCTATAAAACATTTGACCTTGTATGTGTGACTTTATGAAATAACTTGTGAGCTTTCCTTACGCATGCTCTGTTAGTTACATGAAGCCCAGACTTCGAGTCTTTCTCTTATTTGCTTGTGAGCTGCCTGACATGAGTGCTGGGGACCAAACTTGGATCCTCTGGAAGAGAAGTACATTCTCTTAACCACTGAGCCGTGTCTCCAGCCCACGGCTTATTTTATTTATGTGTATGTGCACAACTGTATAAGTGCCACAGGGATATCGGATCTCCTGGAGTTAGGCTTCTGAGCCACCCAGCGTGGTGCTGGGGATTGAACTCTGGCTGTCGGCAAGAGCAGCAAGCTCTCCTAAGTGCTGGGCCATCCTCACAGTCTTATTCTTTCCTGAGAACTTCTCGCCCACTTCTATTCTTGTTTGGGAGTCAGGACCGCTGTGTGGAGCCCTGGCTGGACTGGTACTTTCTGTGTGGACCGGACTGACTAGCGCTGGTGATCGTCTGGCCTGGGCTTTGCAACTCTTGGACTTACGCCGCAGTCACTTTCCCCTTCACCCGTCAGTTGAGGCTCTGTCTTGTTCATTTTTTTTAAAAAAAGATTTATTTATTATGTATACAGTGTTCTGCCTGCATTTATGTAAGATTTATTTATTTATTATGTATACAGTGTTCTGCCTGCATGTATGTATGAAGGCCAGTAGAGGGCACCAGATCTCATTACAAATGGTTGTGGAATTGAACTCAGGGCCTCTGGAAGAACAGGGCTCTTAGCCACTGAGCCATCTCTCTAGCCCCATCTGTCTTGTTCTTTGTTCTTTAATTCCAGAAGGAAAAAGGACCCTGCTTGGGGTAAAAACTGGTAATCCTAAACTTGGACTTGCCTTATAGCTCCAGATCTAGCGCTGGGTAACTGGAGGTAAGCCTAGTGCACAGATAGATACCTTGCTTCATCCGGTTCACATCTTATCCCCTGAAACAAGTGGAGACTAGTGTACGCAAAAATATTAAATCTTGATAATGGCCTGTTATCTCAGCCTTGGGGAGGGGCAGCTAATTTTTGGTCCTTGTATCTATATTGCCTTTATAAAATGATGCATCTGACTGAAGGGCCGTGGCTTAGTGACTCTGGTTTGTATCTCATTATAGGTGAACTTGCAATGGAATTTTTCTTTTTCCTCCTCTTTTTCTCTCTCCTGCCTCCCTCCCTCCAGGTAGCCCAGGCTGACCTCCAACTGACCATGCAAGGAGAGGTCTGGTCTTGAACTTCTGATAGCTCCTAACTTTACTTCCTAATCACTGGGATCATGGCAGTGCATCAGACTGAATAAGAAACAAATTTATTATGTAGCACTAGCTGGCCTGATAATGTCTATGTAGCACAGGCTAGACTCAAGTTCTCAACAATCCTGCTGCCACCTTGCCTAGCCTTGTGATGGTATTTTTAGAGAAAAGAAAATGCATGAGCCCATGCCATCTGTGGCTCAGGTGTAAGGTGACATTCAACCATTAAATTTGTCTCCAAAGCCAGGTAAGAATAAGGAATTGCACCTATTTTTTTTTAAATTTAAAAATACTGATTGCATTTACATTGTCTGAGAGGACAACTTGCAGGAGTTGGTTTTTTTTTTTTTTTTTTTTTTTTTTTTGTCCAACGATTTGGGTTCCAGAGAGAGCAGAATTCAGGTTCTTGGAGGCAGGCTCCTTCCTCAGCTGAGCCTTCTTGCTTCCATTGCCTTCAGACAGTGACTTTCCCTTAATTGTGACTCACAGAAAGGGCTGGACTTTTTGAGTTTAGCTTTCCCCCTTTTTACCAAGCCCTCCCCGCTTTTAAGATAAATCACCTGACTTCGCCGAAAGCTGTGAAACACGCCCTTTGGCTGAAAGAGAGAATTAGGCAATCTCAGAATTCCCCATTCCTCTTTTCTCCAGAGAGCTCTGGATAGCGGGATCTCTCAGCTCCAGGAGACCGACGCCGTTCTTGTTCTGAAAGCAGAGGGAGCTCTAAGATCAAGGCTGAGTTACCCTGCCCTGGTGTGGTCTCCCAGCCCACTTTGTTTTGGAACAGGGAATTTTGGACATGCACACTCCGTTAGGGAATCTTAGGAGCTGACAGAACAGGGAGGTCGGGCGGAGGTTCCTGCAGAGGCTGACTCCTCTGGAGCCGCAGGGTCTTCACAGCATGGCCAGTGGCAGGAGAGGAGACTGAGCCACGTGTTCCCATCAGCTCCGGAAGGTAACAACTTTAAAAGTCAAACCTTGAAGAGCAAGGCTTTGATCGAGGAACAAGGAAAGGCAGAGAACCGTGTAGAGCAGGGCTTGGAGCAAAGATGGAGGGTTGGAAGGAACTCGGAGCAAGGGTAGAATATAGGCAGGGCTTCTCATATGCTGAACCCCCGTCCCAACACCGGCTTCATCTTCCCACAGAGCAGTGCTTTCAGGGGTAAAGGCAATTTCTAAAAGACTTTCCTGGGAACTTGGGAAGACATCTTGCTTTTTAAAAAGGACGAAACAAACCAACTTCAGGAAATTAAAATAAGACATAGCCTCTTGTCAGCTGTCCCTTTCTCCCTGGTGGCCCAGCCACAGCAGAGGCAACACTTTCCTTCCGATTAGCCTTCCCCCAAGGTCCCTATGGAAGGTCCCTGACCCTATGGGAAGAAGCTCATTCTTCCACCAGAGGCCATTGGGGCAGCTGCAGAAACACGTGCAATAAGTATATATGTCAAAGAGGCTGGCTTCAACGGTAGGGGATGGCAACAGTCCCAGGTGGGCGTTCAGGATGGACAGACCTGGGTGGAAATACAGAGAGAGCATCTGATGCAAGGGGCCAGGAGCTGGTGGAGAACAGCACCAAAGATAGCGAGAAACTCCTCATTTATTTGCAGAACTATTGGTAGATGGTTCCTGGCTGCTATGGGAGATGGGGGAGACCCAGTGCTGGTCTAGGAAGTCAGCTGAAATCGCACAGGGGAGCGTGTGAGAGAACAGGTATCCTGTGGTGACAGTTACTGATAAGAACACTTTCTGTCTGGTATTCTTTCAAAGGTGACACTGAGCCCTGGGTGGCCCATCACCCCTAAAGCAGGTGCCTATATTTGTCGGGTAAAGGCAGCCAGGCCAGCCACCCTTTAGCTCCAAGGTCAGAGGTCCAGAGAGCCATGGACAAATCACCAGAGACATGGTAAGTGTCTTCAGAAATGTGCACGAACTCCATTCCCACTTTCTTCTGCTCTTTCATGTTTTTGAGACAGGATCTCACTTTGTATGATGGAAGGCATGGACCTCACCATCCTTCCTCTGTCCACAGAGTTTGGGGCTTACACACAGGCCTGCCACATGAGGCTTCCCATCTTCTCAAGATAGAGCTCAGATCTGAAGCCTGAGTTTTAACTTTGCATATATTTATTCCAAGCTTAGTCTATGCCTTTTCCCTTCCTCTTTGGTCTCCTGCGGACAGACGCCAGAGTTCTGCATGAAGCATTGGTACCCGCGGTCCCCACTTCTCTTCCAGGTGCATTGTCTTGTTCTCTGTTCTGGCATCAGTTTCTGCTGAGCCTACCATGCGTGGGGAGATCCTGTCCCCTAACTATCCTCAGGCGTACCCCAATGAGATCAAGAAAACGTGGGACATAGAAGTTCCAGAGGGGTTTGGAGTTCGCCTCTACTTCACCCATCTGGACATGGAGCTGTCAGAGAACTGTGAATATGACTCAGTGCAGGTAATTCTATGAGCGTACGAGAGATGGATGGGGAGAGAGGGATGGGGGCACGAGAAGGGGCAGAGTGGTGTCAAGCTGTCCTATAGGTTGGGGGCATGGCTCAGGGGTAGAGTACGATTGGGAATAACGGTGAATAGTGCGGTTCTAGTCTCTCTGTCCATTTTTACTTCTAAATTTGGCTGTTCTCTTAGATAATCTCAGGAGGTGTCGAGGAAGGGAGACTCTGTGGAAAGAGGACCAGCAAGAACGCCAACTCCCCCATTGTGGAAGAGTTTCAGATCCCGAACAATAAAGTCCAGGTGGTCTTTAAGTCAGACTTCTCCAACGAAGAACGGTTCACTGGCTTTGCTGCGTATTACGCTGCCGTAGGTAAGACTTCACTCTCAGTATGTGACACACTGATCCAACTAAGAGACAAGAAGCAGGAAAAATTCCACACACGGTATTAGATAAAGATCCCTTTCTGTCTTGTTTTGAGTCATGATTTCGCTATGTGGCCCAGGCAGGCCACATTTCAAGCTCTCAAGTCTCTCCTTCAGTGTGCAGGTATGTGCAGGTATGTGCCACCTTGTCCAGGGCTGTTTATATCTCTAACAAGCTTGGTCTTACCCTGGGTCTGTCCATGAATTGCCTTGGTGAAATTCAAGCACTTTATCATGTTAGTGGTGGTAACGGGAATGGCAGACAGCGGGCAGTAATCGGGTGAGAACCACGGTGAAGTTCGTACTGTATCAGAAGGCTTACTTACGCTAACAGAATCTTCAGCCCAACACTGCAAAGTAGGCACCATTATTTTCATATAAAGATAAGGATTTGGTGGCGCAGGTCTGTAATTCCATACACTTGGGAGGCTCAGAGAGAAGATTGTGAATGCAGTGTTAGCATGGGCAGCCTAATAAGATCCTGTCCTCCAAATTAATCCTCCAAATCAAGAGTAAAAGAGAGCTGGCGAGATAGTTGCCCTGTAAGCCCAGGTTCGAGCCCCAGGCTCCATGCAAAGTAGGAGTAAACGACTCCATCAGCTTGTCCTCTGACCTTCATGTGAATGCTGTGACACGCCTCCATCATGCACGTACACATGCATGTGCAATATAATAAATCATAAAAGCAAATTTAAGTCTGGTGAGGTGGCAAACACCTTTAATTTTAATTCCAGCATTCAGGAGGCAGAGGCAGGCAGATCTATGTGAGTTCGAGGCCAGCCTGGTCTACAGAGTGAATTCCAGGACAGCCAGGGCTACCTGTAGCGAGAGACCCTGTCTCCCATTTTTTTTTTTTTAAAACGAAAGAGAGGGCTGGAATTCTGGCATGGCAGCACACACCTGTAATTCCAATACTAAGGAGGCAGAGGAGGTAGAGGCAGGAGGATCAGGATCAGGAACTCAAGGGCAGCTTGGGCTACAAATGATCATATATTTTAAAAAATATCAGGAAAAAAGGGCTGGGGCTATAGCTCAGTGATAGAGTGCTTCCTTAGCCTCTGTAACTTAACCTCAGGACTGGGGAAAAAGTAGACACTGAGAATGTTGATAACCTGCCAAGAATTGTGTAAGAATGACTATGGAGCACTCTATTGTATTCAAGTCTTCAGATCCTTGGTCCTTCTGCATCTATCTCCAGGTTAAAATGAAGTTAGAACAGATTTTACAGTCAGGCCGGCTTCCTATGCGGTGGCGAAGGCACTAACACCCCTTCCCAGAGGACGCCACATTCATGACGCCACCATCATATTTACTTCAGTGTTGTCTCTGGCATGGATTATTTTTTCCAGGCAGAGTTTTTCTTGTAGCCCAGGCTGGCCTTGAATTCCTGATTCTCTTGCTCCAGTCTCTGGGTCCTGGAGTCACAGCCTGTGTCAGCTGGGCAGGGTGTTGTATATTTTGTAGGCAGGAGAAGCCAGGGTTTCTCACAGAGCGAGCGTCTTCACAGGAGTATAATGGACGACATAGCTCTGAGCCGCACTTCAGAAAGGGAGTCTAGAGCGAGACTGCTTCATAGTGCTTACAGCTGTTAAAACACGGGACTGGTGAGATGGCTCAGCAGCTGAGGGCATTTGCTGTTTTTGTAGGGGGCCACGGTTCAGTTCCCAGCACCCACATGGCTCCTGAAAACTGTTGGTAACTCCGATTCCAGAGCGTCTAACACTCTCCTCTGACCTCAAGGGGTACCAGGCATGCGTGCAGTGTAAAATACCACATGCAATAATTAAATAAATATTTAAAAGTTAAAATGTTTTAAAATTTTTTATTATTTTTAAATATTTAATTTTTTAATTTAATGTGTGTAGGTGTTTTCTTGCTTGTATGTATGAGCACTGCATGCAGTGTCTGAACGGTTCAGCAGAAGGTGTTGAACTCCTTGGTAATTGGGGTTACGAACTGTTGTGTGTTGCAGGGGAGGGAGCTGCTTGTTTGTTTGTTCCTGCCTCCCGGCTAGCTTAACCCAGAAATAACTGCACAGAGACTGTATTAATTAAATTATTGCTTGGCTTTAGCTCTAGCCTCTCACATCTTGATTTAACCCATTTCTATTAATCTGTGTATCACCACGTGGCAGTGACCTACTGGGAAAGATTCAGCACACCTGTCTCTGGCAGCTCCATGGTGTCTCTCTGACACTGCCTTCTTCCTCCCAGCATTCTGTTTAACACTCCCCCCCCCCCCCCGCCTACCTAAGTTCTGCCCTAACAAGGCCAAGGCAGTTTCTTTATTCATTAACCAATATAAACAACACATAAAAAGAAGGACCTCCTACACCAGTTGTGAGCTGCCGTCCGGGTGCTGGGAATTGAACCCAGGTCCTCTGGAAGAGCAGCAAGTGCTCTTAACATTGAGCCACATCTCTGCCCCCTCCTAGCTCCTTCTCATTAACATGTGCTAGCTATTCATCATAATGAGCTTCTTTCTGGTATTTTCATACTCGTTTGTCCAAGCTTGCCTTCTTTACCCTCTCTTGTCCCTTCTACTGATTCCTTTCTTCTCCCATCTTCTGCTTGTGTGTCTTTTTTATGTCTAGGTGAGTTTCATTAGGACTGCACAAGAGCTTGTCATGGGGTTATTTATGGGAGCGAGGGCACTTGACCCATAGCTACACCACTGAAGAAAATGCCTCTTTCTTCCACAATGAATTAGTTGCCTACCCATCCTCAGGGAGGGGTGGGGCCTTAGGAGTCCCTCCCCACTCCGTGACAGGATATTGACAGCATAGTCTTGTGCAGGTCATCACAGCTGCAGTGAGTCAGAGAGGGAAGGGCCTTGCCATGCCCTGAAGACACTGTCCCAGCCCTACATTCCTCTGGCTCTTACATTCTTTCTGCCCCTCTTCCATGATGCTCTCTGAGCATTAGAGTCTTCCTTCCTTCCTTCCTTCCTTCCTTCCTTCCTTCCTTCCTTCCTTCCTTCCTTCTTTCCTCCCTCCCTCCCTCCCTCCCTCTCTCCACCCTCCCTTCCTCCCTCCCTCCCTCCTTCTCTCCCTCCCTCCCTCTCCTCTCCCTCTCTCCTTCCTCCTCTCCCTCTCTCCTTCCTCCCTCCCTTCCCTTCTCTTTCCTTCTTTCCTTCTTCCCCTCCTCTCTCTTTTTCTTTGGGAAATGGTTTTACACTGTTTCCCAGGCTGGCCTTGAGGTCACAGTCCTCTGCTTCAGTCATCTGAATTCCGGTGTTACTTGCATGAGCCACCATGCCTGGCTTTGAGAGCATTTAATCAGTACGACTTTTCTGCTTTTCCTCTTTCTTAAAGATCTGGGCTTAACATCATTCTTCCATTTAGATCTTGGTCCTTGACCTTGAATTTTCTCTTCTCTTTGCAGATGTCAATGAATGCACAGATTTTGCAGATGTCCCTTGCAGCCACTTCTGCAATAACTTCATTGGTGGCTACTTCTGCTCTTGTCCCCCAGAATATTTCCTCTATGAAGACATGAGGAATTGCGGGGGTGAGCTTGGCATCAAGAGGTCTTCATGTTCCCTAGGATTTAGAGTGGATTGAGGGCTTAGTCCATCCTTCCACTTTGATTAGGCTTTCCCTTCCAATGACACTTGTTTTTAGTTATCCATAAACTGAGTGGGAGCCTCAGGGGTGGGGGTGAGGGGGAGAAGATGAGGTGTCTTAGCTTTCCACTGCTGTGGAAGGTGAGATAAACAAAGGGGTGGGATGTTTATTTTGGTGCACGGTTCTAGCAGTTTCAGTCCCTGGTCAGTTGGGTCCGTTGTTTTGGTGTCCATGGTGTGGCAGAGCATTATGTAAGGGAGACAGACAGGTGGTAGTGTGAAGCGACTCACCTCAGGGCAGCTGGGGAGCGGACAGGAAGGGACAGGGGTACCAGTGTCCCTTTCAAGGGCCAGAACCCAGTGACCTAAGTTCCTCCTATTAGGCCCTTCCTTCTGAGGATTCCATCATTTCCTAATAGCGTCACGGGCCAGTGAACGAGCCCTTAGCATGTGTCACTCTGAGAGATATTTAAGGTCCAAACCACAGCACAAGGCTTCAGGGTAAAGTTAGCTAAATGGAAAAGAGAGACTCCTGTAAAAGAGACTATTGGTGACTCTAAAAAGTTCTGTCACAAGCCAAGTGACACTGCACAGGCATTGGCTAGCTCTCCTCATAGGCCCTGTGGGTCATTGCTGCTCGCTCCATGGAGGCTTCACTCTGGGCTTATGACAAGAGGACTAGAAGAGGGTGGGACTTCTTGTTTGTCCCTATATTTGATTGGTCCTTTCTCTCTCTCTCTCTCTCTCTCTCTCTTTCTTCTGTAGTCAACTGTAGTGGGAATGTATTCACTACCCTGATTGGGGAGATCGCAAGTCCCAATTATCCCAGTTCATACCCGGAGAACTCAAGATGTGACTACCAGATTCGGTTGGAGGAAGGGTTCCGAGTGGTGGTGACCATCCGGAGAGAAGATTTTGATGTGGAGCCAGCTGACTCAGAGGGGAACTGCCAGGACAGTTTAGTTGTGCGTAGTAGATGATGAATTTGGCTCTCACCCTAACTCATTAGATTGCTGAGACTTCTCCTCTTGCAGCCCTTTTCTCTGTGGTTCTGGGCATGAATCTAGGGTCTTCACCTGTCAGGCAAACACCCTACCACAGACCTCTGTTCACCTCTTCCTCTCCCTCTCAGTTAATACTTATCCTGTTCCTCCCTTAAGGCAAGTTTGTTTTTGGTTTTGTTTTTGGTTTTTTGAGACAAGGTTTCTCTGTGTAGCCCCAGCTCTCTTGGAACTCACTCTGTAGATCAGGCTGGCTTTGAACTCAGAGATCCACCTGCCTCTGTCTCCTGAGTGCTGGGATCAAAGGTGTGTGCCACCACCTCCCAGTTTAAGGCAGAGTTTTAAGTGGTCCAGACTTGCCTCAAAATTCTCAAAAACTCCCCCCACCCCAGCCACTTGAGTGCCAGGATTACAGATGTTAGCCAGCGTACCTAGTGAGAGATTCCTGTGAGTGCCAGGATTACAGATGTTAGCCAGCACACCTAGTGAGAGATTCTCTTAGTGCTAGAATTACAGATGTTAGCCAGCACACCTAGTGAGAGGTTCTCTGAGTGCTAGGATTACAGATGTTAGCCAGCACACCTAGTGAGAGGTTCTCTGAGTGCCAGGATTACAGATGTTAGCCAGCACACCTAGTGAGAGGTTCTCTGAGTGCTAGGATTACAGATGTTAGCCAGCACACCTAGTGAGAGGTTCTCTGAGTGCTAGGATTACAGATGTTAGCCAGCACACCTAGTGAGAGGTTCTCTGAGTGCTAGGATTACAGATGTTAGCCAGCACACCTAGTGAGAGATTTCTCCTTTCTTCTTTTCATTTCTTTCTCCCTCTTATTACTTCCTGAACTGGGGACTGCACTCTTGACCTCACGCATGCTAGACAAGTACTCTACTACCAAGTTACATTTGCAGCCTTTCTATATTTTCTCCCTAGTCTTTATTTTGGCACAGATTATCATTAAATTGACCAATCTGGCCTTAATTTATAACCCTCCTGTCTTAGTTTTCCAACTAGCTGTGATTACAGGCCTGCACCGTCAGGTCCAGCTTTTGGAATTAAAATGATCTTTCCTCCTGCGAATCTTTTGGTTTGTTTGCTTATTTCTGATTTTATACTGTGTCAGTCATTTCTCTCATTTTCACACCCCCCCCATTTAATTTTTTCCTTTAGATTTTTCTCTCTTCTGATTTTATTACATTGTTTCCCTTCAGTTTGCTGCAAAAAATCAACAATTTGGTCCTTACTGTGGCAATGGATTCCCTGGGCCACTAACTATTGAAGCCCAGAGCAATACTCTTGATATTGTCTTTCAAACTGACCTAACAGGGCAAAGGAAGGGCTGGAAACTTCGTTACCATGGAGACCGTGAGTAACTAAAAGTGCCTTTTTGATTGGTGATACTAAATTCTTTGGATGTGTAGAATCAAAACAAATTGACTGTTGCCTGATTAGTAACCTTTTAGCGAGTCTTGAAAACACAGACAACGGGGAGTGGGGTAGCTAATTAGTAGCGTCATATTCGTTTACACCTTTGCCATATTGGAACGGTAGACTTTAGAATTGAGGACAGCGGAAGATTTTAGAAAGTATGAAAATGGGACGGGAGATGGGAGACAGGGCAGAGCATTTGCAGGGCAGGTATGAGCTCTGAGTTTGCATCCTTGTACCACAGAAAAATCTAGGCATAACCATGTGTGTTGTAAACTGTGTTTGGGAGTGGATGGACAGAGAGAGAGGAATCACTGGGTTTTGGTGGTCAGCTAGCCTAGGCAGAAATGGCAAGCTCCAGCTACAGTGAGATCCCCCATCACAAGAGGGTAAGGCACAGAGTGATTGATAGAGTAGGCACCCAGTGTCCTCCTGGCCTCTGCATTGGTACAGCAGCCCCTCTAAAGACTGGGACTGTTTGAGAATAGTATTACACAGCTATAATTACAACACTGGAGGAGGAGAGGCAGGGGGATTACTACAAGTCTGAGACCAGCCTGGCTACATAACAAGTTCCAGTCTAGCCTAGGGTATACAGAGAGAGAGAGGGGGGTGGGAGAGAGAGAGAGCGAGAGCGAGCGAGCAAGCGAGAGAGAGAGAGAGAGAGAGAGAGAGGAGAGACCTCGACCCTGTCTCAAAAAAGTGGGAATTATGTAAAATAGCACACAGTTTCCAACCATTTAGTAAAATCTTATTTCTGTCCTCCCCAAGCAATCCCTTGTCCCAGAGAGATCACTGCCGATTCTATTTGGGAGCCTGAAAAGGCAAAATACGTGTTTAAAGATGTGGTGAAGATATCCTGCGTGGACGGGTTTGAGGTTGTGGAGGTAAAGTACCGTTGAGGCTTCTCTCTGGTCTTTGGCTCCAGATCAGACATCTGGGCGCCGGAGGCTGTCGCTGCCAGATCAACCATAGAAGGAACGGCTCAAGATTGTCCATCCTTCTGGTGAGGTCTGGGTGTCCATCCTTTCCGCGGGGTCTGGAGCTCCTGGGCCACCTTGCCCTCTCCACCCTCAATCTTCCTCGGGAAGGGAGCTGAAATGCTGGGGCAGAGCTCTCTTCCAACCCCAGCTCCTGGATGCTCAGAGTTATTCTTCTAAAGATGCTCCAAGCCTCTTTTGAAGAGGACTTCTCATTAATCGAAGGCCTGAGATCAATTTAGTTATTGGATTTGATTTTCCATATGCTTTTCTAAATTAATGTTGACATCTGTTTTTCTCCAGGGAAACGTTGGCTCAACATTCTTCTATTCTACTTGTCAAAGCAACGGGCAGTGGAGCAATTCCAGACTACGATGTCAGCGTAGGTGTCCCTTCAAAGTGGAGCGCCTCTTTCTCTTCCCAAAGGGAACAGGATAATCGACACATCAGAATTCAAACGCATGGTTTCCTTTTAGGCTTGTGAGAGTATGGCTTGTGGGTTTTTTTTTTAAAAGCCTGTAATGGAGGATTGTCTAGCTCTTGTCTAGTCCTAGGCCACTTAGGCTAACGTGTTTCTTCTAAAGAAAGGGGCAATGGAGTACTGAGTCGATAACTCTAAGGGAGTGATTTCTGGGCTCTCACAGGTGCCTCTGCCAACCAGAGGTTCCTCCTGGCCTCTTTCAAGGGCCGTCTGGATTGGCAGGTCCCAGTGGGCTGGAGAATTGGGATAGAGAAGATGCCACAAAAGAGCTAGTGTTGAAAGATTCATCATGGGTGTGGTTATGGATGTGGCTGCGGAAGAGTGAGGAGCGAATGAGTCCCTAACTCTTCCTGGGAGAAAATGACTGTCCTGACTATCCATTTTCTTACTGCTTGTAGCTGTGGACTGTGGTCTTCCAGAACCCATTCAGAATGGTAAAGTTGACGATCCGGAAGATACTCTATTTGGTTCTGTCGTTCACTACTCGTGTGAGGAGCCGCATTACTACATGGAACACAACGAACATGGCGGTAGGTTTCTTCTACCGGGAGAAGAGAGAGAGGGAGGAGCGTGAATGAGGTGGAGGGGTGATTGCCACTATCTCTCTGGTCGGAGAGAGATTATAGAGAAGCGAGAAAGAGTAGACACTGTCATCCTTTTGGCTTAGTCTAAGGACACCGTTGGCTTGTGGGATAGATCATTGAAGGGTGTCACAGCTGCAGCAGGAATTCCTTTGCAGCATCACTTCACGTGGTTATCCGACTTTGGACCAGTTATTTCATGTAGAATTCGCAGGGCAGGCACGGCGATGGAGGTGTGTAATCCTAACACTTGTAAGGTGGCAGTTGTTCAAGGCGAGCCTGGGCTAGCCTCCTCCCACTCCCCACCCCCACTCCCATTCATTGTTTATGAAATGGAGTTTCACATAGCCCAGGGTGGCTTTGCCTTTTCTCTGGAGCAGAGGCTGGCCTGGACCTTCCTGCTTCCCCCTCCTAAGTGCCAGGGCCATCACTCCTGGGCAAAGGTTCTTTTCTAGCTGATTGGATATGGTTCTCCCTTCAATGTCCAGAGAATCTTTGTGTAAATGGAGGCTGCAGGAGAGAGGTGCTGGGTGTGACCTGTGTTCCTTGTGTTATTTCAGCGGAGTATCGCTGTGCTGCTAATGGGAGCTGGGTGAATGATGAGCTGGGTATAGAGCTGCCAAAATGTGTTCCAGGTAATCGGGCTGTGGTGTGGGTAGAGGCCATAGATGTACATGTGGGGAGCGGGTATCACGTGGAAATAGCTAACCTCTCAGGACAGGACTTAATCCTGGCACCCCAGAGTGGAGTATGGTAGTAACTCTGGGTTCTGGAGTTCCTTCATTTGTATCAACTCAGGCTGACTTGAAGGGAAATAAGAAAGTCTCCCAGCATCAACAGTTGGTGTCACATTAGGCATTAGGGAAATACAGATCAAACCACACTAGCAGAGCGGGGCGCTGGGGTGTGCGCCTGGAATCCTAGCACTCTGGATGCTGAGATAGGATGGTGAGACCAGTCTAGGCTACATAGTGAGACCCCTCCCTCCACACCCTCTAGATAAGAGCTTCATCTGAGCAGGATTTGGAGGTAGAAAGCCTGCTTCCAGTCTGGGTGAGGTTAAAGTTTCTCAGCATGACCTTCTAGTGGATCTCTGGCCTCGCGCGTGCCAAGCCTGGGTGTGAAGGGTGCTGCAGAGAGGCTGTGAGTCGAACTGTGGAGAGTGGAAAGTGCTAGCTCGTTTGGTTCAGTTGTTGACATAAGCCTCCTGTTTAGCCAATCTCGACCATAAGCCTGCTTGGCACTGCCAAAGGAGATGTTCAGGGGACGTTAGGTGTCTTAGTTAGGATGTCTATGGCTGTGAAGAGACACTATGACCACAGCAACTCTTATAAAGGAAAAACATTTAATTGGGGCTGGCGTATAGTTCAGAGCCCATTATCACCATGGTTGGCCATGGTGGCATGTTGGCAGACAAATTGCTGGAGAAGAAGCTGAGAGTTCTACATCCTGATCCACACCAACAGGAATAATTTACACATAGGAGACCTCAAAGCCTGCCCCCACAGTGATACACTTCCTCCAACAAGGCCATGCCTGCTTCAACAAGGCTAGACCTCCTAATAGTGCCACTCCCTATAAGCTTATGGGGGCCAATGACATTCAAAGTACCATTCTAGGATAAGTCAAATGTGGAGGTAGTTGAGCAATTGACATCAATGAAGACATGCTGGAGAACTCTGCCACCCACTGGGTACAGTATAGTTGGGTGGCTGAGTTTTCCAGAGGTCAGTATCACCTGCACCTCCCTATCTTTCTCTTATTCCCATCTAGTCTGTGGAGTGCCCACTAAGTCCTTTAAAACATATCAGAGGATCTTCGGAGGATCCCCTGCAGAGATTGAGAATTTTCCCTGGCAAGTCTTCTTTGAGTACCCACGGGCTGGTGGGGCTCTCATCGACGAGTACTGGGTGCTGACGGCGGCCCATGTCGTGGAGGGAAATTCCGACCCGTCGATGTACGTGGGGTCCACGTCTGTGAGAATGGAACATCTGAACAATGTCCAGAAGCTCACCTCCGAGCGTGTGTTTATTCATCCGGACTGGAAACTGGGGGATGACCTAAGCACACGGACAAATTTTGACAACGACATTGCATTGGTGCGACTGAAAGACCCCGTGAAAATGGGGCCCACCGTCTCTCCCATCTGCCTGCCAGGCACCTCCCCAGAGTATGATCCCTCCGAGGGTGACCTGGGGCTGATTTCAGGGTGGGGCCGAACAGAGAGGAGAAACATTGTTATCAACCTTAAAGGGGCAAAGTTACCCGTCACCTCTTTAGAGAAGTGCCAGCAGGTGAAAGAGGAGAACCCCAGAGTGAGGGCAGAGGACTACGTCTTCACCAGCAACATGTTCTGTGCTGGAGAGAAGGGTGTTGATAGCTGTCAGGGGGACAGCGGCGGGGCTTTTGCATTGCGGGTCCCAAATGTACAGGACCCCAAATTCTATGTGGCAGGCCTGGTGTCCTGGGGGAAGAAGTGTGGGACCTATGGGATCTACACGAAGGTAAAGAACTACATGGACTGGATACTGGAAACTATGCAGGAGAATAGTATCCCCGGTCAAGACTAATCTGCGGGCACCGCCAGCCCCTCCAAGGCACAGCAAGCTCATGGCTCTCAGATCCGCACGGCAGTACCATTCTCTCACAACGATGGAGAGAAGATGCAGGAGTACGGTTAGCACTGGACTTGATTGTCAAGATTGTTCAGTGCTAATCGTACTCCTGCGTCATCCTCCCGGGCGGGGGCGGGGCTCTGGTCACAGGCTGCTGATTCAGTTGTGAGTTCCTGTCTGCGACCCGTAACAGCATGGCAGACGCCCTTCTGTCTTGCGCCGTTCCACAGGGATAGCTTAACTTTTCTTTCCTTTCTTTTACCTGCTTGAGATTGCATTTACAGTCCTTGGAGCCCTTTATTTACTTACAATAAAGCATGTTTCTAATCTGGTTCTGGCTGACTTCAGGGCCGCAGAAGGAGAGGGAAATGGCAGGGCATCCTGCCGTGGAACTCAGGCATCAACCGCTCATCTGTGACCGGCATGCAGACAGGGAATTCAGCTTTCCTTCTTCCCAGCTGAGATTTATTGAATACCGTGAAGTTGGAATTGACTTTTTAGTTTTCCTTTGTGAGTTGCCCCAATATGTCTCCCAGAAATTAATTTTCTTATAATATTCCCTTTTATTATGCAATGTAATGACAGGAAAAAAAAAAGAAAGACATCGAACATTCTTGTTCTGCTGTTTTTGGTAGTTTTGGTCAATTTGTCAGTTAGGTGGCAAATTGGACTGAACTCTGTGACAAAATGTGACAGGCAAAAGTTCAGAGAGAGCTTCTCTGACGCTTTCTAGAGAAGAAAGCTGGAAGTAAAATGAAAACTCCTCCCCAAGGACGCCATGATGACAAAGAACCATCGAATAAGGGTTTGTGTGTGACGAGCTCTCGGGATGTAGTCTACACCGACTTAGAACTCACTGTGTGGCTGGAACTTATTGCTCCCTTGCCTCAGTCTCCCCAAGTGCCAGGATTTCAGGTCTGTGCCAGAACATCTAGTATATATGTGCTTCCCTGCTGTGCTGAGCATCGCATCCCAAGGCCTCACAGGCTAGGCACGTGCTCTGCCGCGGGGGTATGAGACACACTCCAGCTCTGAAACATAGAATTAAAAAAAAAATAAGGCAGCAGTTCTCAATCCGTGGGTCATGACAATAGGAAAACGCATTTCTGGTGGTCTTAGGAACCCCCAGCCATACACGTATTTTCATTTCATTACACTCATCGCTGTAATCTTGCTGCTGAGTGGTGTCTCAGTTCCTAAGACCATTCGATGGTTGGGAACTGCTGTGGTAGGGTCTTCTATAGCCCAGGCTGGCCTCAAATGAGCTACATAGCAAAGGATGACCTTGAACTTCTGATCCTCCTGCCTCCACTTTCTGGGATTACCAATGTGCATTACCAGGCCTGCTGTGCTGAGGTTTGAACTCAAGGCGTCATGAATGCTAGGTCAACACTCTGCCAACTGAGCTACACCCCCAGCAGAAATACAGCACTTGGAAAGCTGAAAACGGGGGTTCTGTCCTGTTCTCATGAGGGTTAAGGATTGAGAATGAGAGTCCAGGGCTGGAGAGGACACGTTTGACAAAATCTGAGTTTCAGCCCCAGATCTGTGGAAGGCAAGAACTGACTTCTCAACATTATACTCTGACCTCCACATGCAGTGTGCATGGGTAACCAGATTCACACACACACACGCACACACGCATGCACGCACGCGCACACACACAAAACCACACTTATATATTTATATTCACACACACACAATAATAAATGGGGAAAAGGGAGCTGGTTATGATGGTGTGTGCCTTATGTCCCTGCACCTGGGGAGGCAGAGGCAGGTGTATCTTTGGGAATTTGTGGCCAGCCTAGTCCTCATAGCAAATTCCAGGCCAGCCAGAACTATGCGTAGTGAGACCCTGTCTCAAAACAAAATAGACACAATAATAATTGAAAAAAAAAATGAGAAGAAGGGCCTGTGAGATGGCTAGGTGGATAAAGGCACTCGCCAAGCCGGGCAACCTGAGTTTGATCCCTAGGACCCACGTGATGGAAAGAGAAGACCAACCCCCACAAGTTGTTCTCTGACTTCCATGTGAGAGCCCTGGTGTGTACGTGCAAGAACTCAGCTACACACGCACACACATGTACACATAAAATAATAATATGAATGGAGGTTTACCTCAGCAATATCATGCTGGCTTAGCATGCACAAGGCTCTGAGTTCAATCCCCAGCCCCACAGAAACAGAAAATAAAAAACAACAAGAATAAGAATCTGGGGGTGGGGTTGGGCCTTGGCCTTTCTGCTGTGAGAGGTGGCTTTCAGACCAGTTTGCCAGCGTGAGCAGGAGTGTGTTTAGAGTTTATCGAGAAAGGACTCTGATCTTGCAGAAAGAAAAATAGTTAAGTTCAAAAGTTCACTTAGCCTGAAGAGTAAACACATCACCAGCTAACCAGAGCACAAAGCAGCCTGCTAGGCCTGGAGGCCTGTTAACCCCAGCTACTCTGGGAGCTGAAGTAGGATTTTGAGCACAGGCAGGCTTGCAGAGTGAGTTCAAAGTCAGCTTGTGCTAAAGAGTTAGACTAACGGGTGTGTGTGTGTGTGTGTGTGTGTGTGTGTGTGTGTGTATATGTGTGTGTGTGTGTGTGTGTCTCAGGCCTTTAATCCCAGCTCTTGGGAGGCAGAGGCAGAGGCAGTTGGATCTCTGGGAGTTCAAGACCAACCTGATCTACAAATCAAGTTCCAGGACAGCCAGAGAAACCCTGTCTTGAGAAGCTAAAGTTAAAAAAAAAAAAAAAAGGAAAAAAAAAGTTAGACTCTAGACCTTGTCTCACAAAGTAAACCAGATCACAACAAACAAACAAACAACAAATCCCCGAGAAACAGGGCTGGAGAGATGGCTCAGAGGTTAAGAGCCCTGTCTGCTCTTCCAAAGATCAAGGTTCAATTCCCAGCACCTACATGGTGACTCACAACTGTCTATAATTCCTGTTCCAGGGATCTGATGATTTCTTCTGTCTTCCTCCAGCATTAGGCACACACATGATGCACAGACATACATGCAGACAAACCATGTATACATATAAAATAAATAAAAATGAAATAAAACTCCACAAATGTTTGTGACAACGCACAGGTCACTTCCTTCTTTTTTATTTGAGAAAAGAGCAAAAAATGCACTATAACTGATACTCTTTTGAGAAGTCTAAACTTCCTCCATTTCATAAGAAGGCTCTAAGTTTCAGTTTCTTAAACAGAGGGCTGTTAACCAAAACACCCCTGACAACAGGGATGAGGGAGAGAGAAGGAACAAGGCCTGAGTCAGCCCCACAAAGTCTCAAGGACAGTCCTGCAACCTCCTTGGAACTTATCCAAGTATGTCCAAAGATAAAACCTCAGCCAATTACGAGTATACTAATGTAACTGCTGATTGCTTAACCAATTGTGTTTGAGATGACCTACCATCCCTGAAATTTCCCTAGCTGTGTTTAAAAGGAGCCTGCATGCTCCTCCCTGGGTTGTTGCCATTTTGTACAGGTGTTCGACCCTGCATACACACTGGAAGTTTCTGTAGAATAAATGCTCTTTGTCTTTGCATCTGCTTGAGTCTGGGGTCTTCCTTCAGCATTTCCTCGGCTCCTTACATTTTTAATTTATTTTTATTTATTTATTTTTTTGAGACAGGGTATCATGTAGTCCAGGATGGCCTCTAACTTCCTATATAACCAAGGACCCTGGGATTCTGGTCCTCTTACCTCAGTCTCCCAGGTGGGCTTAGAGGTGTGTGTCACCACATCTGGAATTAGGACTGACAAGTTCACAGGAAAAGTTGATGCACTTCCAGTGACGAACTCCAGTGTGGGTTTCTAACCCTTGCTCCTGAGCTGAGGTGCCTGTGAGAGAATTCCCTCCTTGCTGGCAGGGGTGGTAGTGTGGGTTTATCACCCCAGCCACTTGGGAGGCTGGGGTAGAAGGATCCCAAGTTCAAGGCCAACCTGGGCTACAGCCTAGGTTCAAGTCCAGCCCAGGCAACTAAGTGAGATCATATCAAAATAAAAGCCAAATAAAAGGCTTCCAGGAAGAGGGCAGACACATGGTCACAGGGTCTGAATATCTGAGTGCAATCCCTAGGATAGAAAAGATCAGTTACTCCTGTAAACCATTCTCTGCTTTTGTAGCAGTTTGACTGCAACTGGCTTCCATAATCTCATATGGAGTGGCAAGGTTTGGTTGGAGTGAGTTTATGTTGGGGACTGTGGACCCCCAGACCCTGAATTTCCTGTGACCCCCTGCCTGCCAGAGTAAACAACTTGTTTTCCTGTGCTTGCAGCTGCTCTGAGCAAACAACTTGTCTTGCAGCTAGCTGCTCTGAGCACAAGATCTTCGAGGAGCTCCTGATGGCAGGGGAGTGGTTTCTGGTGGGCTTGCAGCTGAGAGTTAGGGCGTGGAAGGAGACCCTACATAAGCTGCCCTGGAACACAATAAAAGGTTCATTTTTGGCATTACCTGTGTCTCTGTGTGTCTGTGTGTGCATCAGTCTCCAGACCCTTGCCCGAGTCGCGAACTGTACCGTGGTGCATAGAGCAGGAGCTATAAGTATGGCCTTGTTGAAGGAAGTGTGTCACTGAAGGGGTGGACTTTGAGGTTTCCTTCTGTGGAAGAATCCTGTGCACTGTGAAAATGTGTTGCTTTTATTACTAATAAAAAGCTGTTTGGCCAATAGCTAGGCAGGATGTTTAGGGCAGAGGGGATGCTGAGAAGAAGGGCAGGGTCTGAGGAGTTGCAGGAAAGACTCAGAAAAAGCAACGTGAGGAGCTCATAGCTGAAGTGAATGAGCCTTGGAGCAGCATGTAGATGGATAAAAGTGGGTTAATTTAAGCTGTAAGAGCTGTATGGAGACAAGCCCACGTTATTGATTGAAGATTTACAATTAATATTAAGTCTCTGTGTGGTTATTTGGGGAATCGGCTGGCAGGACACAAAAATTCCACCTACAAATGGCATTCCAGCATGGGGCAAGGCCACATATATCCATATAAAACCTAAAAAAGCTTAAGAAAAGGTTCTGAACACACAAAAATGAAACCAAATGCAGCTTCCTAGTCTCATGTCCCTATGCTCAGCTGTTGCTTGTGGGCTTGAGATACCAGAGTGAGTGTCTTCAGAGTGAGTGCCTCCAGAGTGAGCCCTTCCAGCATGCCATGAACCTAGCAACATACTGGGTATAAGTTTTGCTCACACAGACAGAGAATGTAGTGAGGGACTGCAGGGCAGGCCTGCTTTTCATCCTGCCCAGCTCCTGCACGGCTAGCTTAGCCCCAGAAATAATAACACATAAGTTGTATTTATTTAAATATTGCCTGGCCCATTATTTCTAGAGAGTTAGTTATTGGCTAACTCTCACATCTTGATTAACCCATTTCTAACCATCTGTGTAACATCACGAGGTCGTGGCTTACCGGGAGAGATTCAACATGTCTGACCTGGTGGCTGGCTCCATGGCGTCTGCCTCATAGCCCTCTTCCCAGCATTCTGTTCTGTTTTCTCTGCCTACCTAATTTTCTGTCCTATCAAGGGGCCAAGGCAGTCTCTTTAATGACCAATGAAAATAACACAATAGACAGATAACCCTCCTCCATCATTTCCCCTTTTTCTGTTTAAACAAAAGAGAAAGGCTTTCATTTTAACATAGTAAAATTACATATAACAAAACAGTTATCAAGCAAGAATTACAGTCACAATATTTATAACTAAATCTTTATCATAATAATGGAAAACTATAACTACGACTATCCATTCTTTAACTCCATCAAAGACTCCAGAAGGATATATTACCTAAGTAAACAAGAAGTAAGCAACTTCCAAAACTCTAGAAATGACAGAGACATCTCGCTGCCTGGACAGTCACCCAAAGTTCCTCTGTATCGTTGGGGCACCCATCTTCAGCCTTCAGGCCCATAGTATCCAGAGACATTTTCATGAAGCAGGATATTTCAAAGGCAATTCAGTCACTATCTGCTGTGTCCTGCAGAATGTCTCGCAGACTCTTTCATGAATCAGGAACCCCGAAATATCATCTCACCTTTAGGCAAGTTTAGCAGTCCTCTCTCTGCAGGTTCTCTGTGTCCAGTTTATATAACAGTCCAGGCAAGAGCAGTTTCTTGCCCAAATGGATAACCAACTCCATAAGGAACCTCTTCGATGCCCATCTTCCTCTTGAAGTAGATTGGTGCTGCCAGGAGCAGACGTCTCTCATTGTCATGAAAAGTCCTAAGTTATTAAAACATTAAATGCCATGTTTTGTAGTCTTTGAAAGATATGAATGTCTATCTGAAATATATCTATGCACTTCTAGAAAATCAGACTAACATTACTACAAGCTAGTATTATCCATTAACAACCTATATTTTTAATTATACATTGCATTTTTAAATAAACTACACAATCACAATACCTCAATCAAGATCAGAAACATATATACATATAACAAAATTGACCTTAAAATCCATAACAAAGCAAATTATTCATATCTATATCATATCCCCCTTTAAATGTAAAAGAACATTTATAAACAATATTTGGGAATATGGACGTAGTTATTTCTCTCCAAACTTCTTCCTGCTGTATAGGGGTGCAGTTAATCAGGTCTTTCACGGTATAACCTGTCTTCCAGGTTCATCTCAGTCGGCAGTTGAGTGAAGAAATTTTTTGAGGGTGTTCACAGAAACTTTTCAGGAGGGCGTGGTCTATCATACCATATTGGGATAGAAGCAATCCACAGGGTTTGTGAAAACATCCTCTGTGAAAACAAAAGAAGAACCTCCTTTCCAAAGTATCATATCCTTAGATCCAAATTCAGAAGTCAAGGTATTTTCAACATATTTATCTTGGATTAGTTCAGCAGCATTTATAAACAAATATCTTTTAGCAGCTGTTGCTCCTTTCTCAGCATTGAAACAATTCAAAGAGAGCATAATAGCATACAGTATCAAGATTCTCTGTGTATTTTCCATCTTTATGTAGCTTTATTTTTAACCTCTATTTCTTTTATTTTTACTTTTACTTTTTGACACAGGTTCTCTGTATATCTTTGTCCTGGAATAACTCTGTAGGCCAGGCTGTCCTTGAACTCACAGAGATCTGTCTGTCTCTGCTCCCCAGTGCTGGGATTAAAGGCGTGTGCTACCACACCTTGAACTCAAAGATCCTTCTGTCTCTGCCTCCCAGGCATTGGGATTAAAGGTGTGTACCACCACACCTAATTACTCTCTTTTTATTTTAAGAACTTTAACTTTTATCCTGCATTTATTTGTAACACACTATAAACCATTTAGAGGTTTTCTTCATCTTTGAATCTCTCTTTACTGTATATCTCTCTTTTTCTGATCACATGAGTCTTTAATTTAGCAAGGAATATTGGTAGGACTAAAGCCGTGGCTTTGACAGCTAGATCCAGCCCATTATTTTGCTTTCCATCATCATGGCTGAGGTACCAACCAGAGCTGTGTTCACTGCCACAACTCTATGGCGTTTCAAGGTCCTTGCTAGCAAGCAAGCTGTAGTATTCTGCTCACAGACCACACTTAGTCGGACTGCCTGCCTGAAAGAGTCAGAGTTTGTTCTGGCAGGACAGTCCAGAAAGCCAGCATTTTAAAACAGCGCAGCTTTTTTCCTGCTACTGCTGAAAACCGAAAAGCATGCATTCAGCTTTTCATCAACACAGTATAAGTGTTTCATGGCAAGACCTCTTAATGAGCTGCAGGGTTTTGCAGCTAAAGCTGAGTCAGGAAGCCTCTCTTAGATGAGAGCATTTGCTTGCCTCTAGCAAGCAGAGCAGACCCGAGAAATTGCTGCTACCAAGAAAACATGCTTTAAGAGAAGATTACAGATATGCAGTAAAGAGAGATCCAGACAGAAAAAAAACCTCAGTGGGTTACAGTGTGTTAAAAAATGTACATAGGCCTGGGAGAGAAAAGAAAAATGGTATAGACAGTCACAGAAAAAAATAGTTTAAAAATAATAAAGTCCTTAAAATAGGAATAAAGTAACAAAAAATATAATAAGCCACATAAAGATGGGAAATACACAGAGAGTCTGGATCTTGTATGTTATTTTGTTTGTTGTCTTTGAATTTTCTGATTGCTGATGAAGGAATGACAGTTACTAAGACACATTGGGTTATGTAAACTGCTGGACTAATCCAACCTATATAATTAAAAAATTTCTTGACTTATAAATGGAAGTCAAAAGATATTTTACTTCGGGGAAGAGGTTATGCTTTTGTCCTCATAGAAAATGAAATACTATGGATTCATTAAAGGTTGAAGATGATCATGTTTGATTGGGGAAGACCCCCTGAAAATCCTGGCTACAAACATAAAGAGATAACCTAACCTCCCCCCCCTACAAAATATGTAACCTATATTTTGGCTGCTCAAACCATAAAACAAAAAATCACCTTTGGCTAACGTAGATAACACACAATCTACACTTGTATTAATACAGATATGTATGTTACCTTTAAAAGTTTAGATATTTTCAGGGGAGAGATGGCTCAGCGGTTAACAGCACTGGCTACTTTTCCAGAGTTCCTGAGTTCAATTCCCAGCAACCACATGGAGGTTCACAACCATCTATAATGAAATCTGATGTCCTCTTGTGATGTGCAGGCATACATGCAGATAGAACACTGCATACACAATAAATAAATATTTTTAAAAAACATTTATGTATTTTAAAACAAGGGGACCAAACACCAATGAAAATGAATGGCACAGGTGATCTAACATCTCAAAATGCCTCTGCTACAGTCTCCTCAGAATTCTGCATCAAAGACAGCTTGAAGGATGCTTGCTGAGATGGTTCAACCTCACAGTTTACTCTAGCCAAGGCTTAATCATTATCCTAATTTTCTCAAGGTTCCCCCAAAGATGCCAGCACTCTCAATCAACAGTACACAGTCTAGAAAAATCAGTGTCCATATTCTCAAAAGATGGGCTGTTTTCTGAAGTTTCTGTCCTGCCAGGTCCCATATCTATTTAGTCCCAAATAAACACACAGAGGCCTACATTAATTATAAACTGATTGACATATTAGCTCAGGCTTCTTATTAACTCTTTCTTACATCTTATATTAGCCCATTATTCTTGTCTGTGTTAGCCACATGGCTCGGTACCTTATTCGGCAAGGTAGTCACATCTTGCTTCCTCTGTGTCTGGGCCATGACTGAAGACTGAGATTTCCTCTCCCAGAATTCTCCTGTTCTTATTGCCCCACTTCTACTTCCTGCCTGGTTGCCACAACTATACTTCCTGCCTGACTACTAGCATTTTATTTTTGTTAAAAGTAATACAAGTAACAGGATAAAAGACCATTGTACCACAACACTGGACTATGGACATTTGTTATATTTAAGGTGTTGGTTGCAAATTGTTATTGGTCATATTTTTTTAAAAAAGCTAAACAAAAGAGTTAAACTCAAAGATTTATTTCTAAAGGAAAAAGAGGAATATAATGTAGGAATGATAGGAAAAAGGGTAGATTATTGAATCTGCTTTAAACAAAAAACAACTACCAATCTCAAAATATTTTACATGGTATGTCAATTTTGTTTTATTATATGTATGTTTTTATTCTTGATTGGGGTATTTTATTCTTGATTGAGCTGTGTTTATGCAGCTCATTTAAAAATACAGATTAATTACCATGCACAAAACTCAAGTCCAAATGGATCAACGACCTCAACATAAAGTCAACCATACTGAACCTCATAGAAGAGAAATTGGAAAATACCCTTGAACACATTGGCACAGGAGACCACTATCTAAATATAATACCAGTAGCACAGACACTGAGAGAAACAATTAATAAATGGGACCTCCTGAAACTTAGAGACTTGTGTAAAGCAAAGAACAAGGCCAACAAGACAAAACAGCTGCCTAAAGAATGGGAAAAGATCTTTACCAACCCCACATCTGACAGAGGGCTGATCTCCAGAATATAAAAAGAACTCAAAAAACTAAACATAAAAATTTCAAATAGTTCAATTAAAAATGGGGTACAGATATAAACAAAGAATTCTCAGCAGAAGACTCTCAAATGGCCAAAAAACACTTGAGAAAATGCTCAACATCCTTAGTCATCAGGGAAATGCAAATCAAAACAACTCTGAGATACTAGCTTACACTGATCAAAATGGCTAAGATCAAAAACTTTGATGACAACTTATGGTGAAGAGGATGTGGACTAATGGGAACACTCCTACATTGCTGGTGGGAGTGCAAACTTATACAGCCACTTTGGAAATAAGTATTTGATTTCTCAGAAAATTAGGAATCAATCTACCGCAAGACCCAGCAATACCACTTTTGGGCATATACCCAAAGAAGACACATTCATACCACAGGGACATTTGCTCAACTCTGTTCACACTAGCATTATCCAGAACAAGGAAATGACCTAGATGCTCCTCAACTGAAGAATGGAAAAAGAAGATGTGGTAGACTTACACAATGGAGTACTACTCAGCGATAAAAAACAATGGCATCTTGAAATTTGCAGGCAAATGGGCAGAACTAGAAAAAAAATCCAGAGTGAAGTAATCCTGATTTAGAAAGGCAAATATAGTATGCACTCACTCATAAGTGATATTAGATATTAAGCAAAGGATAACCAGCCTACAATCTACAACCCCAGAGAAGCCAGAACCCTCATCTAGAAACAGATGTAAGCAAATGCAGAGATCCACACCTAACCACTGGGCTGAACTCCCAGAGTACAATAGAAGAGAGGGAGGGGTGATAATATGAATAAAGGGGTCAAGACCATGATTGGGAAACCCACAGAACCAGTTGACCCAAGCTAGTGGGAGCTTACTGACTCTAGACTGACAACTGGGGAACCTGCACAGGACTGAACTATGAATTGTCAGGTGACAATGGTATGGCTTGGGCAGTATGTGGACTCATTGGCAGTGACACCAGGATCTACACCTAACACATGAATTGACTTTGTAGAGCCCATTCTCTATGGAGAGATATCTTGCTCAACCGAGGCTGGGGGAGGGCCTTAGTCCTGTCTCAATGAGGTGATGGTACAGACTTAGTTGACTTCCAGGGGAGGCCTTACCCTGTAGGAAGAGCAGATAGGGAGTGGGGTTGGGGAAAGTGGGGGAGTGTTGGAGGAGAGGAGGAAGGGGGAACTGGGATTGGTATGTAAAATAAACAAAAAAAGAAATACAGATTAATAGTCAACTATGATAGTCAAACTTTTAACAATAGTCCAACTTATAATCATGTTAGGTATGTTTTCAAGATCATACACATATATGTTTAGATAGATAGGCGGTCTTCAAACATTTCAAAGACCTACAGAATATGGCATTTAGAATTTTTTAAATAATATAATACCTTTCTTGACAATGAGACATATCTGCCCTTGGCTCATTTGCTAACAGTATACTGTCCAAAATGTCCAGCAGGATGCAAAAAAAGCAACTGCCAAACTTTGTCAATACAGGGTAGGATAGTCCTTCAAAATTCCCCGCTTCTCAGAAATGTCTGTCAGATATACCAGGCCTGTAGACCAAAGAAGGATGTCCCAATGTTACAGAAGATTATAGGGTGACTGTCCAGGCATCCAGATGCCCTTGTCATTAGCTCCCATTTTGCCCTTCTGGGTTCTTTGATGGAATTAAAGACTAAATAGTTAGACTTAAAGTTTTCTAATTATGATAAAAAGATAAATTAGGTATAAAACTAAGATAAATAACAGAGTATTTTCTCTAAATTTTCCAAATACAAACGGATTGGATATTGAAACTGTAATTTTTACTTGTTAACTGTTTTTGTTGTATATAATTCTACTATGTTATAGTTAAATCTTCCTTTTTTTATTTAGACAAAAAGGGAGAACTGCTGTGGAATAATCCTTCTATACACTGAAAATGTGTTACTCCCAATGTTAGTAAAAAGCTGATAGGTAGGCAGGATTTTCAGGGCAGAGAGAATTCAGGGAAGAAGAAGGGCAGAGTCTGAGGAGTCTCCAGCCAGATGTAGAAGAAATAATTTAGGTAACTCATAGAAGAGGTAAATGAGCCTTGGGGCAGTAGGCAGAGTGATAAAAATGGGTTAAGTTGCACAAGTTCGATAGTGACAAGCCTAAGCTATTGGCCTCCGCAATCAAGTGATCTTAACCACTGAGCCACCTCTTTATCCAGCTTTGTACTGTTTGTTCCTAAATATGAGTGATGCTGGAGAATTGCCTGTATTCTGTCAATCATGTTTTAAATAAAAGTTGTTTGGCCAGGCAGGAAGAATAGGTGGGTCAACCAGACAGGAAGCAGAGGCGGGGCGATGAGAACAGGAGTATTCTGGGGAGCAGGAAGCTCCCTCCGCAGTTCTGCCCAGACCACCAAAGAAGTAAGATGTGAGGAGCTGCCCCACTGAGAAAGGTACTGAGCCATGTGGCTAACATAGATAAGAATAATGGGTTAATATAAGCTACAAGAGCTAATAAGTAGCTTGAGCGAATGGACCAATCAGTTTATAACCTAATGTAGACTCTATGATTTTCTTTGGGGGCTTACTGGCTGGGGCGTACCAGGCAGGACAGAAACCCTTAAGCAAACCCCCTGTTACATATGAGGCTGGGGTTTTTCTAAGTGGGGGGAGCTTTGTAAAGGAAGGCACTGTGTGGTACTATGGCTGGGAATGTGCCAACGTTTACTCTCCCTAGATAGGGAAGTAATGACAGACCAAAGTCAGGATATCCCCCCAAGTTTAACGGGTGGCCTAATGAGTTTACTGGTGTTACTTACGGGAGTATGGGTCTGGTGTTGCTTACAGGAATAAGAATGACTCAAAAGCAGCTGCACTGCTGAGCGTTTACCCCAGCATGAGTGGCAGCTCCTGAAAGCTGGGACACTGGAACTCACTGCAGGCCTTGCAGGCAGCTGTATTCAGCCCAGCCTCTTCCAGGCAGCTCGGCTAGTCGGAGTGGCCTAGGCTGTCCCCATTGTTTGTATAATCAGGGGAAGGAGAAGCCTGGTTCATCTGCTCAATTTCAGGGACTTCCTGAGGCTTTTGAGTTGTTTACTTTCTGAGTTTTAAAGAACTTCCCTTTAGAACTTTTTCTTTCCTCCCCAGCCCTTGCAACAGGTTTTATGTAGCTTATGCTGACCTCAAACTAGCTATGCAGCCAAGAATGACTTTGGGTTTGTGTTCCTCCTTCTTCTTCTCCTTGAATGCTGGCATTACGGACATGCACCAAGGCTGGGGAATAGTCTGTTTTCTTTAGTCAAAGGAAAACAGATCAGCAAATAAGCACATTAGTTAGCTTTTCATTATTGCAACAAAATGCATGAAATAATCCCCTTAAAAAGAAGAAAGATACCGGGTGGTGGTGGCGCACACCTCAATCCCAACACTTGAGAGGCAGAGGTAGGTGGATCTCTGTGAGTTTGAGGCCAGCCTGCTCTACAGAGTGAGTTCCAGGATAGCTAGAACTGTTAACACAGAGAAACCCTGTCTTGGAAAAAAAAGAAAGAAAGAAAAGAGAGAGGTAGTGGAGAGAGAGAGAAAGAGAGAGAGAGAGAGAGAGAGAGAGACAGAGAGAGAGAGACAGAGAGAGAGAGAGAAAAGAAGAGAAGAGAAGAGAGAAGAGAGAGATAGAGAGATTGGGAGAGAAGACTGGCTCAGTGGTCAAGAGAGCTGGCTGGCTGCTCTTACAGAGGATGCAGGGTTGGTTCCCAGCACCCACTCAGCCTACAGCTCAGAATCATGTATAATTCTAGTCTCAAGGGATCAAGTGCCCTCTTCTGAGGGAACTACATGAACATGGTGCATAGGCAAAACACCCATACATGTTAAATAATAATAAAAATTGTAAAGAATACTATTTATTTCAAAATATTTTTAGTAAACTGGGAATGGTGGCATAGAACTGTGGTCTCAGCTCCTGGGCTGCTGAGGATGGGAACTTCTTGGCCTAAGAATTTGAGACCAGCCTGGACAATACAGTAAGAATTTGTTTCAAATGATTAGTGGTTGATCTTGGAGACATAAGTTCATACCATTCCTCCCTTAAGGAAAATTTAGTGATAAGAATGTGATGTGTTTAAAAAGCTTTTAATTTGTAAGCATACACACACACACACACACACACACACACACACACCCCAAAAACAAAAACAAAAACAAAAACAAAAAACAAACCAGGACTTTCTTCATATAATATGGTCAAGACAAAAAACAGAATAGTACTTTAATTATGTATGTATGTGCGGGTATGTGCGGGTGTCTGAAGAGGCTGAAGCCCTTGGGCTCCCGTGAAGCTGGAGTTAGAGGCAGTTGTGAGACATGGGTGATGGAGCTCAAACTCTGTTGTCTGTACGAACATTTCATACTCTTAACCAGGGACCCACCTCTCCAGCCCGACATTGTTAGCTTTAACCCTGAGCCTCAGGCAGGAGGACTGTAAATTTTAGGCCACTCTGGGCTACACATTCAAACTGTTGGAAACAAAACAACAGAATGTTGATGGGATTAGAGAAAAGCATTTTATTCCACACACCGCCTGTGGTTTTAATAAGGGATCATAGTGATTATCAACAATTGGTCAGACAATTTTTTCAGACGCTACACACTGGATTCTGGCCTAGTGAACCCTGGGTTCAGTCCTCCTCTCCAATTTCTTTCTTGATCCAGTCAACATAGTTGAGTAACTTGGTGTAGAAGCCGTATCCCTCACCACACCCAATACCCCAGGACACAATGCCTGTGGCAACCCAGATATTGCGGTTACGGTCCCTGATAGCAAACACACCTCCACTGTCTCCCTGGCAGGCATCTTGCCTTATAGTTGGGTCCCCAGAGCAGAACATGTTTTCAGAAAATACGTCATTGCTCTTTTTTGTCTGGAGCCACCTCTGGCATGCCTTACGATCAGCTACGGGCAGACGGACAAACATGAGTTCAGAAGCAATTTTGTCTTCTTTTATCCCAAAGCCACTGACATAACCCATGAGGCCTTTGTCATAGAAGGTCTCATTGTCAGGGAGACAGATAGGGAGGAGGTCGGGCCCCAGTGTGACCCTGTTTTCCAACTCCATCAGGGCAATGTCTCCTTCAAAATTGTTAGGCTCGTCTTGGCGGTAGTCAGGATGAATGATGACCCTACGGACTGGGTGGTGTCCCAATTTTTCGATCTCTTCCAGATCGATGTGACCCAGGAAAACATCTTTACTGGAGCTGTCTTGTTTGTTCCGATCCTTGGGGTAGATGGTGTGGGCTGCTGTGAGGATCCAGCGGTCCCCAAGCAGGGCCCCGCCCCCGCGCCCATGGATGTTGGTGAATGCCTGCCAGGGGAAGTTGCCGGGTTCGGCTTTCTGCCCTCCGATGATACGCTGCTTCTGTGTCACAGGATTGACAGGCTTCCCACACACTGCGGAGAGACAGGGAATGAGGACCAGTCAGCCCCAGGCCACACCCCTCTTCCTTCTTTGGTTCATTTCACCTCCTACTCTCTTGGCTGCTCTTGAGTCTTTTGAGTTTGAGAAGCATTAAGTAAACATAAAGGCAAAACCCTTGATCTTCCTGTTCCCATTGTCTATCTTATAGCCAGCCCATTCTTGACTAATGCCTCTTGTTCACATTTATTCCTTCCTGGAATTTCTTTGACTTTACTTTGATTCCTTGTCTGTGTGCCCACTAGACTGTCGGGACTAATTTAGATTTTCTGTGCCTCTCTCTTGGGACCACCTTCTTGCTCCTTTTTCCCTCCTCCTCACCAGATTTTCACTTTGAGCTAAGGCATTGCCTCACTTGACCTCTGCTGTGGGACAATGATCTTGTACCCTGTAAATATTTGTCAGTTGTATTGCTTTAATAAAATGCTGATTGGCCAGTAGCCAGGCAGGAGGTATAGGCAGGGTGACCAGGCAGGAAGTAGAGGCAGGGCAACGAGAACATGAGAATTCTGGGAGGAGGAAAGACTCAGCTTGCAGTTGTAATCCAGACGCAGAGGAAGGAAGATGAGAATGCCTCACCGATAAAAGGTACCAAGTCACAAGGCTAACACAGACAAGAATTATGGGTTAATGTAGGATGTAAGAGTTAATAAGAAGCCTGAGCTACTAGGCCAACCAGTTTATGATTAATATAGACCTCTGTGTGTTTCTTTGGGACTGAATGGCTGTTTGACCGAGCGGGACAGAAACTACTGTTAACAGACCTCCTTTCTCTATACCAGGCTTTTCCTAAGACCCCACGATACTGTGAACCACACCTGGGGTGACCCAGTATTTACCTGGCAGACACCGGGGCATCTTCTCCCCTTCCTCTTCATTCTTCCAAATGCCCTGTGCTGTGCAGGTATATATCCCTATAGATGAAAGGGGTCAGAATCAATGCTGGAGGTGACAGGCCAGAAAGGTCGGCAGCAGAGGCCATTGGACACTGAGAGTATTTTATAGGGAGTTGGAAAAAAGAGCCACCAAATCTATATGAACATACAAAAGTGTTAAGAGATTCCATACACATATTTTGTCTTATCATTGAGTGAAAAAATTCAGAATACCTAACTAAATGTATTTGAGGTGATGGCCATTTGTAACAGTAGACTCACACACTGGAAGGAAGCCATCCAAGGCTTACCAGTGATGTATCTGATAGCAGGATTAGAGATAATAATGCCATATCTTCCTGTATCTGTCTTTCCAGGTTTCATTGTTTAGTACAGGCTGGCCTTCAATTTGCTATGAAGCTCAAGCTGGCCTTGAACTCTCCATGCACCTGCCACAGTCACCAAGTCGCTGGCATTCCAGGAGTGCAGCACCACACCCAACAGTAGCTATATCTTCTGATTGCTGACACTCTGCCATGTTTGTTCCTGAGTATCTTATCTGTATTATTCCGTTTAGCATGGTGACACTTTCAAGTATGTATTACCATCATTTAAAAACGATCAAAGCCCTTCCTTCCTTCCTTCCTTCCTCCCTCACTCCTTCCTTCCTTTCTCCCTCCCTCCCTCCTTCCTTCATTCCTTCTTTCCTTCTAGTGTTGAAAGTGTAATGCAGGGACTCTCACATGGTAGGCAAGTGTGTTACCCCTGAGCAATATCCTTAGCCTTGGAATTTTTTCTTTTAAATGTAAAGAGAAATTTTGGTTAGGTATGGTGACATATACCTGTAATCCTAACTCTTGGGATATAAAAGCAGGAGAATTAGGTGTTTAAAATCATCCTTGGCTACACAGTGAATCTGAGGATGGGGGGAGAGGGGGGAGGAGAGAGAATATTAACAATAGGACAGGCTGGGTCTATAGCTCAGTGGTAAGAGTGCATGAGAGATGCCCTATGTTCAATCTCTGTGACTACAATAAACCAACCAACCAACCAACCCATAGACGAGTTTGAGAAGCATTATTAAGTAAATCTAAATGCAAAAATATCACAACACAACAGCCCGAGATGGGGAGAATGGAGAGGGCATTTCACTGTAAGGGTGATGGTGGTGATGATGATGGCTGTCATGGTGGTGTAGTGTTATTATTAATGGTAGAGTTGGTGACAATGACGTTATTGCTAATGGATGGATATGATGGAGACAATTTTGATGTGGTGACGATAATAGCGATGGCAGTGATGGTGATTTTGGCTTTGGTAATAGTGATGGTGGTGTTGGTGGTGGTAATGTAGTGGAGATCGTTGATGTTGGTAGCGATGGTGGTAACATCAGTGTGGGGTGATGTTGGTATTGCCTGTGCTATTGGTGGTGCCGGTGTTGGTATGATGGTGGCAGTTGTTGGTGGTAGAAGTTATGATGATGATGGTAATATTGGTGGTGTGTCAATGGTAACTATGGTGATGGTGTTACTGATGGATGATGGCATTGTTACTGGTAGTGGTAGTATTGGTAATGGTTGCGGTGGGGAAGGGGATCTGACGGCTTTTGAGAGCCAAGTCTTTTCCTTGACTTTGATCCACCAATCTGGATGCCCATTTCTGCAAACCTATTACACATTTTGACATTGTAATTTGGAATCCTCCAGCCAATACCTAGGACTCTATTGAAGAAATTTCAGATGTCCTCACAGCCACAAAGGACTGAGGGCTGTGGTGGGCATTAGCTCCTACCTCGCACGGACTCGCTACTGCCAGCTCTGGTCTTCATCTTGTAATATGGTTCATGGCAGTGATACTGGATACGGGCTTCATAGGTGTTCACACCTTTTGTGGTGATGTAGCTGAAGTCACCATTAGACAGGCTTCGCGGCTGCCCACAGTCCTTGACTTAGAGAGAACAGAGGGTTGTAAAGGAGTGGAGACTTTACAGAAGTTTTACGGAAACTTCAGCATGAGTGTGAACTGTCTCAGAGAGCCCCAGAGAAGTGTGGTCAGTAGGGTGGACACTTGCAATGCATGGAGGGAAATTCAGTCCTGGCAGAGCCCATCAGGCCTGAGATGAGGACTTAACTTTCTGAGGTGGACCGTGAACTTGAGAGACAAGCCAAGAGCCAAGATCCTACAGAGGAGAGTCTGGGTTCTTTCTCCCTCCCAGATCAAGTCTATTTTTTTCTTCCAAGACAAGGTTTCTCTGTAGTTTTGGAGCCTGTCCTGGAACTCACTCTGTAGGACAGGCTGGCCTCGAACTCACAGAGATCCGCCCACCTCTGTCTGTCTCTTGAATGCTGGGATTAAAGGCATGTGCCACCATCGCACGGCTCCAGCTCAATCAAGTCTCAAGACTAAAGGATGGCAGGTCCCTGGGGGCAAAGACGTCCAGCTTGTGACTTACTCTTGCATCTGGGCATGGCACGATGCCATGTGCCATCATCCTGGCAAACAGCTGTGAAGGAGAGCAGCACCTGGTTTCCCTGTTAGAGTGGAAATTAGAGCAGCCATCAGCACAGAGCTCCCCGCTTCCATGCTGCGCACGGGGTGAAGGGGATGTGCTGACTGATGTCCATCTCTTAGTCAACAGGGGCTGAGAGATGTGGCTCCTCCCTCCTCCCCAGCTAGTGCTCTCAGGCCAGGGCTGTAGATGGGATACCAAGTTCCAAGGCAGAAAGTCACAGCAAGGCTAACTGGTAGATTCAATAGTCTTCTTTTAAGACTCTTGCCTCTTTCCACTAGATCCATTCCCCTATCTCCCCAAATTCTAATAAAAATCAAACAAGTCAGGATTGTATTTTGTATTAAAACAAATGCTATTTTCTGGAATAGACCCCCAACTTCCCACTCTCTTGTCCTGAGATGCCTTCCCAGCCAAGGTCTGCATCACACTCTCTCCTAGGTTGCAGTTTTCTTAAAGCCAAGGACTTTCCCTAAAATACTAGTGCCACTGGGCCATTTTCCTAGGTGTTCAGTGTGATGATATGGCAGGTGAGTGGACAACTGGCACAATACCAAAAGGTGGCATTCCCTTGTTAATACTGGGAAATATGCGTGACAGGGCTGTGTTATACAGCCTAGGCTGCCTTGGAACTAGCTATGCAGCCTAGGCTGGCCTCAAATTCATGGTTTTCCTGTTCTAACCCCCCGGGAGTGCATGCCACAGGTCGCGGCCACTGCCGCCACCGCCACACCTGACTATGAATAGCTTATTAAGAGCAATAGTGGGTCTCAGGGCAAATGCTTGTAATCTTAGGACTTAGGAAATGGAGGCAGGAGGATAAAAAGTTTGAGTCTACCCTAGTCTGTATAGTGAGAATGACTGTCACCAACAACCAGTCAACTATCCCTGCTCCCTGTCTTCTGAACCATGTTTCTTCGTCAGTCTGCACAGCTGGAGACAGGGCAGTGGGGCTGTGGTGAGACCGCCAATGTGTGTCAAAGAGCCCCAGAGGGTTGGGTCTTGTTCCTGGTGTACAGCAGCTACTGTGTGGTGTTGAACCAGTTGGGACAACGCCACCCTGACTTTTCAGTTCTTATTCCTACAGCGAGTAACTAAGGTGGTCCAGGAGTGTTTAAACTTGGCTCACATTCAAACCCCACGAGTAGTTTTTAATAGTGGCCAGACTGTACTGCAGCCCTGATGGAATTAGATTCTCAAGCAGGGAACCCAGACATCAGTTTCTTAAAACCCCTCTGAGTGTTTCCAATATGTAGGCAATGTTGATTCCTTTTTCTTCTTTACTATACTGGGCATCGAACCTAGGGCCACCTGTCTGCTAGGCAAGCATCTACTACTGAGCCATCCTCAGCCCTCTCTTTTACTTTCGGCTTTGAGACTAGGTCTCATTGAGTCACCCAGCTTGGTCCTGAAACTTGCCCTGTAGCCGCGATGGACCTGGAACCCCAGTCCCTTTTCTGTGTACTCAGACCAGACACTTTCAGCTCCATCCTCAACGGCTCCAGTGGAGTCTACAGTATGGCAGATCAGACTATCTCAGTTCCCCCCTGGACACCGGGAGGCTCTCACCTGTCAGCCCCAGCCCCTTACCTCCACGAGCTGGTAGCCTTGTTTGCAGGTGACAATGAAGTAATCCCGGAACTGGTACTGAGGCTGCAGATCCTGGATGATGGTGAACTCATCGAGGGCCTTGGGTTGGGGGCACTTGATAACTGTGGGTGAGGCAGAGGACATGTTCCCGTCATAGCCGTTTGTCCTTCCTTCTCCCCCACTTTCCCTCATAATTGGCAGGCAAGGGGGATGCTTAGATATCTTATTTTAATTTTGGGGGACTGGAGATTGAACCCAAGGTCTCATGCATGCTAAGCACTGGTTTTACCAGCACACCACACTCCACCCTAAGCCTCTTACTCTCAGTGGTGTAGTGAAGCTTCCAGCCTTGGCTGTCCCCGGACTCATCAGTGAAGAACAGAAGATCGACAGCATTGCTCCTGGTGTCCAAGTCTGGAGGCCTTTGATTTCCACAGAACTCACCTAGGTTCCTCCCATTAGCATAGATCTGATGGGAAGGGGAAGGGGGTGGATGTTTTTTCCTCCAGAGGGTACATTTCTACATACGGCGTCTTGGGTATCAGCCTCACGGTCAACGGCGGTGGTAGAGGTGGAACCCACCTACCTGGTGTCAGTTTTCGGCTGAAGGTGTACAAGGGCCCCCGCCCACAGGACCCACTAGACCTCTGTGATGCTGGTCAGCCATGCGTGATCCTGTCCCACTCAGTCAGAGGACCCAGGAAGAAGCAGAGACTCCGGGGAGCCATGTGGATATGTGAAAGAGAGTGTAAGGTTGTACCTGGAGCTGGTCATAGGGGCAGTGCACTTGCTGGTGGTCATCGATTTCAAAAGGATCCAGGAACTTGAGGTGCAGGGTGAGGCCCCGCTCTACCCGGATGCTGTAGTTGCAGCGCAGATCGGGTGGGTAGGGCTGAGGGTATTCGAGGCTCGAGATATAGCCGGAGGGCTCTGTGTACAGCCCACTGCTGCACTCAGCTGTGAGAGCGGAACCAGACAGGTCAGTAGGGAGCTCAAGTTGGCTCTGCAAGCCTCCACTCAGTCCTTGCCACTTCCTCGCGCCCACTCTGCCTCACCCTGACAGGATCGTCCATCTTTCTGAAGTTCATAGCCTAGACGGCAGGAACAGAAGTAGCCTCCGACGTAGTTGTGACACAGGTGTTGGCACCGGGGCTGGTAGATCCCTTCCACTGTGTTGTACTGGGGTTCGCATTCATCACGGTCTGGAAGGGATTCCGGAAGGAAGGCTTAAGTTCCTACCCAGAGGTCAGATTCTGGGGTCAGATGCCCCACTGTTGTGCCATGACATGGGGTCCTCTTTCCAGAGACTTCTATGTGGTTCTTTCTCAAAGAGTCATGTACGAGAGACCAGGAGACAAAGTCCATTTCTGGTTTCTATATCTCCCTAATGCTTCCTGGGAACTGCTTGATGGCAGTAGAACCCAGATTGTCAATCTTTTCCTCTCTCTCTCTCTCTCTCTCTCTCTCTCTCTCTCTCTCTCTCTCTCTTTTTCTCTCTTTTAGTTTTTTTTTGAGACAGGGTTTCTCTGTATTACAGTCCTAGCTGTAATGGAACTAGCTCTTGTAGACCAGGCTGGCCTTGAACTCACAGAGATCTGCCTACCTCTGCCTCCCAAGTGCTGGGATTAAAGGCGCGCACCACCACTGACCGACTGTCAGACCTCATCTTGCTGAGAGAAGGCTCTGGCTTCTTTGGTTTCAGGGTTGTCCCCTTCCCACTCCTGTGGCTGAGACCAGAGAGAAGGGACCACTCACCCACAGCCTGATAGTAGGCCAGGAAGCCCTTGTAGAACATGATTGTTCCATTCTCTTCATTGGAGAAATCCGTGTGAAAGGTCAGGAGCATCTTGTTTTCCTCGGACATGAATTCCTTCTCTCCTGGGGGGTTGCCCAGGGGAGACTCCAGCTGCCCACAGAATCTCCCTAGAGTTTTCTTATCAGCAGAAATCTATTGCAGGAAGGACAAGAGAGGAGCCAGGTGGCAGGCCGGCAAAGGTCATCTCTGTTGCCCCGAATTGAATCATGATCTAATGTTACTGTCATATCTGGATGCTACGGACACCTTCAGGTGATGCTTCTTTGTCTATCCCACTCCTTCATTAGTTTTTATTTTTTTAGGTAGGCTCTTACTATGTAGCCTAGGCTGGCCTAGATATTTATTAATTCTCTCTCTCTCTCTCTCTCTCTCTCTCTCTCTCTCTCTCTCTCTCTGTGTGTGTGTGTGTGTGTGTATTGGGGACACGTTGGGAGGCATACACATGGAACACAGTGGACAACTTGCAGGCAGGTACCTTTACCCACCGAGCCATCTCGCCAGCCCTAGACTTGCAATTCTTCTGCCTTCCTGTCCTGACAGTTGACTCTTCACCTGCCATTCTGTGCCTGGTCATCTCTCCCCTGTTTGCCGCCCCCACCCCACGGCTCCAATCTCACTCATTCCCACCACTTCCTGCACCCCCCTTCCCCAGGAATCCTTGTCTCTAGGTGTTTTGATCATTCCTTCATTTCTCGAGCTTGGATTGGTCATCTTTGGTCTCTGTCATTGTCCTCCTCTTCCTCTTCCTCTCCACCCCGCCTCTTCTCACCTCCCTTTCCTTCCTTGGTGTTTTTGAGAAAGTGGCTTGCCTTGAACTTGCTATGTAGCCCAGGCTGATCCAAACATTCTAAGTCTCCCTAGTGCTGGGATCACAGAACGTGCTACCACGCCCAGGGGTTTGTTTTGTTTTCCATTTCATTGCCTAAAAACCACACTCAGCCCTGCTTCCGGCTCTACCCAACTGACATGATCGTGGGCTTGGTACCCAGCAGCCTTGGCCCTGGCCAGCTTTGTCTGGCTTCTTGACCACGTTTCCTCTCAGACTCTTCAGTCTCTCCAAAGCCACAGGTATCTTCCTCACTCACTTCACCAAACGCTGTCCCTCACCCCCAACACTGCAACCTTGTTGAGCCCTCTTTCTTGTGAGGAGTTTCGGTGTTATTCTCTGAGCCTCCAAGCTGCTGCTTGGGAATGACAGTGTGTGGTCATGCACAGGCCCTGCTTGAATCCTGCCTTTTATCTTTTCTGGACATAGAAAGATGAGGCCGAGAAAGAAAGCCTTTGAAGTGTACAGAGCAGAGGGGACCAAGATCCTTGTCCTCCCTGAAGACCATGTGCAAGCTGCCACCTGCTTCACTTCCTCATGCTCCTGATGAGGTAGGTAGCCAGACAGGGAAACTGAGTCATTGCGATTTCCTAAGGTCTTACAGCTAGCCACCTCCTGATTTCTACACATCGTGAATCTGGAAAACAAAACAAAAGCCCTCCTTCCCCCAACCCATGCTTCTCATCGAGGGCCTCAAAACCCATCAATACCCCGTCTATGCTACCAGGAACTCAGGGCCAGCATTTCTACAGATCAGCACAATGATGGGGTGCAGGTATATTGTCCAGGGTGTTTAGAGCAGACTTCCAGCTTCTCCAGTGGCCCAGCCTTTTCTCCCTTCCCTCCCATCCTGACTCCTACCTTGACATAGTCATACAGACAGCCTTCAGAAGGCTCCAAATCAAACTGCCAGAAGACAAGCTTCACCCTGTACCCCACAGGGACTGTGATCACAGTGGTTTCCTCAAAGTCACTGGGGTAAGGCTTGGGATAGAGAGGGGAGGTCACCTCTCCATAGAGCTTCTGAGGGATGTAGATGGAGCCCTCTGCGCTGCAGAATAGGGTCACCAGAAGGAGGGCGAAGAGTCGCCTGTTAAAGAGAGACAGGGGGCGGTATTTGTGGGGCTGGAAGGGTGCAGCAACTTTGTTGTTTGGGCTGTTGTGGGGCAAATATGGGATGATGCCCATCCTTCTCTCTGCCCATTCTAGACTACATAGAGGTGCTGGGAACTGGGCAGTGGCAGCCTCTGCAGCTGCTGCAGCGGTGTCTCTCCCAGGCCTGTGTCCAGTCCAGAGGTCACCATGCTCCCATCATGCCCCCTCCCAACTGCCTCCTCTGCCCTGCTCTTTCATCTCTTTTTCTTCCTGGAATAAGACTGGCTTGGGACCAGCTAACTGAGGGTGAAGACCGTTCGTGAAGGTGCTCAACGCTTCAGCAAAGGCGTTTGGGAGAAACCCTTCACAGAGTCTGAGAAACACACATAGGGGATTCCTCCTCATTCAGAGGGTTCCCTCCCCTCCCCTTACCCTGCTGTGAGCCCAGGGTCAAGAAAAGAGAGGCTGCTGCAGCTCATGTCGAAGAGTCTGGTCCTTGGGGGGAAGGCTGAGGAGTGTGTCCCTGTTTATGTGTGTGCAGTGGAGTCGGGAACTAAAGAAAGGAGAATGCCGGGTTCCTGTTCTTCTTCTCTTTTAAAAATAATGTGGGAGCATGCTTGCCTCTTATGCCAACTCCTCCCTCCTGCCTTGGTGCCCATCAGCCTTACTCACATGTCTCAAGGTCAGTTTGTTTTGGGTCCTCAGCTCTTCTGACAGTCTCCAGGCGCTGTAAGTTGAAAGAAGGAGTGGGCATGCAGAGGAGGGAAGGGGGAGGGAAGGACTGTGGCAGCGGAGGGGTGGGTGACCATTCCCGGAGGAATGTTGTAGGGAATGAACCATTTGCATAAACAAAAAAATTCTGACTTCCCAGTTTAGTTTTGGTTTTGAAATCCCTGTTGCTGGTGCCACCTGGTGGCCTACGTGGGGAAGGGTGGAGGAGATGGGATCTGAATTTTTAGGGAACATTTGGTTGGAGGTCCAGACTCCAGAGTTCTAAATCTGATGAGCAGTTTCTCAGAGGCTTCCCTGGAGGCTGCTAGCTGAGCTTTATCGGAGATTCCTCGTCAGAGGCATCACTGACCATGGAGGCTATGCTTTCCCACTGATCCATCCCATCCTTGCCGCTGTGGTGCTGGGATGGCTAGCTCACAGAGGAGGATGGGTTTAGCTGCTGTGGGACCCTGGCCTGCATTGCTCATAAATGATATTTAGCCCCAGAATGGGGGGTGTTTCCTATGTCTAGGCTCTGAATCCCCCATGCAGCCCTCATCACAGAACTTGGGCTTGCCAATGAACTTAGGGCTTATTAAAGACAGGGCAACGACAGAGGGGAGAGACATTTTTTTTCCTGGGCATCTGGTCAATTTGAGTCCCCAGGGATACAATTGCTCAGCACTCAAGCAAAGGGCGCGGCTGCATTTGGAGAAGGGAAATCAGGTTCCCGAGACAGCTGTACTGTCCGTGAGGACATAGTGTCCTCTTTAAAAAGTTTGCTCCTGTGCCCACAACACCAAATACCTTGTGTCACTTTGTTCTGTGGAGGCTTGGACTCTGAGGAGGCCTCCCAGTTCCTGTAACATTGGAGGTGACAGTGATGTCACCTTCCACCCCTTTACCCCAACCCCCTCCCCTACTAGTTTGTTTATGGGATTATTTATATAAGGGATCAGATGGTGGATTTCAAGGACTCACAAAGATGGAGCCGGTCTCCCGTTGGATGGTGACCCGTTGTCTTGGAACGTAGCTGGAGAGCAGACACACACGAGACCCAGGAACTACAAGGGTTTGTAATGTTTTCCCAGCAGACTTGCGTGTTAATGCAGTGGTACAGCTGGTGTGTGATTTTAGCACAGTAAGAGTTGTGTCTTGTCAGCAAAATGATGAGGAATAAGGAAGTGGACTAGCTCAGAAGGAAGAGGGAATCTTGTCTAGGGAACTGCATGTTGAGATTCTAAGAGCTGTGTGTGTGTGTGTGTGTGTGTGTGTGTGTGTGTGTGTGTGCACGTGTTACATGTGTATAATGGAGGAAGAGGCAACAGGTAGAGAAGAGGTGGGCCAATACAGCAAACCAGCTGAAGCGGTCTCATCCGAATTCTGTCATGATGCATGTGACTTGACCAAAAATTGCTAAATCTGGGCTTGACCAAAGATTGCTAAATCTGGACCTTACCACCTCAGGTCCAACCCACTTCAACTCTGTTCAAACATTCAAATGAAATCGAAATCTATACCTACATCTAGAGATAAAAATAGTCACATACATCTAGACAAATATATGTAAGTATTTTTGCTTTGTTAATATACAATTTTTATAAAAACTTCAATAAGAATGATATATGCTTATTATTTAAAAGTTACCAGTAGAAAACAAGAAAAAATTAGTCAAAACCACTCCACCTAAAGCAACTTTTGTTTAGTAGTTTTTAGAATACTTTTAGTTTAAACCTATTTATTTTTAAAGATTTCATTTATTTGTAGTTTCCATGTATGAGTGTTTTGGCCTGCATCTATGTTTGTATGCATGTGCACACAGTGCCTATGAAGGCTGGAAGAGGGTGCAGGATACCCCAGAACCAGAGTCACAGACATTTCTGAGATTCCTTTTTTTTTGTGGTTTGGTTCTGAACCTGAGCCCTCTGGAAGAGCAGTCAGTGCTCTTAACCTCTGAGCCACCTCTCCAACCCCTAGACTGTTTTTAATGGTAGTCTGAACTGTGCATAGGGTTTAAAAAGTAGAATCAACCATATTTAGATACCACCACCTTTATTTATTTATTTGCTTGTTTTCCAGACAGGGTTTCTCTGTGTAGCCCTGGGTGTTCTGGAACTCACTCTGTAGATCAGGTTAACACTGACCAGCTATTTTTTTTTTTTTAACTTAGAGATGAGATCAAGGCTGGCCTTGAACTTATGATCTTTCCTCCTCAGGCTCCCGAGTGTCTGGGATTCTAGGTGCGTATCACTTGCTCAGTTTGGATCCTGCTATTTTTCATCACGTTGACCATAGAGCATCTTCACTCTCAGCCCTAGCTAACACACTTCCTTTCTTCTCTTTTAGACCACCCAGTCTCTATTCTTGCCGAACTCTTGCATTTTATTTTTGTCTTTCACTGCAAGTCACCCCAAATTGTTCCTACAAATTAAAGAGTTCATCTTCTCAGGCTGGCAGTGCCCTTGGTGATGGGGGCCATCAGGAACGTGTGTGAACTGATGGTTCTACCTTCGCCGAAGCAGGTCTTCCCCAGGGACGGGGCCTGTAAAGCTGGGGGGATCAGAAGGGGGCATGGATGATGAGGTAGGTCTCGAGGGCAGCAGAGTCGTATTCCTGAGAGCATGCTGGGAGGGGCGCAGCAGAGAGCATGCTGGGAGGGATGCAGCCTCAACCAAGAACCAGCTGTCACACTTCCGCAAGCCACCGTGTCTTTCTGAGCTTCACTTTCTTCATTGTGAGATACAGACAATGGCTAACGCACCCTTTGCCAGTACGGTGCCAGGATTAGGTGAGATAATGGGTTATGGCCTTGGCACACAGTGGATAGAGGGTGAAAAAGGAGGTATCACTATCATGTGTGTAATTGTGGTAGGTGGTGAAGCCAACGGCGTCACATGTTTGATGGTCCACATAAGGATCTCTGGAATATTTCAGAGACACAGTGCAATTAAAACCCATTCATCCCCACTCTGTCTGGACAGAGTCAGAGAGGATGGCTGTTCCACAAGTAAACGCAGGAGAAACTGTCAATAGATGAGGAAGGGGATTCGAAAAGACAAACGCGGTGATGCTGCCAGGTTTATCTGTGCATGCTCGTAATCCCAGTGTTTGGGTGGCTGAAGCGGGGTCACTGTCATGAGTTTGAGGCCAGCCTGGGGTACAGAGTCAAATCCTGCCTTGAACAAACAAAACGACGTTCTAAGCAAACGTTGCTCAGATGTATGTGCAGGCTTCCCTGGTACAAAGCCCTGGAAACCAGAAGGTGAGAAGGGGCAGTGGGTGGTGCTGCTGCTGATTTGGGATGGTGTAGGTGCAGGGGAGGAGGCTTCCTCTTGGGCAGTGGTTTGATGAATCAGTGACTTAAATAGGGTTCCCTGACCCCAAGTGGATCCTTGGACTTCCACAGTGCTGGTCCACTGCTCAGGTCCCCTGGGGTCAATCTTTACCTTCCATTACCGTCTTGATCCAGTCCACATAGTTGAGTACTTTGGTGTAGAAGCCGTACCCCTTACCACACCCGATGCCCCAGGATACAATGCCTGTGGCCACCCAGTGAAGAGTACGATTGTCCCACACCACGAAGACGCTGCCACTGTCCCCTTGGCAGACACTATTCATCTGACTCTCATCCCCCACACAGAACATGTTCTCAGAAAACACCTCAATCCGCTGCCTCTGGCGGAGCCAGGCTTGACAGGCCTCCCTGGGAGCTACAGGCAGCTTTGAGTATTTCAGCTTTGTCGTTAACCAGCCCATCTCCACACCAAACCCACTGACATAGCCCCACAGGCCGCTGTGGTAGAGGGTCTCATTGTCGGGCAGACAGACTGGGAGGAGGTTGGGGCCCAGGGGGACACTGTGCTGAAGCTCAAGGAGGGCGATGTCCCCGTTGAAGTTGTGGGACTCATGCTGGTGGTAGTCTGGGTGAACCACGACCCTCCGGACAGGATGGTTCCCCAGTTTCAGCAGCTCGCCTACGTCCGTGTGACCGAGAAACACTTCCACACTCTGGTTCTTTCTGAGATAGACGCTGTCCTTGGGGTAGATGGTATGGGCAGCAGTCAGGATCCATCTGTCACCCAGCAGGGCTCCGCCCCCACGACCGTAGATACTGGTGAAGGCTTGCCAAGGGAAGTTGCCCAGCTTAGCTGGGGAAGAACCAAAAGTCTTCGGGTTCTGAACAATGGGGATGACTGGTCTTCCACAGACTGCCAGAAAGAAGAGGGAAGGAGAGCAATAAAGAACTGCAGTATATTAGAGACCTGTGAGGTGCTATGGTAGGTGGGAGGAGGCTCCCAGGTGTGAAGAGACTCCAGGTGCGAGGAGGCTCCCAGGTGTGAGGAGGCTCCAGGTGCGAGGAGGCTCCCAGGTGTGAGGAGGCTCCAGGTGCGAGGAGGCTCCCAGGTGTGAGGAGGCTCCCAGATGTGACTCCTGGGAGGGCTAGGACCTTCCAAGTGTGTACATCACAAGCGCTGGTGTGAGCAGTGAATTAATTTTACATCATGGAGCACAAATCCTGCATGGAACAGGACAGTAGGCCTTCCCTCCCACCGCAGACATCATTGAGCCATTCCTTAGCTCTGACGGGGCTATCTCTGGTTCGAAGTTTATCGTCAGTGCTTTTTGTTGATTTTCTGTGCCACTCCCTGACTCCTAACATCTCCCACACCACCCATCTCTCAACCCAGGCTGCCCTTTGTACGTTCTGTGGATCACATTTAGTTAGGGGGCAGTACTTTCGTTTGAAAATATGGATTTTACCCAGGCATGTTGGTACAGGCTTTAATACCAGAATTTGGGAAAAAAGCAGAAAAATGAGAAGTTCAAGGACATCTTTGGCTACAGATTCTAGGGAGTTTGAGGTTATTCTGGTATATAGAGAGTTTCAAAAGGAAACAAAAACAAAGAAACTCAAAACCACCACCATGACCACCACCACCAAAAAAAAAAAAAAAAAAACAAAACAAAACACAAAAAGAATGAAGTGCTGTTATAATGTGGATAACCTTGACAGCGTTGTGCTAAGGTGAGAACCAGCCATAAAACGACTCAAAGCATGATTCCATTTGTATGCAATGTCCAGAATGGACAAATCCATAGAGGTAGAAAGTAGACTAGTGGTTGACAGGGTGTGTGTGTGTGTGTGTGTGTGTGTGTGTGTGCGTGTGTGTGCGTGCATGTGTGTGCATATGTATGCGGAGGCCAGAAGTCAGTCTTGGCTGTCTTTCCTCAAATGTCCTTTATCTGATTTTTGAGACAGGTGCTTTAGGTTGGCTGGGACTCCAGTGCTTGGATTGCAAGTGTATTAATTTATTTGCACTCACACACACAATAGTCTGGCCCCTGGCATCTCTCTCTCTCTCTCTCTCTCTCTCTCTCTCTCTCTCTCTCTCTCTGTGTGTGTGTGTGTGTTTTGCCGGGGATTGGCCTTATGTATAGACCACCTCTTAGGCAGGTGGTCTTCCACAGAGCTACCCCCTGCGACCTCTCTGAGACGTATCTTGACCTTTGGAGAATGAGGGATGAGCTCCTTGCCTCTTCTTTTCTGGACCCTCTTTACATCCCCATGAGCCTTCTGCCTTCACCTCTATTCTCTATTCCAGAACTTTCCTTTCACCCCATGTCCCAGCCCTCCCAGTAACAGCAGAGGCCACTGGCATCTGGTCACCGCAGCAGCACCAGGTGGGCAGTTACTCACCTGGCTCACATCGAGGCCTCTTCTCCCCATCCTGTCTGTCCTTCCAAGTCCCCAAGGATGGGCAGCTGAATGTCCCTGTGGAGCAGAATGAGGGACAACAAAGAAGTTAGCCCAGCACTGGGGGTATCCAGTTAATAGGATAGGTACTCAGAGGCCTCATGCCTTTTTATAGGAACAAGGCAGATGGGAATTATCTCCTCAACAGGTGGGGACTCACCAGCCTGTTTGGCCTCATAATAGGGATCTTGGCAGCAATTCTTGATCCTGGGAGGGTCAGCTCCAGGTGTGGTGACAGTCTCAGAGTCCCCATTGGGCTGGGTCACAGCTGTAGGGAAACAGCAATTCTTAGGGACTCATGAAGACTTGCAAACTGGCAACATGGGAGATGCTTCTGTGTTGTCTGGTAATTACACAGTTCAGCTGTGTCTGCATGGTCAGTGAACAACTCAGCCGTGTCTGTATGGTCAGTGCACAAGGCTCAACAAAATCCATGCTGATTTTCAGAGATAAGGTTTTTAATACTCCAATAACTTGAAAGCTGCTGTGAGAAGTGGGTTGTTGCAGAATATTTGTTTAACTATGCAAAAATGTACTGCATTTGTTTATGTTGTCACATAGTTGTTTAATTATGTAAAGATGTGTTGCTGTTTTACTTTGCCTGCCTAAGGTACCTGACTGGTCAAATAAAAAGCTGAATGGCCAATAATGAGGGAGGAGGTCTAGGAGGAACTTTCTGGCAAGGGGAGTAAGTAGGAGGAGGAATTTAAGTTCAGGGAAGAAAGAAAAAGAGATGCCAGGGGCCAGACAGACCGACACAGAGGAAGCAGGAAAGTAGGACATACAGAATGAAGGAAAGATAAAAAGCCCTGAGGCGAAGCATAGATGAACAGAAACAGGTTGAATTAAGAGCTAGTAGGACAAGCTGAAGCTAAGACCAAGTTTTCATATTAATAATAAGTCTCCATGTCTTTATTTGGGAGCTGGTTGGTGGCCCAAAGAAAATTCCAACTACAGCAAGTTTGAACTGGTCTTTCCAAACACAGCTGGTAGATGTATTAATTAGCAAAACTTCTTTAGAAGGATGCTAAACCACTTCAAAATTTAAAAATGCAAATGTGTTGTATCCTAGCACATAAACTTTGAATCCTTTGCCATAAAGAAATCCTCACACCTGTGTTCAAAGATGTGTGTGTAAGGATATGCACAGCCACATTGTTGGTGGCAAGAAAGCATCCATGGGAGACTCACTAAATAGTGTTACAGCAATCAAGGGAATATTGTGTGTTATTAAAAATATAGAGTCAATGATCACCATGTCATGAGACATGGCCTTTAAGACATACTGAATTGGGGGCTGGAGAGATGGCTCAGCAGTAAAGATCATTTGCTGTTCTTCCAGAGGACCCTGGTTCAGTTCCCAGTATTCACGTGGCAGCTTACGACTCTAGTTGTAGGTAATATTTCGCCCTCTTCTGGCCTCTGCAGGTACTAGGCACACACATGGTGCACAGACATACATGCAAGCAAAACAAATAAGTCTTAAAAAAGGCATACTGAGCTTAAAAGGTTGCAACCTTAGCCGGGCGATGGTGGCACACGCCTATAATCCCAGCACTTGGGAGACAGAGGCAGGTGGAGCTCTGTGAGTTCAAGGACAGCCTGGTCTACAAGCGCTAGTTCCAGGACAGGTTCCATAGCTACAGAGTAAATCCTGTCTTGAAAAGCCAAATATATATATTTATATTTATATATCTTCAAGGATGTGAGATGTCTTTAGAAAAATATCTACTAGATGGAAAACTGGGCTGTTTCTGGAAAGTGTGGTCAGGGATAAAGGCCAGAGATCAGAGGAAGTTTTACTTTTCACACCTTAATTGAAAAAATATTTATTATGTGTAAATATTATCTTTCAAAAAAGTGAGTCATGTTTGAAGATCTAGAACTTCACAAACTAACCTGACTTTCTGATTTCTTTGATCTGCACACAGGGCCTGTAAACTTTCTTGGAATTAATGGCTGGGGTCAAGCAACTGACTGCTAACTGGGCTGCTCACTAGCAAGGTCAGCGCAGGGACAAGGACAGAGTCAGTTCAGGAGTTTCCAGTCCCTGAGCCTCGCCTGTCGCTCATGCTTCAAGGCTCCAGGAACCAGGGATGGGCTCACAAAGTTTCTCTCCCTACACTCCAGAAGGGACCCTCACCTACGGCTTGGTAGAGAGCCAGGAAGCCTTTGTG